>NC_090649.1:245088255-245688255 GCF_040937935.1 Hyperolius riggenbachi
CGTCATTTGATAACAAACTGGATGCAGTTTTTGATAAATGGGCAAAAATACCTGTAGAGACATGCAAAAAGCTGGTCTGCAATTATAGGAAGCATTTAAATGCTGTAATATTTATTTATTGTATTTATAAAGCGCCAACGTATTATGCAGCGCTGGACATTAGTTTAGGTTACAGACAATATTTAGGGGTGACCTACAGCAATAAGACAATAGAGGAATACAAGAAAAACCAGATCACGCAGCACAGTATGAGTACAAGGTAATGCTTAGTCAGTCACTGGATGGGAGCATAGAGATTAGACAAGTTGGCAAGCAATAGCCGATAAAGGCTTTTCTATTGATTATTGAGAAGGATATGAATAATTTTGGACTGGACACTTTTTGCTCAAATGTAAATAAAAGCTGAAAATTTTTTTTTCCCCCCACAATAATGCCTCTTGGACATTGTCTTATTATCTTTTGCGAGCCACCTATGTCATTTCAGGTCAAAAAATTACTTGCTGGTCGAATAAAAGTAACTTTAAGGCAAAATTTGCCACAGGTATGAATAATTATGGGCAGCACCATAGGTCATTTGATAACGGGTCATTTATTTTGGTACTGAATATATGAAAATAAAAAAAATATTGTTTTTGATTCAGTTTGTCACTAAAAGTAATTCATAAAACACAGAACTCAACCCAAAAAAAACCTAAAATCTATTCTGCAACTTGTCACGGTTAAAAGATACCCCATACATGTCATCTAATAACTATCTGGGCATCTAGCATGCCATTAACAACAAAGTGTCCATGTGGCTTTGGACAGGCCAATTTTTTCCACTAAGTATTTTAGCGCCACACTTTGTTTGCATGGCCCAGAGGAGTCTGGACAGCAGAAAAAGGCCACAAATGTCACCATTATGGTAAGCTAACAACCAGGGCTATTCAAAAGTGGATGTTTTGTAAGATACCGACTCATGTAATTTTGATGAAACTTTCCCATGTTTGACCATAACTTTTAAATTGACATTTTTTTCATAATGGATTGAGTTTGTCACTACTTATTTTTTATGTGACACGGGTTCAAGCTATAAGACACATCAAAATTTATTCTACAACTTATTATGAATACATTGAAGTCACATACATTATTTGATAACAAACTGGATGCACAGCAATCCATTATTCTGAAGGTTCGCCTATGGCTTTTTTGCAAGCCATTTTTTTTGCAATAATTGTTACAGCACCGTGTTTTGTTTGCATTGCCCCAGAAGAGTCAGGACATCAGAAAAAGGCCACAAACTTCACCTTTGTGGAAATCTAACAACCACGGCTATTTAAAAGTGGGTATTTTGTAAGCTACCGACATCATTTTGAAAATGACATTTTTTTTTCATGATGGATTGAGTTTGTCTCTTCCTATTTTTATGTGACATAGGTGTCTCCCAAAAGATAAAAAAAACTATGTACAAGAGGCATTATTGTGTAGAAAAAGTAATCTCAGCTTTTATTTACATTTAAACAAAAAGTGTCCAGTTCAAAATTATTCAAACCCTTCACAAACTTTCACAGTCTGCGGGAAAATCCAAAGTTCTATACCATTCCAAATAGTTCAAGCTGTTCTAAAGCATCCTAATTACCCTGATTAAGATCAGACAGTCATGGCTAAGACAAAGGAGCTCAGTGAGGACCTGCGATAGCTGCGCATTGTGGCTGCTCACAAGTCAGGAAAGGGCTACAAGGCCATTTCTATTTGTTTTCAAGTGGCTACAGTGCAAAGTATTATTAAAACATAAGATGTTCCACATTGTGGAAAATATCAGAGGACATGGTCAGAAGCCAAAAGTGACACCTGTGCTGGTCAGGAGGGTAGTGAGAGAGATGAAAAAGAATCCAAGGATCACCACCAAGGCCATGCTGGTGAATCTGGGCACTGCTGGTGACAGTTTCTCAAGGCAGACAATCCGACGGACATGGCACACTGCCGGGTTCCATGGATGCAGACCAAGGAGGGCACCACTTCTCCACATAAGGCACACAAAAACTCGCTTGGCCTTTGCAAATGCTCATCTGGACGAAAAAGAAGTCTTCTGGTCTTCTGTGTTATGGTCAGATGAAACAAAAATTTAATTGTTTGGTCGCAATGATGTTTTCTTCATTTGGTGTAAAAAAGGAGAAGCCTTCAACCCAAAAAACACCATTCCCACTGTCAACATGGTGGTGGGAACATAATGCTTTGGGGGTGTTTTCAGCCAGTTGACCAGGGAACCTAATCACAGTAAATGGCACCATGAAAAAAGAGGAAGACATGAGGATTCTCAATGACAACATCAGGCAGTGTGCAGAGAAACTTGGCCTTGGGCATCAGTGGACATTTCAGCATGACAATGACCCAAAACACACAGCAAAAGTGGTGAAGAAATGGTTAGCAGACAACAACATTCATGTTTTGGAGTGGCCCAGCCAGAGCCCTGACTTGAATCTACCGTAATTGAGAATCTGTGGAGGGAGCTAAAGATCAGGGTGATGGCAAGAAGACTCTCCAACCTAAAAGATTTGGAACTCATTGCTAAAGATGAATGGGCAAAAATACCTCTAGAGACATGCAAAAAGCTGGTCTGCAATTATAGGAAGCGTTTAAATGCTGTAATAGCCAATAAAGGCTTTTCTATTGATTATTGAGAAGGGTATGAATAATTTTGGACTGGACACTTTTTGCTAAAATTTAAATAAAAGCTGAGAAATGTTTTTTTTCCCCCACAATAATGCCTCTTGTACATTGTCTTATTATCTTTTGCAAGGCACCTATGTCATTTACCGTAAAAAAAAAAAAAAAAAAAAAAAAAAAATGACTTGCTGGTTGAATAGTAAAGTAACTAAGTCAAAATTTGCCACAGGTATAAATAATTATGGGCAGCACCATATATCATTTGATAACAAACTCGATGTACAGTAATCCATTATTCTCAAAGTGCTCCTATGGCTTTTTTTTGCAGTTCTTTTAGATAAGGACTGGTTAGTGTTAGGAGTAGGTGGTGGGTGGTTAAGGTTATGAATGTTAGGGTAAGGCATAGTTAGTGGAGGGTTCAGGTGAGAGTTAGGGTATGGTGGGTGATAGCAGAATATCGGTTAAATTACTAATACTCTACTATAGTGCATAATAGAATATCAGTAAAATTCTGAGATTCTATTACCGTTATTTTATATCCACTACCGTCATTTTTGCACCAATTTTTTTCTCACGGTGGGATTATAGATTATAGATGCTTACCACTTACTTTCCCCTATCTATGCCTAACCCCAGCCACCCCACACAGACTCCTAACACTGATCCTCCCCAATCTATACCTAACACTAATTGGTGCCATCATAGGCACCTATGTAAAACACAGCTAATAGCAGCTATAATAGTAAATTTGGGTGCCAGAGAATAACGGGCACCAAGACCACCCACCATAGAAACTGAAGCTATAAATAGCAGCTGTCGTTGCACCCCTGTTTTTATATTTATATCGGGTTTTTTTTTATAGCAGCAGTTTCTATAGTGCATGGTCCCTTCAGCTGCTATTTTATCACGTGATTTTGGCGCCCAAATTTACTGTCATTGCCGATATTAGCTGCGTTTTACTTGGGTGCTTATGGCAGCACCTAAATTTATCAGCATGCACTGCGCCCAAATTTAGGTGACCCCTCGCAGCAGCCACCTCAGAACACAGACGTGAGGTAATAGAGAACTGCTTAGAGAGAGGCACAGTTTGAGAAAGGCCACACTTGTGCCTGCCGAAAATACTGGCAGTTTCCCAATTTTTTGCGACCTTTATGCATTGTTGCACGTGCGTCATCCACTATAGACTGCCGACACCTGCTAGCAGTCTATGGGAATTGTACGCACGTTAAGATTTCATGCGGCATGGAATCCATTTTTTTTTTACTTGCGCAAATTGCGGCTAGGAAAACGACAGTGCGCGTCGGCATTAAAAGCATTATGTGCGCTTTGCATTGCGCAAAATCGCACGCGCTTTTCAACAAAGCTTGACAATTTAAAAACCTGCGTTACTTGTTTTATGAATGATGACTGTTATTACTTGCTGTAAAAGTCATCATTCAAATATAAGCTATCTATCGACATAGGTACTAACAATTGTTTAATCGCAATAAAATGATCACAGCGATCAATGGGGATATGAGCGATTGGTTGCTCAGTGATCCATAATAGTAGTAAACGTCACACATTGCTAAACATTGTTTAACTAATTTTTGTTAAACGATATTTGCGATATCACAAAAACAATAATTTATTGTGAAAAAGTTGATTGTTGCAATTAAAGTCCCCGCAAACATTGCATCATGGGTAGGTACCTTCAGGCACACTGGTTCAGGGATCTCATGACCAATTGCATCAATCATTGGCGTTGATTCATCAAAGTGATTAACAAGAAGCACTCGTTAAAAAATTATTAGCGGCCGCTACGCACGCTATACTCGCTCCTTGCAGTGTAGCATGCCTTACTTAGTAACACAAAGTAGCTGCCACTGCTGTGAAGTATCGCGACTGTAGTGCCCGTGATACTTCACAGCAACAGCCGCTATTTTAAAGAGGTGCGTTGCTTCCACTGCTAGAGACAGTGTTCATTTAAGGACTGGGAAGACACTGATTGGCCAGGGGATCACATGATCCCTTAGAACAATCACTGCAGCCTTAAGGGTCAAGGGATCACATGATCCCTTGGACCAATCAGTGCTGGTGTCACGTGTGCGTGTGATGTGCGCAAACACGTGCACTGCACGACTTTACAGGAAGTAATTACCTCCTGTAGCAGCGGTTTACAATAATCGCTGTTACACTGCTGTAACAGCGCTAATTGCAGCTTCGGGGAGGCGCTGATCGGGTAGAGGGACTATATGGTCCCTTGATCCGATTGGAAGTGCGTTGGGCATGCGTGTGCAAGTACGCATGCGCGCGATCGTTCTCGGGGGCCACTTTAGCGCTGAACGTAGCGCCTACATCCTGGCGTCCCTAGCAACAACCTTTCATGATGTAGGAGCTATGTACTGTCGACTAAAGTGGTTAAAGAAAATGTGCTCATATTTTCTACACTTCTTGGGTTAATTTGTATCCCTGTGCGACAATCAAAACCAGATAACGCAGTAATGACACAGCCAACAATGTGCTATAATGTTTGAAAACGAAGCTGTGACTGTTCCAGATTCATAATCCTGAGCAGATATTAAAATTGAAATCTGGCCAGACACCTTAGAATTCAGCAGAAATATACTGTATGCAAGCATATTTGCTTATACCTCTCGTCATATCTGTTGGTCACTTGAGCTACTGTTGTAATTCTCACTCCTGTCTGTATATACTAGAGGGTGCCTTCTCTGTCTGGCTAGCCGTTAGGCAGTGCAGCAAATTTATATGCCCATTGTTAGAATCAGCACTGCTAGATGAATAAGAAGAGTGCTCTCCTTTCCTCCTCTCTGCCCTCCCTTTCTACAATCAAGCTCCCACAGCTTAAACATATGGACAATGAACATCACTTCACATTGCAAAAAGTCTGCATGCTTGATGTGCAAAAGATCATGCATTGCGAATATGAAGACAACATGAAGGTGCTTATACCAGAAATAGTTAAAGTAACATGATATCATGTTTAAAAAGTGGCCTATAAATTATGCATCCCCTGATGCTATGACAGTCAATTTGGATTAAAAGAACCATAAATATCATTTTAGACCAGCAAAAAGAACACCATTACCACATGCCATACCCTTTTATGAGCATTTAGCAGCCATTAGAAACTAAAACTCTCTCTGATGAAAGATGTAAAAATATGGGATTTTGAAGCGAAAACATTTTTATGTGCAAATGGCCTGTTTCTATCTTGCTGGCCCTGGCTTTTATTTGCAGAAAGCACTGGATATTTTCAGCAAGTATGGTCAATGTTCAGGGCCTAAAATAAAATAGGAGGAGGCGGAGGGCTAGGGGTGATCCACTGTTCACTGCCATTAAGATTCAAGGAAGTGGTCCAGAAGTATGGAATCAACAAACTATCATTAAATACACCTATATTCCATATAGACCACAACTCTAGGTTAAAACATTTCGTAACTGCGCAATACTCAGTATAGGTAAGTATAGGTAGACCAAGGTATCATTGAGGAATATATCTAGTGATTAATTCAACATTAAATACATTTAATGTATTAAAAGAAGATTTTGCTCTGCCAAACATCATTCTTTCAAAATCTGCAGCTTCAACACATCTACGTACAAGTAACGAATACTCCAGTATTGATTTCTCCAAATGATGTTGACAAACCGTGCATACAATTTAATCTAGAGAATCATATGTGCTAGTTGTAATTAAAGTGGCAAATACATATTTTCTACTACCTTCCAAGGGTCTAAGGTGATCACCAGTTTGGTACCATAGGGAACAGTGGAGAGTAGTGGGGTTTGTTTGCCATTTTTGTTTCTTGGCTGATAATGGTACTGGGAAAGTATTGATGGTCATGCATTTGATTCACTCCAATGCAAGTACATAGAGCTTATGATTACCACTTTAAGGAATTTTTAACTACTTAAAGACCGCCCCATGTCAACGGGCGTGGTCGCGGTGGCAGCCCCAGGACCGCCTAACGCCAATTGGCGTCAAGTCCTGGGGCTGCATTTTGCAGGAGATCGCGCGCAGGCATCTCCTGCTTGGGGGGCGGAGCTCTGCCCCCTTTTCAGACTCTGAGCGGCTATTGCCGCTCGGGAGACTGTTAGATGGCGTGAGCGCCATCTATTTACATGTACAGCGCTGCGATCGGCAGCATCGCTGTACTGGGGACAGCCATGTGACACGGCTGTCCCCCTGGGGGACAAGAGAGCGATCGGCTCTCATAGGGTGAAGCCTATGAGAGCTGTTCACTATGATTGGCTGGCTGGGGGGAGGGAGGGTTTTAAATAAATAAATATATAAAAAAATAGTAAAAAATAATAAAAAAACCCACAAATATTTATTAAAAAAAAACAAAAAACTAGGGGGTGATCAGACCCCACCAACAGAGAGCTCTGTTGGTGGGGAGAAAAGGGGGGGGGGAAATCACTCGTGTGCTGTGTTGTGCGGTCCTGCAGCTTGGCCTTAAAGCTGCAGTGGCCAATTATGCAAAACACAGCCTGGTCTTTAGGGGGTTTTACCACTGTGGTCCTCAAGTGGGTAAGAACCTACAGTACTGCAGTTCTCCAACTTTGCAAGCCAAAATCATTAGGGAATGACCCTGTTCCCACTTTGATAAATGTGGTGCTATAAAAGTGGTAATCTCTGGTAATTTCAGGCCAAGTGCTTAAATACATTAATTTTTGTGTGGCCAAATTAACCTAAGTTCTCTGTTTGGAGGTAAGTAAACACATACACTACTATTTTATTAGTATGGTATTTTTATAGTATGTATTTTTATGCTTAGTATCTGCACCTTTTACAGTGTATCGATTCTTCATTTCATCTCTTACTAGAAGTCAGAGCATACTAGGCTGATTCAGTTTATAGTTTCCTTCTGTGATCACACTTTAGTTTTTAATTTTTTTCCTTTGATTTCTAATCTACACCCATGAGAGGACAGGTTAACTCTCCCCTCCTGATGCAATTGTGTTTTTTTTGTTTACAATTCGTTAAACAATGGTAAGTGCACTTGATGTGCATTTTTCCTTTTAATATTGACATTTCATTAACAAGGAGGAATTTTCCAAATAGCGATGAAAACTTATTTAACAGATTGCGGCATGCAAACCTCATATTCTGACACAATCGAGAAATATTTTTACCATTTACTGTATCTGTAAAAAATATTTTGCTCTGAACAATTAAATGTAACACAATAAAACACAATTATTGTATGTTTATGCTTTATTGGATGAATTTTTCATAGGCCCTATAAACGTTTCCTAAGATGTGAATTCCTTCTGTTATGAACAATAGAGGATCACAACTTCAATTTCCTTTTTATCTAGTGATCATTGCGCTCTGCTCTCTTTTCAAACACAAGGCAGAGTTGGGGACAAGCCATCTCTCTTTTTTTTTCCTGGATGTATTTTTGCTACATAAAATTGTGATTAAAGTGAGTTCTCATACTATGAAAATATTTGCAGTTTCTGTAATATTATATTCTGCTATACTGAATTAGAATGCCATTTATTAGGTAGCTCAACATATTAAAAAAGTAAGCTTCCATTAAATAAATAACAACTTTTGTAATAGAAAACATTAAGCTTATGATACAAACTCCTCTTTCCAGATTACCATGCTACTTGGCCTGATCTTGAAAGCACAGCTCCCTGGTATGTAGATTTGTATATTAGATGGAAGCACAATGGAAATTATTTTCCTAAAGCTGGCCACTAATGATACAACCTTTTTCATCCAATTTTACCAAATCTATGTAGTAGAAGGGTCAACTGAGTGAATATATTGAATGGATAATTTAGGCAGTTACCTTATATTACATAGAAATGGTAAGATTGGATGAAAAAGATTGTATGGTTAGTGGCCAGCTTTATCCGGTTCAGCACCGCAGTCCGAAAATCTCATGAATCCGGGCAACGTTCACCTCCCATTCATTCGCCTATAACTTTATTGCTACTTATCACAATGAATTGATCTATATCTTGTTTTTTCTGCCACTAATTAGGCTTTCTTTGGGTAGTACATTTTGCTAAGAATTATTTTTTTCTAAATCTATTTTAACAGGAAGAATAAGAAAGAAATGAAAAAAAATTCATTATTTCTCAGTTTTTGGCCATTATAGTTTGAAATTAATATATGCTACCGTAATTAAAACTCATGTATTTTATTTGCCCATCTGTCTCGGTTATTACACCGTTTAAACGATGTCCCTATCACAATTTATGGTGCCGATATTTCATTTAGAAATAAAGGTGCATTTTTTCAATTTGCCTCCACCACTATTTATAAGCTTATAATTTTAAATAATATAATAACATATTATCTTGACATGCATATTTAAAAAGTTCAGACCCTTAGGTAACTATTTATGTTGTTTTTGTTTTTTGTATTTTTTATTTTTATTTTTAATAAAAAAAAGTGTATGTGGGTAATTTTTGGTGTGGGAGGGAAACTGCTAATTTTAAATGTAAAATAATATTTTTTTTTTATTAAAAATGTATGTGGGTGCAGTTTACTATTTGGCCACAAGATGGCCACAGTGAAAAAAGTCCTAGATGTGAACGATCTCGCATCCAGGAATTAAAATGCTGGGGAGAAGTTTCCTGGGGGCAGAAATACCGCGCTCTCTGGAGAGAAAGCGTCGGTATTTCTGCGGGGAAGTTAGATCGGTGAATGGGAATTATATTCCCATTCACTGATCGAGGGCTAGCGGCGGGCAGCGGGAGCGCGCGCGGGGGCGCGCCCAATCGCGCGCACCAGCCGGCGGCAGCAGCAGTGCCTATCTGTGGACGAGGAAGCTCGTCCAGATAGGCCGAACTGGTTATACAGATCAATGTCGTTGAGATGAGCTATGATGGACTGATAAGTCTTTTGGAGAAAGTCTAATTGAAATTCTGACTGTGCTTGAAAGGATGGTAAATCTAAGGTTGTTTTAAGCAGAGCAGATAAAATATTATTAAAAAGATAAGAGTGATGTGTTCATTAAATTCAGTCAAAGTACAAACATAAAAAACATTTTCTGTTCAAACCCTGGTTCCCATTTTGACACACTGTTTTCATTTTGCTTCCTACATCACTGTGATTTTAAGTCACCCATAAGTAGAGATGGCCCTTCCTAGGAGAACTCATGGAGAAGCATGTGATCAGTTTGATCACTTGATAGATTTGTGAGGCTCTGATTTGCTGGTCATGATCCTGTGTTAAGCCAGGAAGTCATCACAGCAAATAAGAGCCTTACAAATGTATCAGCTGATCAAACTGATCACATGCTTCTCAGTAAGTTGTCCTAGGCAAGGCCATCCCTACCCATAAGTACCATAATTTCAACATCACTCAAGACATGTCTTTGCCATGCTTCACATATATAAAGTCTAGAGGGATATTTTGTACACATGATCCGGTGTATCATCTTTCTTGGTCCACAAAGAAAGCCTTGTACTTGGTACTCCTGCAGTAAGCCTTTATGTACAGGTCTCATACATTCCCTGCAGACAGGGAGATATTACATACTACACTGGAGATTCAAGGAAGACCTCTCTCAACCTATCATTTTTTTCCTGTAAGTTTGACCCATAATGCAAGGAATTACAACTGAAAACATCTCAGGAAGGTTGGAAAACATCTTGAAAGCTATGATATGTAAAACATGCACTTACCTGCTAGATACACACAACTTTATTAACTAACTGGGTGCACCTGGCCTGTGCCTGAGAAGACTATTCTTACCACTGTATATGTTGAATATCTGCACTCCAACATCACCTATGATGATGGTTTACAGGCATGACTAAAACATCCTCAGTGTTTCTATACTTTTAGACAAGACTTCTATTTACAGCAGATGGCAGTGGCAATGGCATTATTTTACCAATAATATGAAACTCCCTTTTGGGGGGGGGGGGGGGGGGGGAAGGCATGCAAACATTGAAGAATTTAATACATGTCACACAAAACCCATGCTTTATAGAGAATACTGTATATTCATAATTTAGTCTGCAAGCAGGTGGACCTTTTTCAGTTCCAAAGAAGTTTTGATGATTTCCATTCTACAATAAAAATTAAATTAAGCCACACTAGCAGCATATATAAACTAGCATTTTAGAATTTCAGAAATGAGGTGATTTGGAGGTAGGGTGTCTGGATGTCGTCCCTTCGCCAAGCAAGCAGTGGCTGGCTCAGGCCAGTGAAAATGAGCACAGACTTTCCTGGCCTTATCCAGCAGCATCTGTAAACCTGTTTAGCTGGGAAGAAGCATTGAGCTATTAGGTTCACCATGCTAGCCGGGCAAGGTACACGTTGAAGCTCTTCCAGATGAAGGTCAGCGAGTGGGTTCAGCCCATTGACTCAGACGACCTTAGCGGTTTTGTTATTATGCAGAGTTAATTATGCATGAGCCTAGGGCTGAAAAGCCACCAGCAGCTTTTAGCCAGTATCACTGCATTTGCCAATTGTAAGAATATATGTTTAAGGATAGCATTGTACTATTTTGTCATACTTGTGATGGTGTGCTGTGCTGCACTGAAAAGTTATGTAGGAGATTTTGGAGTAGAAACCAATTTTCTTGAAGGTGATTGTGCTTCATGTTTCAGCTTCCACGTCCTGCTACAGCCTCTGCAACTGAGGCCCTCATCATTGCTGTAAGTCCTGCTATGCCCCTAAACACAGTTGCTTTCCTCTAAATAGAGGTAATAGAAAGTATGTGTGTGCCATAAAAACAGGAGAAGGAGGAAGATGCAGCTACAGTGATGCTGTAGAGATGTAGCTGAGTGAGCCAGCTGCTCTGCGAAAAATGGGTCCTTTAGTGAATGTAGTGGCATGTCTTCATATCATTACTCATGCTTATGCTGCTCAGGTTGCTAATGTTTCTGCCCTATTCCAAGCATTGCTGATTGATGTGACAGTTAAAAGTTTTCACCCAAGCCAAAGTATTGAAGAATATATGCATACCAAACTCACTAAATTTTCCCTCAGCATTGACATTAGCAAGAATATAAATGACAGACACTACCAACCAAAGCCAAACACACCAAGTCAATTCGCATAATTTTCATCTCTGCAACAGGCAAACTGAGCACTCCGCCAACCAGCCAACGTCTCCACCCACTGTGGTGCCTCAGCATCTACACCAGGCATGTCAAACCGGTCCTATGAGGGCCGAGATCCTCACACATTTTTGATACAGCTCAAATGAATTTATAGGTCTGAGTCAGGAAAGGTGTGGTCCATCAGGTAGAACACAATTCATTTCTTTCTCAGTCCATCCTAAACACTGGCATGGATCTGGCCCTCCAGGCCAGGAGTTCGACACATGTGATCTACACAATACAGGAGGTCAGCCACAATCTGCTAACCTGTCCTCAGATTTGCATGCTTTACCAATATGCCAATCAGATGTAAACAAACTTTTCAAAAGACAAAACACAAAGAAAGCAGCTGGGCCAGACTCTCTGACTGCGAAATGTTTGAAATTGTGTGCCGATCAATTAGCACCTGTATTCACAGACATATTCAAATAATCTCTGGAACTCTCAATTGTACCTGCGTTTTAAATGCTCAATCATTGTACCAATTCCCCAAAAAATCAAAACCTACATGCTTAAATGGTTGCCCTGACATCAATGGTCATGCATGCATTCGAAAAACTGATAATGGCTTATCTGAAATCCATCACAGATCCCTTGCTGGACTCTCTGCAATTTGCTTACAGGCCAAATAGATCCAAAGATGATGCTATTAAAATGTGTATGCATTATGTACTACAGCATCTAGACACCCCAGAACCCTACACCAGTATTTTATTCATAGATTTCAGCTCTGCATTTAATATAAAATTCCATCACTGCTATACAGCAAGCTCTCCCAGCTACATATACCTGAATCCCTCTGCAAATGGATAACCAATTTCTTAACTGACCGGAGACAGCATGTTAGACATGGGAAACACACATCAAGATCTCTGACAGTCAGGGCCGGTTCAAGTAACAATTGAGCCCTAGGGAAAATTAGCCTGGGGGCCCCCCAACAGACACCCCCGACCAAAAAAGCATCATTAGAGGCCCTTTGTTGCAGCCAAATTTCCCTCCTGGGCCCCTGAGCTGGCTGCTGACCCTCCCCCAATCACCTCCCAACTTAACAGGCTCTGCAGAGTCCCTGAAGCAGCAGCTAAGAGGGGGGAGGGACACCTTGGGGGCCCCTACAGGCTCTGGGGCCCTGGGGCAATTGCCCATTTTTTCCTATGGTAGCTCCGGCCCTGCTGACAGTCAGTACTGGCGCACCCCAGGGCTGTGTGCTTTCCCCACTGCTCTACTCACTTTACACCAATGACTGCATCTCCACAGATCTATCTGTTAAGGTTCTGAAGTTTGCAGACGACACAACAGTAGTTGGTCTCATACAAGATGGGACGAGTTTGCATACAGGCATGTAGTGGGACAGCTTTCCTCCTGGTGCAGCAGCAACAACTTGGAACTAAATGGTCTTAAAACCATGGAGACGATAATAGACTTTAGGAGACCCCCCCCCCCGCCCCCCCAGCACCTCCCCTTAACCATAAATGGATCCACAATAACCCAGGTAGAGTCATTCAAGTTTCTTGTGTCCACAATCTCAAACAACCTAAAATGGGACAATAATACTGCCACCATTGTCAAGAAAGCGCAACAGAGGATGTACCATCTACGTCAGCAGAAAAAGTTTGGCCTCCCTCAAAATCTAATGGTGCAGTTCTACACTGCAATCATCAAATCCACCCTGACATCATCTATGACTGTATGGTTCAGCTCCTGCTCAGCATTAGAAAAGGGGAGGCTGCAGCGCATCATTCGAACAGAGGAAAGGATAATTGGCTGTAGTTTACCTTCCCTGCAGGATCTTTACGCTAGCAGGTGCAGAAATAGAGCAATCAAAATTGCCTCTGACCTCTCTCACCCTGCTCACTCCATCTTTCAACGCATGCCTTCAGGAGTAAGATTCCGGTCAATTGCAACTAATACCTCTAGATGCAGGAACAGCTTTTTTTTCTCAGGCGGTAGCCATACTTAAAGGGAACCTTAACTGAGAGGGATATGGATGTTTCCTTTTAAACAATACCAGTTGCCTGGCAGTCCTGATCTCTTTGGCTACCGTAGTGGCTGAATCACACACCTGAAAGAAGCATGCAGCTAATCCAGTCTGACTTCAGTCAGAGCACCTGATCTGCATGCTTGCTCAGGGGCTGTGGCTAAAAGTATTCGAGACACAGGATCAGCAGGAGAGTCAGGCAACTGGTATTATTTTAAAAGGAAAAATCCATACTCTTCTCAGTTTAGGTTCCCTTTAACCTCCTTAGCGGTAACCTCGTGCTGGACACGGGGTAAGCCGCCAGGGTGGCGCTCAGGCCCTGCTGGGCCGATTTGCATCATTTTTTTTTCAAACACACAGCTAGCACTTTGCTAGCTGCATGTTTGTTGCGATCGCCGCCGATGCGCCGCTACCCACCGCGATACATGGCCCCCCCCCGCATACCCCTTGCGCAGCCTGGCCAATCAGCGCCAGGCTGCGCTATGGGGTGGATCGGTATTCCCTGTGACGTCACTCCGTTCGTGGCCATAGCGACGGGGGAAGCCCTCAAGGAAATCCTGTTCAGAACGGGATTTCCTTATGGGCAAGCAGCGCCGGCGGTGATCTGAAGGTACATGGGGACGCCGCAGGGAGGGGGGAAGCATGTAGCTAGCGCTAGGCTAGCTACATGCTAAAAATAAAAAAAAAAAAAAAAGAGAAAAACCCTCCCGCGGCCGCGCAGCCGCACGAATCATACCGCCAGGGAGGTTAATGCAGAACTACACTAGAGCTGCTAGGACTTGAAAGTAATCAACACAGAGCTGAAAATGAACAATTATCACCTTGCTTACTGCTACTATACTTGCATACGGTCATTGACTTGTAATATACATACAGTGATGTGAAAAACTATTTGCCCCTTCCTGATTTCTTATTCTTTTGCATGTTTGTCACACTTAAATGTTTCTGCTCATCAAAAACCGTTAACTATTAGTCAAAGATAACATAATTGAACACAAAATGCAGTTTTAAATGATGGTTTTTATTATTTAGTGAGAAAAAAAAACCCTCAAAACCTACATGGCCCTGTGTGAAAAAGAAATTGCCCCCTGAACCTAATAACTGGTTGGGCCACCCTTAGCAGCAATAACTGCAATCAAGCGTTTGCGATAACTTGCAACAAGTCTTTCACAGCGCTCTGGAGGAATTTTGGCCCACTCATCTTTGCAGAATTGTTGTAATTCAGCTTTATTTGAGGGTTTTCTAGCAGGAACCGCCTTTTTAAGGTCATGCCACAACATCTCAATAGGATTCAGGTCAGGACTTTGACTAGGCCACTCCAAAGTCTTCATTTTGTTTTTCTTCAGCCATTCAGAGGTGGATTTGCTGGTGAGTTTTGGGTCATTGTCCTGCTGCAGCACCCAAGATCGCTTCAGCTTGAGTTGACGAACAGATGGCCGGACATTCTCCTTCAGGATTTTTTGGTAGACAGTAGAATTCATGGTTCCTTCCAGGTCCTGAAGCAGCAAAACAACCCCAGACCATCACACTACCACCACCATATTTTACTGTTGGTATGATGTTCTTTTGCTGAAATGCTGCGTTACTTCTACGCCAGATGTAACGGGACACGCACCTTCCAAAAAGTTCAACTTTTGTCTCGTCGGTCCACAAGGTATTTTCCCAAAAGTCTTGGCAATCATTTAGATGTTTTTTAGCAAAATTGAGATGAGCCTTAATGTTCTTTTTGCTTAAAAGTGGTTTGTGCCTTGGATATTTGCCATGTAGACCGTTTTTGCCCAGTCTCTTTCTTATGGTGGAATCGTGAACACTGACCTTAATTGAGGCAGTTCTTTAGATGTTGTCCTGGGATCTTTTGTGGCCTCTCGGATGAGTTTTCTCTGCGCTCTTGGGGTAATTTTGGTCGGCCGGCCACTCCTGGGAAGGTTCATCCCTGTTCCATGTTTTTGCCATTTGTGCATAATGGCTCTCACTGTGGTTCACTGGAGTCCCAAAGCTTTAGAAATGGCTTTATAACCTTTACCAGACTGATAAATCTCAATTACTTTTGTTCTCATTTGTTCCTGAATTTCTTTGGATCTTGGCATGATGTCTAGCTTTTGAGGTGCTTTTGGTCTACTTCTCTGTGTCAGATAGCTCCTATTTAACCACTTGCCGACCGCACGCTTATACCGTGCATCGGCAAAGTGGCAGCTGCAGGACCAGCGACGCAGTACTGCGTCGCCAGCTGCAGGCTGATTAATCAGGAAGCAGCCGCTCGCACGAGCGGCTGCTTCCTGTCAAATCACGGCGGGGAGCTCCGTGAATAGCCTGCGGGCCGCCGATGGCGGCTCGCAGGCTAAATGTAAACACAAGCGGAAATAATCCGCTTTGTTTACATTTGTACGGCGCTGCTGCTCAGCAGCGCCGTAAGGCAGATCGGCGATCCCCGGCCAATCAGCGGCCGGGGATCGCCGCCATGTGACAGGGGACGTCCTGTCACTGGCTGCACAGGACGGATAGCGTCCTGTGCAGCCCCGATCTCCGGGGGGGGGAGCAGGTAGGAGAGGGAGGGGGGAATTTCGCCGCGGAGGGGGGCTTTGAGGTGCCCCCCCCCCGCCAGCCACACGCAGGCAGAAGAGATCAGACCCCCCCTGCACATCATCCCCATAGGGGGGAAAAAAGGGGGGCAATCTGATCTCTCTGCCTGCACCCTGATCTGTGCTGGGGGCTGTAGAGCCCACCCAGCACAGATCACTAAAAACAGCGCTGGTCCTTAAGGGGGGGGTAAAGGGTGGGTCATCAAGTGGTTAAGTGATTTCTTGATTGAAACAGGTGTGGCAGTAATCAGGCCTGGGGGTGACTACAGAAATTGAACTCAGGTGTGATAAACTACAGTTAAGTTATTTTTTAACAAGGGGGGCAATCACTTTTTCACACAGGGCCATGTAAGTTTTGAGTTTTTTTTTCTCACTAAATATTAAAAACCATCATTTAAAACTGCATTTTGTGTTCAATTATGTTATATTTTACTAATAGTTAACGGTTTTTGATGAGCAGAAACATTTAAGTGTGACAAACATGCAAAAGAATAAGAAATCAGGAAGGGGGCAAATAGTTTTTCACATCACTGTACTGTCTGTCCTTGTATTGTTTTTATTTGCGTTTGTTGAGCAACTGCCAAGACAAATTACTTGTAAGTGCAAACTTACTTGGCAAAATAAATTGATTCTGATCTCACATTGTCTGTCCAGTGGGAATAAAGTGTACATACTAACTAATACTAAGGCCCCTTTTACACTCAGGTCAGTTGCTCTCAGTAAGGGTTCATTCACACTACAGAACGCATATATGAACGTGACTTCGTGCATGTGCATGGCCACCGCACAGAAAGAGCGCAGATGTCGGTAGCCATATACATCGAGAACCATGTGCGTTATGTGACAATGTTCCCAGACGCATTACATCGTAACGCATGGGGACGCACACCTGTAATGTGAATGGCAACATGAAAGTCTATGGACTTTTATATTGCCTTGTGGATATTACACTATGTGCGTTGCGTCAAAACTGGCAGCGCAGCACATAGTGTTAACAGTTCCCACTATACACGTTTTAACTGAAAGCTTTTTCACAATGCACTGCTATGGAAAAAATGCATAATAACGCACACTAACGCATTCCAACGCACATAAATGCATACCAACGCATTAAGTGTCAAAGGGCCCTAAGGTGCGCATTTGAATCTACTTCTGTAACAATTGTAACAATGTCACAAAGTTGTATTGCAAATGTACTACAATAAGCCTCAAAACACAAACCTATGTGGTGATCATAGGCAGTAAAATAGTTTTTCTGCATTATTTGTTGTTTACATGGCACCAATACTGTGATTACCTTGACAATTTTCCCCCATTCACACAAGGACAGCTTTCATAAAGATACCAGCAAAGTAAAACTTGTTAGAGTAAGCTTAAAGTGAGAAAATTCATTCCAGGTTTGATACTTTCCTTATTAGAGGGAGGGCTCTCGATGGTATAGGGCCTTCCCATTCCTCTCTCCGACCCGTTGGTCCAGTGCAGTCCAGTGATAAAACTCTTCTACCAATCAGGAACTATGCATGTCCCTTCGTAGTTCTGAGGACAAGTGCATCTCTACTTGCGCAAGAGCGAGTGCAATCAGGGTCATGAGTAGTTCCAAAAGCTACAGTATTTAACCAACCACCAGGTCGGATACCTTAACCAGAGGACAGCACTGGAAAGCCATGTCAGACGAAGGAGTGGGGTGGTTCAATGCTATCTTTAGCCTTCCCTCTTCTAAGTTAAGTACCTGAAGTGAGTTTTTGGTTACTTCAGGTATACTTTCATTTGCTAATCTAGGATTATAAGTCCAGTTTCACTTCCTGGATGTTACATATGGGCAGCTGTTTCTCCACATCCAGACAGTTTGCAGGCAGTGATGTCGCGAGCCTCCGATTTTTGGTTCGTGAACGTTGTTCGCCAACTTCCGCGGAAGGTTCGGTTTGCGGAAAAGTTTGCAAACCGCAATAGACTTCAATGGGGAGGCGAACTTTGAAAAATAGAACAAATTATGCTGGCCACAAAAGTGATGGAAAACATGTTTCAAGGGGTCTAACACCTGGAGGGGTGCATGGCGGAGTGGGATAAATGCCCAAAGTCGCGGGGAAAAAAATCTGGATTTGACGCAAAGCAGCGTTTTAAGGGCTGAAATTACATTGAATGCTAAATTGCAGGCCTAAAGTGCTTTCAAACATCTTGCATGTGTTTACATCAATCAGGGAGTGTAATTAGAGTACTGCTTCACACTGACACACCAAACTCACTGTGTAACGCACCGCAAACAGCTGTTTGCGTAGTGACGGCCATGCTGGACTGGTGCGCACCATGGCGAGAGTGTAGGCTGTGGCGGTTTTCAAGCCCATATGGTCGCCGGGCTGTGGTAGCTCAATGATAGAACAACAGTGACTGTCCAGCTGATCAAATTTGGTCTGACCACAATGAAGCAACGACCTTATTATCTTTAGTGTGCCACCCCCACCTGAGACACTCAAATAGCCGGTGGTCATTGCTTCATTGTGATACGCAAGCCCCTTCACCGCGGCAAGGTAATGATCACGAAGGGGGGTGGGCACATGTACATGCCTTTTGTTTTTTTGCTGCAGCCACCTGCAGTGCAGCCAGAAAAATTAGGCAGGCATGTACACGCACCAGAAAAATTAGTATAGCGGCCGCTGCTAGCAGCGGCCTTAAAAATTCAGGAATCCGCCTAGAGTCCTGGACCTTGTTGGTGGTGGCGGAGAAGGCACTGAAGGTCCTTTCTGACAGGACACTTGCGGCAGGGCAAGAGAGAAGTTGGATGGCAAATTGGGACAGCTCTGGCCACAGGTCAAGCTTGCGCAACCAGTAGTCCAAGGGTTCATCGTCGCTGCTCGCAGTGTCTACATCCACACTCAAGGTCAGGTAGTCGGCTACCTGCCAGTCCAGGCATTGGTGGAGGGTGGATCCGGAAGGACTATGGCGAGGCGTTGGACTAAAGAATGTCCGCATGTCTGACATCCCCCTGAGATCGCTGGAGTGTCCTGTCCTTGCCTGGGTGGACTTGGGAGGAGGAGGATTACTGCCAGTGGTACCTTGACTGCGTTGTGCTGTCACATCACCCTTAAACGCATTGTAAAGCATCATTGACAGCTTGTTCTGCAAGTGCTGCATCCTTTCCGCCTTGTGTTGAGTTGGTAACAGGTCCGCCACTTTGTGTCTGTACCGAGGGTCTAGTAGCGTGGCCACCCAGTACAGGTCATTCGCCTTGAGTTTTTTGATATGAGGGTGCCTCAACAAGCTGGACAACATGAAATAGGCCATCTGCACAAAGCTGGATGCAGACGTACTCTCCATCTCCTCTTGCTCTTCCTCAGTGATGGCATGCAACTCCTCTTCCTCCCCCCAGCCACGAACAATACCACGGGAACGTGGAGCAGCAGAAGCCCCCTGTGAAGGATGCTGCGGTTGTTCTTCCGCCGCCTCTTCCTCCTCCATAGAAACACCTTCCTCATCATCATCATCATCCGAGTCTGACTCCTCTCCTTCCCCACACGACTCCTCTTCTTCCTCCTCCTTCCCCCTCTGTGCTACCGCAGGTGTTGAGGAAACATCTGGTTCGGATGAAAATTGCTCCCACGACTCCTCCCTCCATAACTGTTCTCGTTCACGCTCCTCCACAGCTGTATCCACCACTCTACGCATGGCACGCTCCAGGAAGTAAGCATAGGGGATCAAGTCACTGATGGTGCCCTCAGCGCGACTCACCAGTTTGGTCACCTCCTCAAAGGACTGCATGGTCCTGCATGCATTTTGCATCAGTGTCCAGTTGTTGGGCCACAACATCCCCATTTTCCCAGATTGTGTCCTTCTACTGTAATCTACTGGGTGACGGCTTTCTCCTGGTCTAGCAGGCGAGAGAACATGAGCAGGGTTGAATTCCAGCGAGTCGGGCTATCGCAAATCAGGCATCTCACCGTCAAGTTGTTTCTACGCTGAATGTCCGCAAAGCATGCCAAGGCCGTGTAAGACCACCTGAAATGCCCACACAACTTCCTGGCCTGCTTCAGGACATCCTCTAAGCCTGGGTACTTGGACGCAAATCTTTGCACGACCGGATTCAGCACATGTGCCATGCAGGGTACATGTGTCAGCTTTCCCAATTTCAATGCGCAAATGAGATTGCTGCCATTGTCACACACCACGTTGCCGATCTCCAGCTTGTGCGGGGTCAGCCATTGCTCCACTTGTTTGTTAAGAGCAGCCAGGAGAGCTGCTCCAGTGTGACTGTCCGCTTTGCGGAAAGACATGTCTAAGACAGCGTGACACCGTCGTACCTGGCATGCAGCATAGGCCCTGAGGTGCGGGGCTGTGTAGCTGGAGAGGAGATCGTGGCACCAGCCGAGGAGGAGGAGGATGACGACAGTGAATAGGATGTAGTAGGCGTAGAGGAGGTGGCAGGAGGCCTGCCTGCAAGCCGTGGAGGTGTCACAAGTTGGTCCGCTGCGCAGCCACATACTCCCTGCTTGCTGCCATCGGTCACCAGGTTGACCCAATGGGCTGTGTACGTAATGTAGCGGCCCTGCCCATGCTTGGCAGACCAGGCATCCGTGGTCAGGTGGACCCTTGACCCAACGCTCTTCACAATAGATGACACCACTTTCCTCTCAACTGCACGGTACAGTTTGGGAATGGCCTTTTGTGCAAAATAATTGCGGCCTGGTATCTTCCACTGCGGTGTCCCAATGGCCACAAATTTACGGAAAGCTTCTGACTCCACCAGCTTGTATGGTAATAGCTGGCGAGCTAATAGTTCCGCCATGCCAGCTGTCAGACGCCGGGCAAGAGGGTGACTGGCAGACATTTGCTTCTTACACTCAAATACTTCCTTTATGGACAGCTGGCTACTGCTGTGGGCAGAGGAGAAGGAACCACTCAAGGGCAGAGTCGGTGTGGAGAAGAGTGGCTGTGAAGGTGCAAGGGAGAAAGCGGATGAAGATGATGCACCTGAAGGAGGAAGAGGAGAAGGAGGAAGAGGAGAAGGAGGGTGGCTTTTCTTTTGGGTGCTGCTTTTCCTCAGGTGTTCTTGCCATAGCTGTTTGTGCCTTTTCTCCAGGTGTCTTCGTAAGGCACTTGTCCCTATGTGAGAGTTGGCCTTTCCACGGCTCAATTTTTGCTGGCAGAGACAACAGATGGCTTTGCTCCAATCTGAGACACACATGTTAAAAAATTTCCAAACCGCTAACCCCCCCTGGGGTGATGGCACTACGGTGGCATCAGCAGCTGACGTTGAAGGGCATGTTGGCTGGCTGTCCATAGCTGGCGATACATGGCGCCGGACACTGCTTCCAGCTGTTTCTGAGGACGAGCTCCCTCTGCTTCTATCATGGACTCGTCTCCTCCTACTCCTCTCTGACTCCCCCTCTGAACTGTCCCCCTGGTCATTTCCTCTATTGGGAACATACATGGCATCCGTATAATCGTCATCATAATCCTCATGCCCAGCTTCTCTTTCCTCAGACACCTCCACAACTGCACCAACATCAGGTGGTTCATCATCCACCTCCTCACACGTTACGTCCATACTATCGCCACCTAACTCAGACGTATGAGGTGGTGTACCTGCGCCTTCTTCTTGTTGTAGCATTATTGGCTGTGAATCAGGGATTTCACCACCACCACCAAATAACTCCTGCGAAGTGTCAAATGCAGCGGATGTGGTGCTTGTTGTAGCGCTGGTGGCTGCGGGAGATGAGGTGTTCTGTGTTAAATACTCAACCACGCCCTCACAATTTTGGGAAGTGATGGCACGTGCCTTCTTCTGAGCATTGTACTTCGGGCCAGGTCCGCATGAAATCACAGCAACACCACCTCGCACAGACCTGCCGGTGCCAGGTGGCCTTCCTCTGGGTCTGGCTCTTCCTCTACCTAGTTTATCCATTTTGTCCATCTTGAGGGGATGCTAGGTATATGCAGTGAGGTGAGTTCACTCAACACAAAGGTAGTTAGATGCAGTGAGGTGGGTTCACTGAACAGTAAAGGTAGTTAGATGCAGTGAGCTGGGTTCACTCAACAATAAAGATAGTTCTATGCAGTGAGGTGGGTTCACTCAACACAACAGGTAGTTAGATGCAGTGAGCTGGGTTCACTGAACAATAAAGGTAGTTAGATGCAGTGAGGTGGGTTCACTGAACAGTAAAGGTAGTTAGATGCAGTTATGTGGGTTCACTCAACAATAAAGGTAGTTCTATGCAGTGAGGTGGGTTAACTCAACAATAAAGATAGTTCTATGCAGTGAGCTGGGTTCACTCAACACAACAGGTAGTTAGATGCAGTGAGCTGGGTTCACTGAACAATAAAGGTAGTTAGATGCAGTGAGGTGGGTTCACTGAACAGTAAAGGTAGTTAGATGCAGTTATGTGGGTTCACTCAACAATAAAGGTAGTTCTATGCAGTGAGGTGGGCTCACTCAACACAACAGGTAGTTATATGCAGTGAGCTGGGTTCACTCAACAATAAAGGTAGTTATATGCAGTGAGCTGGGTTTACTCAACACAACAGGTAGTTAGATGCAGTGAGCTGGGTTCACTCAACACAACAGGTAGTTAGATGCAGTGAGCTGGGTTCACTCAACAATAAAGGTAGTTAGATGCAGTGAGCTGGGTTCACTGAACAATAAAGGTAGTTAGATGCAGTAAGGTGGGTTCACTGAACAGTAAAGATAGTTAGATGCAGTGAGGTGGGTTCACTCAACACAACAGGTAGTTATATGCAGTGAGGTGGGTTCACTCAACACAACAGGTAGTTATATGCAGTGAGCTGAGTTCACTGAAAAATAAAGGTAGTTAGATGCAGTGAGGTGGGTTCACTCAACAATAAAGGTAGTTATATGCAGTGAGCTGGGTTCACTCAACACAACAGGTAGTTAGATGCAGTGAGCTGGGTTCACTGAACAATAAAGGTAGTTAGATGCAGTGAGGTGGGTTCACTGAACAGTAAAGGTAGTTAGATGCAGTGAGGTGGATTCACTGAACAATAAAGGTAGTTAGATGCAGTGAGGTGGGTTCACTCAACAATAAAGATAGTTAGATGCAGTGAGCTGGGTTCACTGAACAGTAAAGGTAGTTAGATGCAGTGAGGTGGGTTCACTCAACACAACAGGTAGTTAGATGCAGTGAGCTGGGTTCACTGAACAGTAAAGGTAGTTAGATGCATTGAGGTGGGTTCACTCAACAATAAAGGTAGTTAGATGCAGTGAGCTGGGTTCACTCAACAGTAAAGGTAGTTAAATGCAGTGAGGTGGGTTCACTCAACAATTAAGGTAGTTAGATGCAGTGAGGTGGGTTCGCTCAACACAACAGGTAGTTAGGTGCAGTGACCTGGGTTCACTCAACACAACGGGTAGTTAGATGCAGTGACCTGGGTTCATTCAACACAAAGGTAGGTAGGTATATGCAGTGATGAGGTGGGTTAAGTAAACACAACAGGTACTGGGTATATGCAGTACTGGGTAGTACAATGTGCAGCTCCCTGTCACACACACAGGTAGTCACTGAATGTGCTAGGCTGCTGGCAGTGGCACACACACTATGAATTAGCAAGGCTGTGTGTAACGATTGGTGTCAGCACACAGAGCGTATCTGATTATTCATGATCTGCAGTATCACCAACAATACAGATGTATACCTGATTATGGATGATCTGCAGAATCACCAATAATACAAGTATGACTAACCTCTGGACACCTAATGAAGTGTAAGTGCTTGGTGCAACTGTAAGGCTGTCTCCCATGGAGCGAGAGACACAGATACCACTACAGCCAGTGACCACCTGAGGAGCAGGTGGCCTCTGGCTGTGCAGGGACTATCTCTTTAAGATGAGGAGATAGAGATAAGCTTGCAGCCAGTGATTCCCTGATGGACTGGAAATCAGACTGTACTGCAGCCAAGGATTCCCAGATGGATTGGGAATGAGACTGTACTGAAGCCAGTGGATTCCTATAGGGTAGAGGGCACTGGCTGACTGCAGGAAGGACTCTCTGAGGAGCAGGAGGTCCTTGCAGCTAACTGACACCTGGTGGATTAGTGTCACGGGTAGTACAGACAGACTGATCACTCGAGGGATGAGTGACAGCCAGAAGGGTCAGACAGGCCAGGTCGGCAACACACGAGCAGATAAGGTACAGAGACTGAAGGCTGATTTGGTAACCGGGTACAGGCAAGGTTGGCAACTGGTAGGCAGATAGGCAGAGGTACCGAATCAGAAAGCAAGAGAGAGGTCAACAGAGCCAGAGGTCATAACAGATATCAAACACAATCCTAGTCTGAGGTGTGAGGTCCTTGGTCTCGACACCCGGGAACTAGTCTAAAGAATAACACAGTATCCTATGCTTGGGTGTGAGGTCCTTGGTCTCAACACCCTGGAACTGGTCTAAAGTATAACACAGTGATGACACAGTAATCCTATGCTTGGCTGTGAGGTCCTTGGTCTCAACACCCTGGAACTGGTCTAAAGTATAACACAGTAATAACACAGTAATCCTATGCTTGGGTGTAAGGTCCTTGGTCTCAACACCCTGGAACTGATCTAAAGTATAACACAGTGATGACAAAGTAAACATCAAGAGCGGAATATGGCTAAGTGTGAATTCCCAGTTCCAACTGGTTCTAACACACTGTAGGATCTGACTAAGGTCAGAGTGCTCACACGTAAGTATTCGCAACGGCAGACAACCAGCAACTGACAATCAAGGTCTATATATACTACAGCGCTCCGCAGCGCCGCCCCCATCCAGTCAGCCAATCAGGAGTTCCGCTGAGATCAGCTGATTGTCCCGATCAGCTGATACCTCTCTGCTGGCATAAAGGTCCTGTCTTCTGCGTAGCGTAGCTCTCCATCTGTATGCACCAGAAGGCCCAGGCAAACCAGACACATGTTGGTGTGCGGAAACCGCCGGTCTGAACGTGGAGACAGCCGCCCCGCCACCAGACCGCGCGGCGGCATCTCCGCTATTCATTACACTGTGCATGCAACAAAAGTGTCAGTTTGACACACAGAAAAAAATACAAGATTCGCTCTGAAAAGAGCTGTTGAGGGGTGCTATAAAAGCAATAATAATCAGCCAGGAGCAAGCTAAGCAGTCAAGAACCTAACTAATCTTTCCCTAGGAGAACAATCTGCAGCAGCTCACCCTAGTCTGTCTTATTGCAGCAGGCACGAGTGAGTGTAATGGCCACCAGAGGCTGCCTTATATAAGGAGGGGTGGGGTTCCAGGGCTTATTGTAGCCTGAATGGCTACAATGTGCCTGCTGAATGTGATGCAGAGGGTCAAAGTTGACCCTCATAGTGCATTATGGGGCAAATCGAACTTCCGCAAAAGTTCGCCTGGTGTAGGTGAACGCGAACCACCAAAGTTCACCTGGAACCGTTTGCTACATCTCTATTTGCAGGATTCAAAAAGCTGCCATCTATGTTCAATTGGGAGACTATCTTTCAAGCTAAGTCAGGTGAGTGCACCCATCTTGATTTCCATGGAAGTTTGATGCTGCTCACTAGACTCAGATTTCACAAGTGAAGGTCAGGAAGTGGTTTTACGGTTACCCTCTTCCTCTTTACTGTAAGAGCTGTCAGATGTTGTAATGCTAAGATTGCATTATTAGTTCAATATAGCATAATTGCTAAGGAAGCACCCATTTGTTGCAAGAAACTTGAGTTTACTAAAGCAAAATATTTAAGATAATGCAAAACACAAGCAACAGCAGAACTGTACAATTGCAAACACAAATGGGAAAGCAATACACACACAATCTTTACAATAATAAGTAAACACCAATGAATTACTTATCTTTCACAAACGCTGTAAAGTCCTGCTAAGGCCACAGACCAACAGAGGAAGAGACTTTTCCTTTCCAAGCTCACACGTGTTTCCCTCCTTGCACAGGAAACAAAGGAAAGCATCTCTTTCACCCTCAATGGTAGAAACAGAAAAAACCCTCTCTCCTGTGTGTGAGTTGGCTTATCTTCTAGCTAACTCCTCCCTGAGCTAACCTGTTGCAATCTATTGTTAGAAGCAACACATGAGCTGGACATGGTCCAGACTCTATTTTAAATTGGCACAATAGACACACGGAAAGCCAATAAATATAGCACAACATGGATAAAGCTAGCATTTGTATGAAATAATAGTTAGAGTACTGTAGGAGGGTAGGGGGAAAAATAGTTGAACTTACCCGGGGCTTCTAATGGTCCCCAGCAGATGTCCTGTGCCCACGCAACCACTAAATAATGCTTTGGTCCCCGCCTCCAGTTTACTTCTGACATTTCCAACTTTAAAGTTTGAAAACTATTGTGCATGTGGCCACGCCCTTGTTCCCGCTGACATCACCGGGAGTGTATGCGTAGACCCAGTACAGTCTGCGTCTGCACAGTATGCTCCTGGTGACGTCAGCGGGAGCGAGGACATGGCTCAGAAATTCTAGAAGTGAACCGGAGGCGGGGATAGGAGCATCAGCGAGTGGCTGCGGGGGACCATTAGAAGATCCAGGTAAGTTCAACTCTTTTTTTTTTCCCCATACCCCCCTACAATAGTACTTTAAGAAAATATTATGGTGATAGATGGAGCAAAATTCTGAAAAAGTCTTAACAATGAAGTTATCGATGTATTAAAAATGTCTCCTAAGTCATTGGTAGGTGTGCTTACTTGAGTTCACGTTAGCTTTACAGCCACTGGTATATTACAGGATTTATTTTCTCTCGAATATTTCTAAATTTACTGCACATTGTATTTATTACATTTACAAAATATAAAAATTGCCTGCAAAATACTCAAGAGTGAAAGAAAAGAAAAATAGAGCCACTTACAAGTTTCAAGTGCAGCAATACACTACAAATAATGGTATGTTTCATATTGCAAACCTGCAAAACGTACACATGTATTAGCAGCATCTGTTTGTCCCATTATATTGGGACTTGTAAATCACATTTATTCAAGTTGTCAGCAGGGGGGAGTTTTCAAAGATCTCACACAGATTCTGTTCTCTTTCAAGTTGGGCATAATCAGATTGTAACTGCATGATACACTGCGGACACAGAGGAGACCTGTGATCTGGCATCAGGTCTATACCAGGAACATAATGCCAGCTGATGAAACAGCTGGATTCTGCTCCATTCAGCAATCTTATACAATTTCTTAGCTACAGAGAGATGCATTCCGTGTAAAGCCAACCTCAGGCAATTTAAATTAAAGTTATGATGTAATTGCAGTCACTATAAGCAGTTCACGCCTTTTAGCTTAGGTAAATATAGAGCCAGTGTATTGTGTTTAACAGGCTTATTTTGAAACTTTTTTTTCTGTTAATTTATAACAAGCAGGTATTGTAAAGGTTCTCATTATCAGTAATTGTTTTAGCAAACAATCATATTCTCGATAAGATCATTCAGATTGACAGAAAAGAATACATTTAGTCAATACACACCACTAAAGACTCCAACTTGAGATTATATCTCCACCAGCTACGACTATTTCTATGAAAAGTTCCACCAAGTGGAAGAATCAATAATGCCAAGAAAACGATCAATAATGCGACTGATCGGGCCCCTGAGCTTCTCTGTTTTCATGCAATACGATCTGAATAATCTGAATGAAAATATAATTAACTAAAAATGGTGACGTTCATGAGCTCATTACAGAGAATCTGTAACAAAAAAAGAGCCACTGAGGGTACTTATCTCGGGAGTGAGAAGCCTATGGATCCTAAAGAGGCTTCCCCCTTCCTCCTCGGTAGAGGAGATCTAATGTTGGGACTTCCTGAGGATCTCCTTGTCAGCTGCTTGTCGGCATGTGCAGTGGGCT
Source organism: Hyperolius riggenbachi (assembly GCF_040937935.1). Lineage (NCBI taxonomy): Eukaryota > Metazoa > Chordata > Amphibia > Anura > Hyperoliidae > Hyperolius > Hyperolius riggenbachi. The sequence goes on from NC_090649.1 coordinate 245,116,346, forward strand.
CCGGGGGAAATAGCCGAGCCTGATCGGGTCCGCTCTAATGCGCAGGCACGAGCTGTATGCTTCTGTGCTGTAGAGCCGACCCGATTGGGCTCGGCTATATCCACCGGAGCCCACGTGGAGAGCCGCTACTGAGCATGTACGCAGTGGCAATTGTAAATAATATTGCTGCTCCAGAGGAGCCAACACTGGATCAGATCAGATGGCTGAGTAGGACGGGGAGGCCTCTTTAGGATTCAGAGGCTCCCCCCTCCTGAGGTAAGTACCCCCCTGGGGCACTTATTTTAATTACAGGTTTACTTCAATTAAATAAGATAAACTTGATCTGCATACTTAGTTCAGTGACTAAGGAAATATACAAAGTAGTGGATTAGCATGTCACCCAGTTAACTAGCAAACACTGGTGCCAAATCATAAAAATGATGTTTGTTCCTGAAAAGTGATTCTTTTCAGTGAAGTTTATTCATCCTGATTTATCCAAGTTAGAAAAGAAAATGTACACTAGGTCAATTAAGAGCAGAACACATAGAGGAGCAATTACAAAACGTCATATTCAGTGCAGAGAGCTGCAAGTTAGCAGTAATACAACAGCTGGCTGCTAATGGGCTTTTCCTCCTCAGTTCCACTTTCTGTTGAAATGAATGTGATTCTGCTACATTTAGTGTTGCATACTGAGGGACAGCTAGTGAAAATTCTGACCTTCTGCTTCCCCTATACTCCGTTATGTGATGACAGCAGAACAAGCGCCACACTATATTTTCTGCCAAACAATACTCAGAAATGCCACTTGTCAACATGTGACCACTCCAGTCATTCCCACCAGAACAAGGTTAATGTATAGCGCTCCACTGCTGCTCTGCATCTTAAAGCGGATATCCTGCCTAAAAAGTAAGTTTCAGGGGTCCTCCTGTAAGGGAAAGTTATAATTACCTGCAACGTTGTCTCCCCCCGAAAGCCTCTGAATCAGCTGGCTTCTTGTGCATAGCCCTGCCCCCCTGAAAAAAAACGACCTCTGCTGTTTTTAGGCCCAGAGGAAGTTCCAGTGGACACCAGCGCACAGGAGGATTTATGGAGGGTTGAAAGAGAAACAGGAGGAAACAGGTCAGAAAGCAGTAGGAGAATCAGAAGTAGCCAAAGACATACTGGTAGGTCCTACAAATACATGAAGAGGCCCCACGTGTTTACTTTTTAATGATGTTCTAGCTGGTTGATAAGTTATATGATTCATTAGTCATGTGAAATCTATAACTTATATCTGACTGCTTAAACTGTCTGAATAAACAAAACTTTTTGACACAGATTGCATATCAAGCTGAATTCTCAGTTACGTCACTGCCAAACACATTAGCAAAACATCTTATTTTAGTAGCACTTTAACTGAAGGACCTTTTTAGTGGTCTTGACAGGAAGGGCACAGTGTTCCTCAGAGCAACCTCAAACAAAGTGTCCCTGCCAACTAGGGATGCTACATTTCATAGGCCAAACTCAATGAGTTTGTTTTTAATGTTTTGACTGATACAGAGTCATTTTCTGAAACCAGTATGTATGCCATTAAAGCCTCTTTTATATTCTCTTTACCTGAAAGGAAAGCTAATTTGAGACGAGTATGGAGAAGCATGCTGTGCCTGTAAAGGTGCAAATTCTTTTTCTTCTGGAATAAAAAGGATAGCCCAACCCCAACCAAAGGTTTTATTTTAGATTTGTAGAACAGAGAGGGCTATTTGGTCTTTTTTAGAACTTGACACACTCCTTGGAGTTCTGGTTTACTATGAGCTTGCTGGGCAATCTGTGACATCTGTAGAATGTGATACAAATGATAATTCCTTATGGGGATCTCATTGTAATCTGTGGTCTGATCTAAGAAACTTTACCATATTTCCAGACTGAGCATGCAGTGGGTACAATAAACTGGAATGGAGATAGAAAGAAAGAAAGAAAGAAAGAAAGAAAGAAAGAAAGAAAGAAAGAAAGAAAGAAAGAAAGAAAGAAAGAAAGAAAGAAAGAAAGAAAGAAAGAAAGAAAGAAAGAAAGAAAACATCATTTATTTATTTGTAGAATGGGGAAAAATAAGAATATATGTCCAGTTGTATTGGCATCCTTCACTTCTTACCTCTGGAATCACCAGGCCAAAGATTTACTGTACATGGATATGAAACAAAAGCATTAGAACTGTCATAAAGTGGTTAGACTGCAAGATGAATACTTTATCATTAAAACAATGTACTTTCCTGTGATTTATGCATGCTTGGAATGCCATTGCAGGTAAATCATCCTGCAGGCAAATGTTCCTATAAAACCAGCAGAGTGCAAAAGATTGGTGGGTATAGAGTATTTGAAATGAGCAATGAGGACAGAGTAGAGGAAGGTACATTCTTAGGACCAGTTGAGTACTAGGTTTTCTGCTAAATTGCCCCTTAGCCTGTCACAGAGTATATGCACATGTTTGTGTGAGTGGGGGAAGAAGGAGAAGCTGCACTAACACAATTAATATATGCTTGTAATTTAGTTATACCACTAATAGCATTAATAACCACTTGATTATTTGTTGTGTTGAGTGTAACAGAAATTCCATGATATGAAGAGATAAAACCATGTTTCTCTTATACGTCACATGTCATTTCACATACCCTTTTGAACATATAGTACTAGTTCTATTTATAACTTGTCTAGGGTCCTTTTCTTTCTTTCTTTCTTTTTTTTTTTTGCATTGGAAGTGTTAAAAACAACTAGTGCTTTTTGAAATTAAGGCAGTTGAACACGGTCAAATTCATCCCCGACTTTCATGAGAAGTATGCACATGCCAAAACACTTCTGTTTGGCTGAGGAAATACTGCTGATAATAGAACAGAGCTGGGAAATGTAAACAGATATTGCTTTTGTTTGTTTTGCAGATTTACCACAATTTACCAATCACCCAATTTCTGGTCTGAGCCATGCTTATGTGCTTTGAATCCTATGGGAGAAAAGTGCTTTACAAATGTTGGTGGTTGTTGCTGAATGAAGTAGACTTTAGACTAGGATGGCTACTGTTTAGAATTCAGTTTAAAAAATATAGCCCTTAAGCTGAAAAAAAAATACCAGACAGTATGATGTTAATAATGTTTTTATTTCTACTATATATGTCTAAAAATAGAATTCAATATATTGATAGTGTATTCTCACTTTAGGCAAGCTTTAAAGCTATAGAGGTTTTGGGGCAGGAAGAGATTAAAGAGATAACTTGTATAAAACTTCCCCACTCACGGTCCATAACTAGCAAAACAAAAACACCCCCCCCCGGAAAATTGTCTCCTAACTCTCATATCCATACAGATTGCATTTGGACCATATTTGATACATCTTCTCTACAGTATGTCTTAAAAAAAAGGCCTGGAGCCTTAAAGAAAACCTGTGAGAAAAAAGTGCCCCGAATGGTTACTCACGTTAGTAGAGGGAAGCCTCTAGATCCTCTGGTGGCTTTCCCAATCCTCCTCCACTGGCTCACTCCAGCCCTGTCCAATCTTGAAAACCGCTTGTTGATGGCTCACACAATAGCATTTACCCACTCGGGCTTCAACAGAAAAAGCCGAGTCCGAATGGGTCCATGCTACTCTACACGTGTGCGCCACCTGCGCAGTAGGGTGGAGCCGATCAAGCTCCGATTTTTCCATTTTGTTTAATCAATGTCTGGCTGATTTGTTTAAATCTGCTAGAAATTGTTGATGCAAAAGACTGATCAATTTTCAGATGAAATTGATAGATGCAGTTGATTGCACTGGATGAATGATTTTGCACAATTGGCAGCAGGTTAAAAGTGCGTTGCTAGCGGCATTTGATTTCTCAGTGAGCACTGTACACAGCAAAGCTTACTCTCACCTGCCACCTGCTGCTTCTCCAATGTCTTCTCTCCACCGCTGGGCTCTCCTCCCTATCCCTTCACTCCCGGGGCACCTGTGTTACATCACAAACACTTTAGAGGTCTTCAGTGGTCACATAAGGGACTTGATTCACAAAAGCGTGATAAAGGAATGTTTGCACGTGATCACATGTGTATTTCACGCGCGTCATCATGTGCAAGCATTTGTTTATCACGCGGAGTTATCCTTTACTCGCGCAAACCTTCGCTCGCAGCACATCGCGTGATAACTGCCGTGATAGCCGTTATCACGCTTTTGTGAAGCAAGCCCCAGGTACATGCCATGGTGCTCCCAGTGTTTGGGGATATAGGCGCTTCTGAAAAGAAGAGACGGGGCGGAGAGGAGACCCAAGAGAAAGAGCCTCATTTGAATCACGAGTAATCACTCGTGATTATTCATGAGAGCAACCCTGCTGGACTGAAAAACAGGGCAGATCTCCTACACTCTGTACAGCCTGGGGGGAGACCTGGGGACCCAGCAGGCAGTGCGCACAGATTTTCAATTGATTTCATACAGAAAACTTTTGAAAATCTGTGTGTAGTGTGTGGAGAAATGCAATCAGATAGATCCCTCTCTGATCAAATATTGATCTGTGAGGGATCTGTCTGTTGGCCACATCGACCAGTGCATGGCCAACCTTAGAGCTAAAGTTCAGGCAAGTAAGAAAAACACCATTATATGCCCTTAGTGGTCCGTATTGCAATACTCTTAATTTGTAATAAAGCAACCACATATCTGAATGTGTGATTGTGTTGGCAGATGATAGATCTGCCAACACAATCACAGTCTTCTGTACTGCAATGAAATGATGCCATCTAGAGAAGAGCCTGTGCATACTGCTACAGCTCTTCAGACAGGGGATAGGCTTAGGTTCTCAGGCTGCAGCACACTGTCAGTCACAAATCCGATCACTGTTTGGAATTGCTAAGCTCTGACTCATAGGAAGCAACTTGCTGTGCTGCAGAAATTCAGTTCCCATTAGGCATTGCAATGTAACAGCTGAAAAAGTAGCCAAACTGTAGTAAACTCAGCACCCATGAATTGCTGGTGTCAGAAGTCTGGAGATTTGGACAGGGTACCCATGGAGACGCTGAAGTAACATTCATGAACTTGTTATTCAGGACTTAAGGAGTCAAAATAAAAAAGGACACTTGATGACAACAAATGTACATTATGGAATTTAAAGTTTGTTTCTTTGTGGCTTTCTGCTTTTAATTGGGAATGATGTGAGATATCAGTCTGTAGAATATTGATGCATACCAATTTGCACATTCAATTTAGATTGGCCAATCACTGGACAATTTACAACCTCCATATAGTTGAATACTATGAACAGACTGTGTAGGTAAGCTTTCCTACTACATAAAGCAGTAAAATTGGCCAATCATTGGCCAATCAAAATTGGATGTGTGTAGTACTCATCCTATGACTTGTAGCTTGCAATGCTTTTATTACAGTGCTGGTTGTGATCAAGAAGAACAAGTCACTTGAAGAGTTAGAAGAAATAATTTTCCAACAAATATGGATCTTTTTGAGATATTTATAGCCCTAGTTCAGGCTTGTGTTTCCAATGCACATTGTGTGGACTATATTGTAATTTGCAATGCAGAAAATGTTGTGCATTGTATATGAACCATTTTTTGCACTGTTAAGCTTTTTAATTACGTGTTTGGCTGTATTTGCACTATTGACTTCATGTCAGATACTGCCTGGCTGGAATGTAGGATTGCTCTCACAAGTAATCACGAGTGATTACTCGTGATTCAACTGAGGCTTAATTGGTGCAGGTGTGCGGCATGCATACAAGGGGTTATTTACCCATAATTCCGCTTTCCGCCCTGCATTCCAAACAGCTTTCACGCGTCCTATTGGTCACGTTGCAAACCTCACATCAGCGCACTTCCTCCTTTTGGCTTGAAGGAGGAAGTGTGCCAGTGTGAGGCTTGCAACGCGGCCAATAGGACACGTGCAAGCTGTTTGGAACACAGGGCGGATGGCGGAATTATGGGTAAATAACCCCTTGTATGCATGCCGCACACATGCACCAATTAAGCCTCATTTGAATCACTCGTGATTATTCATGAGAGCAACCCTGCTGGACTGAAAAACAGGCTATGAGCTGTCCAGACTCCTCCCCCATCCAATCATCACCCACAGATAGTCAGGGAGGATTCGGGATGGGGCACCAGCCAGTCTTATCCTGTGAACACTGAGCTGAGCCTGCCTACCTGTCTATTATGCTCCAGAGTTGTGTGCATAGAGTGGGAGGAGCTGGGTGGGTCATGTGACTGACTATTTCAAAAGGATTTTTTTCTGCAAACTGCTTCATCAAATATGAAAATTGTGTGAATAATGACATATTCCCTTATTCACCTTTAAAATAAATGAAAAATCTGGTAGGAAGAATTAGGGCTTTAATACACTGACAGGATGGTAACTACAGAGGAGCAGCCCTGTGACCGCAGTGGGGGCCAGTGTTGTAAGAGGGCTCCTACAATTACTTCCTACCCTCTGATAAAGTGGTCCATCCTTCAGTTCAGGGGTTTTGTGGCTACACTGGTTATGAGTGAAGATTACTATGTCCACACTTGTTTTAAGGCCCGTACTCACGGGCTGCAGAAGTGGCCTGTCGCCAGCACACGTGAGCGTGCTAGCTACAGGCCGGCGACAGCTTCTCTCCAGGTCCCTCCACGTGCACACGCGGAAGAGGGACCAGCGGCGAGACGGAAGCTGTCGCCGACGTTCCTCCTCCCCCCGCCGGAAGCTTCATTCACCTCTATGGAGGTTGCTGTCGCTAGTCCGCGTACTCACGTGGACTAGCGACAGTTGCGGCGGAGGTGCGGCGGCGACTGTTGCCATGCGATTGAAACTTTCAATCGCATGGCGACAAGAGCGGCGGGCGACAGTTCGGGGTGCGCGCGCGTGCGACGGCCCATACTCACGGGCGACCTGTCGCCGCAACACGCGCGCGCCGCGTGTTGAGGCGACAAAAGTCCCTCGTGAGTATGGGCCATCAGGACCCTTGCAAGATTGCCCCCCGGCTGTGACGGTCACATGGGGTTGGCAAGAGAAAGGGTCTGAAGAATAGGGCTCCCATCAAAGATTTGCTGGTGGTCCCCATGATTTATAGTTACGCCTCTGCACACTGACACCCATTATTATCTTTCCCTACAGCAAATACAGATCTGATAAAAGCGCAGTATTTAGAGGAACTTTTCTGGTTTATTGTCAAGTAAGATTTCATGCATTTCTCCCAGCAGCTGGCAATCTATGAGAGCACAACTAATTTACTGTAAATTGCTTCATAAATCTTTTAACGCATACAAACTAAAATTTCATGCTGACATTTTATTGTTTTAATTCGTTTCATGGGGAGCGCCTGCTGAGCACTATTTTATTATAAGTATTTATTTTTTAATCAGATTGCGGTTGTCACTTCTTTACTAGCCTGCAGAGTTAATCATCTCAGCGTGATCAACAATTATAGATGGCTTTTAAAAGTCTAAAACATTTTATTACAGTTTGCAGCATTGCAGAAGTGTTTGAGTGTCATTTTTAAAATTTAAATTGCATGTGCTCTAATCGTGGCTCGGGGTTAGTTTCAGTAATAAGAAATATAGAAGTTGATTCACAAAACTTCGTGTGAATTATGTTCTTATGACCTTATGATTGGCTCACAGTGATCAGAGGGTCAGGAGCCAATGAAATTCGTTCCTGCACAAGGTACAGCGTTCAGCAGTCTTTAGACAGCTGAGTTTTGTGCTGGCGGGGACGCATAATTACATTCTGTGCACAGGATCAGGCGGCGTTAAAACTATACCACATCAGGCTTTAAAAAAAAAGATACTCAAAGAGAAGGAAGGCTCTGGGTCCTATAAAGCCTTCCTGTTCTCCTCACGGTGCCCGCTCCAGCACTGGATCCCCCGTTAGCAGTCTCCGACCGATTGGTCCGAGACTGCTTTCTTTCGTCACTTCTGACACTGAGGGACTCTTTGGAAATCTTCAGGAACCCCAGTGCTTTCCGAAGACAGTTGCTCCGTACTGCATGTATGCTAGCACAAAGTCTCGCACACGCACAGTACAGAGTCTTCAGGAGCACTCGGGCTCACGGAGATTGCCGAAGACTCCATCAGCAGTGGAAGTGATGGAAGAGAACAGTCTCTGACTGAGACTGCTAACGGGGAATCCAGTGATGGAACGTGGGCATGGCGAGGGGAATGGGAAGGCTCTATAGGAAGGCTCTATTGGTGCTAAATGCTTTGACTTGGAGGAAACCTAAGAAATAGTGGACTGAAAGTCCATGTCATTTCACTCCATAATACATAGAATGCCTGATTTGCTATATTCACAATTGAGAAAAAAAAAACTGTTACAGATTTACGAAGTAAAATAAGTGACCCATAATGATTCAGGTACATCAATAACTCATTATGTCATTCCCAGCTGTTGCTGGGCAAAGGCTGTTGCTGGGCAAGTTGTGCTTGGCAAAGGTCTCAGAGACCACCATCGCTTGTTCAACATGTTACAATACGTGGGGGGGTTATACATAATTTCTTTGACAAAAATGTTTGTGAAACATCCGTGCAAGCTCATATATGTGTTAGCATTTTTTTTTTATTATTTATTATAATAAAACAGTAGCCTTCCAGGCTGCAATATCTTCCTCAGGAATGCACTTAGTTATGGTCTGCTTAAAGGGGAACTTCAGCCTAAACAAACATACTGTCATCAAGTTACATTAGTTATGTCAATTAGAATAGATAGGTAATATAATCTCTTACCCACCCTGTTTTAAAAGAACAGGCAAATGTTTGTGATTCATGGGGGCTGCCATCTTTGTCATGGGGGCAGCCATCTTTTTGGTTGAAATGAGGTGACGAGGAGCAGGAGACACAGGGTCAACTGTCCTGTGTCCTGATTACCCCTCCCAGCTGCACACACTAGGCTTCAAATGTCAAATTCAAAATGTAAAAAAAAAAAATTGCACCAAAACAGCAGAACGAGAACAACAAAATCAGAAATCCCATCATGCTTTGCACAGCATCAGGGGAAAAAAGCCCGGGCAGTTTTTTTCTGCGCAGCTAAAAATGAGGCTTGTATAAGAGAAACAAAGTTCTGATGTTGTGAAACTGTTAAAGAAACACAAACCCTTTTCAGTGCTGCTGAGTCGATTTTTAGTCCGGAGGTTCACTTTAAGGTGTGAAAATATCTCCAGAGAGAAAACGCAAGAGAAAAATTACTTGAATAGGGGCCATTGTGGGTAAGGGGAAAAAAACATTTCTTGCAAAGCTGGTTAAAACTATTTTCTGAATCTCCTGAATAATGTGTCTACGTTGGCCATTATACCCATTTAGTTTACAATGAATATAAACTGTCAAGCATCCACAGCACAAAAAACAAACAAACCAATTTTACACTAAAATACTATAGTATTTGTGGAGGTGAATTGCTAAGCGCCCTTTCACTGTGTGCTTCTACCTGTGAAGACACCACTTTGGCCTCTATGCAACCAGCCTTTCTGGTTTATCCATCTGCATGTGCTGGTAGCACCTGGAACTCAATGAAATATATAGCATTTTGAAGTGTAGTGGCAGCAAAGAAAAAAAAAAAAAAATAGTAATAATATATGTCAAGCAATGTATCCATTCCTATATGTCTAGCCAATGGAAATGATGACTACAAGAATGTACAAAGCTGGCTGGAGAGAGAGGACTGAAGGATTTCTGTTAAGTGGGATGGATTTTTTTGTGAGTGCCATATTCCCTAGTAAGGGCCCGAGTCCACGAATGCATTTGGTGTCCGCTTCTGTCCGCTTTTCCAAATCTGCAAATTTGATGCATTGCTGAAAAGTGGACACAACTGTGTTAGTGGGTTCAGACCCTAAGCTGTATTTTGTCTATAGGGTTAGGATCAGTGGCGTACCTAGGGAATTTGACATCCAGTGCTGATTTTTTTACAGACACCATTGTGGGTAAGGGGAAAAAAACATTTCTTGCAAAGCTGGTTAAAACTATTTTCTGAATCTCCTGAATAATGTGTCTACGTTGGCCATTATACCCATTTAGTTTACAATGAATATAAACTGTCAAGCATCCACAGCACAAAAAACAAACAAACCAATTTTACACTAAAATACTATAGTATTTGTGGAGGTGAATTGCTAAGCGCCCTTTCACTGTGTGCTTCTACCTGTGAAGACACCAATTTGGCCTCTATGCAACCAGCCTTTCTGGTTTATCCATCTGCATGTGCTGGTAGCACCTGGAACTCAATGAAATATATAGCATTTTGAAGTGTAGTGGCAGCAAAGAAAATAAAAAAAAAAATAGTAATAATATATGTCAAGCAATGTATCCATTCCTATATGTCTAGCCAATGGAAATGATGACTACAAGAATGTACAAAGCTGGCTGGAGAGAGAGGACTGAAGGATTTCTGTTAAGTGGGATGGATTTTTTTGTGAGTGCCATATTCCCTAGTAAGGGCCCGAGTCCACGAATGCATTTGGTGTCCGCTTCTGTCCGCTTTTCCAAATCTGCAAATTTGATGCATTGCTGAAAAGTGGACACAACTGTGTTAGTGGGTTCAGACCCTAAGCTGTATTTTGTCTATAGGGTTAGGATCAGTGGCGTACCTAGGGAATTTGACATCCAGTGCTGATTTTTTTACAGACACCCCCCCCCCCACCCCCCAAACAACCAATTTTTTTATGGGAGTTTTGATGGTTTGGGCACCGAGCATGTTACTGCAAATTTGGGGAGATTTGGGGGGAAAAGGAGTCGTCAGGATGTGGACGGAGCTATGAAACTCTGTACTCTATATAGTGCTGCAGAAGATGTCAGTGCTATATAAATATACAATAATAATATGGTAAGGCATTACACTATGACCATGGTACGATTAGATTGTGAGCTCCTCCGAAGACAGTCAGAAAGGGGAGACTAAATAGGGGGATGCATAGGAGGAGGGGGGGATAAAGAGGTAGTGGTACAAGACAAAGAGCCTGATGAGAGAGGAGAAATGTCAGGAAAGACTCTCATCGGGACTGCAGACATCACCAGTGCTGTTTGGCAGAGACACGCTGTTTAAAGAAGCCACTGAAATCTGAAAAGAGGAAAGGGTCATGTGGGAATACAACAGAGTGGGAGGGGGAGCTGGGAAAACAGATTAGATTACCTGCAATTAAGCAAACCTAAATTGCCCCGGGGCTTGCTTCTCAGACTGGTCACTAAAGAAGAGTCGGCTGTCAGCACCTGTATCACTGTCTTCTCCAACAGCAGACTGCCTGCATTACTGCCCTGCGGACTGACAACAATCGGCTATTTCAGCCTATCTCCGAGTGGAGAGCCGATAATACACCTGCGCTGGAGCCGGGAAGGTAAATATTTACATCCCAGATGTTCAGGGAGCTTTATTGCCGCCGCGGGACACAGGAGGACAGGGGAAGCCTCGATAGGATCCGGAGGCTTCCCCCACCCGAGGTGAGTACCCCCCAGGGGAACTTTTTTTAGTTACAGATTTTCTTTAAGCTGGTGAAATTACGGAATTATGGTTAAAAAGAACCCTGGAAGAAGCTTATACCTATTGGGGAATCCAAACTCCATCTTCGCCGCTTACAGCTGGTTATACAGGAGGCCTAAAGTACAATTGGGCAAAATATAGGAAAAGGACCAGTGCATAAATTTCACTCCAGCCCAAATACAAATAAAATCACATTAAGTCCTATAACTATTTTCTCATGCAAACTCCCATAGCGCCCCATACTATTGAACGTATAGCTCATGCTTCTATTCCCTATAAAAAGCTAATATTAACAGAATATTGGTACTTAAAGGGGTTATTTCGCGAATTAGGAAAAATGAATGGTTTCATCAATACAACATGTAATGTAAACAGTGACTTATGAAGGACTGGGAGGCTAATCTATTTGTTAGGGGTGTTTTTTTTTTACTTTCATTTACAACCATAACTGCTGCCTACATAGTTTTCAGTGGTATAACCCCCTTCTAGCAGGAATCACCTTTATAGCTCTAACAGCTATAACAACTGAGCTCTGCTGAGCTGCTCAATATATGTTTACATTGTTGCTAGGCAACCAGACCCAGTGCAGAGACTCATTTTGTGAAAAGAATCATAAGCTGCTGAGAGAATCAGTCCCATCTACGCCATATGATTCTTTGTCAGATTTGATTCAATTTGATTTGATTCAATTTGATTTGATTCATTGATGTGATTCAATATGACATGTCCGATTCATGATTCAATTTGAAAATCGAATTGAATCGAATCATGAATCGGACATGTCAGGTTGAATCAAATCATATCAATGAATCGAATCAAATTGAATTGAATCTGACAAAGAATCATATGGTGTAGATGGGACTGATTCTCCCAGGAGCTTATGACTCTTTTCACAAACGAGTCTCTGCACTGGGGTCTGGTTGCCTAGCAACAATGTAAACACATATTCAGCAGCTCAGTGGAGCTCAGCAGTTATAGCTATAACAGCGATTCCTGCTAGAAGTGAGTTATACCACTGAAAACTACAAAGGCAGCAGTTATGGTTGTGAAAAGAAAAAAAAAAAAACACCCCTAACAAATGGATTAGCCTCCCAGCCGTCATCCGTCACTATTTACAATACATGTTGTTTTGATGAAACCATTCTTTTTTTTTTTTACTTTTTACACTATTTTAGAAGGATGTTTAACGTAGTCATTAAGCCCCAAGGGCCCCATTTCATCACTTTTAATGATCCAGGAAGTTGCTTCCCTTAGGAGGAGACACTCCCTGTTCCCTCCCCTGGACCTGCACCTGTTGCAGTCCAGAAAAACCGCAGACACTCTGGGTTTCCCCCATGCTGCGACCCAGCCAGGTCGATGGCCACTGCGCATGCGTGATCGCGCTGCCCAGTACTTCAAACTTTGACTGTGCAGTAGCCGGGAGCATGGCCGTGAGCAGCATGACTATGTGCTTGTACATGCTCAGTGGCCACCCACCCTGACTGGGTTGGCGGTTGCTATGGAGGGGACCCCGGGAGACCGGCTTGGATCAGAACTGTGACAAGGGAGTAGGCTATCATGGACTGGAGGAAGCCCCAGGCAAGTAAATCTGATTTTTTTTTAAGTTTACCAGATGTGTCCTTTCAGGACCAGAGAACATTTTACAGATCTCTGCCGGTGAGCTCTGTGAGAGGCTCACAAAGATCATAGTGTCAGGAGCCAATTAAATTAGCTCCTGATTGTATAGAACTCAGCTGTCTGCTGATACAGCAGAGGTGCATGTGCTTTATCGTGGCAGGAATGCGTGATGCTTATGCAGGTAAATCTACGTAGTGTCATGATTAAAGTGAACCTCCGGACTAAAAATCGACTCAGCAGCACTGAAAAGGGTTTGTGTTTCTTTAACAGTTTCACAGCATCAGAACTTTGTTTCTCTTATACAAGCCTCATTTTTAGCTGCACAGAAGAAAACTGCCCGGGCTTTTTTCCCCTGATGCTGTGCAAAGCATGATGGGATTTCTGATTTTGTTGTTCTCGTTCTGCTGTTTTGGTGCAATTTTTTTTTTTTACATTTTGAATTTGACATTTGAAGCCTAGTGTGTGCAGCTGGGAGGGGTAATCAGGACACAGGACAGTTGGACCTGTGTCTCCTGCTCCTCGTCACCTCCTTTCAACCAAAAAGATGGCTGCCCCCATGACAAAGATGGCAGCCCCCATGAATCACAAACATTTGCCTGTTCTTTTAAAACAGGGTGGGTAAGAGATTATATTACCTATCTATTCTAATTGACATAACTAATGTAACTTGATGACAGTATGTTTGTTTAGGCTGAAGTTCCCCTTTAACCACTTGAGGACTGCAGGGCTAAACCCCCCTAGTGACCAGGCAATTTTTAGCTAAATTGGCCACTGCAGCTTTAAGGCCAAGCTGCAGGGCCGCACAACTCAGCACACAAGTGATCCCCCCCCCCTTTTCTCCCCACCAACAGAGCTCTCTGTTGGTGGGGTCTGATCGCTCCCCCCATGTTTATTTTTTTTTTTAATAAATATTATTGTTTTGTTTTGTTTAAAAAAAAAAACCCTGTTACTTTAAATTTCTACCCTCCCTCCCTCCCCACAGCCAGCCAATTATGGCGATCAGCTGTCATAGGCTTCTGCCTATGAGAGCCAATCGCTCTCTTGTCCCCCATGGGGACAGCCGTGTCACACGGCTGTCCCCAGTGCAGCGCTGCTGCTCATCGCAGCGCTGCACCTAGTAAATAGACGGCGTGATCGCCGTCTAACAGTCTCCCGAGCGGCAATAGCCGCTCGGAGACTGAAGGCGGGGCGGAGCTCCGCCCTCCGAGCATGAGATGCGCGCGCACCATGCGCACGATCTCATGCAAAACAGAGCCCCAGGACTTTACGCCAATTGGCGTTAGGCGGTCCTGGGGCTGCCGCCGCGGCCACGCCTACTGGCGTGACGCGGGCGGCAGAAGGTTAATAATAAAACGACTTTTAACCTCCCTAGTGTTATGGCAGCTAAAAGTTGCTGATATCGACAAGGATGAGTCCGTGCTGCCAGGGAGATTTGTAGCAGCTCTGTGCTATCGGTTCCGCTTTTTTTGCTTCAGTGGGCTTCCCTGGGACTGATGGACTGATCCCACTCCTTCCATTCCTCCTCTCCGATCCTTCCTCATTTCCGATCCTTCCCCCCTCCCTTTTCTCGGATCCTCCCTCCCTTCCGTCCTACCCCTCCCTCCCTCTTCTCCCTCCATCCCCTCTGATCCCTGTCTCTCCCTGCCGATCCCTGGGCGGCGCTGTGAATTGAGCAAAGAGGGTATTACTCACCGAGGCTCTCTCCAGCATTGATCGCCCATTCCCCTCCTCCATATAGCTTCCAGCTATTGTTCACAATACCGGGGACGCGGCTTAATGACGTCATCAAGGCGCGTCCCTGGTACTGTGAACAGTAGTCGGGAGCTGTACAGTGAAGGAGAACGGACGATCAATGCTCGAGAGAGCCTCGGTGAGTAATACCTCCTTTGTTCAACTCACAGCCCCGCCTGGGTATCGCCAGGGAGGGAGGGGGAATCAGAAGGGACAGAGGCGGGAATTGGCTAACTATATGGTGGCACCTATAGCTGCCTTACCTATACTGGGGACACTGGTACCTGGCTTACCTACACTGTGGAACATATAGCTAGTTTACCTATACTGTGGAACCTATAGCTGGCTTACCTACTGTATGCTGTGGCACTTATAGCTGCCTTATCTATACTGGGGACACTCATACCTGGCTTACCTATACTGTGGAACCTATAGTTGACTTACCTATACTGGAGCTTATACTCACCATTGGCATGCTGATCCCTCGTCGTGTACCTCCGATAGCTTTCCCAGTGTCCTCTTCCATGTCCCTCAGCAGATTTGTTTCTACCTTGGCAATGACCTGTTCCCAGGCGATCGATGTTGAGGACACCAGGGTCACGCAGCGTCATCAACATCTGGCGGCAAACTCATTTTTCTTTGTATTGAATTTAATACAATAACCTGTATTGAATTCAATATTTAAAAAAGTAAGTACAAATAAAAAATGCTTGAAAATTATTTGAAATTAATTGAACCACTTTTTGCACAGAAATCCAACCCTGGGGAAATTGAACGCCAGGGAGGTTAAGGCACCAACAAGCAAGAAAATACTCTGAATATGTTTGAATTGACATTACTTTTTTGCCTACTTTTGCTACTTTTCCAATTGCAAAGTGTTAAAATTATTTTGTAGAGAAAATGGAAAATTATCTCCTAGGAGTAAACTTTAGGAGAAAAGTTAATTGAATAAAGGAAAATGTTGCCTGGTATAGAAATGCAATGCCTAGGCAGGGGTTGACAAAGGATAAACAATATAGCCATAGTTTTTACCATCTCAGACCCTATTTAATATGGACTGGATGTCATAAATTTCAAAATCTTTTTTTTTTTTTTTTTTTTCTGGCTACAAATAGGATCACCCCAGATTGAAGGTCTTAGAAGGCTGTATGTAAGTCACTTCAACCACATCAATGGCTGCATCGGAATTGCAGATCTAGGGCATTGGTAGAGTAATTCCATGGAAGACCAGGTTATGGAACCACTGAGTACCATCAAATTATATACTATTTCTTTTCTCCTGTATTATTATTCTAGTAGCACTATGCTTTTGTTTCCACTCTACATCAAGGCTGTCATTTTTAAAGCAGTTTTGGTACATTTTTTGGTGATGATGCAAGTATGAAGGAAATATGAGTGTTTCCTAGTCATTTTAAAACTAGGCTTCCTTACTGATGTAAGAACAACTAAATAAAATGTACTATCATTTTTTATTACACATAAACCCAAATGTGAAGCCAGAAATATTCAATGCAAACACACACACACACACCTGTATTAAATTAGTGTGGTAGCTTAAACTAGTGTAAACTAACTGTAACTTTTGGGTACTGCTGTTTGTGTTTTGCGTGCTTGCAGCAGCGTAGGAACAGGGTCACAGGGACTACAATTCTAAATGGGCCTCATGCTCTAAATAACTTTTAGGGGTCCTCCTTGTGACCATCAACTGCTACCAGTGGCCGGACCGCTCAATGACTTCCAATCTATTTCAACCCACAGACTGTCCAACCTTGTGGATGCAATCAATGAGCTGAAACCGCCAAGATTAGGCAGCAGACACGCTAGGAGGGAGCAGGCGAGCTACTGAAACATAAACTATACAATATTTAAAAAAACCGGGCTGCCACCATCCCTTCTATCCAGAAAAGGAAAAACGTATAAATCTGCAAAATAAAAATGATCAGAACACTCTGCTCTAGCTATCCATACTATACTTCAGGGTAGCGAATCTTCCGAAAGGCTAGGATTCTTTGGAAAAGAATGAGCTAAAAATCTTTTGATTATAAATGCAATATAAATTATTAATATATGCAGAAAATTATTAATAATAATTATAGAGAAGAGTAGCCCAGTGTAAACTAAAAAAGGAAAAAATTAAGAAATGAAGACATTCAAATAGTGCTGCTGCCCATTTGCGCGTGCACGTGCGTTCCCAGGAAAAAAATCACCATAGAAAAAATACACCTTTATTTCCAAATAATTTATTGTCACTATACTTTGTACTAGGGACATAATTAAAATATTGTGATAACCAGGACAAATAGGCAGATAAAATGTGTGGGTTTTATATACAGTAGCAGTGCTTATATTAAAACTATACAGGTCCTTCTCAAAAAATTAGCAGATTGTGGTAAAGTTCATTATTTTCTGTAATGTAGTGATAAACATTAGACTCCCATATATTTTAGATTCATTACACACAACTGAAGTAGTTCAAGCCTTTTGTTGTTTTAATATTGATGATTTTGGCATACAGCTCATGAAAACCCAAAATTCCTATCTCAAAAAATTAGCATATCATGAAAAGGTTCTCTAAATGAGCTATTAACCTAATCATCTGAATCAACTAGATAACTCTAAACACCTGCAAAATATTCCTGAGGCTTTTAAAAACTCCCAGCCTGGTTCATTATTCAAAACCGCAATCATGGGTAAGACTGCCGACCTGACTGCTGTCCAGAAGGCCATCATTGACACCCTCAAGCAAGAGGGTAAGACACAGAAAGAAATTTCTGAATGAATAGGCTGTTCCCAGAGTGCTGTATCAAGGCACCTCAGTGGGAAGTCTGTGGGAAGGAAAAAGTGTGGCAGAAAACGCTGCACAACGAGAAGAGGTGACCGGACCCTGAGGAAGATTGTGGAAAAGGACCGATTCCAGACCTTGGGGGACCTGTGGAAGCAGTGGATTGAGTCTGGAGTAGAAACATCCAGAGCCAGGCATGTGCAGGAAATGGGCTACAGGTGCCGCATTCCTCAGGTCAAGCCACTTTTGAACCAGAAACAGCGGCAGAAGCGCCTGACCTAGGCTACAGAGAAGCAGCACTGGACTGTTGCTCAGTGGTCCAAAGTACTTTTTTCGGATGAAAGCAACTTTTGCATGTCATTCAGAAATCAAGGTGCCAGAGTCTGGATGAAGAATGGGGAGAGGGAAATGCCAAAATGCCTGAAGTCCAGTGTCAAGTACCCACAGTCAGTCATGGTCTGGGGTGCCATGTCAGCTGCTGGTGTTGGTCCACTGTGTTTTATCAAGGGCAGGGTCAATGCAGCTAGCTATCAGGAGATTTTGGAGCACTTCATGCTTCCATCTGCTGAAAAGCTTTATGGAGATGAATATTTCATTTTTCAGCACGACCTGGCACCTGCTCACCGTGCCAAAACCACTGGTAAATGGTTTACTGACCATGGTATTACTGTGCTCAATTGGCCTGCCCACTCTCCTGACCTGAACCCCATAGAGAATCTGTGGGATATTGTGAAGAGAAAGTTGAGAGACGCAAGACCCAACACTCTGGATGAGCTTAAGGCTGCTTTTGAAGCATCCTGGGCCTCCATAACACCTGAGCAGTGCCACAGGCTGATTGCCTCCATGCCACGCCGCATTGAAGCAGTCATTTCTGCAAAAGGATTCCCGAAGTATTGAGTGCATAACTGAACATAATATTTGAAGGTTGACTTTTTTTGTTTTAAAACCACTTTTCTTTTATTAGTTGGATGAAATATGCTAATTTTTTGAGATAGGAATTTTGGGTTTTCAAGAGTTGTATGCCAAAATTATCAATATTAAACCAATAAAAGGCTTGAACTACTTCGGTTGTGTGTAATGAATCTAAAATATAGGAAAGTCTAATGTTTATCAGTACATTACAGAAAATAATGAACTTTATTACAATATGCTAATTTTTTTAGAAGGACCTGTAGGGGATGAAATTGGAGAAATAGTGTATTTTTTTCATTGTTTCCATGTTTTTCCCTTTAAAATGCATAGGAAATAAAGTAATTACTGAAAACATATATCGACCCCAAAGAGCCTAATTGGTGTTGAAAAAAACAAGATATAAATCATTTCTTTGTGATTAGTAGTGATTAAGCTATTGGCAAATTAAAGGGATGAGCACTGAAAGGTGAAAATCGCTCTTGTCCGTTCGAGTAAAAACAGCTGTGGGGTGAAGTGGTTAATTAACCATTTCAGCCCGTGGGTATTTTTTCACCTTATGGAGGAGAGGAATTTTCACCTGTCAGCGCTCCTCCCATTCTCCAATAACTTTATCACTACTGATCACAACGAAATGATATATACCTTGTTTTTTCTGCCACCAATTAGGCTTTCTTTGGGTGGTACATTGTGCTAAGAATTATTTTATTCTAAATGCATTATCAAGGGGAATAATAAGGAAAAAATTGAAAAAAAATCATTATTTTTCAGTTTTCAGCCAAATAAAATGTGTGGATTTTTAATTATGCTACCATAATTAAAAATCCACACATTTTATTTGGCCATTTGTCCCGGTTATTGCAACGTTAAAATTATATCCCTATTACAATGTATGGAGACAATATTTTATTTGGATTAAAGGTGTATTTTTTCAGTTTTACATCCATCACTCATTTTTAGGCAATTATTTCATAATTATATGCCCTCTTGTCATAAATATTTTTTTTTTCTTCCCTAAAGTCAGTAGGTGTACTTTACTATTTGGCCTCAAGATGTCCCCGCTGAGCAAAAATCCTATTAGCGTACTTTGTACGCTACATAGGATACAATGTAGTGTTACATTGTAACTAGGGGAAGTGACGCAGGCTTCCATCAGAAGCCTCCGATCATAGTGTTGGCGGGGACATTATGAATTGAAACATTGTTTCCATTCATAAATTTAACGGGCAGCGGAAACCAGCGGCGGGAGATAGCGCTGTGGCTCTATGTAAGAATAAACACTGTCTTTGAACAAAATCAGTATTTATTCTCGGCGGACATGCTCGGATTGGCACAAGGGACTTTTGTCCCTTGCAGCCAATCTCCCCTGCTAGCAGCGCGATCGCGGGCATCTGCCCGCACGATCGCCTGCAGACCCCCCAAACTGCAGGTACGTGACTAGCGCATCCCTGCGGCTTAAGGAGCTGCCGCTGCAGACGTGAAGCTCACGTCCACGTGGCATAAATGGTTAAAGAGTAACTGTTAGCCCCCAAAGTTAAATTTAATTCTCTATAGCAATGTTTTATTTAGTATTTCAGTGAGCCAAAAAGCCAATGCAGAACTTAAAAATCAATGTAATTTTTATACTATGTAGCCTTTTGGACAAGCTCCGGACGCAAAGCCGCATATCAGATACTGCTTCAGCATGCAGAGCATGCCTATGTCTGCCCGACCCCTCTCTCCCCCAGGTGCTGATCTATTCTCACATCAAACAGCTGACCGCTCTGACACGGAGAGAGCGGGAGCACTTACAGCGCCGCCACCGCAGAGCAGCCGCCGAGTCACATGTGAGAGTGACTCGGCGGCGGCTGCTCTGCGGTGGCGGCGCTGTAAGTGCTCCCGCTCTCTCCGTGTCAGAGCGGTCAGCTGTTTGATGTGAGAATAGATCGGCACCTGGGGGAGAGAGGGGTCGGGCAGACATAGGCATGCTCTGCATGCTGAAGCAGTATCTGATATGCGGCTTTGCGTCCGGAGCTTGTCCAAAAGGCTACATAGTATAAAAATTACATTGATTTTTAAGTTCTGCATTGGCTTTTTGGCTCACTGAAATACTAAATAAAACATTGCTATAGAGATTTAAATTTCACTTTGGGGGCTAACAGTTACTCTTTAAAGACAAACACTGGCCTCCCAGGAGAACCACATGTAATCCCATGAATAGAACTCTGTTACCTGCTAGAATAGACAGACCCCAGAGAATTGCTCTGTGGGTCCCTAGATGTGCAATCGAAGAAACAATCAGAAAACCGATTGATTGCGTTTATTCATGAATTGATTGCGTTTCTTGACAGTTCGTTTGTGACAAGTACTAAATTTCTAGATGGGCATGGATCAGATGGGCTTAGGTTCAGCTTCCAGGGTAAGACCAACATTTTTTGCTTGGAGGTCATATTGGAAGAAGATTTTTACCATGGCATTGCCACCAAATGGCGAGTGCTTTTGTTATATCACTTGGGTGATTTGGCAGGCCTTATAAAGAGCTACCATGGATCATGTTTAGTTTAATAGTTTAAACCTCACTTCAAGGTCTCTTTAAAGCCAATAGGCATTCATATTGAGTGACTATATTTGTTTGACTGTGTTTTGTGTCAGGATAACAGGAAAGAATTGACAGAATATTTCAGCTATCACAAATATGAGTGGCAGCAGTTTCTGCTGATGCAATTCCAGTGAAAAACTTTAAACATTGGCCAGTGTTTTTGTAGAAAAGGTACACTGCAAGCTTACTGTAGAACTTGGGACGTAAATTGTTTCTCACTTCAACAAGCAACACAGGAAAACAATAAGCAATAACAAAATGCAAGGAATGTTTGGTTCTTTATTTTTTGCCAAGTATATCTGGAATGCTCTGTACGTCATCCTAAAGTTAAATGCTTAACCTCGGTGATTCCGACTTGGCCACAGATAGCTCATTCTCGGCACTCTTGTGTTCACTCCAGCAATGTATGCTTCTGGAGGGACTTTAGGGGTCTCATCTTTCAACACACTTTAGAGATTTTTTTTTTTTTTACACCTTTTTCTGTTTTCTCATTCCAGGCTAAGCTCTTTCCAGTTACGCATCAACATTTTGCTGTGTTTATGGATACTGCTCTGAGCATAAAAAGTCTATCATTACTGGAGAGTAGGAAAATATATCACCTTCTTTAACCACTTCCCGACTGCCTAACGCACAGAGGCGGCCGGGAAGTGGAGCCCTTAAGGACCGGCTCACCCACAGAGGCGGCGGTCCATTTAAGGGCATGGGCGGAGCGATCGCGTCATCCATGACGCGATCCTCCGCCGGCGCCTGTCACCGCTCGCCCGCCGCAACATCCCGCCGGCTATACGGAAGCGCCGGCGGGATGTTAACCCCGCGATCGCCACATACAAAGTGTATAATACACTTTGTAATGTTTACAAAGTGTATTATACAGGCTGCCTCCTGCCCTGGTGGTCCCAGTGTCCGAGGGACCACCAGGGCAGGCTGCAGCCACCCTAGTCTGCACCCAAGCACACTGATTTCTCCCCCCCCTGCCCCAGATCGCCCACAGCACCCCTCAGACCCCCCCCTGCCCAACCCCCAGACCCCGGTTTGCACCCAATCACCCCCCTAATCACCCATCAATCACTCCCTGTCCCTATCTGTCAACGCTATTTTTTTTCTATCTCCCCCCCTGCCCACTGCCCCCTCCTGATCACCCCCCCACCCCTCATATTCTCCCCATACCCCCCCCCCCCAGACCCCCCCCCCTGTGTACTGTATGCATCTATCCCCCCTGATCACCTGTCCATCACCTGTCAATCACCTGTCAATCACCCATCAATCACCCCCTGTCACTGCCACCCATCAGCCAGCCCCTAACCTGCCCCTTGCGGGCAATCTGATCACCCACCCACACCAATAGATCGCCCGCAGATCCGACATCAGATCACCACCCAAACGCAGTGTTTACATCTATTCTCTCCCCTAAACACCCACTAATTACCCATCAATCACCCCCTATCACCACCTGTCACTGTTACCCATCAGATCAGACCCTAATCTGCCCCTTGCGGGCACCCAATCACCCGCCTACACGCTCAGATTGCCCTCAGACCCCCCCCTATCAATTCGCCAGTGCAATATTTACATCTGTTCTTCCCTGTAATAACCCACTGATCACCTGTCAATCACCTGTCAGTCACCCATCAATCACCCCCTGTCACTGCCACCCATCAATCACCCCCTGGCACTGCCACCCATCAATCACCCCCTGTCACTGCCACTCATCAATCAGCCCCTAACCTGCCCCTTGCGGGCACTCTGATCACCCACCCACACCAATAGTTCGCCCGCAGATCCGACGTCAGATCACCTCCCAAGGGCAGTGTTTATATCTGTTCTCTACCCTAAACACCCACTAGTTACCCATCAATCACCCCCTGTCACTGCTACCTATCAGATTAGACCCCTATCTGCCCCTAGGGCACTCAATCACCCGCCCACACCCTCAGAATGCCCTCAGGCCCCAGCCCTGATCACCTCGCCAGTGCATTGCTTGCATCTATTCCCCCCTCTAATCACACCTTGAGACACCCATCAATCACCTCCTGTCACCCCTAGCACACCTACCCATCAGATCAGGCCCTAATTTGCCCCGTGTGGGCTCCTGATCACTCGGCCAAACCCTCAGATCCCCCTCAGACCCCCTTCCGATCACCTCCCCAGTGCATTGATTGCATCTATTTTCCCCTCTAACCACCCCCTGAGACACCCATCAATCACCTCCTGTCACCCCCCTAGCACTCCTATCCATCAGATCAGGCCCAATACAACCTGTCATCTAAAAGGCCACCCTGCATATGACCGGTTCCACAAAATTCGCCCCCTCATAGACCACCTGTCATCAAAATTTGCAGATGCTGATACCCCTGAACAGTCATTTTGAGACATTTGGTTTCCAGACTACTCACGGTTTTGGGCCCGTAAAATGCCAGGGCGGTATAGGAACCCCAGAAACGGACCCCATTTTAGAAAAAAGACACCCCAATGTATTCTGTTAGGTGTATGACGAGTTCATAGAAGATTTTATTTTTTGTCAAAAGTTAGCGGAAATTGATTTTTTTTTTTTCACAAAGTGTCATTTTTCACTAACTTGTGACAAAAAATAAAATCTTCTATGAACTCGCCATACACCTAACGGAATACCTTGGGGTGTCTTCTTTCTAAAATGGGGTCACTTGTGGGGTTCCTATACTGCCCTGGCATTTTAGGGGCCCTAAACCGTGAGGAGTAGTCTAGAAAACAAATGCCTCAAAATGACCTGTGATTAGGACGTTGGGCCCCTTAGCGCACCTAGGCTGCAAAAAAGTGTAACACATGTGGTATCGCCGTACTCAGGAGAAGTAGTATAATGTGTTTTGGGGTGTATTTTTACACATACCCATGCTGGGTGGGAGAAACCTCTCTGTAAATGGACAATTGTGTGTAAAAAAAAATCAAACAATTGTCATTTACAGAGGTATTTCTCCCACCCAGCATGGGTATGTGTAAAAATACACCCCAAAACACATTATACTACATCTCCCGAGTACGGCGATACCACATGATTGGCACTTTTTTGCAGCCTAACTGCGCTAAGGGGCCCAAAGTCCAATGAGTACCTTTAGGATTTCACAGGTCATTTTTGTTTCAAGACTACTCCTCACGGTTTAGGGCCCCTAAAATGCCAGGGCAGTATAGGAACCCCACAAATGACCCCATTCTAGAAAGAAGACACCCAAACGTATTCCGTTAGGAGTATGGTGAGTTCATAGAAGATTTTATTTTTTGTCACAAGTTAGCGGAAAATGACACTTTGTGAAAAAAAAACTATTTAAAATCAATTTCCGCTAACTTGTGACAAAAAAATAAAAACTTCTATGAACTCACCATACTCCTAACGGAATACCTTGGGGTGTCTTCTTTCTAAAATGGGGTCATTAGTGGGGTTCCTATACTGCCCTGGCATTTTAGGGGCCCTAAACCGTGAGGAGTAGGCTTGAAACAAAAATGACCTGTGAAATCCTAAAGGTACTCATTGGACTTTGGGCCCTTTAGCGCAGTTAGGGTGCAAAAAAGTGCCACACATGTGGTATCTCCATACTCGGGAGAAGTAGTACAATGTGTTTTGGGGTGTATTTTTACACATACCCATGCTGGGTGGGAGAAATACCGCTGTAAATGGACAATTGTGTGTAAAAAAATCAAAAGATTGTCATTTACAGAGGTGTTTCTCCCACCCAGCATGGGTATGTGTAAAAATACACCCCAAAACACATTGTACTACTTCTCCCGAGTACGGCGATACCACATGTGTGGCACTTTTTTGCACCCTAACTGCGCTAAAGGGCCCAAAGTCCAATGAGTACCTTTAGGATTTCACAGGTCATTTTGAGAAATTTCGTTTCAAGACTACTCCTCACGGTTTAGGGCCCCTAAAATGCCAGGGCAGTATAGGAACCCCACAAATGACCCCATTTTAGAAAGAAGACACCCCAAGGTATTCCGTTAGTAGTATGGCGAGTTCATAGAAGATTTTATTTTTTGTCATACTCCTCACGGAACTCACCATACTCCTAACGGAATACCTTGGGGTGTCTTCTTTCTAAAATGGGGTCATTTGTGGGGTTCCTATACTGCCCTGGCATTTTAGGGGCCCTAAACCGTGAGGAGTAGTCTTGAAACGAAATTTCTCAAAATGACCTGTGAAATCCTAAAGGTACTCATTGGACTTTGGGCCCTTGAGCGCAGTTAGGATGCAAAAAAGTGCCATACATGTGGTATCGCCGTACTCAGGAGAAGTAGTATAATGTGTTTTGGGGTGTATTTTTACACATACCCATGCTGAGTGGGAGAAAGATCTCTGTAAATGGACAATTGTGTGTAAAAAAAAATTAACAAATTGTCATTTACAGAGATATTTCTCCCACCCAGCATGGGTATGTGTAAAAATACACCCCAAAACACATTATACTACTTCTCCCGAGTACGGCGATACCACATGTGTGGCACTTTTTTGCACCCTAACTGCACTAAAGGGCCCAAAGTCCAATGAGTACCTTTAGGATTTCACAGGTCATTTTGAGAAATTTCGTTTCAAGACTACTCCTCACGGTTTAGGGCCCCTAAAATGCCAGGGCAGTATAGGAACCCCACAAATGACCCCATTTTAGAAAGAAGACACCCCAAGGTATTCCGTTAGTAGTATGGCGAGTTCATAGAAGATTTTATTTTTTGTCACAAGTTAGCGGAAATTGATTTTAATTGTGTTTTTTCACAAAGTGTCATTTTCCGCTAACTTGTGACAAAAAATAAAATCTTCTATGAACTCACCATACTCCTAATGGAATACCTTGGGGTGTCTTCTTTCTAAAATGGGGTCATTTGTGGGGTTCCTATACTGCCCTGGCATTTTAGGGGCCCTAAACCGTGAGGAGTAGTCTTGAAACGAAATTTCTCAAAATGACCTGTGAAATCCTAAAGGTACTCATTGGACTTTGGGCCCTTGAGCGCAGTTAGGATGCAAAAAAGTGCCATACATGTGGTATCGCCGTACTCAGGAGAAGTAGTATAATGTGTTTTGGGGTGTATTTTTACACATACCCATGCTGAGTGGGAGAAAGATCTCTGTAAATGGACAATTGTGTGTAAAAAAAAATTAACAAATTGTCATTTACAGAGATATTTCTCCCACCCAGCATGGGTATGTGTAAAAATACACCCCAAAACACATTATACTACTTCTCCTGAGTACGGCAATACCACATGTGTGGCACTTTTTTGCAGCCTAACTGCGCTAAGGGGTTCAAAGTCCAATGAGCACCTTTAGGCTTTACAGGGGTGCTTACAATTTAGCACCCCCCAAAATGTCAGGACAGTAAACACACCCCACAAATGACCCCATTTTGGAAAGTAGACCCTTCAAGGTATTCAGAGAGGGGCATGGTGAGTCCGTGGCAGATTTCATTTTTTTTGTCGCAAGTTAGAAGAAATGGAAACTTTTTTTTTTTTTTTGTCACAAAGTGTCATTTTCCGCTTACTTGTGACAAAAAATAATATCTTCTATGAACTCACTATGCCTCTCAGTGAATACTTTGGGATGTCTTCTTTCCAAAATGGGGTCATTTGGGGGGTATTTATACTATCCTGGAATTCTAGCCCCTCATGAAACATGACAGGGGGTCAGAAAAGTCATAGATGCTTGAAAATGGGAAAATTCACTTTTTGCACCATAGTTTGTAAACGCTATAACTTTTACCCAAACCAATAAATATACACTGAATGGGTTTTTTTTAATCAAAAACATGTTTGTCCACATTTTTCGCACTGCATGTATATAGAAATGTCTGCACAGAAAGTTAAAAAAATCATTTTTTTGCCAAAATTCATGTATTTTTTGATGAATATAATAAAAAGTGAAAATCGCAGGAGCAATCAAATAGCACCAAAAGAAAGCTTTATTAGTGACAAGAAAAGGAGTCAAAATTCATTTAGGTGGTAGGTTGTATGAGCGAGCAATAAACCGTGAAAGCTGCAGTGGTCTGAATGGAAAAAAAGTGGGCGATCCTTAAGGGGTAGAAAGCCCTAGGTCCTCAAGTGGTTAAGCAATGAGCTATACAGATTTTCTACTTTTTGATCAAGAAGTTAACTTAATAAAAAAAATTAATCAGAAGGCTGGCATCTTAATTCCCTTTGAAAATAGCGCCACTTGCCTCATATGTCTATTTCACATACTAATGTTTCGGCCGTCGCAGTGTCTCATTCGCCCACTTCCAACAAGCAAGCCACCAGTGGAGCCACTACAGGGTCAAAGCACATGGGACCTATTTATAAAGCTGACAACCTACAGAAGTTAAAGTATTTTTCAGATCATGATATTGTTGGAAGTTAGCATTCTAGCATTATCTAACAGTAGTTTAGCCTGCTGGACGTTCTGATTTCCGCTGCCTTGGGAGGGTTTTGTTCGCCTGATTTTTGCTTTATATCATGTAGCTAGCCTAGCGCTAGCTACATGATTCTCCCCTTGCAGCTCTTTCCCTCCCACCCTTCCGATTGCCGCTGGCGATCACGCCCATAAGGAAATCCCGTTCTGAATAAAATTTCCTTTAGAGCTTCCCCGTCGGCATGGCGATGAACGGAGTGACATCATTGACGTCATAGATGTCGTGACATCACAGGGACTCCCAATCCACCCCAAAGCGCAGCCTGGCGGCGATCTGCTGCCATTTGACTACTTTATGAATTATCATGAGGCACGTAACTACTTGAATATTTTATCTAAAATGTATCTGGTCCGACCTAATCTCTGTGAATAACACCGCTACTTATTTTGTGTTTTGTATTTTTTTTTTAAGTCTGCCCATGACTCATCATGACCACGCCGATGTTCAAGTGCGTGGTGACACCCATTTAGATTAGCAGCAGCGCGCCGCATTTACACATATCCCTGTTGGAGACTGTCCTCAGAACTGCTCAAAATCTATTCCCTACCATAAAGTCATGCAAAATTTCTAGAGTACATGTGTATGTGAGCCCAAAATGGGGGGGGGGGGGATGAGGGGGGCGGATCCCAGGCTGAAACTTCCTTGGTGGGCCCTTGGTGTCCCAGTCCGACCCTGCCAGCATGGTTTTTGTTTTTCTTTTAATTTATTTATTTGTGGGGTTTTTTTTTAATAAATGTGACCTTTTTTTAATTATTATTCAGGGCCCACCCGCCTCCCACCAGCCAATCACCGTGATCGGCTGTCATAGGCCGATCGCTCCTGTGCCTACCCAGGGGACAGCCAAGTAACATGGCTGTCCACAGCGCTGCCTTAGATCGCAGAACTGTACATTGTAAATAGACGGCGGTTTTGCCGTCTAAAAGTCTCCTAGCCGTGATCGCCACTTGGAGACTGATCATTGAAGCGGAGATGCGCACGCATTGGCACGTGCGATCTCCTGCAAAACCCCGCCCCAGGACTTCAGGTCAATTGGCGTTGAGCGGTCCTGCCGCCGCATTCACACCGATCTGCGTGGAGAGGTCGGCAAGTAGTTAATGTCTGATTTAATCTTTGTAAAGTACCTCTATGTTATGCAGCACTGTGCAATAAATAAAGTGAGGCCATGACAAACCTCTGTGCTTAACAAGTACAAACTAGGAGAGGAAGAGGAAAGACCCTGCCCAATTGAGCTTACAATCGAGAAGATAGGGTAACACAGTGTCCAGTAGGAAGGGGACAGGCCTCTATGGGTTTCCACTTTATTCATTACCAAAATGCAATTTCCACTTTGCTGCAATGGAGAACCTAAGTGTTTCTTCAATCACCCTGTTTGTCAGTGTGCCACAGAGTGACAGTTTAACCTCCCTGGCAGTAGGAAAAAAGAGCTGCGAGCTGTAAGCCCGAGCTCAGGTCAGGGTATGGAATTACATTGTTTTTCCTGCCTTTAGGAGTCCCGCGCGCGATCGGTGCTGTGCAGCGGGACTCCAGCCTCTGTCCCCGGCTGTCTGGAGCCTATTCTGGCCGCCGGGATCCCCACATCAGTGCGGCGGAGCGACAGGATGACGGCGGGGGGTGGGGCTAAATTTAAAGAGGACTTTAAATTTATTTTATGCGCAGGAAAAGTGTATATATGCGTATACATGTATATACATATATACTGTACATATATACATGCATACATATATACATGTATACATGTTCCTGCCTGCACTGATGTCTGCCTGGATTTTTATTAGTCTCTGCCTACCGCCTGCACCGACCTCTGCCTGGATTTTGCCTACTGTCTGCTTGCCACTTGCACCGACCTCTGCCTGGATTTTGATTACTCTCTGCCTGCCGCCTGCACTGACTTCTGCCTGGATTTTGAATACTCTCTGCTTGCCGCCTGCACCGATGTTTGCCTGGATTTCAACTACTCTCTGCCTGCCACCTGCACCGACCTCTGCCTGGATTTTGATTACGCTCTGCCTGCCACCTGCACCGACCTCTGCCTGGATTTTGACTACTCTCTGCTTGCCGCCTGCACCGACGTCTGCCTGGATTTCGACTACTATCTGCCTGCTGCCTGCATTGACTTCTGCCTGGATTTTGACTACTCTCTGTGTGCCTTATTTGTACAGTTTCCCAATTTTTTCATAAATTTTATTAACTCAACACATTTTTGTTCTAGTCTTTTATTTATATGCAGAATGTCTACCAGTCTTTTATTCTGTCATATTTTGGCAGGGGCGTATCTGGGAAATATAGAGCGTATGGCAAACACTGAAATTGCGCCCCCCCCTCCCCACTCCG
Organism: Hyperolius riggenbachi; assembly: GCF_040937935.1. Classification (NCBI taxonomy): domain Eukaryota; kingdom Metazoa; phylum Chordata; class Amphibia; order Anura; family Hyperoliidae; genus Hyperolius; species Hyperolius riggenbachi. The sequence continues at coordinate 245,146,112 of NC_090649.1, forward strand.
AGTCCTCTTCCCCTCTAATAACAGCCTCCTTTCCTGTGTGCATGTGTTATGGTTGCCTGTGTTTTTTTGACTCAGGATATTGCGGAATTTACTTTTTTGAAAATATCTCTTTATTCCCCATCTGTCCTCTTTGCTAACGCTAAGCCAAGTGAGCTCTACATACATAAATTAAGTAGCCATGTTCCCAAGATACCAGAATTAATCTGATCAGAGTGATGGGGAGACACAGGGGCAGGCATAGTGGTGCAGCACAGTAGGAGCCATGCCTGCACCCCTCTTGATACGCCTCTGTATTTTAGTGAGTTATGAGTTAAGAATTGGAGGCCTAGAATTCTTGAAAAGCAATGTACTGCTTTTGACTCATAATTCCAGGCAGAAATGCACCGCCAGGGAGTTTAAGAAATAGTGGCACACACTTTAAGTACAAGCAAGTGGGCTGTGCACTGCCACCTTCTCTAGTGAGAAGTAATGGTCGATCTGATACTGCATTCAAGTGAATGCGTAGAGCTGAGCATGGCCACTTTTAGGTAATTATAGTATTTAATTGACAGCACTGTTCACCCTGATAAATAATGTGACTATCCTTTTATGACTCTGGCATTATACAAGAAATGAACTGATTCAAAAAAAGGTAAGGACAAAGAGGTGGTGATCTAGTAGCAGATTGCAACTTCTTTATTAATGGGGTCACAGTGTAGTTATCCATAATCATGTAAAGCTGTTGCACATGAATGAATGGTGTGAAGTCATAATTAAAGAGGAACTTTACTGAATATACTGTAACTTAATGAATAACACTGCATGTTTTTTTACTATATTCCTTTATGAATTATTTTGCCTGTGTTTGCACATTTATTTATTTTTATTTATGTAGTATTTATATACTGTAGCCCTGACATCTTCATCTACAGAGAACATAGTAATGTCACTAACTGACTCTGAGGAGCTTACAGTCTAATCTTAATGTAGTAATATGTCCATTGTAGTATAGGGCCAATTTTAAGGGAAGCTAATAAAACGTATCTGTATGTTTTTTCCCATTGTAAAATCTTTTCTCACTGTTTTACATTTTAAAATGTATCACATGGTGCTGTCATGTGCATTTCTGTGGAATGTTTGTTGTGTAATCAGAAACAATTGGTCTCCAAGGAGGCTGTGTGACATCATAGCCTCCTAGGCTAGGCTGAGCATCACTGAGAGGGTGAGGTTGCATACCAATATACAGCAATATAGACAGCAGATATAGGAAGTATTTCTGACTCTGAAACCTGAATAATGAATGTGAAAATGGCTATCCTGAGCAATGTTTTTTACATTCCACTATACCTGTATGTCGTTATGGTGGCTCTTTAAAAGCTAAACTATTATAAACACGCAATGTTTAAGACACAAACACTGAAGGAAACATTTAATGAACCCTATAAATTATTGGACGAAAAGGACATTTGTGCTACAGACAAAAGTATTTTGCACGCTTGGCAAGAAGTTTGGATATTTCTTCATTTATTTAGGACAACCTAGAAAAAAAATACATTCCCTAATGCTAAGTTTATCACAAACTACAGTTTATCTTATACCTTTCTTTATAATGGTATGAGGTATAAATTTCCTCCTCTGATCTTTATTCTCACTCTGAAAGCTTTTATCAAAAGAGTAAAGGCAAATTGTTCTAATCAAGGATTTAGGCCCGGTTCATACTGGCATTAAAAAATGTTCCATTCCTGGTTCAGAAAGGAATGGATCCTAATGGATGCAAATGGATCCAATGTTAACCTATGGATTCGTTTACATCCGTCTGTTCAAAAGGATCCCTTCTGCACGATCCACTGAACGGAACGCAAGTTTCCTACAGCACCAATTTTTCTGTACCAATGAGCCTAGTGGAACGGAAATGGAAGCTGAAGTGCTGTATTGGGGGCAATGAGAAAACGGACCCTTCTAAATAGACAAATACACTTTGTGGGTGGTGTGTGTGTGTGTGTGTTTGGGGGGTGGGGGGGGGTGGAACGTAAACAGCGGAACGTAAACGGAGTGGCAACTGAGTGAAAATGGATCTGATCTGACCGGTGATCAGATCTGTTTTCACGGATCTGTTTGCCCTTCCAACGCGAGTGTGAAGCGGGCTGGTTTTATTTTTTCTTAAATAGGTCCAAACCTAGTGCAGGAATGTGGGCAATTCACCCAACTGTCAAACTTTAAAATTAACTTCTCCAAGTCAACAGCACTGAATATTTTCACACCTAAAGGCAATATAATAAATCTTGATTTTCCTATGTACTTTGAACGCAGATTCTTTAATATATATTAGGAGATACCTATCATCAGTGATTGAGTCCTGTGTGAACACGGGTGGACGATGTCAACCTACTTCTTCTTAGAGGGTGGACGTTGTCCACCCTAGCAGGACACATGCTTGCCAGTAGCTGCTCGTGAATTCCGTATGGAATTCTGCAGCAGCCATAAAAGGGCGGCCAATTGACCGCCCTGCAAGCAAGAGGGGTGGCAGTGCAGTGAAGGGGGAGCGGTGGGCACAGCGGTGGGGAAGGGGGGACGTCTCCCTCCATAACCTGGGGCTTCCCCTTCTTCGCTCCCCCCTCCAAAACTAGGTTTTTTGCATGGCTGGCAGTAGACGGGGACTTACCTCTGCCTTGATCTAAGCGCCGGAGGAAGTTCTGCATTCAGCTGCTCTGGTCTAGACAAGACCAGACTAGCAGCATGCAGAGCTACCTCTCGCGCCGGGAAAGGAAGAAGTAAGTCATTCCCCACCTGCTGCCAGCCTGCCACAAAGCTTAGTTCTGGAGGGTTAACAAAGAAGGGGGAGCCTTAAGTGAGGGAAGGGAGGGGAGACGTCCCCCTTTCCCAGTCGCTGTGTCCACTGCTCTCCCTTCACTGCGCTGCCACCCCTCCTTCTGGGGACACCTGGATAACTATTCTGGTGACACCTATAGACCTGGCTACTTATTCTGGGGACACTTAAAGACCTGGCTACCTACTCTGTGGACACCTTTATTTGGAAATAAAGGTGCATATTTTCAGTTTTGCGGCCGCCACTATTTACAAGCTTATAATTTAAAATATATTAGTAATATACCCTTTTCACATGCATATTAAAGAAGTTCAGACCCTTAGGTAACTATTTATGTTTTGTTTTTTTTAATTGTATTTTTTTTTAATTCAAAATTTTATTTGGGTTTTTTTTTTTGGGGTGTGGGAGGTAAACAGATAATCCTAAATGTAATAATGTGGGTTTGTTTAATAAAAAAAAAATATGTAGATGTAGTTTACTATTTGGCCTCAAGATGGCCACAGTCTTTTTTTTTAGTCCTGGAAGCGAGAGCTCTCACTTCCAGGAAGTATAGGGAGGACAGGAAACTTTTTTTTTCTTCAGAAAGATTGGGGCTTCTCAAAGAAGCCGTCGGTCCTTCTACCGGGGACTTAGATCAATGAATAAGAACTATGAGAAGAAAAAAAGAAAACCCAGTATGACCTGCAACTTTCTTTGTGCGGATGTACCAATTAAGCGCCAGGGAAACTGGGAATTATGTTTTATGGAGAAGAAAAAAAAGAGATTTTTTTACTTTTGGATTGCCTGGTTAACATCCTTATTATTTGTTTAACGGATAAAAATAAAGGATTGATTTTTTATTTTATGCCTGACAGTTTCACTTTAATGAAACCATACGTAACACTCACACCAAAATTGATGTTTTTAGCCAGAATGCCGTCTTCTGACAGGAAGTTTTTTTCAGTTCTGCTGTAGCCTGAGAAGACACTGACAGCAGTGCTCTCTCTCTCTCTCTCTCTCTCTCTCTCTCTCTCTCTCTCTCTCTCTCTCTCTCTCTCTCTCTCCCTCTCTATTCTACCACAACCACCACTGCAGAGCCAAGGAAGAAGACTGAGTCTCCTTCACTACACTAAAGGCTCTGCAACAGTCACAGTGGGTGGGGCCAGGCTTCATCCTGGATAGGTCAAGCAGGAGGTGGACAAACAGAAGATTAGAAGAGATAGCTGCCTATGAACTGAACAATACAAAAAGCCAAGACAGACAGAACAGTAGTTTGTAAAGGGTCGGCAACAGTCACTATGGGGTTAACAGCAGGGGATGGGGCCAGGCTTCAGCTTGAATAGGTCAAGTGGACAAACAGGAGATTAGAAGAGATAGCTGCCTGTGAACTGGATAATCCAAAAAGCCAAGGCAGACAGAACCATAGTGTGTTAGGGTGGGTGGGAGAGTGGATTATTTACTCCCTCAATTAGCACCCCAGTGCAGCTTGTATTTAAATGACAACTGTAGTGAGAGGTATATGGAGGCTGCCATATTTATTTCATTTTAAGCAGTACCAGTTGCCTGGCAGTCTTTCTGGTCTATTTGGCTGCAGTAGTGTCTGAAAATAATAACACCAGAAACAAGCATGCAACTAATCTGACAATATTGTCAGAAACACCTGATCTGCATATGCTTGTTTAGGGTCTATGGCTAAAATTATTAGAGGCAGAGGAGCAGCAGGGTAGCCAGGCAACTGGTATTTCTTAAAAGGAAATAAATATGGCAGCCTTCATATACCTCTCACTACAGTTGTCCTTCAATGCACTGGGCTTTTGACGTGACTGAACCCTTGTACAACAACTTTAAATTGTCATCCAAGCAAACCTCTTGGTTTGAGTTAATTTCTGTAGCAATTTCTTACCCTGAATTCTGTATGTGATATCAATGCAGTCTATACATATACTGCCTATATTTGTAAGTTGACTTGAGTCTGTTGTAAAAATATCACCTAGGAGAAAACTATGGAGAAAGAGCTAAATGCATAGGGGCAAAGGGTCCTTATGCAATTAACTTTTCTCCTGAGCTCTCTCCTAGGAGATAGTTTTTATTTTACCTATCCAATAATTTTTCATCATCTAGGAATAGAAAAATAATATAAAACTTCTTGAGTATTTAATTTCTTGCTAGGAGCTTAAAATGTATTAAATTGAAAAAGTGTGAAAACATTTCCTGTGAGAAAAATTAAAGAGAAAAGTTAATTGCATAAGAGCCAAGATCTCTGTATGACCAAAGATAAAGTAGGTGGAGGACTACCAAACACTACACACTCGTAACGAAGTCTGTGTTCTTACCAGGATCCTAGATTTTAATTGCTAAGTAGACTATAAATCAGGGTTGAATTGCAGAATCTACTTACTAAAAAAGGCATACAATTTCTATCTTCAATGGAAAACCCTCATGTGGAACTTAAAACAAGGTAATAAGACATTAATTAGCAATACTCCATACTAAACCATGTTGAAAAAATAGGTAGCTCTTTTTTTGACAAGCCTTGCTTAACAGCACTTAAGGGAAATAAAGAATTTTTTTTCCAGGCCTAGAAGCTACTTTTCTCTAATTTTGACTTAAATACATATATGTAATAGGAAATCTGATCAGAGATGCTAAAGTGAAGGAGAACAGATGAAGTTCCATCCTTTGCTATTTAGATTCTTTATGAATAAAAAGCACGACGAAAAGTTATACTGTAAGTAAACAAAATATTTTGGAACCTGATAAAGAGAATTTCTCTGGAAGCAGTAGATTTGGGCGCATGAGACAAGTGGACAAAAAGGGCGCCCCATTCACTTCCATTATAAATATCGTTTAATGGGCGCTGAACGGGGAAAATAAGGCGCCGGAGATTTTTAAGGATTTATAACGGCGCCCGGAGATTTTTAAGGATTTATAACTATGTTTGTGATGATTTAAGTTTACAAAATGAGCCCGTGACGAATAACGTTTATGAAGATAATAAATCACTATTTCTAAAACATTTCTAACACATTATTATCCACCAAAAAAATAATTTACATTTTTTTTCTTTACATTTTTTATTTATTAATGTCTGTAAAACATTATTATCCATAGGGGGTTTTAGGTTTAGGCACCAACAGGGGGGTCTTAGGTTTAGGCACCAACTGGGGGGTCTTAGGTTTAGGCACCAACAGGGGGGTCTTAGGTTTAGGCACCAACAGGGGGGTCTTAGGTTTAGGCACCAACAGGGGGGTCTTAGGTTTAGGCACCAACTGGGGGGTCTTAGGTTTAGGCACCAACAGGGGGGTCTTAGGTTTAGGCACCAACAGGGGGGGTCTTAGGTTTAGGCACCAACAGGGGGGTCTTAGGTTTAGGCACCAACAGGGGGGTCTTAGGTTTAGGCACCAACAGGGGGGTCTTAGGTTTAGGCACCAACAGGGGGGTCTTAGGTTTAGGCACCAACAGGGGGGTCTTAGGTTTAGGCACCAACAGGGGGGTCTTAGGTTTAGGCACCAACAGGGGGTCTAGGGGTTAGGGATAGGTACAGGGAGGGTTTTTAATAAACGAAAATATAAGTTTCACTTTACAAACAGGGAAGATTAACGTTTTAAGAATTGCCGATCTCATACACATTATTTAGTGATTTATAAATTCATAAAACACTATTTATAAACGAAATTCTACACAATAATTTCTATAAACGATATTTCCATTTATCGTTTATACCACGCGCCCTTTTTTTCCGACGCCCTTTTCGTACGTACGCAATTTCTCTATCCACTTGAGTCTGTAGTATGTAGTAACATTGTTTGTCTCATCCATATGAGGTCAAGAAAGTCTTTGCTACAGGGTGGTTCAGAACCCCTTGGCGGACATAACATTCAGTTTCACAGAGTGGCTGGAGATTCCTTTATAGTGTAGCTTACTTCGTGCGTATATGCTGGGTCAGCCCTACACGGAAACCTTTCTGGCTTGAACTGCATCAAATTATAACAGATTATAGGAGAAGCTCTATCTCGCTTAATGGAATGTTTTTGCTTCAAAGGAATTACATTTCACTAAAAAATATAAAAACCAACCAAGTCCGTTTCACTTACACAGCTAGAAGCACCATTCCTGGGCACTGGACATCTACCAACCCACCAGCTGTTAACATATGGCTAGCAGGAATAGATTGTATATTTATAAAATAAAGGAAATAACCGCTTCCAAGATGGATATATTCCAAAAATGAATCACAAATTGGTTCCCCTGGGTAGAATCTTAAACCAAGAATAATGGTTAATCTATTCAAAACATTAGAGATTGGTTTTGTGAGACTGATTGTTGTAGAAACCTTAGCTTCTCTTTTTTTCCACTGTCTGTCTTTCCACTCTAACTTTTTTTGTACATTTTCATGGAAAGAAAGAAAGAAAAAAAAAGTTTTTAAGAAAAAAAAACCCCTCTACAATGCTTCAGTTGTAATTTGTGGCGATGGTGAATCTGAAGAATTTCTGATGTTTCCAGATTCTGGATTGTGAGTGTTGATATTTATGGTGTGACATCTGTAGTCCAGAACTATTTTCTATCAAACACCATGCTACACATGAGAAATCACTGGGACTACTGCTGCTGCAGATATTTGCTTTTTAATATATATTTTTTGCAAACTCTTGGACATGCCCTGTGTAATGGATATGCAATGAAATGACACAGAGATGAAATGACATGACAAGTATGCAAGACAACAACAACAGAGAGCTCCAGAAGAGGATTCAGGATATTCAGAAGTGTAACCTTCAGAAGGTCGGACGTGGTCAGTTACGATGTAGAAAGCCAGATTGCAAAAATGCATCCGGCTAGTGAAAATGCACCCTTGGGTATGCATGCACATTATGACCTCTACAGTAGACTGCAAACAGAAATGGAAAGACCTTTTTTTAACATAATCACAAAATCACTGGTATACTGCTGATGCACGTCGTAGCATTTTTTAACAGGTTGAATTGCAGTTTAAGGTGGTTCCCTGTTTGCAATGCAATCTAGTTGCTTTTATAACACACAAAGCAGTTTGTTTTTGATTTTTTTGCAGTCCTGGAAAAGCTGGCTTTGGATATGGCTTTCAGTGGAATGTCTTTGGCACATCCATTGGCACATAAATTTTGTAATAAAAAGTACAGACTTTTGCAATAAAGACCAATTTGCAGCATAACTAATATCATGAGTTGTTTAAGCCAGAATAGCTTTGGATAGGAATGACTGTTTTCAGAAAAAATATGCAATTAACTGTACTTGTCCTCATTATTTTGACAGAAATAAATTCAGAATAAAATATCTATACATTTAGATTATAAATAGAACTATGTGGAACCTTTATTTTAGCAGATTTACTTTTAGCCTTCAATACCTTCACTGTAGAAGTGTCTACCATTAAAATAAAAAACAAAATCTATATTGGTGCCAAGAAGGCAAAGAACAGGGATCATTTACTCTTATGTTAGAGGTCATAACATTTAAGGTTATTGCCATAACAATTACTGTTACCATTATTGCCCCTTTAAAACTGTTAATAGTATTGCTATACCGCATAGAAAAATGGTACTAACAGCGAAGCTTGTGCTCAGCGAAACTCTCTCCACTTTCTCCTCTTCAAATAAACTAGTAGAGTAAAAAGCAAGAAATAAATTTAATCTTATTAAATATCATTACATCTAGTGCTGACAATTAAGATAAATTGTTAGAACCCTTGCCTTATCTTACTTTGCAGAACTTCAGATCCAAGTTTGAATCCCTGCCAGGAGCAATCTGCAGGACATTCGGATATTCTCTCTGTGTTTGCATGGGTTTCTTTCAAATCTTCTGGTTTCTTTTCACAATTTGAAAAATATTGTTCGGTTAATTGGTCTCTTTTTTTCAGAATGTAGAAGGGACATCGTATTGTGAATCTGCTGAAGGATAGTTAATTATGTGAGTGAGTTTCAGTATATGGACTCTATAAAGCACTGCTGAAAATTGTCAGCGTTATATAATTGCCTAAAAATATGTATATCTGCCAGTGGTACATCACAGATGTGCAGTCCAGTTTTAATCTTAAATCTAGCTTTTCCATAGTTTTCATCCTAGCTCACCAGAAATCTACAGCATTGCACACATGGACCTAAATATATGATTCTTTAGTAAAAAAAAAAAGGTGCTCCGTCTGTGTGGCTGAACATATTAACTAGCACAAGAGAGGGCATTGTTGCAATACAAGCAAAGAAAAGCAACTATACAAGAGACTAGATAGGTAAGTTGCAAAACAAAATAGTTGTTAGAAAATCTGGTCTTTAAAGGGTAATTCTGCTTTTTTAAAAATGTGATATGAAATGTTATGATAAGCAGTGCTACACAAAACACTTAATAATGACAATTTTTTGAAGAATTTTCTCAACATTTTAAATCACAGCATCTCAGCAAGTCTATATTTATTGCAACAAACTACTCGTTAATAAGGGAAAGAAAGGGCATGTGCATGAGGATGCTTGGGAAATGCTTCTAGGGGTGACAAAGATGCCCTGTTTTCTGTTTACTAATCATTACCTCTTGTGATTTCCAACCATGAAAGTGTTTTAGTGCTGTACACTGTCAGCCTGGAGACAGCTGTTAAAACACTTGATGTTTGGAAGAGGATTGTTCTTTTTATTAACCAAAGTGGAGTTACACCTTAAGCGGAACTTAAAGAGAGTCTGAAGCCTTAAAAATTACTTCTTTGTACTTCAGAATGCTCTTCAGCCTTAGGAACAAAAAGGATTCGCCGCATCCCTGTGGCCGTACGAGGTCTTTATCCCCCCCAAATCCTGGGGCAAAATTCTACAACTTTCAAAGTCGCAGATTTTGCTGCCTGGGGGAGGCAGAGCTGTGCGCTGTAGCTCTGCCTCCATTCCATTCAATCACTGCCGATCTCGGCTACAGCACAAAGCTCTGCCTCCTCCAGGAAGTGCCGGAGGATTTTGTCACAGATATTTGGGGGGAGGGGGAGATAAAGACCACGTACAGCCGCGGGGATGCTGTGAATTATCCTTGCTCTTAAGGCTGGAGAGCATTTTGAAATAAAAAGAGGTAATTTTTAAGGCTTCAGACTCTCTTTAAAGTATATGAACAGTTTAAAAAATATTTCTACCTCTTCTCTTGCACCCTATAAAAAAACACATATAAGTGCTATTGTATGGGGACCAAATTGCTGTTAAGTGAACTCACTAGAGCTCAGCAAAGTTCTTTTGAAAAAAAAGTTTGGGAATGTCCAAAGCTTTTTTTTTTTTTAATGAGCGATAACTAAAGTGGATCTAAAGAAACGTTGTTCTTATTTGTTTTATTAAAATAACTTGCATGCAGGAAGTAAGTTTTAGTTTGTGTTTATGAGTAGATCACACATGAACCTCCATTGCAAGACCCTCAATTTTAAACAGTATTTTAAAAGATTTGAGTTGATATAGATCTGGGGCTAGAAGATCGTGCTCAAGGACTCTACCTTGCTGACTATCTAGCCTGCATGGTAAATACCAGTAATGAGTTAATATAATTCTGGGAGCCATTCTGTTTTGTTTTGTTTTTTTAAATCTGAAGTGAGGAAAGTCACTTCAGTTTTAATACCTAAAACTAGAGGGTAGGTTCTGGATACCATAGAGCAGTGATGGCTAACCTTGGCACTCCAGCTGTGGTAGAACTACAAGTCCCATGAGGCAATGCAATACTCTGACAGCTCTAAGCATAACTTGGGGAGGCAGAGGCATAATGGGATTTGTAGTTTTGTCACAGCTGGAATGCCAAGGTTAGCCATCACTGCCATAGAGCCTGCCCAAACCTTGATCCATCCTATCGTACCCCCGTCATCCCTGGTTGATGCTTTTCATCCTGCCAGTTCTGTAAAATTCCTTGGGCAGCCTTTAGAACTAGTCACATTCCTATACAAGTGCATCCGTACTGCAAATGCATGAGCTTCGATTTTTTGCGTGTGCAGAACAGATGTACTTATTATTGGAAATACTCGGGGATGTGAGTAGGGTGGCCAAGGAGTACCAAAGAGCTATTTGACCTAGCAAGTTAAATAACTTTAACTGAGGATGGCACAAGAATGACCGGATGGACCAAGGACCGGGAAGGCTCTATGGTATCCAGAGCCTTCCCTCTACTTAGGTATACTGTACATTAAAAAACTGAAGTCAGCTTCGTCATTTTAGAATCCTAAAGTTTCTTCACTTGTATATCTTTTTAATCAATTAAAAATATGCATGCAAAATCTATAGTATAATCTTTATTTAAAGAGACAATAACAAAACAAACATTACAATAAAAAAAACATAAATATCAGCTGATGTCGATAAACTACCTCAGGTGAACACCTGCAAAATGACTATCTATAATATTGATATAATAATTATTTTGTGCTGGCCAAGGATCCTGAACACTTCTCTGATATTACTGCGTTTTACATGCAGAAGCAGCATCCTGATCATTGCCCCCATCACTAGCAGTGCAGGGATAGCTGGGACCTACTATGGTATGGCAGATCAGGCACAGTCTTTTATCATTAGCACATGCATACAGATTTTTCCCACTTTTCAATTTACATGCTGATAATAAATCAGGCCCTCCTGTTGTAGCCATAAATAGCAACAATAGCCCTTTTATGTAAGCTATTATAAAGTCTGGTTTAGTTGTCTTATAATAACCTATAGATTAGCAGTAGATTTTCAGAAGGATATTGAATGGCCAAATATACACAATTCTACTGCAGAAAATCATCTTTACAACTTGCACTAAAAATGTTTTATTGGCTCTCTGGAGTTCTGTGGGATTAGGCAATGCTACAGCCAGCTATTTTTGCATACACATTTATATCTTTGACAGATTGTTGAACTAAATCCAATATTACCTCTTAATTTTTGCTTTTCTAATGGTGTTATTTTCTCACAGGGTGGACACCACAGTATTTTCGTTTTCATGACACAAATAGCGCTTAATCATGACATGTTTAATCAGCAGCTGCTGAAGCCCGCTGTCCACACAGTACTAACGCCTCTGGGAAATCAATAGTTTGCAGATCCTTCTTGCCTAAAGCACAGTGCCTTCCCTGTGAAGGATGTTTTGCTTCTTACACAGAGTACTTGTATTGAAGATATTGTAAAATACCCAGTCCCAAATATTTTAATTCTGTAATGAAGAAATAGAAGTGTTGGAAGGATTTGAAATTAATATATACTGTATACTCCTCTATATATTTTGAGAGGAACTTTGGCACAGCAGAGCAAACAGGCTAAAAAGAAGTAACAAAGCAAAGTTAAATGTCTTCTATTCCATTCCCCCAACAGCCTGACTGACCCTGTATGTGTCATATGCACTAACACGGGGACAGAGGAAGAGCGGACAAAAGGAAGTGGCTGGTGGAGAGCTGGAACATGGCGGTAAGGCTGGTCTGGTGCCACCTTACTGTCAGAATAATTTCATGGTGGGGGCTACGGCCACTTTTAATTTTATATGTCAGTACAAAGTGTCTGGTATACAATGCCATCACAAAACACCGTTTTCTTAAAAATAATAAACGTTGGTCAGTGGGCCCAAATCAAATTGGCAGGAAGTGTGCCTAATTCGAAACTACATACAATTTGCATGCAAACCAGAATTATTAGCATCTTACTAACCATCTCTAATAGGGATTATCAATGAGATGCAAATATTTCCGCATTTATGCAAATTTATGTAAATAGTTTATGCAAATATATGCAGCTTGAAAATGGACCAATCACGTCCCACCAAGGTTTAAATTGATTGATCCATTTTCAAGCTGCATATACTTGCATAAAAAATTACAAAAATTTGAATAAACTCAGAGATATTTGCATCCCTTTGATCATCCCTAAACATAACATTGCTATTCATGACTTATTATAATTTGTGTGAATGGTTCTTATTCACTTGTAGTCAGAACTGGGATATAATAATTAAGGTCATATATGTTTTAGGATTCGGAACATGAGCTTCTAGGTTCCCTTGGCAGACAGAAGGCTGCTGATTTTTTTCTCATATTCTGTGTTCTGCAGATGATCATTATCATCTTAGCTGGCCTGTAATCCTTGGACATGGTTAATAATACATCTGTGGTCCTGTCGCTTATATTTCACAACTTGGAAGAACAATCTCCTGTGTGGTCCTGATCTGCTGGTTCACACAGTGTCTTCATTCTTCCATAGCGCTGGATATGTCCTGTAAGAAATATTCAGCCTTGAGAGATACAGATCACTTTATCTGCAGGCAATTTTATCATCTGCATTCTTTCAACTTAGTATAGGAGTCCAGTTATCCTGTCACTATTAATAAACCAAATGTTTGTAAAACTTCACAGTTAGCTATTTTAACTGTTTGATTGCATTCATTAATAAAATTACCCTACATTTATTCTTTAAAAATCATTAAATTGGACTAATCTTTACTCTAAATAGTGTATCATTCAAAGGAAAGGTAGCCCCTGGGTCTGTAGAGTGCTGCTTGAATACATCATATTTTCCATCTGCTTTGTCTACTCCTCAATTTGTTGGAAATAACTGCAAATCTTCCAAGTCGTATAATTTCATGTATCAACAAACCTGAAGCCACTGTTAGATTTTCACCATCCCACGTCTTCAAAACTTCCTCTAAACCACAAGAGCCAACACACTGAAGCAGCGGAAACATTTTATATATACCAAAGTGTGCCTCTAAATCAGTTCTTTCTTTTCATTTTTAAATGAAAATAAGTAAGTTGTGTAGAAATACATTGTCTATCCACATAAATGTTTGCAGAATAGTGTGCCCACTATCCCTTTCCCCTGGGATGTAAAACCCAAGAATGTCAGTCACTCTTAAAGTGTACCAGAGATGAAGAACACCTCAGGTTTTGTGCTCACCTTGGGCTTCCTCCAGCACCCTGTAGTCTGTCTGGTTGCTCAGATTCCCTCTGGTCCCCTCCGTTTTCCTGCAGTCTGGCCCGATAAATCCTGGGCAGTCCACAAAGACTGTAAATGTGCTTGCGTAGACTGCTCCAGGTAATGGGAGCATGATCGGAGGATGTGCACGGTCGCGGTCCTCAGTGTCGTAACGGAGGGGACTGGACAGAATCCGAGGGACCAGACAGACTACAGGGGGCTGAAGGAAGCACCGAGTAATTAAAAAAGTTTGATGTCCCCAACTGTATACAAAATAAATGGGATACAGTTAGGGACATCAAACTTGGAGAAGGACTTAGGAGTACTCATCGACAACAAGTTAAATAATCGTATTCAATGCCAAGCTGCTGCAGTTAAAGCTAATACAATTTTGGGATGCATTAAAAGGGAAATAAAAACTCGAGATGCTAGCATAATATTACCCCTGTTTAATTCTCTAGTAAGGCCACATCTGGAATATGGAATTCAGTTCTGGGCACCACATTACAGGAAAGATATTGCAGTTTTAGAGCAGGTGCAGAGACCAGCAACAAAATTGATACGAGGGATGGAAGGTCTCACTTACCAAAAAAGATTAGATAAACGGGGTTTATTTAGTCTAGAGAAAAGACGCCTTAGAGGGGATCTAATTAACATGTATCAATACATCAGAGGACAATATTAAAGCTTGGCAGATTAGCTTTTTGTCCCTAGGCCTTCTCAAAGGACTAGAGGACTTGATCTGCGCATGGAGGAAAAACGTTTTAGCCATTTATTTAGGAAAGGGTTTTTTTACAGTAAGGGTGATTAGGATGTGGAATGCATTGCCACAGGAAGTTGTTATGGCAAATGTTATACCTGCCTTTAAAGGGGGCTTAAATGCTTTCCTTGCATTGAAAGACACCCATGGCTACAATTACTAGGCAATGCCCAGTGGTGTTGATCCAGGAATTTTATCTGATTGCCATCTGGAGTCGGTAAGGAATTTTTTCCCTTTTGGGGCTAATTGGACCATGCCTTGTAAGGGTTTTTCGCCTTCCTCTAGATCAACAGGGATATGTGAGGGAGGGAGCAGGCTGGTGTTGTACTTTGTTCTCTGGTTGAACTCGATGGGCGTATGCCTTTTTTCAACCCAAACTATTTAACTATGAGGACTTCTTCATCTCAGGTTTCCTTTAAGATCTGCGTGTTAACCTTTCATACAAAGTACAGTGCTGTGAAATAAGCTGACCTAGACCAAAAACACAATGCTGAAACCATTTGGTCTATTTATAAAGGCTGGTATTGAGTCTTAGAGCCAGAAAGGTGTTGTTATTCTACAGAAATAAGAACCCTTTTGAGACCCCCATGTTTATGAAAGTGGCCAGTCAAAATCTGTGATCACCATATTCATAAAAGGGGCATTCCTGCAGGCTTCTTCAGAGCTGCCATTGGACAGCTCTCTCTCTCTGACCATGCCCCCTGCCTCCCTGCATGCTGCTGTGAGAGAGTGATCTCTCTCCTTCCAGCCTCGTGACCCAGAGGTCTCGAAAGTGAAAGTGGGCCAGTGTGGCCCAAAGGAGTGGTGGAGAGCAGAGGTTTTGGCGGGTACCTGATGCTTCCATCCCCCCCTCCTCACCCCCCCGGATCAGGTAGCATAATTTTTTTTTTAAATTTCATGAGCCCACATCGGGCTCTCTTTAACCACTTCAGCCCTCAGTCGTTTTCGCTTTATGCATCTGAGCAATGTTCACCTCCTATTCATTAGCCTATAACTTTATCACTACTTATCACAATGAACTGATCTACATCTTGTTTTTTCCGCCACCAATTAGGCTTGATTTGGGTGGTACATTTTGCTAAGAGCTACCTTACTGTAAATGCATTTTAAAAGTAAGAATAAGAAAAAAACTGAAAAAATTCATTTATTATTTTTCAGTTTTCGTCCTTTATAGTTTAAAAATAATACATGCCTCCATAATTAAAACCCACATATTGTATTTGCCCATTTGTCCCGGTTATTACACCGTTTAAATTATGTCCCTATCACAATGTATGGTGACAATATTTTATTTGGAAATAAAAGTGCATTTTTTCTGTTTTGCATCCATCACTATTTACAAGCTTATAATAATAAAAAAAAGAAATATTTAATCTTTACATAGATATTTAAAAAGTTTAGACCCTTAGGTAAATATTTATGTGTTTTTTTATTATTAAACATTTTAGTTGGGTATTTTTGGGAGGGTGGGATGTAAATAGTAATTTTTTTATTGTAAATATATGTTTATTTTTTTTTTTTAATGTAGATGTAGTTTTACTTTTTGGCCACAAGATGGCAACCTTAGGTTTGTTTACATGACTTCACTCTAAGTGTAACATGTACGCTTAGAGGGACATAGGAGGAGGTAAGAGGCAGAAAAAGCAAGGCTTCCGAGAGAAGCTGTCACTTTTTCTGCGGGGGAGAGGAATCAGTGATCGGGCACCATGGCCCGATTCATTGATTCTTGGGCTAACGATCGGCCGTGGGAGCGCACATGGCCTCCTGGACGTAGCTCTACGTCCAGGAGGAGAAAGTGGTTAAGGATGAATAGCAAACATTGTGACGAACATTACGGAAAGTCGTGTGCATAATCGTCAACGATTTTCGTATGGTCGTGCACAATTACTGTCAGTCCTGTGTAATTGTACAATAGATGTCCTTTTCCCTCTCTTCTTACTTTGAGCAACAGTCCCTCCCCCACATCCTGTGTCAGGTCAGGAAAGAATTTCACACCTGGTCAACCCCCCTGGGTAGAGCCATTTGGCACACAGCTCATGTCCCCCAAGCCAGCGCAAACCAGTAAAATAAGAAGATTCCCTCCAAACTCATAAGCTTCAAACAAAGAGAACTTTAATTCATTAATAATTCAAAAAAGTTTGGCACAGCAAGATAAAGATTACATTTCCTGATACCTAGAAATCAGTTCTATCATTCACTTGAATTGCAATTTTCTAGCTATCAGGAATCTGTAGAGAAACCACTTTATCTGGCCTGCGTAGAGCGAATGCAATAGAATAGGCATGTATAGCCTCGGTTGATACAGGGTCGCAAGCCGCTTATGAATATAGTCTCGGATTTGCGATGCGCCAATCTGGGGCGGAGTCACACAGATTATTAATAAATTGGTACATTTCTTGCTGAGGGTGGCAACCTGGCTTCCAGGAGATAACCCTGCCCTAAACACACCTACTTTCCAGGTAGTGACAGCCCCAGAACTCAGGTCCTATAAAAGTGGGGCGGGACCAAACCTGCCCAGTTCTCCAAATTCCATTGACCAGGAACGTCCATGCAGGTGCTTAAGGAGAGCCAGCGCCTGCAGCGCTCAAGGACTCTAAACCTGAATGCCTACTTTTAAACTGGACTCTGTTTCTTCATTCTCCAAATGGACTATCAGCCATAACTAAGTAAGAATTTTCTGATTTTATTCCCTTTTATTTTTAAGCTCTGTGTGTATATGTTAACCACTTCCGGATTCCGGGTGGTTTGGCTGATCTGTGCTGCGGGGGCTCTTCAGCCCGCAGCACAGATCAGAAATCGGGCAGGGCGATCAGACTTCCCCCCTTTTTTCCCCACTAGGGGGATGTCCTGCTGGGGGGGGTCTGATCGCCGCCGTGCTGCTGTGCCTAGCGGGGGGGGGGGGCTCCTCAAAGCCTCCTTCAAGTCCTCCCTCTACCTCCTTCCCTCCCTCTCCCGTCCCCTGTGTGCGGCGCAGGACGGAAAGCCATCCTGCGCCGGATAGGATAGGCTTTAGCCTATCAGATGCGGGCGATCCCCGGCCAATCGGAGGCCAGGGATCGCCGATCTCCGTCACGGCGCTGCTGCGCAGCAGCGCCGTATGTATGTAAACAGCGGGGAAGATCTTCCCCGCCTGTTTACATTTTTTTTTTCGTTTAACACAAAATTTTATTAAGTGAATTCACAAAGCATAAACAGCTAGATCAAAAACGTTGAGTGATCATTATACATATGTAAATATATACACATATACAGGATTCTGTAAGCAGGAGAGGTACATATATATCAGAGGTTATGACATTTTATCGTCCTTCTAACAGTATCGGTTTCTATTTGTACCTTGGTGCTATAAACAGCCTTAAGAAGTATTATTAACATTGTAAGGCAAAAGAGAAGGAGGTATATATTGAGAGAAAAATAAAACTTAGAAAGAATAGGGAGAAAAATAGAACTAGGAGGAAAAGGTCTATTTATGTGGGTCTGTCTTTCCGTATAGTAGTTGATGTTTAAGGTATAATTTCCTCAGGTCCCTATTACCATTCAAACTTCCAATTCAATCATGGGGGCATATAGTTCAAGAAATATGTTTCCCATGGATCCCATATTTTATCATAGGTGGTTTCTGAATCTCGTAATAGAGCTGTTAAAAATTCCATTAGCTTGGTCCACCTGATTTTAGCCATAATCTCGGGTGTTGTGGGACTACAAAGACTGCGCCAGTTGGAAGCCAGAGAGAGTCTAGTGGCCGTGAGAATATGAGTTATTAATCTCATGGTATATTTTTTGACTTTAGGGATAGGTTTACCTAATAGCATATATATAGGATCCATGGGAATGTGTATACCTGTTACTTTTAAGATCAGAGTCTGAATATCTATCCATAGAGGTTGAATCGCTGGGCAAGACCAGAAGATATGCTCCAGGGAACCTATGTGGCCACACTCCCTCCAACAGGTGTTAGACACATCATGATAAATTTTAGCTAATACTTCAGGAGTTCTATACCATCTGAATAATATTTTATAGATATTTTCTTTCACTTGTGTGCACATAGAAGTGTGTTTAGCGTTTTCCCAGATAGAGGACCAGTCTTCTAGACTTATAGTTTGGTTCAGAGCTTGTTCCCATTTTGTCATATATGAGTGGTTAGGTTTTGCAGAACCGGATTTATCAAGAAGCAAGACATAAATTGCTGATATAAGGCCTTTTTGATGCCCTTTATAATCACATAGACGTTCAAATGGGGTGTAAGTAGGTATAGGGTTGTTGTCCTTGGAAAGGGATTTCAAAAAATGATAAATTTGATTGTATTCCATAGTGAGCTTAGCTGTGAATCGTACTTTCTCCTCTATTGCTTCTTTAGTTACAATTTTTCCTGTTCGTATGTCAGTCCAATTGCTAAATTTAGTATATTGAAGGGTGAACCATCTGCCCATAAAATCCTCTGCCATACCTGGGATAAAGGCTGGATTTCCTAGTATAGGGTAAAGTGGGGATAAGGGGGATCTAAGGTTGGCAGTTTTTGCGGTTGCCCGCCATATTTGCAGAGTGAATTTAATAGTAGGGAGTAATTGAGCAGTAGGGATCTTTGGCGGGGTCTGGGGCCAGATTAGAGCTGGTAATGATATTGGGAAAATACTCATTGCTTCAATAAAGCCCCATTTAGTGAATGTTTTGAGATCAGACCATTCAGAAAGTTGTCTTAAATGTGCTGCTTGGTAGTATAGTTTTAAGTTGGGTAATCCCAGACCTCCTTGTTCCCTGGATGCCATTAAAATAGTGGATTTAATTCTGGGTTTGGAGTTATTCCAAACAAATTTTAAGAAAGCACGTTGTAATATTTTAAACTGTAAGGGTGGTACTTGAATGGGGAGGGTCTCAAATAAATACAGTAATCGTGGCAGGACATTCATTTTGAGGGAGTATATTCTGCCAATCCATGATATTTTATATGCCGTCCATTTGTGTAGGTCTGAGAGTATAGATTGGATCAGGGATGGATAGTTTGCTTTATATAATGTAGAATAAGTTTGAGTCAGGTGAATACCCAGGTATTTGATAGCATGTGTCTTCCAGTTATAATGAAAAGTGTTTTGTAGGGTGTCAAGTAGGTTTTGTGGGATCTTGATAGGTAGTGCCTCAGTTTTTTCCTGATTGAGTTTAAAGCCTGAGATGGACTCAAAGTTCCGTAGTATAGTATGTAGGACAGGAAGTGTAGTGAGCGGCTGAGTCAGGGTTAGGAGGATGTCATCCGCGAAAAGCGAAATTTTATAATCTCGAGTTCCTTGCCTAACGCCCACAATATCCGGGTTCTGTCGTATTGCACAAGCGAGTGGTTCTATACTGAGGGCGAATAATAAAGGGGAGAGGGGACATCCTTGCCGTGTACCATTGAGGATAGGGAAGGGTGTTGGGGACGCAAAGGGTAATTTTACTGAGGTGGATGGAGAGGAATAGAGGAATCGTATTAGAGTTAGAAAGGGTCCATCGAACCCCTGATGTTCCATAACTCTGAAGAGGAATGGCCAAGATAGTCTGTCAAAAGCCTTCTCTGCATCTAAACTCAGAAGCAGAGAAGGCTCTTTAGATCTATTCATTAGTTCTATCAAATTAATTGCCTTCCTTGTATTATCTCCTGCTTGGCGGCCCATTATAAAACCAACCTGGTCATTATTGATTAGGGATGTGAGGATTGGATTTAAGCGATTAGCTAGAACTTTAGTGATTATTTTAAGATCCGCATTAAGAAGTGATATTGGGCGGTAGCTTTGTGGAAGTTGTGGGTCCTTCCCTTCCTTAGGGATCATGGTGATTAGGGAGCTTAAAAATTAGTTGGGGGCAATTTTCCCTTCCATAAGTGTGTTAGCCAAGAGGGTCAGATAGGGAGCTAAGATGAATTTAAACTTTTTGTAGTAGGAATATGGTAGGCCATCAGGGCCAGGGGCCTTGGAAGAAGGTAAGAATTTGATTACATCTAGGACTTCTTTAGTTGTTATAGGGGAATTTAGAAGCTGGACGTTATCTTCCGTTAATTTTGGTAAAGGTAGTTGATTTAGGAACTCGTCTATTTTAAGTATATGTGTGGGGTGGTGGAGTGGTTGGGGGAGGTTATAGAGTTGCTGATAGTATTCTGTGAAGATTTGGGCAACTTTTTGAGGATGGAAATGTGTGGTTCCTTGAGGGTCTTTAATGGAGTAAATGAGTTGTTGGGATGATTTTGGATTTAATTTTCTAGCGAGAATGGTGTGGGGTTTATTGCCTCTTTCAAAAAAGAGTTGTCTGGTCCATCTCAAGCTTTTTTCTAACTGTGTGGATTGGAGGGCTTGAATGTCTTGTTTTATAGTGTGTAAAGTGGTGTAGTGCGTCTGGGAGGGATCATCTTTATAAAGGTTTTGTGCTTGTTTAAGTTTTGAGTGAAGAGTTAAGAGTTTGAATGACGCTGCTTTTTTACGTTTAGTAGCTTCCGAGATGAATAGTCCCCTGATAAAAGCTTTATGAGCTTCCCAGAGAGTCCCTACCGAGGAAACAGAGCCCTTATTTATGTCAAAGTAGGATTGCAGATCATTTGTTAGTCTTGAAAAAAGTTCCTTATCTTGTAATAGAGTTTCATTTAACCGCCAAAAATTCGGTTTATGACTATGGGAGAATAGGTCAATCTCAACAGTAACAGCTTGATGGTCCGACCATGCGATTGGTTGTATTTCAGCTTCCTTCAATAAAGGTAATATAGAGGCTGTTGAAAACAGGTAGTCTAGTCTGGAGTGGGATGCATGTGGTGGAGAGAAGAAGGTATATTCTATAGAGGTGGGATTGGATATCCGCCACAGGTCTAATAGTCTATATTGTCTCAGTAGTGTTCTGAATTTACGAGAATTACGATTGTGGGTGGATGTAGTGGTCTTGTTAGGAGGGATATATCGGTCTTTTATGTCAGAGAAAGCTAGGTTAAAATCTCCCCCTATCAGTAGAGTGCCCTTAGTGATTTTAAATAGTTTCCTAAGAAAGGTTGTTAGAAACGATATTTGGTCCTGATTGGGGACGTATACGTTAGCCAAAGTGATAGGTTTACCTAATAAGGAACCAATTAGGATTAGATAACGCCCTTTGGGGTCTGCGACAGTCGTAGAGATCTGTAGAGGGAGTGTTTTTTTATAGAGTATGGCTACCCCTGCTTTCTTTTTGGGACCTGAGGCTAAACACACCTCAGAATATAGTTTGTTATAGAGACGAGGCGGATCTTTTTTGCATATATGAGTCTCTTGTATGAATGCTAAATCGATATTTAGTCTTCGTAAATCTTTAAACAGAGAGAACCTCTTCTGAGGTGTGTTTAGTCCCTTGGTGTTTAAGGTCAGAAAGTTAACCATTATTAAAGATGATGTGAGCGTTTGTATATATTCTTAAGACAGACCCAATAGACCTAAAAACGATACCTAATATAGATGGAGAAGTAACAATAATAAGAAAAGCAAAACTCCGCCTGTTTACATTTACCCTGCGAGCCGCGATCGGAGGCTCGCAGGGTGTTCACGGAGACACCCTCCGTGAACTGACATGGAACGGCCGCTCATTCGAGTGGCCGTTTCCATGGAAACCGCTTCAGGATTCAGGGGCGTACATGTGCGAACGCAGAATCCTGAAGTGGTTAATTGGTGTAATCCAGATAAAACAGAAAGGACCGGCACCGCTGTCTTGTATAAAAGCTCTTTTAATAGCACCAAAGTGGCAGCAGTTTGATAAAGGTGTAAACCGAAACAGCAGTCTGTCACTGCTGCCACTTTGGTGCTATTAAAAGAGCTTTTATACAAGACAGCGGTGCCGGTCCGGTTTTATCTGGATTGCACTTCCCAGGAGGCACTGGGGAGAGACCTTGGGCACGCTGCATACTCTTTTTTGGAAACGGTGCTCCCTCTCTTTTGTTTATGTATAACTGTATGTAATGCATTTTTGTTATTAAACGTTTAAAAATCGTTTAGCGGTTATGACCTGTTGCTGAACATACACAATCGTACCTATTCTCCTGAAATCGCTACCCTGTGTTAATAGAAGTGTGCCTTAACCCGTATGCGAGAACCCGGCCCAGATATAACGATCTGACCCAGGTTCCTGCATACTGCTAGGGGTTAATAGAGCGCAGTGGCGTACCTAGGGCATTTGGCACCCGGTGCTGGGTATTAAAAGACCCCCCCCCCTTAAAAATGGGCGTGGCCACAACCGGCAAAAAATTGGGCGTGGTCATGACCGGATGAGGGCGGAGCTAACTGTAATTTAAAGTATTAGCTATTATCGTTGCCCCCAGCATAGCTAGTATAGTTATTTATTATTATTATTATTGACTTATAAAGCACCAACATATTCCGTGGCGCTGTACAAAGTAAGAAACAAACATGGGGTACGTAATAATACAGACAATGGTGTACACCAATATACAAGATACATAATTAGTGACAAAATACAAATAATGATACAAAATACAAATGATCGAATTGGTAATGACAGTGATAAAATTAACATGATGAATAAAATGTATAAGGGTTACCAAGACACAAAAGGGGGAGAGAGCCCTGCCCTTGCAAGCTTACAATCTAAAGATTGCCCCCAGTTGCCCCCAGTGAAGCTAGTATAGTTGCCCCCTGTATAGCTAGTATAGTTGCCCCCAGAGCTGCCCCAGTATAGATAGTATAGTTGCCCCCAGTATAGCTAGTTTAGTTGCCTCCAGTATAGTTGCTCCAGTATACCTAGTATAGTTGCCCCCAGTATAGTTGTCTCCAGTATAGCTAGTATAGTTGCCCCCAGTATAGCTGCCCCCAATATAGATAGTATAGTTGCCCCCAGAGCTGCCCCAGTATAGTTGCCCCCAGTATAGCTAGTATAGTTGCCCCCAGTATAGCTAGTGTAGTTGCCCCCAGTATAGTTGCCCCCAGTATAGCTAGTATAGTTGCCACAGTATAGCTGCCCCCAGTATAGATAGTATAGTTGCCCCCAGAGCTGCCCCAGTATAGCTAGTATAGTTGACCCAGTATAGCTAGTATAGTTGCCCGCAGTATAATTGCCCCCAGTATAGCTAGTATAGTTGCCGCAGTATAGCTGCCCCCAGTATAGCTAGTATAGTTGCCCCAGTATAGCTAGTATAGATGCCCCCAGTATAGCTAGTTTAGTTGCCCCAGTATACTGTAGCTAGTATAGTTTCCCCCAGTATAGCTAGTATAGTTGCCCCTAGTATAGCTAGTATAGATGCCCCCAGTATAGCTAGTTTAGTTGCCCCCCAGTATAGCTAGTTTAGTTCCCCCAGTATAGCTAGTATAGCTGCCCCCAGTACAGCTAGTATAGATGCCCCCAGTATAGCTAGTTTAGTTGCCCCCAGTATAGCTAGTTTAGTTGCCCCCAGTATAGCTAGTTTAGTTGCCCCCAGTATAGCTGCTCCAGGGGAAGCAGCGCTAGAAGGAGGGGCAGTGGGGGCAGCGGCGGGGAGGGGGGAAAGATTCCCCCCCTCCCTCACCTGGGTCCCCTCCTTCTGCATCTCTTCTCCTCCAAATGACAGCGGGAGCAGCGGGCAACTTAGAGTAAGGGCGGGAGGGCGGTAGCTGGAGCGCTCCGTCGCCGTCACGTGCCTCTGCGCCTCCAAAGCGTGTCACAGCATTGGAGGCGCAGAAGAGGCACGTGACGGCGACCCAGCGTTCCAGCTGCTGGAACGCAGAAGTAAAGTGAGTAGTCTCTGCCCGCCCGCCCTGACTGTAAGTTGCCCACTGCCCCCACTGTCATTTGGAGGGGAAGAGAGGCAGAAGGTGGGGACCCAGGTAAGGGAGGGAAGGGGAGATCTTTCCCCCCTCCCCGCCGCTATCCCAGTCACATCTCCTTCCAGCGCTGCTCTTCCCCTCCTGCACTTTCTGCAACAATGGGGGGTCGTGGCGACACCCCCCTGGCTGGCTGTCACCCGGTGCGCCACGCCCCCCTGCGCCCTATTGTAGGAACGCCACTAATAGAGCGTTCTCCAAGTCCTAGTATAATTACAGTAGCGGGCTGTGTAACTCGCTTGGTGGCGGATCTTTGAATTGTATGTGCGAGGTGAATCCGTTGGCATCCGAACGCTCCCTTCGCGAGTCAGTTCATCAAATTGCGAACGTGGGTTACCCTTCGTGATGAACAAATGACCGTCTGAGAGGATTTCTGACGCTGATCGATTTACCCCATCCACAGACTGGCCTTGCGGTCTGTGACAAACATTATTGCAGCTTGATACTGTTTTTTATGCACATATAAATCACAGTCATTCGAAAGTGCTCCTGACTGGCAGACAGGAATGAGCATTTCTGTTAGTGGATTTGGGCTGTG
Source organism: Hyperolius riggenbachi (assembly GCF_040937935.1). NCBI lineage: Eukaryota > Metazoa > Chordata > Amphibia > Anura > Hyperoliidae > Hyperolius > Hyperolius riggenbachi. Next base: position 245,170,899 of record NC_090649.1, read on the forward strand.
CAAATATCTATACCTATAGCAAGGTGGGAGTTTTTCGGTGACATTACACCAAACAAGGCATAAAGAATACTGTTGCCAAGAGATTGAATTTATTATAAGGTTTGAAAATTCTTAACTTGGGTACAGATTGTACCTAAGCTAGGAATTGAACAGAAATAATGGAACTATAACAGTAACTTCTGCAACACTCATTTATATTTTTAAGCAATTTTATAGAGAAAGTGGAAATTTCCTTTAATTTTAAAGAGTTTTTTTTCAAAAAACATTTTCAGATATCCTGCGCATACATTATAATTGTTGTTCCAGTTTATAAAAAGTAAAGTAGCCATTGTATCTGACTTTACAGGCCATTCTAGAATGTAGTCTACACAATTATGTATGCTGTAGATCAGTTGAATACTGATAATTAAACTACAGACATACATTCAGAGGCAGAGCTAAACTAAGCAAAAAACAAAAACAAGAAAACAAAACAATAACAAAAAATCAAACACCAAACACAATTAAATATTTATATAATGGGTGGTAATGAGAAGTTTACCTGCATGTGGTGCCCCCTGCTGGTCACATAGAATACGATTATGTGCGACCGAACCCTCTCACGTTTTACTGAACCTACACAGCTTCTGCTAGATTTGGAACTACAGACAATGGGTATATACCATTACACTTGATTAGCTGACAGGTTATCTGTAGACCAATACAAAATGGCAAATTGCTGTCTGGGAGTGAGCATTTGCTTCTCTTGTGTTTGACAATTAAATATGCTACAGTATAAATCTAATAAAACTACTCTCTAATCATACTACACTCACTTATTAATAAGGAACAAATTATGATGTTCATCAGTGCATATTACATTGAGAAGATGATCTCAAAATGATCTCAGCCATATAAAGCAAAGAAATCTCTCAATGATGTTTACAATAAATTTAGCAACATAACTAAGCATATATATATATGTACAGTATAGTATATCAATCAAATGTCATGAACATCTTTAAAGTTGTCAGATTTTATTATTTTTCTGATGTTATCCAGTACTTGTGGGATTTGGGAGTACTCTGTGCTTTGTAAAAAGGAAATAACTTTGCATCTGCTTTAGCTACCGACTGGAGTGACTAGACTTTTCATTTCAAAGAAAATACACTATAGTGCTCACAGGCATTGCATACCAGAGTGAGAATTCTCACCCTGTGTCCTTCAGAATTTAAATACCTCTTGGCAATCCTGGAATGTCTTCATGGTATGCTATCTTGATGTAAACACAGGAAGGTACATATGAATGATGACCTGTCATACCAATTTATTATAAAATGCTGGAAGGCAGTATAGCAAGCTGTAGTTAAAACTATATCTCACTGCCTTGTGTACTGCTCATAGAGGGTTATTCAGCAACACAGGGCAGAGGTGTGAACACCAAAAACCACAAAAATACCAAAAAAGTAAAAAAAAAAAAAAAAAAAAGCCATGTATAAGCATGGTACATGTTCTGTGATGGCTGTATGAGAATATGCTAACTAAATCCTGGTCATGGCTGTTAGTGCAATGTTCATCTTCTGCATTTGCTGTATGCCGGGATGTTTTCTAAACATTTATTCTGACATTTGTCCTAGGGAAATGTTCATACAACATCCCCACAATGGGAATGTATTTTTTTGTTTGAAAATAAAAAAGGTTATTTGTAAATAATTTACAAAAAACAAAATGTTCCTTTTCAAGCTGCCTTCCTGCACATGCAGCCTTATATTACTCAGAATTATATTACTGGAGAATTGGAAATCCTCCAACATGGGGCTGCACCCCATAAGCAATACCAGCTCACACAGTCCATAAGATTGGGGTGCATTCTACAAAACAGGGGCAACCAAGCCTTCTACCTCCTTTTTCAGGGTATGCATGTCCAGTGTTCAGGACAAGAGATTCATACTTACCTCAGTGTTTAGGAGTTGGGTTAACTACTTTCACAAATGTGGCAATAGGCAACGGAAGACTAATGTTGGAATTTGAATATATCCTTTGGTAATACGGGGATCCCGAAACATTTTTCGCTTCTGATACCTATTTATAACAGAGGGTTGATCTTATTATTTCATTTAAAATAAATACAAATATTTAATTAAAATAAATTAAATAATCTCTTTTCCTTTTTTTTTTCATCAGTACCGTATATCTTCGAGTATAAGCCAAGTTTTTGGGGCCAAAAAAGTGGTCCCAAAGTGAGGGTCTCAGCTTATACTCAAGTCAACAAGTATAAGTGCGCCCCCCTGCAGGCAGTGCGCCACCCACAGGCCGGGGGATTAGAGAGCATGAGAGGAGATCAGTGGCACAGTGGGACTCAGCCGCAGGGAGGGGGCCTGACTCCTTCTTCTCTTTGGTCCCCCCTTCATGCTCCCCTCTCCAAGGCTGAAATCATGACCGTGGTGGTTGGGTGACTCACCTTCCGGGTGGCTCCAGGCAATGATCACGTGCCCTCGGCTCTCCTGTGTACATTGCAGCAAAAAGGAAGTAGTAATCACATTACTTCATGTGGCAATGTACACAGAGGAGCCAGCAGAATGTGATCATTGCATGGAGCCACCCGGAAGGTGAGCTACCTCGCCGCCCCTCCTCACGGCTGAGTCCTTCTGTGCCACTGCTCCCCTCTCCTTCTCTCTAATCCCCCAGCCTGTGGGGAAGAGGGCGCACCTATGCATGGCTACCTATACTGGGGACATCTATACCTGGCTACCTATACTGGAGACATCTATGCCTGGCTACCCTATATCGGAGCACTTATGGCTGGCTAACCTATACTGAGGATACCTATACTGGGGCACCTATGGCTGGCGCACCTATGGTTGGCTAACCTATACTGGAGATATCTATATTGGGGCACCTATGGCTGGCTAACCTATACTAGAAGATTTACAAGCATAAGAACTTGTCTATACACCTCCATATATAACATTCTAATTTAATAAAGAGTAAATGATAAACCAAAGTTGAGTACTGCACAGAGGTAGAAGACCGAATAGGAATCTGATACAGTGTCAAGATTAGTATCAGCAGACTGAAGTGAATCGGTTTTCAGGCAAAGGTCAATATTATTAGGACTGTTAGTATGTTTGATTTGACAGGAAGGTTAAAAGCTGGGATCCATAGAGCAGTCAAGTCTCATTCTCTAGTTAGAGAAATGTTTACAAATTATTTTTATAGATTTTTTTTTAACCACTTTGCATCCAGACCTTGTTTTCAACCTATTGATCAGAGCAGTTTTGACAGTTTAGCTATGTCACTATTTAATCAGAAATAACGTTATCCCTACCTATGACACAGAAATTACATATATATTGTTTTTTTCAAGACAAACTAGGCTTTCATTGTATGCCATTTTTTTTCCCTCAAACAATTTTGTTTTCTATGAATTTTAATGGGAAAAGAAAGAAAAAAATAGAAAAAACATGTATATCTCAGTTTTACCAATTCCAGTTTAAAAATAAAAAGTGCTAATGTAGATAAAAAACACAAATTTTGTTTGGCTATTCTTACTGCTTATCACAAAACTTAGATTATGTTCCTGTCACAATTTATGGTGAAGATATTTGATTCTGAAATAATGGTACAGAGTGTGTTTTTCACTATGAAATGAGAAAATAAAAGTATTTTTAATAGAAAAATCAATCTCATTAGCTCAGGAAACTTATATTCCCATTCACCAATTAGTCCTGCATCAGATAGTGCCAGAAATGTACACAGGAGCAAGCCCAATCCTGCACAGCACTGCTTCTGTACAGGTCAGTAGATCTACTGACCTGTGGCTTAGATGAAGTCCCAGAGGACGTATATCTACTGACCTGTGGACGAAGTGGTTAATCTAAGCCTACCAAGCATTTATCATAAGTTTGATAATAAAAAAAAAAAAAAACCACTCCACATTTTCTCTAAGCTCCTGGTAGCCATCATTTTAAATGAATACAGTAGTGCAGCATATTCACTGAGATGGTCATAACGCTGGCATTCCATCAAATGTATTGGAGATTGTATGCAGCTTCCTATTGGTTTTGATTCACCCAGATAAAAGCTTCATACCACTTGCATTAAATTTGCATGTAAGCTAAAATTGTTACCATGTACCACCAGCCTCTAATGCAGCAGTGTGTCCACATAGTGTATAAAGTTACTGAAACATTTACAGTATACGTAAGACTGGCCATCACCCGGCTAAAGTCTGAAATCCAGACAGAGCAGACAATATCCAGCTTTGGAGCTCTGCATCACTGTTGGTCTTGGCAGGAAATTAGATCAATGTTCTTGGCTCAGCCTTCCACTTATTCCAATATGAAGTTGCCATTTCTATTACATATTTGTAATGCCAGTTGGCTGACTGTTATGCAAATTATTTTCTTTGGTTGTATCTGTGTTACATTTTTGGAACAAGCACGGAGTTAGTGGTCTCAGAGTGAAGACAGAACTTCTGATCTGCTCCCTCCTTTTTGTGTCAGTAAAACAACCAGGCAAGTTTAGTCCTTCCATATCCCTGTTAGTAGTAACCGCTTGGACCTAAGCTCTGGCCCTCCCATGTTTTCTTCCAAATCTGCTGTCAGAAACCTCCTGCCCATCAAGAGTTGGTCATAAGACTTGCTATTCTCAACCTGCAGCTGGCACATATTCCTTCTTGACCTGACCACCAGGGGTAGCCCATCTCTATTTCTCCCTTCCCATTTGCCTGATGTAATCAGCCCCTATAGTATGAGACTTTCATATGCAAATTCGGGGGGGGGGGGGGAATTACAGCTGCCCAGAATCCCACTCAGACCAAGGCTGGTACAGTGTCTGGGGACAGGCACAAGTTGAGACACCAGAATGTCTGCAGGCATCCTGCAGCTCACAGTACAATGCTGCTGCCTGCACTATGTGCTGCCCCTCCCCCTTCCTTTCCCAAATACAGTTGACTTTAAATGTAGCAGCAGCATGTGTACAGAGCATGGAGGAGCAGTGTGTGTACAGTGCATGGAACAGCAGCATGCGTACAGAGCATGGAGCAGCAGCATGTGTACAGAGCATAGAGCAGCAGCGTGTGTACAGTGCATGGAACAGCAGCATGTGTACAGAGCATGGAGCAGCAGCGTGTGTACAGAGCATGGAGCAGCAGCATGTGTACAGAGCATGGAGCAGCTCTGGGGAACTTAACGGAGTAAAGAGCCAGGTAAGAGCATAGCCCCGTGCCCTGCTGTGTAAAGAAGGAAGTCGGGACGTTGCAGAATGCTTCACTTTTCCCTTCTTTTCAGATGTCGGCTGTCCTCATTATTATCTGTATCTAAACTGCTCCTGATTGATCCCTTTGTCGATCGGGAGCAGATCAAACATTTCAGAAATAATCATCAGATACTGTCAGTCGGACTGGAAATTGCATTGTGTGTACCCTTGAAAATCCTGGGTTTTCCCCTGACTTTATAAGGGGACAACAGCCATGTTATACTCAATAGGCTGCACTTGCTATACTTTGCAACTTCCTGAACCATGTTTTGAAAGTTAAAAATGAGTTTCAAGTAGTTGTGCATATTCAACAAGTGTCCACTTTTACGCTGACCATCGCTGAGAAAAGACTAGTTTCTTACAAAGATGTGATCATCAAGTTTCAGCATCTCACGTATAGAAAACAACCTATCTCTCCATAAATGTATACATATAAAAAGTGCACAAGGGTGATTCAGACAGCTGCTGGTACAATATTAGTAAAATTATGGGTAATATGATAGGTCATTTGTGCCTCCGGCACAATATCTGCTAATATCTGCACCATCTTTGCCTGCTAAAAAATACTCCACTGATATCCATGCTGCCTAATTACCAAAGTACACCCTGGGTGTCGCTATAGCCTCAATTAACATAGTTGCTCCTAATTAACATTTGTGGCGCCTATTTTACCAATCCACTGCTGGCGCTAAAATTACTTGCTTTGCCATAAGTCATTGCTGCCAATTTTGAGAAGACTGGCTTTAGAAACACCAATTTGACTAGTTATGTGGACTGCAAAGTTCTTACTCTTTATTTTGTCTGGAGGTATTTTATTAATTATTTTTCTAATATAATACACAGCCGGCCTTGTTGTAGAGTGCTTATGATGTAAGTATTTATTTAAAGTACAAAATCCCGTAGGAAACAAGAACCCCATAATAAGTAACTACATTTTCTTACAAGGATTTGTTTCGTAACGCTGAATTGTGCAGAGCAGTTAATTGAGCTGACCATGTTATAATGGAAATAATTCTGCTATTTAACATGGGTTCTTGCCTGGAAAGACAGAGGCGCTCACTTCTGCATCTAGACCCATTGAGTTATACTCCTGTTTGCCTGATGAAGCAGGACCACACCTGCGAAACGCGTTGCACTAAGTGGAGTTCAATAAAATATTTTTGTATTGATATATTGTGACTCAATTGAGTTTTATATTTTTGAGGGAGGTAAGTCCACCTGAACATCCCCCTCTTTTAGACGGTTTTTAAACGTTTTTATTCTACTCTGGCGCCTCTGTACACCAAGCCTTGCTGAAATCTTGAGTCCACCCTCGGTGGAGGGGTGCTACCCCATTTCCTATCTACAGAGAGCGACATCTTAAAAACCTGAGTGGGGTCAGGTTCTAATACTCCCCACCTGCACTTGAAGTGGTTGCCTATGGGTAACCCATGTTTGTGAGTATATCTAAATATTTTGCTTTTAACCACAACCAACTTAACAATACTACACCATATCGGGCTCTCGATTTCTCTTTGTTCTTCCAAGCTTATCTTTAAAGAATAAGAGCTTATTGTCTTTGCTCAGTTATCCGATGTACTGCTGGTTGCATTAAACAATGGTATCATTTAAACAGGAGGCTTAATTTGAAATACTAAACGGTGGTGTAGAAGACTCTTGTTCTGTTTTAGATTTAGCCAAAGACAAATATAAGACAGACAGAGGATTCAACAATATTTTGAAAGGCAGGCCATTTTTGAAAAACGGATTCAATGTTTAAAGTAACATGTTTATTTAATTGCTTTTATATCCAGTACCCAGTATGTTTGCTTTGCAGTTATAGGCTCCCAGGTTTAATTCTCACCAATGATTGATTCCTTTGCATGGAGCTTGTATGTATTCTCCATGTTTAAGAGGGTTTCCTCTAATGATTCTTGGTTACTGACAGCTTAAAGAGAACCCGAGGTGCGTTTGAAGAATGTCATTAGGACACAGAGGCTGGTTCTGCAAACAATGCACAGCCTCTGTGTCGGTACTGTGTCTCCCCAGCCCAACCCCCCCCCCCCCCGTGCTCTGCTGTCCCCCATAAAAAACCTGCCATGCTAGCGACATGCACCTTGTCACTAGCTGGCTATTTACCTTTGTGCTGCCTGTCAACTTCGCTCCCCCGCCTCCTCTAGCGCTGCTCTCCGCCTGCACCCTTCCCTCCCCGCCTCCCAAAGCGGATTGGATGAAGCTTACAGAGGCGGGAAGGGACGCAGGCGGGGAGCGGCGCTACAGAGGAGGCGGGGGAGAGGCGGTGACAGGTAGCACAAAGGTGCCTGCTAGCGACAAGGTACATGTCGCTAGCAGGGCGTTTTTTTTTATGGGGGACAGCAGAGCGCAGGGGGGTCCTGGGGGAACACAGTACTGACACAGAGTCTGGTGGTAGTATGCCATTGCTCCCTTGGTCGACAAGACAAGACAAATAACATTTATATCGTGCTTTTCTCCTGGCGGACTCAAAGCGCCAGAGCAGCAGCCACTAGGGCGCGCTCTATAGGCAGTAGCAGTGTTAGGGAGACTTGCCAAAGGTCTCCTACTGAATAGGTGCTGGCTTACTGAACAGGCAGAGCTGAGATTCGAACCCTGGTCTCCTGTGTCAGAGGCAGAGCCCTTAACCATTACACCATCCAGCCACCAGTGGTGACAGTGGTGTGCCAATGCTGTACAGGCACACGTGGCCAGGAGCACTTTGCACATATGCACTATGTAGTTGTGATCAAGGACGCGCATCATTGGGCAGTGCCTATGCACTGCTCACCAACCCTGGCCAACCCGGAAATAGCTTCAGGGAACCTTTAGACGATAACGTTTATACAATTTCCAACGGCGAAGGTATCCTTTAAAGTGGACCTGAAGATAGCTAAAAAAAAGTTTCACTTAACTGGGGCTTCTGCCAGCCCCCTGCAGCCATCTTGTGCACGCACATACCTGGAAGGATCCTCCAGTCCCCTGCTGCGGCTCACTTTCTCTTTCTCCGGTCACTGTCCACAGCGTCCTCATTTGTGCTCCTGTCGCCGGGAGCGTCCTGCTCAGTAGAGATTTTCTCGTACTGCGCAGGACGCTCCTGTTGAAGGGAGGACGAATGAGGACATGTGCGGCCAGGGCCACAGTGGACATCGACTTCCAAGCTGGTGAAAGAGAAAGTGAGCTGCGGCGGGGAACCAGAGGATCATTCCAGGTATGCGCGGGCACAAGATGGCTGCAAGGGCTGGCAGAAGCACCAGGTAAGTGACACTTTTTTTTTCAGTTATCTTCAGTTCCGCTTTAAGCAGTTGGAGAGGGATGGCAAATTTCCGGGCAGGCTCCCAGTACCTGTCAGAGGGAGCCTATCTGTCAGATATGTAACATGACTGCCCTGCAGATGGCACACTTTACTTAAGTTATAACTTCTTAGGGGTGCGGGTGGGCAAGGAAGAAAATAAGTAAGGTTTAAAGGGAGCTTTAAATGCATTTTTGTTTTAAAATCATAGTTCATGAAGATTAATACTTGTGGTTTGGTTAAAGCTAGCTTAGAACATAATCAACCGTTTATGTAATGATCTAAACTATTTCATTCAAGTTTGTGTTATATGAATCCCATGACATATTATAATTACCTCAGCACGTACTGAATCGATTGCTGTACTTATACTATAAAGTCTAGTGCAATATTATGCTGGAGTAAATTTCTGAAATAAAAAAAGCAGTAAATAAATTATTACTTAAGTACACATAATGAAACCAGCAGGCAATGGACACGGAACAGATAATATCTGTATATGCTCACAAAACATACAATACAGTTTTCGAACACAGGTAATACAGTGCTTCTTTTGAAAGTTACTGATCCCTTGCTTATGACGGAATTTGGGCAGGGGCCATTTTCCATTAAAGTGGGCGAAATATCGCTTTACAAATCTGAGTTAAATTACCTACTAATGGAAAAACAAAGGGTTAGAGTAGAAATCGGGTTCTGTGAAAGACACGCAGTAGCATTTTCAGATTTTTGATGTTTGTAACACACTATTGCCCATATCCTACTAACTTTTCTCTTGAGTTTTCTCCAAGGAGATATTTTCAAGTCTTGCCAATAAAATAACTTTAAAGCTCCCACCATGCTAAAAAAAAAGGCTTAAAATAAGTTTGATATTACTCTTTTGCCTACTTTGTAGCATTTTTTTTTCAATTGCTAAGTGCTGAAAAGTTATTTTCTTGATATTACTCTTTTTGGCCTCTTTGTAGTATTTTTTTTCAATTGCTAAGTGCTGAAACGTTATTTTTTGCTAAGGTAAAAAATTATCTCCTGGGAGAAAACTCAGGAGAAAAAGTTTATTGGATAAGGGCCTATGCCTCCTCCCCATTAAAGCCAATGTCTTCTGTGTGTATGCTGGTGTGGGTAATTTCATGCAAGTTGTCTGTCGTACATTTATTTTGTGGAAAACAATTTTTATTGTTTTGAAAAACATAACATTACATAAAAAGAAAAACATAAACCCCAACCCTTCCCCCTGGTCCCTCAAGTCCATGGATAAAGCCCAGCATTCTACAGCAAGTATAAACATATAATGGTTCAAACAAAGTATCCTTTAGCATAATTACATCACTGTTAGTCACATAAAAAGAAAAAAAAATTACATGTCAATTTAAAATTTTCAACAATCAGTAACCCTTCGCACACTCGCATGTAAATGTTCAAGCAAATGCATTCACAGATTCACTCATCCAGGCACCACTGTTATCCCTACAGCTACGTTAAAAGCCGGGGTCTTAGTTTACAGAAGAATGCATTCTTATGCTTAGTCACCTATACTGCGCAGAAGTACCCAGGTAAACATAGGTGTCCTAACTTTGGCCCTGTAACATGCATAGTGCAGACATTAAAACATTCATTGCATCAAACCTATCAATGGATTAGGAGCACACATCCTGACGTCCTCTCCTGGGACAGATAGCGCATCTTACCAATCGCACAAGGGAGCTAACGTAATGTATCCATGCGCACCATGCACATACACCAGCATAAGCTGTGTGCATGCTGACAAACACATACAGGGGAAGAAGGGAGTGCACTGAATTAGACCCTAGCCACAGGGGTCAGTAACAAGAAAAAAATACATATATCCAGGCACATCGCCTCTAGTTAGGACATTAAATAAGTTATTAAGGAAAGGGAGGTGCTGCAGGGGGTGTGGCCAGAAAATTAGCAAAAACCAGTAACCCTTTGCACACGTGCATCCAAATGTTCAAACAAATGCATTCACAGATTCACTCATCCAGGCACCACTGTTATCCCTACAGCTACGTTAAAAGCCGGGGTCTTAGTTTACAGAAGAATGCATTCTTATGCTTAGTCACCTATACTGCGCAGAAGTACCCAGGTAAACTTAGGTGTCCTAACTCTGGCCCTGTAACATGCATAGTGCAGACATGCAAACATTCATTGCATCAAAGCTATCAAGGGATTAGGAGCACACATCCTGACATCCTCTCCTGGGACAGATACCGCATCATACCAATCACACAAGGGAGCTAACGTAATGTATCCATGAGCACCATGCGTTTACCTGGGTACTTCTGCGCAGTATAGGTGACTAAGCATAAGAATGCATTCTTCTGTGAACTAAGACCCCGGCTTTTAACTTAGCTGTATGGATAACAGTGGTGCCTGGATGAGTGAATCTGTGAATGCATTTGTTTGAACATTTGCATACGAGTGTGCGAAGGGTTACTGATTTTTGCTAATTTTATGGCCACACCCCCTTCAGCACCTCCCTTTCCTTAATAACTTATTTCCTGTCCTAACTAGAGTCAAAGTGCCTGGATATATGTTTGGTTTTTTTTCAATTTTAAATTTTGACAACCAGCCGGTCCAGATTTTATTACATTTCTTTTTTGATCCTCTATTTTCATAAACACCCTTATAAATTGGGAGGTCAGCGTTGAACGATTGAATAAAATCCTTTATTAAGGTAGGATCATTGATGTTTTTCCATCTAGGTGTAATCTGCCTCCTAGCATAGAATAAGAGTAACCTTGCCAAAAACAACTTACGCTCAGGAAGAGATTTAATACCAAAAATATTAAGTACAGTGGTTTGCAAAAGTATTCGGCCCCCTTGAAGTTTTCCACATTTTGTCATATTACTGCCACAAACATGAATCAATTGTATTGGAATTCCACGTGAAAGACCAATACAAAGTGGTGTACACGTGAGAAGTGGAACGAAAAACATACATGATGATTTCAAACATTTAAAAAAAAAATAACTGCAAAGTGGGGTGCGCGTAATTATTCAGCCCCCTGAGTCAATACATTGTAGAACCACCTTTTGCTGCAATTACAGCTGCCATTCTTTTAGGGCATGTCTCTACCAGCTTTGCACATCTAGAGACTGAAATCCTTGCAAATTCTTCTCTGCAAAACAGCTCCAGCTCAGTCAGATTAGATGGACAGTGTTTGTGAACAGCAGTTTTCAGATCTTGCCACAGATTCTCGATTGGATTTAGACCTGGACTTTGACTGGGCCATTCTAACACATGGATATGTTTTGTTTTAAACTATTCCATTGTTGCCCTGGCTTTATGTTTAGGGTCGTTGTCCTGCTGGAAGGTGAACCTCTGCCCCAGTCTCAAGTCTTTTGCAGGCTCCAAGAGGTTTTCTTCCAAAATTGCCCTGTATTTGTCTCCATCCATGTTCCCATCAACTTTGACCAGCTTCTCTGTCCCTGCTGAAGAGAAGCACTCCCAGAGCATGATGCTGGCACCACCATATTTGACAGTGGGGGTGGTGTGTTTAGAGTGATGTGCAGTGTTAGTTTTCCTCCACACATAGCGTTTTGCATTTTGGCCAAAAAGTTCCATTTTGGTCTCATCTGACCAGAGCACCTTCTTCCACATGTTTGCTGTGTCCTCCACATGGCTTGTGGCAAACTGCAAACGGAACTTCTTATGCTTTTCTGTTAACAATGGCTTTCTTCTTGCCACTCCTCCATAAAGGCCAATTTTGTGCAGTGCATGACCAATAGTTGTCCTATGGACAGATTCCCCCACCTGAGCTGTAGATCTCTGCAGCTCGTCCAGAATCACCATGGGCCTCTTGACTGCATTTCTGATCAGCACTCTCCTTGTTCGACCTGTGAGTTTAGGTGGACGGCCTTGTCTTGGTAGGTTTACAATTGTGCCATACTCCTTCCATTTCTGAATGATCGCTTGAACAGTGCTCCGTGGGATGTTCAAGGCTTTGGAAATTTAGCCTAAGCCTGCTTTAAATTTCTCAATAACTTTATCCCTGACCTCTCTGGTGTGTTCTTTGGACTTTATGGTGTTGTTGCTCCCAATATTCTCTTAGACAACCTCTGATGCCATCACAGAGCAGCTGTATTTGTACTGACATTAGATTACACACAGATGCACTCTATTAAGTCATTAGCACTCATCAGGCAATGTCTATGGGCAACTGACTGCACTCAGACCAAAGGAGGCTGAATAATTACGCACAGCCCACTTTGCAGTTATTTATTTGTAAAAAAATGTTTGGAATCATGTATGATTTTCATTCCACTTCAAACTAGAGATTGCTCGAACCTCCGATTTTTGGTTTGTGAACCTCAAACGCGAACCTCTGCAAAAAGTTTGGTTCGCGCGAACTTTTGCGAACCGCAATAGATTTTAATGGGGATGCGAACTTTGAAAACTAGAAACTTTTATGCTGGGGTTGCTGGCCGCAAAACTGATGGAAAAGATGTTTCAAGGGGTCTAACATCTGAGTTTTTGCATGGATAAGTGGGATAGAAGCCAAAACTCCTGGGGAACAATTTGGATTTGACGCAAAGCAGCGTTTTAAGGACAGAAATCACATTGTATGCTAAATTGGAGGCCTAAAGTGCTTTAACCACTTGAGGACCCACCCTTTACCCCCCCTTAAGGACCAGCGCTGTTTTAGGTGATCTGTGCTGGGTGGGCTGTGCAGCCCCCAGCACAGATCAAAGGGCACACAGAGCGATCAGATCGCCCCCCTTTTTTCCCCACTAGGGGGATGATGTGCAGGGGGGGTCTGATCGCTCCTCCTGGCTGGCATTTTGCGGGGGGGGGCACCTCAAAGCCCCCCTCCGCGGCGAAATCCTCCCCCTCCCTCTCCTACCTGCTCCCCCGGGAGATCTGGGCTGCACAGGACGCTATCCGTCCTGTGCAGCCAGTGACAGGACGTCCCCTGTCACATGGAGGCGATCCCCGGCCGCTGATTGGCCGGGGATCGCCGATCTGCCTTACGGCGCTGCTGTGTTTACATCTAGCCTGCGAGCCGCCATCGGCGGCCCGCAGGCTATTCACGGAGCCCCCCGCCGTGAATTGACAGGAAGCAGCCGCTCGTACGAGCGGCTGCTTCCTGATTAATTAGGCTGCAGCTGGCGACGCAGTACTGCGTCGCTGGTCCTGCAGCTGCCACTTTGCCGACGCACGTTATGAGTGTGCGGTCGGCAAGTGGTTAAAACATCTTGCATGTGTATACATCAATCAGGGAGTGTAATTAGAGCACTGCTTCACACTGACAGACCAAACTCACTGTGTAACGCACCGCACACAGCTGATTGTGTAGTGACGGCCATGCTGGACTAGTGCGTACCATGGCGAGAGTGCAGGCCATGGCGGATTTCAAGCCCATATGGTCGGGCTGAGGTAGCTCAATGACAGAACAACAGTGACTGTCCAGCTGATCGAATTTGGTCTGTCCACAATGAAGCAATGACCTTATTATCTTGGGTGTGCCCCCCCCCCCGACACACGTATATAGCCGGTCATTGCTTCATTGTGATACGTAAGCCCCTTCACCGTGGCAAGGTAACAATTGACACATGTACATGCCTTTTGTTTTGTTGTTGCAGCTGCAGTGCAGCCAGGAAAATTAGGCTGCAATTAGGCAGAAAAATTATCATAGCGGCCACTGCTAGCAGCGGCCTTAAAAATTCAGGAATCTGTCTGGAGTCCTGGACCCTGTTGGTGGTGGCGGAGAATGCAGTCAAGCGGCCTGCAGGCAGAGATGCTGTGTGGGGAAGCTGCCGTGCGGAAGCTGAGGAAGATAAGGTGTTCTATGGTAAATAGTCAAATACGTCCTGACAATATTGGGGGTTGATGGCACGTGCCTTCTTCTGAACACTGTACTTTGGTCGAGGGCCGCACAAAATCACGACAGCGCGACCTCAAACAGACCTTCCAGGTGGCCTGCCTCAGGCCCTGCCTCTTGTTTTGTCCATATTGAGGGGGATGAAGTGAAAGGTATGCACTGACTTGGCTAATACAATGTATGGTTACACAGGTGCAGTGAACAGGTTGCAGTGACTGCTGGTACAACAATGTGCAGTTACACAGGTGCAGTGAACAGGTTGCAGTGACTGCTGGTACAACAATGTGCGGTTACACAGGTGCAGTCAGCCTCCCTAGCGTTCTGGACGAGCTCAGCTCGTCCAGAAAAAACTTGCTGAAAGTGTTTTGAACGAGCTGAGCTCATCAATCCCGCCAGGGAGATTTCCTGTTTCTCTGCACTGCCCGCTGCAATTTTCCCTCATCAGATGGATTCCCCAGGATGGCTGGATGCCTGACTGTACGCTGTGGATAGCGATCTGTGCTACCCCCAGCATACAGAACAAGCATCCAGCCACCCTGGGGAATCCCTGTGCAGCTGGCGGGGCAGAGAATGTGCTGCGTGCAAGGATTCCCCCTTTGTGTGCGGACGGGTGTCCGCTCTGTGCAGGGGGATTCCCTATGTGGGCTGGTAGTGGCAGAAAAATTATCATAGCGGCCACTGCTAGCAGCGGCCTTAAAAATTCAGGAATCTGTCTGGAGTCCTGGACCCTGTTGGTGGTGGCGGAGAAGGCAGTCAAGCGGCCTGCAGGCAGAGATGCTGTGTGGGGAAGCTGCCATGCGGAAGCTGAGGAAGATAAGGTGTTCTATGGTAAATAGTCAAATACGTCCTGACAATATTGGGGGTTGATGGCACGTGCCTTCTTCTGAACACTGTACTTTGGTCGAGGGCTGCACAAAATCACGACAGCGCGATCTCAAACAGACCTTCCAGGTGGCCTGCCTCAGGCCCTGCCTCTTGTTTTGTCCATATTGAGGGGGATGAAGTGAAAGGTATGCACTGACTTGGCTAATACAATGTATGGTTACACAGGTGCAGTGAACAGGTTGCAGTGACTGCTGGTACAACAATGTGCAGTTACACAGGTGCAGTGAACAGGTTGCAGTGACTGCTGGTACAACAATGTGCGGTTACACAGGTGCAGTCAGCCTCCCTATCGTTCTGGATGAGCTCAGCTCGTCCAGCAAAAACTTGCTGAAAGTGTTTTGGACGAGCTGAGCTCATCAATCCCGCCAGGGAGATTTCCTGTTTCTCTGCACTGCCCGCTGCAATTTTCCCTCATCAGAGGGATTCCCCAGGATGGCTGGATGCCTGACTGTACGCTGTGGATAGCGATCTGTGCTACCCCCAGCATACAGAACAAGCATCCAGCCACCCTGGGGAATCCCTGTGCAGCTGGCGGGGCAGAGAATGTGCTGCGTGCAAGGATTCCCCCTTTGTGTGCGGGCGGGTGTCCGCTCTGTGCAGGGGGATTCCCTATGTGGGCTGGTAGTGGCCGGCGGGAACGCCCCTTCTGGGCGTGGGGGGTGTCCCCATACTTTGCAGGCTGTGGGTGGCCGGTGGGGACCTCCCTTCTGGGCGCGGGGGGGGGGGGGGGGTGTCCCTGTCCTTTGCGGGCTGTGGGTGGCCTTTCCCTCCCCCCTCCCATCCCCCATGCAAGCCCCCCTTCCCCCTGAACTCCTTCCCTCGGTGTGAGTCCTGTTCTACTCACCCAGGCTGTCTCCAGCGGCGCCAGCAGAATCCCTTCTTTCTCTAACGCCGAAGTCCCGGCCTGTGACGTTACCTCTACGAGGCTCGGTGACGTCACCAAGCCTCGTAGCGGTAATTACACAGAGCATGAGACTTCGGGGATGGAGGAAGAAGGGATTCTGCCGCCGCCGCTGCAGACAGCCTGGGTGAGTAGATCAGGAATCACACCGAGGGAAGGGGTTCAGGGGGAAGGTGGGGCTTGCACGGGGGATGGGAGGAGGGAGGGAAAGGCCACCCACAGCCCGCAAAGGACGGGGACACCCCACCACCCTGCCCAGAAGGGGGTCCCCGCCGGCCACCCACAGCCTTCAAAGGACGGGGACACCCCCCCACCCAGAAGGGGGGTCCCCACCGGCCACTACCAGCCAGCATAGAATGGGGACACCCCACAGACCGCAAAGGACGGGGCCCCCCTCCCTGCCCAGAACTTGGGTCCCCACCGGCCACCAACACCCTGAAAAGAACAGGGACACTCCCCCCCAGAAGGGGGGTCCCCACCGGCCGCACAAGGCCTGGGGGAAGGTGTTTGGGGGGGGGGGGGGTAGCTTGGCACCCCATTACTGGCTACACTACACCTGGCACCCCATAACTGGCTACACTACACCTGGCACCCTATACCTGGCTACACACCTGGCTACCTATACATCTGCCTACACACCTGGCTACCCTGACATGTGGCTACATGTGGCTCCCTATACACCTGGCTACACATCTGGGTATTATACTCACCATTGGCGTGCTGATCCCTCGTCGCGTACCTCTGATAGCTTCCCCAGTGCCTTCTTCCATGTTCCTGTGCGGATTTTGCTTCTCCCTCAGCGATGACATGTCCCCCGGCGATCGGCGTTGATGACACCAGGGTCACACAGCGTCATCAACATCTCACAGTAAACACTTTTTTTTTGTTGAATTCAATACAATAACCTGTATTGAATTCAATATTAAAAAAAAATGATTGCAAAAAAAAAAAAAAAAAAAAAAAAAAGGTTGAAAATTATTGGAAATTAATTGAACCACGTCTTGCATGGAAATCCTGGGGAAATAGAACGCCAGGGAGGTTAACAGGTATGCACGGACTGGTATATAAAACAGCGTGTGGTCACACAGGTGCAGTGTACAGGCATGCAGTGACTGATATTACAAATGTGCAGCTGTCATGCGCACACACAGGTACCATGAACAGGTCACGTAGGTAGGTAGGTAGGTAGGCGCGCTGAACAACAACAGGTGGGTATGCAGTGATTGGTATTACAAATATGCAGCTGTCTCTCACACACACACACACAGGTACCGTGAACAAGTGCAGTGACTGCTGGTATTAAATATCACACTGCGTGCGCTCACGTAGGTAGGTGGGTGCACTGAACAACAGGTGGGTGTATGCAGTGATGGGTATTACAAATGTGCAGCAGTCACACACACAGGTAGTCACTGAATGTGCTGGGCCTGGCAGTGGCACAGCAGTAATTACCAAGGGGCCAATGTCCCACCAGCAGCTGCAACTGACTGACAGGGCTGTATATGCAACACAAGTGTCTGTGGGACACACACAAGAAAAAATAGATCACAAGAACAACATTAGCTCTCAAAAGAGCTGTTGAGGATGAGGAGTGCTTTTTAGCAATAAGTATCAGCAAGAAAGTGCAACCTAACAACCCTAACTGTAGCCTAACTAAGCTTTCCCTAATGTCTCTGCAGCACCTCTCCCTTCTCTAATTACTGCAGCCACACGAGTGAGTGAAATGGCTGACGCTGCCTGCTTTTTATAAGGTGGGTGGGGCTCCAGGAGGGAGTGTAGCCTGATTGGCTACCCTGTGCCTGCTGACTGTGATGTATAGGGTCAAAGTTGACCCTAATGATGTTGTATAGGGGGAGGGTCGAACCACCATAAAGTTTGCGTTCATTCGCAAACTCAAACCACTGAAGTTTGCGCAAATAAGTTCGCGGTCGAACCGTTCAGGCCATCTCTACTTCTCACGTGTACACCACTTTGTATTAGTCTTTCACGTGGAATTCCAATAAAATTGATTCATGTTTGTGGCAGTAATATGACAAAATGTGGAAAACTTCAAGGGGGCCGACTACTTTTGCAAACCACTGTAGTAAACTCTTTAAGGTAGAGGCGAGGGAAAGGCCCACAAGGTCAGTACGCAAACCATGAACTTCTTCCCAGTACATTTGAATTGCAGGACATGACCAAAATATATTATTAAAATGGGCATTAGGATTACCACATCTCCAGCATTTGTCCTGATTATCAGAATTCATTTTAGAAAGTCTATGGCCTCAATTCACTAAGCTTTATCAAACACTTTATCAAACATTTGATAATTTACCTCATTCGTAAAATCTAATTTTGAATTCACTAAGGTGTTACAGATGTATTGAATGTTTTATCGATAAAACATTCAATAAATCTATAACACCTTAGAGAATTCAAAATTAGATTTTACTCATGAGGTAAATTATCAAACGTTTGATAAAGTGTTTGATAAAGCTTAGTGAATTGAGGCCTATACGGAGTGAGGTAAGCTTGGTGCAGATATTTAAGTGCCGAGAGTTTATGGCGGTCTGCTATTGCGGTAGGGGTAAGAAAGGGAATAGCCTCTGTCCATTCCACTTCAGTTAGATGTCTTACATTTATTTTAATGCTTCCCTGGTGTATATCTTTTTAAATAACTCATTCCATATTTCTACTGTGGTACTTGTGCATATGACTAAAAGTGATAATTTATGTACAAATGAGTGTGTGTGTGTGTGCGTGCGTGTGTGTGTGTGTGTGTGTGTGTGTGTGTGCGTGTGTGTGTGTGTGTGTGTACAGTGTGTGTGTGTACAGTGTGTGTGTGTACAGTGTGTGTGTGTGTGTGTGTGTGTGTGTGCCCGTGTGCGCACTCGTGCATGGATGCGCCTCTGTGGAATTTTTGTGGTAGGCTATGTTGCTTTTGAGAAGATTTCCTTAAATGATTTCCTATACTCTGCAACAAAGACAAGGACATGCGGAGGGTTGTAGTCTTACCTGGTTGAAGCATTATTTTTTTCACCACTCTCTCCATTCATCCATGAAATGTGCTCATGCCCCAATTGAGAACCAATCACATCTACTATTTGAGCTGTAAAATGAAGTAGATCTCTAAATTATGATTAAAAAACTATTAATACTTTCTAAAAATGTTTAACCAAAGATATCCGTCACAGCTTTTAATTTGGAATGAAATGACATTTGATAGCGGCCCACAGTGGGATCCAGACTACATTTTACTAACTACTGTAATGGTCCACTAGATAGGTTTAAGATTGTTGTTGTGAGCTGGTATGTTTAGCTGCAGCTCTACTAAAAGTCTAAATTACTCACTATTTGCTTGGCAAGTTCATTATTTGCCTTTTCAGACTTGAAAGTGAACGCTATAGACACAACTCCTACCTAATAAAAGCCCAGGAATCTGCCTCCAAGTCAGGCAGCAAGTGCGCAGGTGCAGAGCCACCGCTGTTACCACACATGGAGACAATCATGGGTGCCTGGGCCATCAAGGGCTCACCTGCATTGGGCCCGCACTTGGGCTATTGTAGGCTCATGTACACTGTGACCGCAAGCTCTGGAGGTCATTCAGGTGCCCATTTTTTAAACAGGTCTAAATGACTAGTTCCTTCATAAATGGACAATTTTGAAGAATATGAAAGGTAAACATTTACAAATGTATGCACAAAATAGGTGTGGAAAAAAAATAGTACGGGACAGGTACATTATTGAAATGATGACAAGCAAGGTGAAGTCCAAAATACAGCAGCATTGACTATATAGGTATAAAGGGATACTGAAACTGGATAGCATGCTACATTGACACTAACGGGCAGAGCTCATTTTTAACTTTAAAGTACATAGAGGCACATACACAAAGCAGATTTCTCCCTTAGTTGGGCTTCTTTTGCCACTCTGTTACACAAGGGAGTCATCAGAGAAAACCAGACCCTCTCATTAGGCGTTCCTTGACCATTGTCAATATGTATTTAAGCTGACATCTTCTCAAGCACTTTACAGAGTGAATAATCATGTCACTAAGACTATGTTCCCCAGGGCCGGCGCTACCATAGAGGCAAAGGGGGCAATTGCCCCAGGGCCCCAGAGCATGTAGTTGCCCCCAAGGCATTTCCATCCCATCTTAACTGTTGCTCCCTGGGGCCTTTGCAAAGTGTTTGGCAGAGAAGCGCCTCACCTGTGCTGGTGGGCAGATGAGACACTACACTGCCAAAGACTCTGCAGGGGCCACAGGGAGCACAGTTAAGTTGGGTGGTGATTGGGAAGGAGGGTCAGCAGCCAGCTCAGGGATCCAGGAGGCAAATTTGTTGCAAAAAAGGGCCCCTAATGCTACTTTTTGATGTGGGTGGGGTGTCTATTGGGGGTCCCCAGATTTATTCTGCCCCTGGGGCCCCACTGTCACAAGAACCGGCCCTGATGTTCCCACTTAGCAGTTAATCAGACAATTTTTGTCCGTTTTACTGCATACCAAACTGACAATGAAGGCTCCTATTTTATATATTGGAGCTGTTCCCGCTTGTCAGTCTGAAACAGATTCCATTAGATCCACTGAAGTAAGGGGATGGTGCTTCTGCGTAGTCTGCAATAATCTTGAACAGGCGGATACATAGAGCCTATAGTGGTTACACATCCACTCCAGGCTTCAGGCAGACCCCAGTGCACCATCGGAGCAGACACTACACTGTCCACTCTTGCTGGCTGCATGTGATCCAGCTGCAGAAGCTGCACATGAGAACCGAACCTAACTGTCTCTCATAAAAGATCACAATTATTTCCATACCATAGTCATATGTCCCCATCTCAGGCTAAAGCTAATTCTGGGGAGAACCAGTTAGAGATAGCCTGAACGGTTCGCTGGCGAACGGGAACCAGCGAACTTCCGTGGTTTGCGATCGCGGAGAACCGCAAACTTTTTCGGAAGTTTGGTCCGCCCATATACTACATCATTAGGGTCAACTTTAACCCTCTACATCACAGTCAGCAGGCACATTGTAGCCAATCAGGCTACACTCCCTCCTGGAGCGCCCCCCCCCCCCTTATAAAGGCAGGCAGTGTTAGGCATTTCATTCACTCGTGTGCCTGCAGTAATTAGAGAAGGGAGAGCTGCTGCAGAGAGAGATATAGGGAAAGCTTAGTAAGGCTCTTGTAGGCTTGTTAGCTTGCTCCTTGTTGATTCTTATTGCTAAAAAAAAAACACCCCTCAACAGCTCTTTTGAGAGCTAATCTTGTTCTTGTGATCTATTTTTTTTTGTGGCCCACTTGCATTATATACAGCCCTGTCAGTCAGTCGCAGCTGGCCTTTGGCCCCTTGGTGGTAATTCCTACTGTGCCACAGCCAGGCCCAGCACATTCAGTGACTACCTGTGTGTGTGACAGGCAGCTGCACATTTGAAATCCCAATCATTGCACCTGTTCACTGTTCAGTGCACCTACCTACCTACCTACGTGAGCGCATGCATTGTTAATACCAACAGTCATTGCACCTGTTCACCGTACCTGTGTGTTACAGCTGCACATTTGTAATACCAATCACTGCAGTGCATACCTGTAACCTGTTCAGTGCACCTATGTGACCGCAAGCAGTGTAATATACCACCAGTCAATTGCTGCGTCGTTACCTTGCTGCGGTGAAGGGGCATGTGTATCACAATGAAGCAATGACCGCCAGCTATATGAGTGTGTTGGGGTTGGGGGGCACACCTGACTCAAGAAGATAGATAATAAGGTTGTTGCTTCATTGTGGACAGACCAAATTCGATCAGCTGGACACTCAGTCACTGTTGTTCTGTCATTCAGCTACCTCAGCCCGACCATATGGGCTTGAAAACCACCATCGCCTGCACTCTGGCCATGGTGCGCACCAGTCCAGCACAGCTGTCACTACACAAACAGCTGTGTGCGGTGCGTTACACAGTGAGTTTGGTCTGTCAGTGTGAAGCAGTACACTAATTACACTCCCTGATTGATGTATACACATGCAAGATGTTTTAAAGCACTTTAGGCCTCCAATTTAGCAATAAAATGTGATTTCTGCCCTTAAAATGCTGCTGTGCGTCAAATCCTGATTTTTTTCCGGGGAGTTTTGGCTTGTATCCCACTCCGCCATGCCCCCCTCCAGGTGTTAGACCCCTTAAAAACATCTTTTCCATCACTTTTGTGGCCAGCATAAATGTTTCTAGTTTTCAAAGTTCGCCTCCCCATTGAAGTCTATTGTGGTTCGTGGAAGTTCGCATGTTCGCAAACTTTTGCAGAAGTTCGCGTTCGCGATTCGAGAACCGAAAATCAGAGGTTCGAGCCATCTCTAGAACCAGTATATACTGTATATGTCTTGTTGGATGTGGGAAGAAACTGAAGTCCCTAGAGGAAACCAACTCAGCAACTCTTGAAAATTGCCTTTTGCATCTTATTTATCTGCTTCACTTCCCTACTGACCTGCCTTGTGCTCCCTTAAAACCCTGTTAGTTCACTCATTGGCCTCAATTCTGGTAGGGTTATCAAACAAATTACCTCATGTAAGGGATTGCGGAGATGCCGCCGCGTCAAGCAGTAGCATGGCGGCTATCTCCGCGTCCCAGCCGGCGGGTTCCGCCGTGCGGATACAGGATGGACTGGTGCCTGGGTTGCTGGGGAATGAGAGGGAAGCCGCTGCAGTGCCAAGTGGCATGGCGGCTGTCTCCGCATCTCAGCAAGTGGCTTTCGCCGCATTGTTGCATGGTGGATCTTTGCCTACTCCCTCACTGGCACACAGACTAAGGTCTACGTGCGTGCGCACGCACAAACAGGATCTTTATGCAGACAGAAGGGGAGTTAGCTGACTCCAACACTGATTAGGATTGGTTGAGTGACTGGGGCGGGGCTTTAGAGCGCTCCCAGTATATATATAGGGCAGGCCTGTCAGTTGTTCCTTGTCTGCTGTTGTATTCGCTACGTGTTAGCACTCAGACCCATAGTCAGATCTGAAAGTGTGCTAGAACCAGCAGGAGCTGGGGATCCACACTTAGACAGATTCTGTTGATAGCTTAAAGTACTAATTGAATTGTATTATTTGTTATGACCTTCTGCTAGCCTTGACTACTCTCCTGTCTTGTGATTCTGTGCCTTTACCTATCTGATCTAGTTGCCGACTTGCTTATCCCTCACTCTGATTCTGTCTTCCGCTTTTGTACTGTATCTGCCCGTGTGTTGCCGAACCTGCTATTCTGACTCTCCTGCTCTCACCAGGGAGCTTAGTCCAGGTGAGGGGCTCTTAGTTTAGTTATTACCTGTTCCTCAGGTAGATAGCTGCAGTACAGTCTGAATCATCTAGATAGCTGCAGTACAGTCTGAATTATCTAGATAGCTGCAGTACAGTCTGAATCACCTGCACCTCAGGTAGATAGCTGCAGTACTGTCTGAATCACCTGCTACTCAGGTGAATAGCTGTAGTACGCTCTTATCACCTGCTCCTCAGGTGACAAGCTATTAGTACTGTCTGCATCCCCTGCTCCTCAGGGAACTATCTGTCGCAGTACAGTCTGTATCACTCGCTTCTCGAGTGATCTCGCTACTTTGTCTTACTGTGCATCATCCGCTCCTCGGGTGAACCTGTCATTACGTCTCTGAGTCTCCATCTTGCTGGATTAAAGATTACTGTGTTGATTAGAGATACCCCCCACACCAGCCCCTCTGGACAGTGGGTATCTCCATCTATATTACTGTTGCACCAAACACCATCTCACATCTTGTGTCCTGTGTCTCTTGGTATACTTGTATTATTGGTGATTCTGCAGATCACCACATAATCAGGTATAACATCTGTATTATTGGTGATACTGCAGATCACCAATAATCAGAAAAACTGTTCTGGCTGACACAGATCGTTACACCTCACGATGTAATGACATTTAGCAATTCTGGTAGATTTTAGTCATGTTTTACCTCATGAGGTAAATTATGATGTAATTCATGAGGCAATTTGCATTCATTTTACCAAAAATAGCTATTCTCATGGAAATTAGGGGACATGTTAGCACATAAATTACCGATCAGTTTAAGACCTGCTTGTACCTGGAGGTAAAGTCAATTTGTATGTATTGTGCAGTTTTTAGTGGAGTTTCTATTGCTGTTTTAGTGTCGTTCCTATTCAGGCTGTGTAATAGAAAAGAATAGTAGAAATAAAACTCCAAATATTTACTGGATTTTTTTTATAAGGGATGCGTATAAATATACTTTTCATAGGTTGCTACATAATCAAATACACCTTACCCCCTCAAAAAAAAAACATCTTCCAAAGACTATCGTAAATTATGGAAGACAATTAAAGACTACTATTATTTATTCACTGCATGCTTACTGCTGAAATACCTCATGTTTTACCTCATGCTTTACCTCGTTCGGAAATGGAGAAAAATCTTTCAGAATTGCTAAAAAAAAGAGGAAAATACCTTATGAGGTATTTTACCTACAAAAATATATTTACCTTTACATAGCTACCAGAATTGAGACCATTGTGTTTTATCCCTCGACCGACTTTTTTGTGTTCCACTATCCATACTGTATGCTGTCCTATGTGCCCCACTGTCGCCTATATCCCACAACTTTCACCTGTCCTATCACCTGATTTCTGGTCTTCTCTCAGCCTGTTCATCGTATCCTGCTACACCCCCCCCCCACTTCCTTCTTTCACTGGAACCCAAAGGCTCCCTGGATCTTCCTGAATCCTAGCAATGCTCTTGTGGTGGTCTTACCTAGCAACACTGGAGAGGAAGAGGAACCTGAAGAATAAAATTAAGTAATGGATATGGGAAACATGGACTGACAGAAAACAGAGTAATCATCACCTTGTTACTAAGTGTTTACTTAGTATAGTTCTTCAAAACATAAACTACTACTTGTGCTGCATTTCATCATGTTCAGCCAAAGCCCATCCATTATCTGCTACTGATTTGGTTGACTATCTGTAGTATGGTGTCCAAAATGCAAAAGTGATTTTGTTCATGATGACCATTACTTCAGTTTTCCAACAATTTTGGACTCAAACTATAGTGTCACCGCAGCAGACAATCAGACTGAATAGTATAGCTGATTACTTGGAAGCTCCTAAATGTATCCTGACCTCACATATGCCACTGCAATTAGCAAACACTTTATAGATGTTTAGAAATGACAATATCGCCAAACACTGTATATACTCGAGTATAAGTCGACCCGAGTATAAGCCGACCAACTTTTACATTTAAAAATAGGAAAAAATTATTGACCCGAGAATAAGCCGAGGGTGGGCAATGCAGAACTTGCTGAACACCTCCTAGTGCCCTTTGATCACTAACCTGATGCTCCGTCCCCGCACATTTAGCTGCAAATCTACCTTATGTGACTTGGTGATTCCAAAGGGAGCTATGATAAACTATATTGTAAGAAGGACAATGGAAACATGTATTTGCCCCTTACGTCAGACTGTTCCCCTTTCTTTTCACCCATCATTTAGAAGCATGATGGAGCTATCACACTATTAGGTGGTGGTTTTAATGTTTTGGTCGACAATTGAAACCACTGAATAACTGCAGTGTTATTGCATGGTCTGTCTGGCCTGCTCTTTCTTGCACTTAGGGTAGGGACCCTTCACAGACTACTTTACAGTACAATGTGCATATTTCCACCAGTTTAGTTGTGCCTAGCCCCCCCCCCCCCATTCCAGAGCGGTATTCTGTATTTATGCATGCTGTCCCCCTCCAGGTGTTTATGCATTTGCAGTGCAGTGATGGCTGTTAACTTGTCAGCTGGACCGGTATGTGTAGATTGTTTCCCATTTAGTCATGCCTCCCCCTCACCGGAGCGGTGTTCTGTATTCTGCCATCCCCCTCCGGGTGTTTACATATGCAATGCAGTATGTTCTGAGTTTTTCCACCTCCGCAGCAGTGTTCCGCCCCCCCTTCATGTGTTTCCCCCAGTAAATGCAGAGTGGACGGGAGCACAGTGGAGCATTTACTTTATCGGTTTCCGCCGCCAGGATTCGAATTCTCCAGCTTGCCTGCCAGCGTCATTTCTAGCTGCGCCTCACATTGCGTGCAGCACTGCAGGAAGTCATAGAGACCGGACGGAGATAGAAAAGATACAGAATCTGAATCCTGGTAAAGTAAATGCTCCACTGTGCTCTCATCCACTCTGCATTTACTGGGGGAAACACATGAAGGGGGTCAGAACACTGCTGCGAAGAGGGGCACACTCGATGCACTGCACTGCATTTTCAAACACCAGGTGGGGGATGGCAGAGTACAGAACACCGCTCCGGTGGGGGGCGGCATGACTAACTGGGAAACAATTTACACAAACCGCTCCACATACCGACACATACCATGCTAACCATACTGGGGGAGGGAGGAAACTGCATACAACGGACAGCACATCAGGCGGACATAATCCCGGTGCTCTGGCAGGCAGTACATGTTGGAGGAGACGCACACTCCTCCTCTAAATACACGGCACATACCTATTTGGTCGAGGGGCACAAGTTAATGACTCGAGTATAAGCCAAGACCCCCACTTTTGGGCCACTTTTTTGGGCCCAAAACTCGAGTATATACGGTAGCAGGAATTGATTCCTTTTTTTCTTTCTCATTTTTGAAACTTCCATGTTAATGGATTTCTGCAGAGAAGGTCCTGTGCCATATATATTTATATCAGAGTACAGAAACATCAATTCTTTAATGCATCATGCGTAATTCCTCCAAATAGCTTTTCAGTGAACTGACACTTTTGATATTGCTTTCTTTCATCCTTGCAGTCACAGATGAGTCATTCTGTCTATTTACTCTGGAACATATGAGACATTGCTGGTCTGGTAAAATATGCCTCTTAACAGTGATTAATTACACATATTAATTTTAATAAACATTCTATTGAGTAGTATTTTAACTGCAAGTTTACAAAGTTACATGAAAGATAATGAAAAAATAACACAGCCACAATGAAATGGAATATTGTTCTCATGATCACTTTTTTTTTTTTGCTCTTTCGGTCTAAAAGAAAAATAAATATTCCATTCCTGACCAATGCATAATACTGAAGATTTTGTTAGATGACGTAGTGGAGTCTTGCACTGAATATAGAAAGTGCAAGAATGGATTAATAATTGCACCATGTGAAACAGCACGTTGCCTGGCAATGAGCTGTGCAATATGCTATTATGGGATGTGTTTCTGACATTGTTCACGTACTTTGTATTCTGGCTGGTTAACTGTAACGATAGGTGTCAGCACACAGAGAGAATCTGATCGTTGATGATCTGCAGAATCATCAACGATACAAATGTATACCTAATTATGGATGATCTGCAGAATCACCAATAATACAGGTATGACTAAGCTCTGGACACCTCATGAGTAATGTGTTAGATGAGCTGTAGGCTATCTCCTGAGGAGCAGGAGATATAGGTGACTCGGCCAAGAGCTACCTGGAAGGCAGGTGGCCCTGGGCAGTGCAGAACCTATCTCTACATAGAAAGGACCTGGTAACCAGGGAAGCAGTATTAGATGGTGAACTGTACTGCAGCCAAAGGAGAAGACCACTGGCTGCTAACAGACCGGACTCTCTGAGGTGCGGGAGTCCCTGTTGCAGCTGACACCTGGTGGAATGGTGTCCCTGCTAATACTGATCAACTGAACACTCAGGGAGAGTGACAGCTAGGATGGTCGGACAGGCCACGTCGGTAACACACAAGCAGATGAGGTACAGAGACAGGAGACTGATTCGGTAACCGGGTACAGGCAGGGTCTGGCAATGGATAGACAGATATGCAAGGTACCGAATCAGAAAGCAAGAGAAAGGTCGACAGAGCAAAAGGTCATAAGATATAAATATCACAGAATCCTAGACTGGGGTGTGAGCTCCTTGATCTCGACACCCGGGAACTAGTCTAGAGTATAACACCGTATAGACACAGAGTCCCTAAGCTTGGGTGTGAGGTCCTTGGTCACAACACCCTGGAACTGGTCTAAGATATAATACAGCAATGACACAGTAATCCTAAGCTTGGGTGTGAGGTCCGTGGTCTCAACACCCTGGAACTGGTATAAAGTATAACACAGCAATGTCACAGTATTCCTAAGCTTGGGTGTGAGGTCCGTGGTCTCAACACCCTGGAACTGTTCTAACATATAACACAATAGTAATCTGGCTCAGTGTGAATTCCCAGGTCCTCCTGGTTCTAACACACTGTGAGATCTGACTGGTCTGAGTGCTCACACGTTAGTATTCGCAACGGCAGACAACCATCAACTGACAGGCAAGAAGTATATATAGAGCAGCGCTCCTCAGCGCCGCCCAGCCCCACTCAGCCAATCACCTACTGCGCTGGGATCAGCTGATCGTCCTGATCAGCTGATCCCTCTCCTATTGGCATAAAGGGCCTGCCTCCTAGCGCGCATGCGCGTAGCTCTCCATCTGTGTGCACTACTAGGCTCAGACACACCAGACGCATGCTGCTGTGCAGAAACCGCCGGTCTGAACGCGGAGACAGCCGTCACGCTGCCAGACTGCGCGGCGGTGTCTCCGCAATCCTTTACATTAACGTTAATTTGTTAATACACTTTTTGCTCTCTCTCTCTTTTCTCCTTTGTGTGTGGTTAACCACTTGAGGACCGTGGGCTTTACCCCCCTTAAGGACCGGCCACTTTTTTTCCATTCAGACCACTGCAGCTTTCACGGTTTATTGCTCGCTCGAAATATCATTTATAAAACAATGATATTTTAATATTTCGTTTACAATAATGTTTTACAAATTCAAATAATTAAATAATGTCTATGAAATGTTGTATTGGTAAAAGGCTATTCTCTGTAATTATAGACGGAAAATTACAATAACGTTTGTATATTCACAATGATGATTATAAATATTATGATTTAAAATGGATCTTACATAAACGATGTTTAAGTACTGTTTGTTGTTTTTATTTTTTATGATTTAACCAGATCAGGATCCAAAAACATATCTACATTTTATACTACTATAAAGTTTCTAAATTATATTTTATAATAAAATTGATAAACCTTTAACCACTTGAGGTCTGCAGGGCTAAACCCCCCTAGTGACCAGGCCATTTTTAGTAAAATTGGCCACTGCAGCTTTAAGGCTAAGCTGCAGGGCCGCACAACACGTGATCCCCCCCCCCCGCCCCACACTTTTCTCCCCACCAACAGAGCTCTCTGTTGGTGGGGTCTAATCGCTCCCCCTGTGTTTATTTTTTTATAATAAATATTAGTGTTTAAAAAAAACAAAAACCTGTTTCTTTAAATACCCTCCCTCTCTCCCCACAGCCAGCCAATTATGGCAATCGGCTGTCATAGGCTTTTGCCTATGAGAGCCGATCGCTCTCTTGTCCCCCAGGGGACAGCGGTGTCACACGGCTGTCCCCAGTGCAGCGCTGCTGCTGATCGCAGCGCTGCACCATGTAAATAGACGGCGATCACACCGTCTAACAGTCTCCGAGTGGCAATAGCCGCTTGGAGACTGAAGGCGGGGCGGAGCTCCGCCCCCCAAGCAGGAGATGCGCGTGCAGCCTGCGCGCGATCTCCTGCAAAACAGAGCCCCAGGACTTTACGCCAATCGTTGTTAGGCCGTGCTGGGGCTGCCGCCGCGGCCACGCCCATTGGCGTACGCGGTCGGCAGAAGGTTAAAAAGTCATTTAGTACAGATTAAAACTTAATTCACATATTTCAAAAAATCAAGTCATTTTTATTACGAAGTACATTCGTAATAACTGTAGTAAAACCTTAGTAAATAATACCTACATTTTACTACAGTTAAACCTAACCCTATTCTCACACAGAACCTATCCCTAACCCTTAGACCCCCCTTGGTGGTGCCTAACCCGAAGACCCCCAGGTGGTGCCTAACCCTAAGACTCCCCTGGTGGTGCCTAACCCTTAGACCCTCCTGGTGGTGCCTAACCCTAAGACCCCCTTGGTAGTGCCTAACCCTAAGACCCCCCTGGTGGTGCCTAACCCTAAGACTCCCCTGGTGGTGCCTAACCCTAAGACCCCCCCTGTTGTTGCCTAACCCTAAGATCCCCCTGATGGTGCCTAACCCTAAGACCCCCCTGATGGTGCCTAACCCTAAATCCCCCCTGGTGGTGCCTAACCCTAAACCCCCCCTTAGTGATTACTTTATTGCATGAATAATACTGTTTTACAAATAGTGACTGTAAAAAATATATTACAATGTACTACTGATCGCTCGATTATGTGGATAATAATGTTTTACAAAGAGTAAGTGATAACATTTTAAATAACGTTTTAGTTAAATACAATAGATATGTTTAGTATGTTTGTAACCATGATTCATCAGATTTAGCTATTGCTTGGTTTATCAGATGGATAATAGTGTTTTATAAGTATAACGTGTGAAAAACGATATATTATGATTTTGTTGTTGCACAGTTTATTTGGAGGATAATAATGTTTTACAGAGTGTTAATAAAAAAAAAAAAAAGTATATTATGATTTATTTTTGGACCTCTTTATATGTTGAAAGGAATGATTTATGAAAAGTGATTATTTACATTACGATTTAACTCAAAACTATAAATAAGTATTATTTTATGTGTAAACGTTAATGGTCGCCGGCGAAGTTGGGAAACATTAATTATCACGGATGCAGTTTGAAAACATAAATTATCACGGGCGCCCTTTTTTCCTGTTCGGCCCTAGTTAAAGAGACACAGAAGCGAAAAAAAAATGATGATATTATGATTTGTATGTGTAGTACAGCTAAGAAATAAAACATTAAGATCAGATACATCAGTCTAATTGTTTCCAGTACAGGAAGAGTTAAGAAACTCCAGTTGTTATCTCTATGCAAAAAAGCCATTAAGCTCTACAACTTTCAAAGTCGTGGAGAGGGCTGTCTTCTGACTTTTATTATCTCAACTATTAGTGAACAAATTTCTTTTTCTCTGCCAGAGGAGAGGTAATTAGTTCATAGACTGCTCTGAAAGAATAATTTTGAATGCTGAGTGTTGTGTAATCTGCACATATTATAGAATGACGCAATGTTAGAAAAAACACTATATACCTGAAAATAAAAATATGAGAATATTTTCTTTGCTGCTAATCTTCTAGTAATTATTCATAGTACACAACCAATTAATTATATCATATATTTTTTTTGCTTCAGTGTCTCTTTAAACAATATTTAATATGGGAGTCAATGGCGGTGCCCTTTTTGTCCACCTGCCTCATGCGCCCAAATTTCCTGCTTCCCGATAGAAGCCCCAGGTAAGTGTTGTTGTTTTTTTAAGGCTCCATAGAACCCCTTTTCTTTTAAATGTATTGGCAGGTGTGCTATTCACTGTCCGATTCTCTAATTTGAGGTCTGCACATCAGTTAACAGTTAAATACAGTATTTGTCAATTTTTAAATTTAGCAGAGTTAAAATTCATGAAATGGGGTCTGTTGTTCCAGTTAAATACATGTATTAATTATGTTATTTAATTGAATGCTGTTTGTGTTGAATGCTGTTTGTGTGAACTTGGATATGCATGGTGATTTATGGTTGTGGCTCTCCTCAGTTTTATACTCTTGTAATGGCAATTTTATTCTCAAGCTGGGCCCAGAAAAAAGGGGTTCTGCTATAACTTCTATTTATGAATATCCTGCTGCTGTCTTAATACTTTGTGGGGCCCAAAAATCTTGCTGCTACTTGTTTATTCCTCCCAGTTTAATAGTTTAACTGACCCTTGCAAGTCTGTGAATATATAAAACATATTACCATCTTATGATAGTCCTGTATCTGACTCCAGTGTAATTTTTCTTTGCTCTGAAATTGTATGGTGTGAGACTCAGGTCTTAATCATAAATTGTGGACACCCCTTCCTGCCACACTGAGCTGCTTTCAATGGCTAACTGTCACTATTGCTAGTTATATGACAATATTGGTGGTTTTGGTGGGCAGGGCCGGTTTAAGCAACAATGGGGCCCCAGGGCAAAATAAACCTGAGGGGCCCCCCCAACATATACCCCGGAACAAAAATCGGCATTAGGGGACCTTTTTTGCAGCTGGTATAGTCAGGATGTGAAGTCCCAATCGGTCGGAGCTCCACATTCTGGCTATCCCAGCCTGCATGGGGGACAAGGGGTTAAAAAGTTTCAGGAGGGGGGACCCCACATAATTTAAAAAAAAAAATTCCCACACTCTAAACATAAAAAAAACAATTGGGAAAATAGGAAAAAATGCCAGGGATCTTCATACAGCCATATTGCGGCTGTATAGCGATCCCTGGCCAAAGCGCTGCGGCTGCGTATAGATGCCCTGGAAACCCCGTCAGATAATTTATTGCGCTTTCGTTTGATGCATGTAAAATTACACTACCGCTAGGTTTGCTACTAAAAGTGACATTTACCGAATTTAAAAGTATACTTTTTTCTTTCGAAACTTTAAAATCGATTTTCTCAAAAACTATAAGGTCTTTTTGAAAAATTGTTTTTCCTCTTATTCCTAATGATCTCCTTAACATATCCTGCAAATTTAGGGTTTCTAGCATTTAAGGTGGATTTGCTATTAACCATTAAAGTCGGCAGGTTTTTAAATGTGTATTTTTTTTCCTTTGAAACTTTAAAATCGATTTTCTCAAAAACTATAAGGCCGATTTGAAAAATTTTTTTTTCCTCTTGTAGCACTGGGGGCCCCTACAAGCTCTGGGGCCCTGGGGCAGCTGCCTCCTTTGCCTTAATGGTAGCGCCGGCCCTGTTGGTGGGAATCAGTTGTCAACCAACCAAGTCCAGCTTTTCCTGTGAGAGAAATAAAACAGCGCCCAGTGCCTTGGGTGTGGAAAGCATTAGTGTTTCTTGGCCATCGCAATGGGTCATGTTTTCTATTTGTTGCAAATGAGCACTGTAAAATGAGAGTTGGAAGCAATGCATATCATTCAGGGAAACCAATATTCACTCTCACGTCTCACATATATTGAGGAAAGCAAAAGCAGGGCACAGAGTAAAACTTCCTGTCCCCCCATAAGAAATTGAAAACATTAATGAAAAAAAATACAGACAAAAAACACAAGACAATGAGCAAGCAGGTTTTTATTATTATATTTGTTCATATATGTTCATGCATTTTATTTCCTGAGGACATTTTTGGTTTAAGCAGGGCCTTGCATAAAAGGAGTTATACCCAAAAAACTTTGCACACCCAATGTAACCATCAAACTATACATTTCAAGCATGTAGTTATAGGGTTACCTAGTGTGATTTAATTGAAGTGCATGAGAATTATGTTTATACTTATACCATGTTTATAATTGCACTATGTTTATAATTATAATATACTTATTTTATACACCTAAGAGTTATTTAAAAGTTGAAGGAAATAACAATGTTCATTGACATCCTGAGTTTTTGTACACATCATTCCTGGAAATGGAATGTTCAATGTATTTTCTTGGCGGTTGTGAAGTTATTCAGCAGCAGAGGGAGCAGAATGTGCAGTTTTACACAATTCATAGCACATTAATAAATAATATCTGATTTTCAGATTTCTGAAGTACCTACTTATTAAGACAGTTTAAGTTTGCTGAAACAACTTACTTTTTAACCACTTAATACTATTTCCTATACTTTTTTTTAACAACAATATAGTAATACACATTTTTCTATCATGCTGCACAGAAGTTTTTAAGGAAATGTCAATCATTTTACTGATGCCAAAATACCATAAAACTAAACCAAACACAACAAGCATGGTAATGCAGTTAAAATTATTGAAATATGTTTATCCATTTTTAATTTCATATTCAAATTGTTAGATCAGAAACGTGTGAGTGTAACTCAGCAACTGTGATAAAAATACAAGAAAAAAGAGTGAAACTAAGCTCGGTACCAATTAGGGGGATGTATGGTTCAGAACAGTAAAAAAAAAAATTTCAATTCTTAATCAATCACTCAAAAGAACTACATCAAGAATAAACATAAATGTACCGTATATACGCGGATACAAGTTGACCTCGTGTACAAGTCGACCCCATTATTTGAGCCTCTTAAACTGGATTTTTTTAGAGGCTCAAGTATAAGTCTACCCCTCAAAGTTAATGGCTTGCACTTGGGGACTAGGAGGGGTTAATGGCTGCATTGCGTAAAGTATTGTGGCCATTAATTCCTCCTGGCCCCCAAGTGCAGCCATGCATTGTCTCTCCCCCACCCTGCAGACTGCATGGCACTTGTGACAGGTGACATTGATCCTCCTTCCCACCCACCATCACCCAAATGGCAGCAGCCAGCCACCTCTCTCTATCTCCCTCTCCCCCCATGTAATTAAATGCAGAGTAACACTGCAGCAGAAGTGCAGTGGTTGCCGGGGACTTTAATCCTCTCTCCCTTCATCACCCAAAGTGCAGCCACCTCTCACTAACCTCCCCCGTGTGTAATTGAATGCAGAGTAACATCGCAGCAGAAGCAAAGTCATTTACCTTCCAGCACCGGTTGCCATGCCCGCTCATCTTCCTCACTCGCACCGCATCATGTGACTTTGGGAGCCGGCGGTACGTGCATTAGCTGCACTTTGGGTGATGGAGGGAAGGAGGAATAGAGTCCCCGGCAACCACTTCACTTCTGCTGCATCGATTATGGAGGATCTAAATACCCGGCCACTAGTGCACTGCAGGGATGGAGAGAGAGAAAGGTGCCTTCTCATTTTGGTTATAAGTTGTTCAATTTAGCACTACTCATGTATAATTCCACCCCCCACTTTTATACTATGAGTTAGTCCTAAATTTCTCGACTTGTATCCGAGTACATACGGTAATCACATTTACAGCGTAGATTACTACAAGGCAATAGGGGACATTCATGGAGAACACTGGTAAATAATAAAATGTACAAAAATAGGTATGATTATATGAAACTAAAGACAGAGGATAGTATACTTAGTGATCATCACACAATACAAACAGCTTGTTAGAAAGTAGTGGATCACTCTATGACATTGTAATAAAGCCAGCTTTAAGAACTTCACTGGCCTCTTCCCCACATATTTTGTGGCCAACAGTTAAGTTCCTCGGAAGACCTGTTAAGTTAGTGTTGTCTACAACTACTAAGGGTTAATTAAGTGTCTTGAGTCGATCTTCTCATTTGTACAGACCTTACTAATGTGCAGTTTTCTGTGCACAGCTAGACAATTTATTGCAAATATAGCTCTATGTACAATGAAATGCAATATGTTTTTTATTAAACTGTTAATAATTCTGTAAAAACATGAGTATTAAGCAGGTATGCAGTGCTGGCATTTTTTGCAGTGATTTACAGTTTACACAGAAAAACAATGTGGAATGAGGGGTGCTGATAAGTTCCTGGCTTTGATCCCTTCCGGATGACATTGAAAAAGGAGTATCAGGGAATATGACAACCTTATATCTTAGTATGTAATTGTGCAACTATCAAGTGTTTGCAGTTTTCTTTTAGTGAGAAACTATGATGACAGAGGCACAAGGATGCTTTCACATTGTCGGAGTTATGGGTCGTTAAGTTTTCGTTTCTCCCAGGAAAGTCAGCAAAAGACATTCTGAAACACACTGAGATGTCACAAACACTGGTGGAGAAGTGTACATTGTACATCATTGGCAAAACCTGGATATCTTGTTTCAAGACTGGGCATTTCACCATGCCACTGTAAGTTCTATTGCATCAGTCAGACAGTTGAGCTATTGTATTATTTTATTATATTTCCTCACAGTTTGAAAAATTGGTCTTTTTTAATTTTTGATTTTTTTTATTTTACCACCCACTTACGTGTGAGCTGTTTCTATAGTGTTTGCTGTGAGATTGTTTTATGTTAAAGTGGATCCGAGATAAACTTTTACTCATTGCATAATTGTGTTCCTTTCATATAGTTTATAGGGCATTCCTCAAGCCTAAAGCTTCTTCAGTGTCTTGGCACTTTCAGACTTATGTAGCAAGGGTTTATGGAGCTCAGTCTGGGCAGGAGGAGGAGTAAGTTACTAGCCAGAGATTCCAGAGGCAGAGGGGAGGAGGGGAGTTAAGTTTTCACAGACTGAGGGCTGGAGATGCTATTAGCTTGGCTGTGTGTAATGTGACAAACAGAACATGGCTGCCCTCATTGTATCACAATCATAAACTATTGAAGCTGTTTACAAGTAGAAATGCTGTGTAAACTATCTAAACTATCTAAACTTTACCTAAACTTTAGATAAGATATATAGGGCTTGATTCACAAAGCGGTGCTAACCTACTTAGCACGTCTAAAGTCTTTAGGCACGCTAACCAGGGTGCAAAGTAGGTTAGCACCAGATTTCTCAATCAGATCGCGCACAAAGTTTTGTGCGCAAAGTTTTGCTGCGCAAAGTCCTATGCGTGTGCTAAGTCCCATAGGCTTTAATGATAAAGTTTTACGCGCGAAAAACTCGTTTAGACGTGCTAAGGGTGTTTTCACAGGCGTGCTAACAGTTAGCACCGCTTTGTGAATCAAGCCCATAGACAAGTTACTTGTTATAGTTAGTTTTTCATCTCGGATCCGCTTTAACATCACAATTTTTTTAGAAGCTTTTAGTTTTAAAAATTGTTTAAAAAATAATAATTGACCAAAATTACCTCTGAACACTCTCACAAGTGCTCACTCCATCTTCCAGCTTATGTCTTCAGTGGTAAGATAGCGGTCATTTGCAGCTAAAACTTTTAGGCACAGGAACAGCATCTTCCCTCAGGTGGTAGCCATGCTTACTGCAGAACCACACTAGATCTGCTAGGACTTGAAAGCATTACAGCATAGAACTGAAAATGAACACTTCTCATCCTGTTTACTGCCACTATAACTTTCATACTGTTCTTGACTTGTAATATCTATACTGCCTGTCCTTGTATGGTGTTCTTTGTGTCTGTTAACCAATGCAACTACCAAGTCAAATAGTGAATGGAAGGGATTTTATGCCAGCCAGCCTAATAATCAGTTGAGATTTACTGATCTATATATTTAATTTTCAATTTAGCAAATTTCTTGTGTCAGGGAATACTAGTTTCCAGTAAAATGGAGAATCCATTTAAAGTGCTGCCTGCAGATCAGCCATCACACACACCTCTACACTTTCCTTTTGGTGTTCTCTCTGTTTCCTCCTGGCTTTCTTCCATGGGGAAGGTAGCACTTCCTTCCCTTTCTTGTGTGCTTTTCTTTCCCTTTTCTAGTATTAGGTAGTATTTAACTTTGATTGGCAAACATGATGAGATTCTATGCCCAGCACCAAGAGCATGGTGATGAAGCCTATCAATAAGTTTGGTGCGCCATAAGTTGTGGCTAGACTCAGAAAAAAAAAAAAAAGATCTGACTGCTGATATTTCAAGGATCTAAACTAGATGGGAGTGAAGTATATAATGGATCTATTGGAACTATACTTCTCTCCACACACCCTCCACTCAGCAAATAAGATGAAATTGTGACGACACAACTACAACGGCCGTGGGTGCGCGAACAAGGACGTGCGTTGTTGGGCAGTGCCTGCACAGTAATCCCCGACCACCCTGACCAGTAAGTTCGGGGGGGTTGGGGGCGGTAGGCAGTACCGAAGAGGAATGGAGAGAACAGGGGGAGCGGTGGGCATGAGGAGATCCCACTCTTCATTCCTGCTCCCCCCCGTTTTTAATTTTAGGTTGTGCTGTGGTATCCTTTAAAAACATTTGGTGCATAGGCTTTTTCACATACTGTACAGCCCCTACTCTGTGGCCCTCACTTCCACAATCAGTGCGAGAGGCTCCTTCTCTGGACAGCTTTAAGAAAAAGCTAAATACCCACCTCTTTTCCTGAGCTTTTGAGCTTGCAAAACACAGGATCACAGTGCTATGAAAATACTATTATTATTGTGATTATAAAGCTTGCTTCTTTGCTGGCTCAGACTGCGAGTAGTGATATGAACTCACATGCACTCCAGGAACTGCAGCTGACCACAAGTACAAGCTGGAAGTACAGTAGCAATCTTGTTGCTATTTTTGCTGTTATACTGTAGATGTTTCAATTAGTGCTAGATGTAAGTAGGGATGAGCGAAAAATGTCTCTGGCAGTCTTGCAAGAATTTCCTTGAAGTAATCAATTGATAAAATAATTAGTACATTTGTAATCAGATGAGATCGAATTTGCGATTCTCGCTCGATCATCCTTAGATGTAGATGTAAATTATAGCATTACAGTTACTTCCAAACTTGGGTTTCTAAAACGTACTGTTTAAGGGAAATATTTCATAGTTTTTTCAGTTTTGTTTTATTTAAAAACCTTTCATAGAAAAAGTATTGTTTTTAATTGATTAAAAAAATTAAATATTACAATTTAAAATGTAATATTCCTTAAAGAAGATCTGTGATTAATTTACAGCATGTAAAATTAAATTAAATTAAACATATTACTGTTTCCCCCGTTATTCCCCCTCTTCATTTCTCCTATTTTCACCCCTCCCCGCTGCCAATGAATAACTTAATTAATAAAATATAACTCCTAAACCTTTGGGAAAGATGGCTACAATGTAAAGTGCTTCCGGGTCAGTACACAGTCTCCCTGTACTACTGTGCACGAGAGCTGAACTGAGCTGAAGCCACACGAGGCAGATCTCCTCCCTGCTGTCAGTCTCACTGGAACTAGGCAGATCTTCCCCCTGCTAGCTGGAGCACACAGAAAGGTTAGGGATGACTCATCAGATGACGTGCAGCAGGGGGAGGGAGAGGGAGATAGCAGGGAGGAACAGCTGCTGTATTGTCTGACTCTTCCTGCAGCACAATATTCATCTAACTAGACAGATAATTAGAAAGAAGCAGAGAGAGACAGCACAGCTGTTTCTAAACAAGAAAGGGAAAAAAAATTGTACTTATGAAAGGAACATATCTCTTCATTTAAATTGCATTTTGTAAAAGGGCCACATAACCCTTTTAAGGCAGTGTTCCCCAACCCTGTCCTCAAGGCCCACCAACAGTGCATGTTTTGTATAACTCCACAGAGGTAGTTAATCAGCTCTGCTGACATACTAATTACCTCACCTGTGCATGTTTGTGTTTTTCTGCAAAACATGCACTGTTGGTGGGACTTGAGGACAGGGTTGGGGAACACTGCTTTAAAGAAAACCTCAAGTAAAAATTAAAAGTCAAAATAAACATACACAGGTCAGATACTTAACTTCTGTGTAGTCTCCTCATCAATCTATTTCTCCACTCCTGTGTCCTGTTTTGTCCACTGTGATCAATGGAATTCTCTGCCCTCCATTTTGAAAAGGGCCATCACTCCATAACAGCTTCCTGGACAGCACACTATTAAACTGTAATATCACCCACTTGAGACATAGGGAAACATGGACATTACCTTGCTCATCAGTTGTTCTTTCAGTTATAACTGACAGCAACTGATATATGACTGACAGCAACTTGTATTTTTCAGTTCTTTTCAGTTCTGACAAAATCTTGTCAGAACTAGAAGGAGTCAATGTAAGGACTAAATGTGAGTTTTTGAGGAACTGACGGTGATGTAATATTAATTTGCAGGTACATCATGTGTTTATTTTAAATAATTTTACCCAGTTTCGGTTCACTTTAACCACTTAAGCCCACAGGGTTGACATTTTTTTACATCCGAGCAACTTTCACCTCCCATTCATTTGCCAATAACTTTATCACTACTCATCACAATGAATTGATCTATATCTTGTTTTTTCCGCCACCAATTAGGCTTTCTGTGGGTGGTACATTTTGCTAAGAGCCACTTTACTGTAAATGCATTTCAACAGGAAGAATAAGAAAAAAACTGAAAAAATTCATTATTTCTCAGTTTTCAGCCATTATAGTTTTAAAATAATACATGCCTCCATAATGAAAACTCACGTATTGTATTTGCCCATATGCCCCGGGTAATACACCGTTAAAATTATGTCCCTATCACAATGTATGGCGACAATATTTTATTTGGAAATAAAGGTGCATTTTTTCAATTTGCGTCCATCACTATTTAGAAGCCCATAATTTATTAAATCATATTGATATACTCCTTTGACATGCATATTTAAAAAGTTCAGACCCTTAGGTAACTATTTATGTTTTTTTCTTATTATTGTAATTTTTTTTTTAATTTAAACTTGTATGTGGGTATTTTTTGGTGTGGGAGGTAAACAGGGTTTTTTTTTTAATGTATTTAAATATGTTTATTTAATACTGTGTGTTTGTGGTGTAATTTGCTATTTGACCACAAGATGGCCACAATCAAAAAGTCCTGGGAGCGATCGATCTCGCTCCCAGGCAGAAGAAAGGAGACCAGAGCTCAGAAAAGCCGCAGCGTCTGAAGAGACGCTGTTGGCTTTTCTCCGGGGTGGTCCGATCAGCGAAAGGGATTTATAATCCCTTTCACTGATCGGTGGGCTAGCGGCCAGCAAGGGGGGCATGCACGGGGGGGGCCGCAGGAGCGCGCGCGACCCGCGGGAGTGCGCGCAGCCTAACCGGACGAAAATTTTCGTCCAGTTAGGCTTAAGTGGTTAAGGTGTCTCTTGCTGTTCTAACTGACAATCTTATACTGTAAGTACAGGTCAGTAGAGATGTTCAATGAGGTGCAAATAATTTATCATTGCATTCAAAGTTCATGTAATTGTTATGCAGCTTGAACTTGGTCCAAGAAAAATTTACTGGAAGTTATCCTGGGTGGTCCAAATTCAAGCTGCATAATTTACTTAAAATTTGAATGCAAGGAGAAACTGTGTAAATTTCAGTGACCGTCCCTACAAGACAGGCCTAGATAAGACAGTGCCATGAAAAAACAAAGGGCTTACTTGTTAGTCACCAAGATTTGGGGACTTTGCCCTTGAAAATATCAGACAACTGCTACAGTAAAGTAACATTCTATTCTATTCACACCCAGATGGAGATGCAGACCAAGTACTTTTCTTAGTGCTACACAAAGAAGATAATAAAACAGATATGATTGAAAACACCATGGATTTCCAATAAGGTGTCATATTTTAAATGCAGAGCCTGATTTTCAACACAACACATCCTGACTTCATCCATTTAAACGTATTATTACATTGCCAAAGGAGGAACTTTAACCAAGGATTGAACACCATTCCAATCAGAGCTGATACCCTCTTTCCCATGAGAAATCCTACTCTTTTCTCAAATAAATCATCATGGAGGGGTCTGTATGGCTGATATTGTGATGATGCCATGACCAAGGTTCTGACAGTTTGTTGTCATTGTGGGAAATAACAGCTTTTTCCAACTGCCCAGCAAGCAATATCTCCCTCTGTGCACAGAACTCTCAGTAATGAACATTCCATACAGATCACCTGGCAGAACTGAAGATGTCACCACCTGTGATACATTTCAGAATGTAAATCAGGCAGAGGAAAGATCTTACAATGGGCAAACACCGACTAAATAATCTATAGAAAAATATTGTAAAAAATAAGCACTTTTATTCATTAAGTTGCTTTCACTACAGTTCCTCTTTAAGTGTGTCTTGCTTCCACTAAGTACCTACTGTATAAATGCAGATACAAGACGCAGAATATTGTTTTATGGAAATAGATTAAGTCAGGATGTTTAATTTTGTGTCACGCCAAAGCTGTGCAGATAAAATATGCTTCTGGCTACTTGACCTGTAATATATAGTTTCATTTCCTAGAATTTCAGCTCTGTGGATACTCTGCAGTGTGTAACATTTGCCTTCAGGCTCCCAATCCTATCTTAAATTTGTCATGGTGCTGGTGAGCTTTGACAGATTTCCACTTACATTTTCATAAACCTACATTAGATTTGAGCAGCACTTATCTTAACCTTTTTTCCAGCCTGCTTCCTGACATCTACGTTCTGCTGGACAGCTGTGTTTACTTACA
Organism: Hyperolius riggenbachi; assembly: GCF_040937935.1. Lineage (NCBI taxonomy): Eukaryota > Metazoa > Chordata > Amphibia > Anura > Hyperoliidae > Hyperolius > Hyperolius riggenbachi. Next base: position 245,212,887 of record NC_090649.1, read on the forward strand.
ACTGCAATGGCGTTGCTTTTGGACAAAGTGATTTTTTTTTGCTATGGCCTGAGAATAAATACATACATTATTATCTACTATCAATTTGAAAGCTTATAGTGCTTTGAAGCTAAGCCGTGTTTGCTTTTTCAACAACTTATTTGCTTCCTTTAGTGAAACTTACCTCGTTTTTATTTTTATTTTCCTTAGAACTAATTCTTTTTACATCTTTCCAGCCCAGTGCAAGCAGGAAATATTGTAGTTGGGGTAAGAGATTGTGGATAACTGTTTAAAAAGTTGAACTTTCAGCCATATGACTACTGTTGTTTCCTCATCCTCCTATTTTCAGTGCTCTGAGTAGGGGAACTGCATCCAAGTTAATTCTGTGTATTTAGAAGAAGAGATGTACTCCATTTCATAACACTGACAGAACTAGCCTGGAGTTCTAGTAGAGTTTGTTCTCTTAGTCCTCAAATAGTAGAGTTGAATTTTCAACCATGAACTGACTGCAGCCTATGTGCTTGTGTACATCCCAAGATCAGGCTAAAAAAAGAGTGAGACTAACAGCCACCACAGGAATCCAAATGCATAAGACCATTTCTAATAGTCTATTTTATGAGTTTTTGCCAGAAACATGGAGCCAAGCCTAAATACTTGAATCAAGATTCTGAACTCTGAATATGTTCTGTAAGCTTTGTGCACTTGCTATTTAGAAAATAAATATGCAACCATGCTTCAGTAGCATACCTAAGTAGCTATAACCACCAAGCATTCTATACATAATAATAGATAAGGAACACCAAAACCTGCCAAGCACAGCCACAATGTCAGAGAGGTTTAAACCGGAGAGGGGATCAGTTAGATAATAATTACTACTATTAAGAGCACATACAGAGGTGAAGGGCCTCTCTGGTCTAGGGGCCCTGGTGCGGTCGCTATCACTGCATCCCATTTTGCTATGCCACTGCTAAGCTTGCAAAGCCATTTCAGATGAGAACATTTATTTATCCATTGAATCTTCTGAACGTCTCTTGAATTTTATGTTGATAGGTAAATGCATGTTTGGATTCAAAATACCAGGGTCATTGCTAGAGATGTCCCGAACGGTTTGCTGGCGAACTTTAGGTGGTTCGTGTTCACCGGCGAAGGTGAACTTTTGCGGAAGTTCGATTCGCCCCATAATGCTCTATTGAGCAGAAATTTGACCCTCTACATCACAGTCAGCAGGCACATTGTCACCAATCAGACTGCACTCACTCTTGGAGCCCCACCCCCCTTATAAAAGGCAATGTTCTGCAGTCGTTTTACTCACTCTGCCTCCAGTAATTACTTAAGGGACAGCTGCTGACAGACTCTGCTAGGGAGAGTTTAGTTAGTATCTTGTAGGTTTGTTCCTAGCTGATTGTTATTCCTTATACTCCCCTCTCCCTCTCTCCTCTCTCCCTCCCCCCCTCTCATCTTCCAGGGAATTGTAGTATTTCAAAAGCCAGCTTACATTCCGTGGCTGGGAATTGAACCCAGGCTGGGCTGGGAATTGAACCCAGGTTTCAGTGTGCGGTAGGTAATTTATTTAACCACTATACCACCAACCACACTACATGCTGAAGCCAGCCTAGCATGTACCATTATGATCAATCCAAGAGAAAAATTAGCTTGCTTAATCCACGGAATTGTACTATATTAAAAGCCAGTTTACATACCGTGGCTGGGAATTGAACCCAGGCTGGGCTGGGAATTGAACCCAGGTCTCAGTGCGTGGCAGGTAACTCATTTCACCACTATACCACCAGCCAGCCTAGCATGTACCATTATGATCAGTCCAAGAGAAAAATTCAACGCAGGAGATAGAGGGATAGAGAGGTCAGTGTGGGTTTCGGGGGGGGGGAGGGGAGGGGATAGAGAGGTCAGTGTGGGTTGCATGGGGGGATGGAGAGGTCAGTGTGGGTTGCATGGGGGGGATAGAGGGATAGCGAGGTCAGTGTGGGTTGCGGGGGGAGGATAGAGGGATAGAGAGGTCAGTGTGGGTTGCAAGGGGGGGATGGAGGGGTCAGTGTGGGTTGCAAGGGGGGGATGGAGAGGTCAGAGTGGGTTGCGGGGGGGATGGAGAGGTCAGTGAGGGTTGCATGGGGGGGTGGAGAGGTCAGTGGGGGTTGTAGGAGGGGATAGAGAGGACAGTGTGGGTTTCAGGGAGGGATGGAGAGGTCAGTGTGGGTTGCAGGGGGATGGAGAGGTCAGTGTGGGTTGCAGGGGGGGATGGAGTGGTCAGTGTGGGTTGCAGGGGGGGATGGAGTGGTCGGTGCGGGTGCTGGGGAGGTAAAGATCAGTGTTGGTGCTGCTGAAGGGAGCTTCCTGTCCACTGCAAAGTGTCCATAGTGTACTGGGAGGCGGATCTTACCATGGCGGTGGGCGTGGCTTACCACAACAGTGGGCGTGGCTTATTTTCCCTGATGCCTGCTTGGGAGCTGTGGGAATAGCAGCGGACCCCCTCCACCACCACATGCTTACCAGGAGCCGGAAGTCTGAGCAGCAGCCAGCAGCTTTTCCCTCTTCTCTAATGCAGAGCAGTGGAGTTCTCACATCACTGACATTCTGATACTCCCTGCTCTGCTCAGCAGTGCCACCTGGAGCTCTTCCTCCCTGGCCAAAACTAAGGATTAATTGTCGGGCTGGCCAGGGAGTGTTCATGCGCCAGCAGCAAACAGGCTGAGAAAATAGTCCCTTCTCGCCTGCCTGCTGCTTCTGCAAACTTGCAATGGAGGACTGTATATGGGGGGGGGGGAGTTGGGGGCACAGCGAGTATTTGGTTTTAAAATGTCTGTATATGTAAATTTCTGTTATGTAAAGAAGTTGCCTACTGCCAGGATGGGGCCCCCTAGTGGCCTTGGGCCCCATAGCGTTGCTATGCCTGCTATACCTATCTCTACGTCCCTGCACGGTATGTAAGCTGGCTTTTGATATGGTACAATTCCGTGGCTTAAGCAAGCTAATTTTTCTCTTGGATTGATCATAATAGTACATGCTAGGCTGGCTGGTGGTATAGTGGTGAAATGAGTTACCTGCCACGCACTGAGACCTGGGTTCAATTCCCAGCCCAGCCTGGGTTCAATGCCCATCCACGGTATGTACGCTGGCTTTTGATATAGTACAATTCCGTGTATTAAGCAAGCTAATTTTTCTCTTGGATTGATCATAATGGTACATGCTAGGCTGGCTTCAGCATGTAGTGTGGTTGGTGGTATAGTGGTTAAATGAGTTACCTACCGCACACTGAGACCTGGGTTCAATTCCCAGCCCAGCCTGGATTTAATTCCCAGCCACGGTATGTAAACTGGCTTTTGATATAGTACAATTCTGTGGATTAAGCAAGCTAATTTTTCTCTTGGATTGATCATAATGGTACATGCTAGGCTGGCTTCAGCATGTAGTGTGGTTGGTGGTATAGTGGTTAAATCAGTTACCTACTGCCCACTGAGACCTGGGTTCAATTCCCAGCCTAGCCTGGGTTCAATTCCCAGCCATGGTATGTAAGCTGGCTTTTGAAATACTACAATTCCCTGGAAGATGAGACTCTCCTCCCTCCGGGAGGAGGGAGTGAGGGAGGAGGAAGTGAGGGAGGAGGGAAGAGGGAGAAATTCCTGATGTCATAAAGCAGTGTAGGGCTGCAATTGAATTCAATGAGATTTCTGACCTTAAAACACTGCTTTGTATTAAATACAGATTTTTTCTGGGACTTTTATGTGTATTTTACTCAACCATGTCTTCCTCCAGGTATTAGACTCCATGAAACATGTTTTCTATAATTTTTCCAGTCAGCAGAAATTTTTTAAAATTTTGAAGTTCTCCTCCCCATTGAAGTCTATTGCGCAAACCGAACCTTCCGCGAAAGTTCGCGAACAGTGTTCGCAAACCGAAAATCGGAGGTTCGTGACATCTCTAGTCATTGCACTAGTGTTCAGAATATGTTTCCATTTCAGTCTGCGGCTAGCTTTGCTTTTTTTCTTTTTAATGGCCAAATATGAAATTGAAAACTGTAGCATAATGACCCTTTCGAGGGGACATGATAGTGACACTTGAAAAGTGCACGGGTGCAGAGAAATCACTTTTGGAGAATAAATAGGCAGCACTTGTTAATGAGTGAAACTAATTGGGAGTGCTTGCTAATGAGTAGAACACCTTTTTTTCACTGTGCAATTTATTAAAGCCAGTACTTTTTATTTTATTTTATTATTATTTTTTTTGTATCCTTCTCTTCTTGTGTAGCCTTTCAGGAGTGCCAACTTGATTTCCCATTTAAATTGATTTGTGTGTAGACATTCTGGATTTGCAGGTTGGGTACAGGCTGGTTCACTTTAGGTTTGGTGCCCATCTAAAAACAGGTCAAATGCCATATTTTAGCACTACTTTTATAACACAACCTTGCATTAAACCGTCCATTATTTGTATTATGGATTGTTAATTTCAATGAAACAATCAACAGCATGAAACATTGAAAGTGGTGGCAAGAGAAAAAGAAGATTGTATGCAGGTGGGTCATTTTTGTTTAAATAGTAAACCTCCTCCTCCTTCTCCACCTTCTTTTACTGCTACAGTGCCCTAGCACTTATTTGAATTTGCACTGGAAACCATATGCACTTGAGTTATGCTAAGATTTTCCTCTATCCATCATGGTCTGGTTTATCCAATGCAATTACTTTTCCTAAAATGTTCTTTGGCATTGGCTGACTGATAAAGACAATTTATATAGATCACAAAAATCAAAAGGTAGAGATGAGCCTTATCATATCATCATGGTTCTAAGACTAAAAACTGCATACAGGAATATTAAAGCAGTCTAACACCCAGCATTTCAACTATGCTTTAAAAGATTGCTTACAGCTTAGAAACTATTATGCCAGATTTTTTTTAAGCAGAACTTCACTGAATGGGTTAAACATGACATTTTAGTTTTGCATTTAGCTAGAAATCCGCCTCCGTGCTGAGGTTTAGATACAATAGTATCTTTGCTTGGGATGCAAATAGACCTCTGAAAAGCCTTTCTGGCAGTGGCGTAGCTAAGGAGCAGTGGGCCCCGATGCAAGTTTTACAATGGGGCCCCCCAAGCACTCTATACGTAACAATTGATACGGCGCACCAAAACCTGCCAAGGGCAACTACAGTTTCAGAGGTGCAAGAAAAGGATGGGAAACAGTTTGTTAAGGATTACCACTAATCAAAGTATCTATAGAAGTGATTATTATGAGCACAGGACCAATAGAGAGCTAATACTGTAGTTGAGGGAGGGCCCTTCGGGGCCCCTCTGGCCCAAGGGCCCCGATGCGGTCGCTACCTCTGCAACCCCTATTGCTACGCCCCTGCTTTCTGGGAAGCCCTCTGTGCTCTCTCAGAGAGGTGTTTGTTTATTTACATTGTAAATAGATACATTTGTATCTAAACCTCAGCACAGATGCGGATTTCTAGCTAAATGCAACACTAAAATGTCATGTTTAACCCATTCAGTGAATTTCTGGTAAAAAAATCTGGCATAATAGTTTCTAAGCTGTAAGCAATCTGTTAAAGCAAAGTTGAAATGCTGGGTGTTAGACTACTTTAAGGTTATTAAGACTTCAAATTCTGTTAGCTGTTTTTAAGTATATGACTTGCATATGTATAATACTGCACAAATACATTTTCTAAATAAATAAACAATAATGTTGAATGAAGCAGTTGCTTCTCAATTTGCATGTATGTAAAATTAAAACTCAATTCTTTCACTAGCTAAGTCACAAAATGTGAAGCTTGCTACAGTGCGTTTGGAGAGTTTTTTTTTTTATTTTATTGGGGGGGGGGGGGGGGGGGGTAATTAAATCATCTTGTTTATGAAGAGCTTAGAAACTTAATTAAAGTGTACCAGAGCTGAAAATTAAAAAGATTTTATACATACCTGGGGCTTCCTCCAGCCCCATCTGCCTGGATCGCTTCCACGCCGCCGTCCTCCTCTGCTAGCAGAGCCTCTGCCTTCTATTCAGTTCCTGGGCCCCATCTCAGTCTTCTCCCTATGTTGCTCACCCTCAGGGGGCTTTATATGTTGCCCCAGCACACAGCTACACCCAGGCCTTAAAGCACCACTATCGCAAAAATCTTAAAATGTAAAATATATGTAAACATATACAGATAAAAGAAGTGCATTTCTTCCACAGTAAAATGAGACATAAATCACTTTTCTCCTATGTTGCTGTCATTTACAATAAGTAGTAGAAATGTGACAGAACTGACAGGTTTTTGACTAGCCCATCTCCTCATGGGGGATTCTCAGGGCTTTCTTTATTTTCAAAAGCACTTAGTGAATGGCAGTGGCTCTGTCAAACTGCCAAAAAAGTGTGCAGTGAGCAGGGAGGCGGGCCAGCATCATTGTATAAATCTTTTTCAAGGAGTGTCTTTATAAAGAATAAAAGCCATGCTGAGAATCCCCTATAGAGAGAGGAACTAGCCCAAAACCTGTCGGTAATGTCAGATTTCCACTACTTACTGTAAGTGACAGCAACATAGGAGAAAAGTAATTTATGGCTCATTTTACTTTGGAAGAAACATGCTTCTTATTTGTATGTGCTTACATATATTTTCCATTTTAAGATTTTCGTGACAGTGGTCCTTTAATGCACAAGGTATAGAAACTGAAGGAGTGAAGACAAAGATATCACCAGAACCGCACTATGGAAGGACACAGGCAGATAGGGAGGTCAGACAGTCCAGGATCTGTACACAGACACCAGATGACTATAAAACCAGGGGGTTAGAAATAACTTTGTCACAAACAACTCAAAGATCATACACAGGGATCAGGCACAATCGTAGTCATAAACAGGCAGAGGCCGGTCCTGGCAGCAACCCACAAAAGTCAGCAGGTCAAGAAAGGTCACAACAGAAGTTCAGATTAGTGCACACACTTGCAGTTAGATACAAAAACTAATGCTATCAAAACAGACCACACCCCTCAGCAACGAATTGAGTGATACTTCCTGTGAAAAACCCAGTGGCCCCTTTAAGAGCTTGATTCATCTCCAGTTGCTAATGCCACAACATAATGCATAGGAAGGGTGTGTAGCCATTCGCGTCCGCCCCCAAGAGCCAATATTCTGTGCAGTCTCCTGCACATCTAAAGGTTTGCTGGGGATGCTGGATATTTGTTAAGCCCTTTCCCCAAAGTCCAGGGAATATGCACTTTCATGAAAATCTGAAGGGGTGCTGGGAATGCTGCCTGCTGTTACTGCAGAGAAAGTTGGCTTCTCATGCCAGCTGCAGAAGCAGGAAGAGCCAGAACTGCCGTTGGTCCACTGGACAGGTAAGTGCATGACACTTAAAGGGAACCTGAAGTGAGTAAAATTATTTAAAATACACAAGACGTAGCTGTAAAAGAATATTACATACTAACCTCACCGTCAGTTCCTGGCAGAAGCTCACCATTTTCTTCTTACAGTGATCCCTTCCAGTTCTGACAATATTCAGAACTGAAATATACCAGTTGCTGTCAGTAAAGTATCAGCAGCTGTCAGTTACAACTGAATGTGCGTTGTAATGTTTATGTTTCCCTATGGCTCAAGTGTGTGATATTACAGTTTAACAGTGTGCTGACCACAAAGCTGTTAAGGGGTAATGGCCATTTTTAAAATGGAGGATGGAGAATTCCTTTGATCACAGTGGACAAATGGGACGCAGGAGAGGAGAATGAGATTGAGGAGTAGACTACATAGGAGGTAAGTATGACCTGTGTATGGTTATGTTGACTATTTATTTTCAGTTCAAGTTCTCTTTAAATATGAAAATACAGTTATGCTAATCTATTTCTGAATGCAAGAGGATAAGTTACTTTATGAATTAATTTAATCCACTTAAACACAGTAGTTTCACATTTTTTTTCATTTTAACCTTATATTCAGTTTCACTAAAATAGTTGATTCATTACTAATAAATAATACAATTACTATAACTTAACCAATCTATGAATGCAGTTTGACCTAAAGTGTATCTGATTTCTAAGAAACAATTCATAATACTGTACTTAAATGTATATCACAGACTGTACACATTTTCAATAAGACAGCTATAATAACAAATAGGAAATATGATAGCCCTAATATCATACTACATTTCAGATTTTGCATTCCATGGGAAATGATACTTTATAGTTTTTTTTGTCATTCACAAATATATTATGTCGTTTTATGATGCATATCACAAATCAGGTTATTTGAAATTGCTTTCAGCAGCTCAGGGAAAGGAAATGTAATTTTCAAAGAATCTGCTAGACAAAATGAATCATGCCCACACATAAACAAAGTTATAAAGTAAACACATATATCCTTAGTATTCAATATGCATTTTACCAAATGTTGATAGCATGAACACCTATGAAGGAGAATATAAACAACTTTATCAATAAATGTATCAATAAGCGAATTGCATACTCTCTATTAATCAGGTAATATGGCCCCTGGTCACCAATGCTGTATTGTCCCATGGTTCAACACTCCAAGCTGTAGCAACAATGATAAAGATAGCAGAAAGGAGCAATCTTGTTCAGCTGATACAGTTATTTCCAACATGCAGTACCAAACACATTTTTGGCTCCTGTCCTTTCTCAAGATCAGAACAACTGACGACACAATGTCCTCAATTCACGGAGCTTTATCAAACACTTTATCAAACGTTTGATAATTTACCTCATGGGTAAAATCTAATTTTGAATTCACTAAGGTGTTATAGATTTATCGAATGTTTTATCGATTAAATGATCAATACATTTATAACACCTTAGTGAATTCAAAATTAGATTTTACCCATGAGGAAAATGATCAAATGTTTGATAAAGTGTTTGATAAAGCTCCGTGAATTGAGGCCTTAGGTTTCAACATGAAACTGCACTATAGTGTTCACCTTGCTTAACACCAAACAGAACCCATCATAATATGAATCAGATTGTCTGTTCCCTGTGCACACTGCACATGCATAGTTTCCTATCAAATTTGTATCCAATAAGGAGTAATGTAAGGGGTTCACTTATGGCAGTTCCTAGCAGGACCAAATGTAATAAAGTGTTGTATTTCTTTTCCGTAATTCCATATTTTAATAGAATAGACATAAAATGAACAAACCAGTATATTTCACATTAAAGTCAGCCATCCATGGTTCAGATTTCCTAAGGTGGTTCCAGAATACCAAAGAACGTAAATGAATGCTGAAACTAGCCTAGATTTTATAAAACCATTTACTATTAGGTGGGAAGAATTATAAATCCTCGCCTATATTATATTAAACCACTGCACAGCTGAGCAGGATTTACTAAAAAAATATGTACTGCTGTGCAGTAATTACAACCTCTAATTCATTAGTCTTGCAGCAAACCTTGCTATGGTCTGCATTAAAACATTATTAATATAATGTTGATTTCATAAGACTAGCTAATATGCAGGGCAATGCTTCAGAAGCTTGCCCTCATGTGGCTGCAATGCATTGATGATATCTTCATAGTGTGGTTGGGGCTGCATTTGCGTTTTTATGCATTCTGTGGAATAGAGAACTGCTAGCATTCTCCTGTAAACATATGATAGTGATAAAGAGATTAATTTTCTAATTGAAAGGGTCTATGTGATCAGACTGTCCTGACTACTAGCATAAAGCTACTGAAAGAAGTTTGCTTTTGAATTTTTCCAAAAGCTGAAATGAACCGTTATTTTACTTCTTGAGAGATAAGGTGGCCACACACCATACAATTTTTAAAATATCTGTTCAATTTAAGAATTGCAATCAATTTTTCTGACTGATTGTAACATTTCAAAATTATGACCAATGTACCACACACATATGTTCAATTTTTCCCCCAATTATGATAAAAATGATTGGAATCTCTGACAAAATTGCTAGGGTGTGTATATATATAAATTGACAATCCAACACACACCATACAATCTTTAGAAAGATTGAAGAAAAATATCTGGCATTCCGGATCGATTAAAATGGAAGAAAGCGGGAAATCCGATCAGATTTTTCGAATGAAAAAAAAGCTTTCGATTGTTTCGGGAGATCCGATCGTTTTTATCGAAATCCTGTAAAATCGGATCATTTTATTGTATCGTGTGTGGCCATCTTTAGAGAGATTGTAAGTGGCCCAGGGGTGAAGAATGCATTTAGTCTGATTAAACGTATAGTAAATTCAAAAACGGAAGTATCAAACTAAAGTTTTGGTTGACTCTCTGGCTCTGGTGAGAAAAAGAGGGCTACATGTGGACAAAAACATAAAAAGGGATTAAATAAGTGTTTTGATCAGAATCTCTTCTGTTACTAGATTTCATACGCTCTATCTGATAAAGTTAAAAGCAATTATTCTAAGGAGACAGAAAATTCTATTGAACTTCTTGCAAAGATCCGGCACAGCTCCGTCAAAACTTCCTGTGTTTGTTAAATCTGACTTTAGGAGTATGAAACAAATATTGGAGGATTGCAAGAGGTGCACCATCACCTGCAATGACTGCACTCAGTGCAGTAATACTAAAATGTGATAAGTTGCACCATCCTTAACCAGTTCCTGTCCAGATGATGTGAAAATAAGTCTCTTCACTCTCCTCCCTACAAAAGCTAACACTGTTTATTTAACTCTGACCTGATAACATCACTACAGAGTCCTAAAAGAATGACTGCAAATCCCTCTCCTCCTTCCAGGGAATTCAATGGCAGAGTTAATTAGTAAACAAATGTAAAATACACAGTCCAGGATCAGAAAGTAACAGATTGTATACATTACTTAATTGTTACAGTTAATACATTAGCAAAACAAATGAACTGTTAAAATAAACAGGAGAGATAGAGAAATACAATGTGTGGGTTTAATGTACAATAGAACTGTTTACCTTAAAGCTATAATGTATGAAAGTGGGTAAATTGTGTATTTTTTCACTTTTTTCCTTATTTTCCTTTTAAAATGCATATAAAATAAGGTAATTACTAAAAACAAATATCAGCTACAGAAAGCCTAATTTGTCCTGAACAAAACGATATATAGATCATTTAGTTGCGATAATTATTGATACAGTTATAGTCAAAATAATCAGAGCTGAGCCGAACTGTGAAAATGACTAGGGTAGGCAAGTGGTTAAAGTATAAAAGTCTTTGATCTCAATGGGCAATGGTAGATTCTACCTCACCTTTCAAAGCGGAGTGATGACTGCGGAGCATGTGGGCTATGTCCTGAGGGGATACTTCCGTCTTTCCAAGCCAGTCTGCCTGCCTCTCTTTTCATACCCGGCTAAGTATCTTTTACTTATTCACTTCTTTGCAGATCCTAATAGGCTGCTTCCACTTGGTCATTAGTGACTCTGACAGTATTTAAATTGCACTTTTAGTCTGATAGGTTGCACAGTTATTGCATATGCTGAATGATTGTTTGTTTGTGTAGCACTATATGCACTTTCATGGTTTCAATTTTTTGCACTTTATAATTCTTACTGAACCCGGGTTCATCCACGAGGGGGCTCTTTCTCTGAGCCCCCAGTGGTTACAGGTTGTATATCCACTGAGACTGAACATAATAGATAACTTAGGGTAATAGTAGTTATTCAACTGAGGGATGCTCCTGTGTGCCAAGCAATGGGGAGCAATGTATCTGTGCTGTGGTGCTGTTCTTCAGCACCATGGTATTGCTGCCTCTTCCCCCCCCCTCCTCAGGTGCACACCCACCCATCGCTGTCACCCAACGTCCGCCACTAGGGCCACCAGGCTACCTGGCAGCTGGCACTTACTCTACGACCACCACTGCATGCCAAGCTCTCCTGACACCATTGCTTCCCGTCCCTCTGCGCTGACCTGCTGGACCAGCTGCTGCTCTCCTGAATCACTACATAGTGGGTTAATCTCTCCAAAAGAGACATATGCAGTGACAGACCCATCAACATATAATCATTTCAGATTTTTCTAATAAAATGTTTAAATTTTAATCTTCATCACAGCCGTGAAGATTTCTAGTCAAGAGAAATCTTACCCGCTGATAATAGCATTTACAACTTCTGTTAGTAATCTCATCTCAAGCACCTCTTAACATGTACAGTATACGTGTTACATGTACTCTGTAATCAACGATGAATGCTTTGCAAACATTCACCTATTTAACTAATTAAAGAATACTTATTCAGATTTGTTTATGTATGTTTCATTATTTAACCACTAATCTTATAATTGAAAGCAACAAGTTCAAGTACCTCACTTATTCAACAGGATTTCAGCTTTTAATAAAGAAGGCTTTCATAAAGAGAACATTTATAAGGATTTATTTCAAATGCATGTTTATGTTATATACCATGAATGACACCAACTGAATGTAAAGCAATTATAACTCCTCTGAGCCACTATTAATTAACCCAAATCAAACAGTCAAGTCACAGCTACTAGATGGCTTCAGTCTGTGCAGGATTTAATTAAAAAGAGAAATAAGGACATCCTGGGTGTAATACAAACTTGTTTGTGTAAGTACATGCACATGACTGCATTAATCCAGCAGCTATTGTTCTAACCTACCAACAATACTCACAATGGCCTGATAAGAGTGGGCAGTGTGGTTTGGAATAGATCTGCACTAGCTTTACCGTGTCACTTAGGATCTCCAATAAACTCTTGCCTGGCAATCCTTAGGGCCTGAGCCCACTGATGCAGTTGTATCCACTTCTGTCATACAATAGCAAGCAACTTTTTTATGGTTGTTCAACTTGTTTCACAACAAAAGTGGTTTGATAATTGTGCTGAATAAAAGATCGCTGTTGAGCGTGTGTATGGGGCTTTATTATATGAGTTAAGAAGAAAGATTAACAAGCTATTCTTACTGAAACAATACAATACTTTGGGTAACAAATCTCCTGAGAGGCAAGAATTCGTTCTGCAGTACTCAAATCAGATACAAATAGCCGTACAAATAACTTTTGTCATTTTATTAATAAAAGCAATATAATTAATATCTACAGAAACATTATTATAAATAACAATTATGAAAATAGTACCCATAGTATGAAATGAAAAGGGAAAATAGCAAGACATTAATACTTAGGTTTTTTTGGAAGAAATCTGAGTCCTTTGTGGTAGTCCAAGAAAGTTCCTTTGTTTGAAAGTTAAAATGGAAGCCAGTCTTAGTTTTTTGTTGGCTTCAGAATCTTTAAAGAAAATCTGTATTAAGAAAAAAACGCCCCTGGGGGTACTCACCTTGGGAGGGGGAAGCCTCTGGATCCTATCGAGGCTTCTCCCGTTCTCCTCTGTCCCACGGCGGTGGTAATACAGCTCCCCGAATGGCGGGGATGTAAATATTTACCTTCCAGGATCCAGGGCAGGTGCAGTAGCGGCTCTCGGCTCTGAAATAGGCGGCAATAGCCCATCCCAGTCGGGTCCGCACTACTGCGCAGGCGTAAGTCTCCTGTGCCTGTGCAGTAGAGCGGAGCCGATTAGGAGCAGCTATTTCTGGCTATTTCCGGAGAGCCGTAACAGCGCCGCCCACTGGAGCCAGGGAAGATAAATATTAAACAGCCTGACAAATTGTCTGCTGTGCCTTCAGAGGGGCAGACAGAGACCACAGTGGGACGGAGGAGGATGGGGAAGCCTCAATAGGATCTAGAGGCTTCTGGATCCTAGGTGAGTACCCCAGGGGCATTTTCTTTTAATACAGAGTTTCTTTAAGTGACGTTACAAAATGGAGAACTTCAATTAGATTTCAGCCTTGTGCTTTTATGCAACCTTGCTTTGAGGGTCTGTCTCTGTGATAGTTTACTGGGCATCACCTGCTTTCCGGAGGGAAAATTAATGTTAAATGTATGACTATACATGAGTTGCTTACATGAGTTGATTTCAAACATTTATTTAGGATACAAAGAGAATGTAACTATGTGCTTATTTATAAATGCACTTTATTAATATTATTTAGTACTTATATTGTGCCAACATCTTACGCAGCGCTCTACAGATTATATACTGTCTTGTCACTTAAAGGGCAACTGAAGTAAGAGGTATACAGAGGCTGCCATATTTATTTCCTTTTAATCAATACCAGTTACCTGGCAGCCCTGCTGGTCTATTTCTCTGCAGTAGTATCTGAATAAAACCAGAAAAAAAGCATGCAGCTAGTCTTGTCAAATCTGACTTTAAAGTCTGAAACACCTGATCTGCTGCATGCTTGTTCAGGGGCTATGGCTAATAGTATTAGAGGCAGAGGATCAACAGGGCTGCCAGGCAACTGCTATTGCTTAACCACTTGCCGACCGCACGCTTATACCGTGCGTCGGCAAAGTGGCAGCTGCAGGACCAGCGACGCAGAACTGCGTCGCCGGCTGCAGCCTAATTAACGAGCGATCGCGCGGCTGCAGCCGCGCGATCGCTACGTCACACTCTTCGGCCCCCATGTGACTTCAGCCCACCGGCCAATCAGCAGCGCCGGCGGGCTGTAAACATTCAAATTGCCCAATAGAACACGTATAATACAGTTTGTTTACGTAACAAACTGTATTATACTGCCTGCCTCCCGCTGGTGGTCACACTTAGCGATCGACCACCAGCGAGGAGAGCAGGCACAGTAAGGAAACACACACGCACACATTAGGAGCCCCACAGACCCCCCGATCACCCACAGCACCCATCAGACACCCCCCTGCAGCACGCAGATCAGACCTAACCAACCCCCATATCACCCATCAATCAATCCCTGTCACCACCTGTCACTCCTATTGATCAGATCAGACCCCTAACTACCCCTTAGGGTTATCTGATCACCCCCCACCCCTTAAGATCTCCCCCCCGACCCCCCCCCCTGTATACTGAACCTATCTATCTCCCCTGCATCTGTCTATCTCCCCAGTGATCAGCTGCCAATCACCTATCAGTCACCTGTCAATCATCCCTTGTCACCACCTGTCACTGCCCCCCATTAGATCAGACCCTCAACTGCCCCTTAGGGGCTTCTGATCACCCACCCACCCTTTCAGATCCCCCTGAGACCCCCCCTGATCACATCAGCAATCCATCATTTACATCTGTTTTTCCCTGTAAACACACACTTATTACCTGTCAATAACCCATCTATCACCCCCTGTCACTCCTATCCATTAGATCAGACCCCCAACTACCCCTTAGGGGTATCTGATCACCCCCCACCCCTTCAGATCTCCCCCCCCCCGTATACTGCATCTATCTATCTTCCCTGTAATTGCCCGCTGATCAGCTGTCAATCACCTATCCGTCACCTGTCAATCATCCCTTGTCACCACCTGCCACTGCCCCCCATCAGATCAGACCCCCAACTGCCCATTAGGGGCTTCTGATCACCCACCCACCCTTTCAGATCCCTCCGAGACACCCCCCCTGATCACATCAGCAGTCCATTGTTTACATCTGTTTTTCCCTGTAAACACCCACTTATCACCCGTCAATAACCCATCTATCACCCCCTGTCACCACCTGTCACTCCTATCCATCATATTAGACCCCCCAACTACCCCTTAGGGGTATCTGATCACCCCCCACCCCTTCCGATCCTCCCCACACCGTCCTAGTTCATTGATTGCGTATATTCTCCCCCCTGCCATTGTGTATCTTATCTCCTGTCTGTAAGGCTTGATTGTGCTTTGTTTGGCTACAATTGTCTCAATTGCACTGTGATTGGCATCGATTGTCGTGTGATTGGCTTCGATTGTCACGTAATTGGGCTTCGAGTGTCGCGTGATTGGCTTCAATTGCCCGTAATTGGTTTTGATTGTGCCAATTGCCCACTGATTGGCTGTTTTGCCCTGTGATTAGCATCGATTGTCGTGTGATTGGCTTCAATTGTCACGTAATTGGTTTTTGATTGTCGCGTTATTGGATTCAATTGGTCCGTGATTGGCTTTGATTGCGCCGATTGCTGTAATTGTGTTGTAATTGTCTCGTGATTCTTTTTGATTATTTGTGATTGCTCTCTGATCCCCATCACTATCACTATCCTAGTGATCTAAAAACTTTTTTAGTATCACTAGTGGTAACAAACAGTTAGGCCAGTTAGCTAAGCAAAAGGGTTGTTAGTGTCAGTTAGTGCTCAGCCCACTGCACCACAGTCACTAATTAGCGTCATCACTGTCGCTAATCAGCATTGGTACTATATAGTATCTGTAAGTGATTATTAGTAATCACAGTCAGATCTATATTAGGGTCACTAGGATCCACAAAAAAACGCAGTGTTTGCCTGATCAGACCTGATCGTTCGCCTGCACTGCGTTCAGCCTGCCCCACCACAGTGACAGAATTTTTTTTTTTCTGATCACTGCAAAAAACACTGTGGCACTGTAAACATCAGTTTTGATTTTTTTTTAATCTAAACTCAGTGACCACAGCTTTCTACCTCTCAAGTACTCCCTTTCGCTAGGTAGGTGCTCTTTTCCTGGGTAGTCTCAGAGGAATACCTCCTAAATTTAGCAGGCCACCATGGCAAAAAAGAGGTTTTCCAATGAAGACATCTACAGGTACATGGACCAGTCGGATGAGGATGATTGGGTCGACTTATTCGACGAATCTTCGGGTTCAGAGTACGATCCTGTAGACAGCAGTGGCTCTCTGACCGATAGTTCCGATGACGAGGTTGAGGTCCCGGCTAGAGCCAGGCGTACCACACCCCATGTCACTGGACTGCAGGTGGCGGAAGATCAGTCTCAAGGGCAGCAGAGTGGCGCTGATCTGATTTTTCTTGGTGAGGCATGCACCAGCAGCGCAGCATCTCCTGGACCTATCAACACCAGTACTTCCGCAGAAGACCCTGATGAAGTGGCGGACACCATCCTGGAAGTAGAAACTGGTTCGGTGGTACGTGAATTAAGATCCGATCCGCAGCCACCAAGTAGACGGGCCCGTACTCCCATTGGTTTTCCAGAGGTGCTGGCAAACCCTGATTGGCATTCCCCTGATCCCGCCGCACCCATACTGCCCCCTTTCACCGCCCAGTCTGGAGTCCAGGTGGAGACAGTTGAACTAGGATCGGCCCTAGACTTTTTTGAACTGTTCCTCACCCAGGATCTCCTTGACTTAATTGTGGCTGAGACCAACCTATATGCCACACAATTTATAACCGCCCATCCGAAAAGCTGCCACGCCCAGCCTTTTCGGTGGAAACCACTCCAAGTTTCCGAACTTAAAATTTTTTTGGGCCTTCTCCTCAACATGGGTATTACTAAAAAAAATGTATTGCGCTCTTATTGGTCTACACGCCAAATACATAACATGCCCGTGTTCTCTGCTGCCATGTCCAGGACGCGATTTGAGATCATCCTGCGCTTCCTGCATTTCAATGACAACGACACCTGTCATGAAAGAGACCACCCAGCTTATGACCGGCTCCACAAAATTCGGCCCCTCATAGACCACCTGTCATCCACATTTGCAGATGCTTATACCCCTGAACAGAACATCTGTGTAGATGAGTCCCTCGTACATTTTACCGGGCGCCTTGGCATCAAACAGTACATCCCAAGCAAGCGCGCCCAGTATGGGGTGAAACTGTATAAGCTCTGTGATAGGGCCACAGGCTATACATCTCGTTTTAGGGTCTATGAGGGAAAAGACTCAAAATTGGAGCCGGTCGGATGTCCTGACTACCTGGGGAGCAGTGGAAAGATTGTGTGGGACTTGGTGTCACCCTTGTTCCAGAAGGGGTACCATCTTTATGTGGACAACTTTTACACAAGTGTGGCCCTCTTTCAGCACTTAAAGTTAGAAGGAATCCGATGCTGTGGCACCGTGCGGCCTAGTTGCCGGGGCTTCTCCCAACGGCTCGTTAACACCAGACTTCAACGGGGGGAGAGGGCCGCCTTGTGTACCGATGACTTGCTCTCGGTGAAATGGAAGGACAAGAGGGACGTTTACCTTCTGTCTACCATTCACACAGACACGACAGTACAAATTACACGGGCAACAGAGGTCATTGAAAAGCCCCTCGCCGTCCACAGCTATAATGCCAACATGGGAGGGGTGGACTTCAATGACCAGATGTTAGGGCCCTATTTAATTTCCCGGAAAACCAGACGCTGGTATAAGAAAGTGTCTGTGTATTTAATTCAATTGGCGATGTACAACAGCTTTGTTCTCTACAGTAAGGCTGGGAGAACTGGATCTTTCCTTCAATTCCAGGAAGACATTGTTTCGGCACTCCTCTATCCAGAAGGTGCCAGAGCCCAACCCCCAAATGCAACTAGCCGGCTGCATGGAAGGCATTACGCCTACCCGATTCCCAGTACCCCAACTCAACGCAACCCCGGAAAAAGATGTCGTGTCTGCAGCAAGGCTGGAATAAGGCGTGACACCCCCGTTTACTGTCCCCGCTGTCTTGACCAGCCTGGCCTATGCCTAGGGGAGTGTTATGAGAGGTACCATGAAAAGGCACACTTTTAGAACCTAGGGAACTACAGACACAGCAGTAGGCACACAAGGGTCTCTCAGTGCTATTTCACACTGGCGCGATGCGTTAGGGCAAATTGCCTAGCAAAAGTCACACTTTGCGGTCCCCCCCTACGCCGGAAGTGCTTGACTTAACGCTAGTGCATACCTACGTTACTGCGTGGCTTCTGCGGCAATTTGGGTTGGCCCCGAAGTCATGTTAGTCTACGGCGACGCAGTTAATTACTAGGCCGAATGCTACTCTTGTGGTATTCCCTGAAGATCTATTTTGGGCGAGACGGTGCGGCGGGCTCGACCGACCGGATAGGCCAGTATGCAGTGTGAACCCAAACATCAGGTTTTGAGAGATCCAAATACACTGGCCTGCCAGAAACCTCTCCTTTCACTTGGGACAGAATGCATAATGTACTTCGCCACATATCTGTGCGATTTGCACTTTGCACATTGACCCATGGGGGAGGAGAAGTTTATCCTCAGCTCGCAGGTAAAAAAAACAAAAAAACAAAAAAAAACAGGTAAGCAAAAAAGTTAATATTTGGTTACCAATGTTATTGTTTGGTTTGAACATATTTAATAAAGTTTAAAAAGTTAATGTTATTGAAGTGCTTTGCTGCTTGCTTTTTTTTTTTTTTTTTTCTTCTTCTCTCTTTTTTTCCAACCGACCAATCAGCTGCAGCACTGATGATGCATCCTGACAGAAGCATTGCGCTTCTGTCAGGTTACACAAAATCGGTGCATGCAGCGCTGTAGGACGAGATTTCTCCTCCACAGTAAAAAAGATACGTTTGCAGAGGCATATGGGCCAAGGTGTGGTGTTGGGGTTCATATGCTTTGGCAAGCACTTTGTATCAAAAAAGAACTCAAGCAATGATTTCTCCATTCACATCGATCAATGTGGATGAATAAATCAGGATTGCCTGGGCATACGAGCTGGTGGGTTTGGATTTTTGGGGTGGCAGCTCCTATGTCCAGGCGGACACCTTCCCCTCCTTTTTGTGTTGTTTTTTCGTTTTTCTTCTCTCTTTTTTCTATCCAGACCGACCGACCGACCAATCAGCTGCAGCACTGATGGTGCATCCTGACAGAAGCATTGCGCTTCTGTCAGGTTACACAAAATCAGTGCATGCAGCGCTGTAGGACGAGATTTCTCCTCCACAGTAAAAAAGATACGTTTGCCGAGGCATATGGGCCAAGGTGTGGTGTTGGGGTTCATATGCTTTGGCAAGCACTTTGTGTCAAAAAAGAACTCAAGCAATGATTTCTCCATTCACATCGATCAATGTGGATGAATAAATCAGGATTGCCTGGGCATACGAGCTGGTGGGTTTGGATTTTTGGGGTGGCAGCTCCTATGTCCAGGCGGACACCTTCCCCTCCTTTTTGTGTTGTTTTTTCGTTTTTCTTCTCTCTTTTTTCTATCCAGACCGACCGACCGACCAATCAGCTGCAGCACTGATGGTGCATCCTGACAGAAGCATTGCGCTTCTGTCAGGTTACACAAAATCAGTGCATGCAGCGCTGTAGGACGAGATTTCTCCTCCACAGTAAAAAAGATACGTTTGCCGAGGCATATGGGCCAAGGTGTGGTGTTGGGGTTCATATGCTTTGGCAAGCACTTTGTGTCAAAAAAGAACTCAAGCAATGATTTCTCCATTCACATCGATCAATGTGGATGAATAAATCAGGATTGCCTGGGCATACGAGCTGGTGGGTTTGGATTTTTGGGGTGGCAGCTCCTATGTCCAGGCGGACACCTTCCCCTCCTTATTGTTTTGTTTTTTCATTTTTCTTCTCTCTTTTTTCTATCCAGACCGACCGACCGACCAATCACACAATCAGCTGCAGCACTGATGGTGCGTCCTGACAGAACATTGCGCGTCTGTCAGGTTACACAAAATCGGTGCATGCAGCGCTGTAGGACGAGATTTCTCCTCCACAGTAAAAAAGATAAGTTTGCCGAAGCATATGGGCCGAGGAGCGGTGTTGGGGTTCATATGCTTTGGCAAGCACTTTGTATCAAAAAAGAACTCAAGCAATGATTTCTTCATTCACATCGTTCGATGTGGATGAATAAATCAGGTTTGCCTGGGCATACGAGCTGGTGGGTTTGGATTTTTGGGGTGGCAGCTCCTATGTCCCTCTTTCTTTTCTTTTTGTTTCACATTTTTTGGCAGATATTTGTTCATCCACATTGATCGATGTGAATGAAGGGATATTTGCCGTTCATTTTTCCTTTCAGCCCAGAATGCACTACCTGTATGCCCAATATAAGGAGTATAGCAGAAATACTGGCCATACATGTAATGATTGCAGAGGCCCTAAAATGCCAGGACAGACCCCACAAATGACCCCATTTTGGAAAGAGGACACCCCAAAGTATTCCGTGAGGTGCATGGTGAGTTCATAGAAGATTTTGTTTTTTGTCACAAGTTAGCATAAATTGTTGTTTTTGTTTTTTTTCACAAAGTATCCTTTTCTGCTAACTTGTGACAAAAAATATATTTTTTTAAAAACTCACCATGCCCCTCATGGAATACTTTGTGGTGTCTTATTTTTAAAATGGGGTTATTTGTGGGGTTTGTTAACTGTCCTGTCATGTGGGGGGGGGGGGGGGGGGCTAAATTGTGAGCACCCCTGTAAAGCCCAAAGGTAGTCTTTGCACGTTGGGCCCCTTAGCGCACTTAGGCTGCAAAAAAGTGCCACACGTGCTATTGCCGTACCCGGGAGAAGTAGACCAATGTGTTTTAGGGTGTATTTTTACACATACCCATGATGGGTAGAAGAAATCACTCTGTAAATGGCAATTTTTTGATTTTTTTACACACAATTGTCCATTTACAGAGATATTTCTCCCACCCAATATGGGTATGTGTAAAAATACACCCCAAAACACATTGTATTACTTCTCCTGAGTACGGCAATACCACATGTGTGGCACTTTTTTGCACCCTAACTGCGCTAAGGGGCCCAGAGTCCAATGAGTACCGTTAGCATTTCACAGGTCATTTTGAGAAATTTGGTTTCAAGACTATTCCTCACAGTTTAGGGCCCCTAAAATGCCAGAGCAGTATAGGAACCCCACAAATGACCCCATTTTAGAAAGAAGACACCCCAAGGTACTCAATTAGGAGTATGGTGAGTTCATAGAAGATTTTATTTTTTGTCACAAGTTAGCGGAAAATGACACTTGGTAAAAAAACCCAATAAAAATCATTTTCCGCTAACTTGTGACAAAAAGTAAAATCTTCTATGAACTTACCATACTCCTAATTGAGTACCTTGGGGTGTCTTCTTTCTAAAATGGGGTCATTTGTGGGGTTCCTATACTACTCTGGCATTTTAGGGGCCCTAAACCGTGAGGAGTAGTCTTGAAACCAAATGTTTCAAAATGACCTGTGAAACGCTAAAAGGTACTCAGTGGACTCTGGGCCCCTTAGCGCAGTTAGGGTGCAAAAAAGTGCCACACATGTGGTATCGCCGTACTCAGGAGAAGTAGTATAATGTGTTTTGGGGTGTATTTTTACACATACCCATATTGGGTGGGAGAAATATCTCTGTAAATTGACAATTGTGTGTAAAGAAATCAAAAAATTGTCATTTACAGAGATATTTCTCCCACCCAATATGGGTATGTGTAAAAATACACCCCAAAACACATTGTACTACTTCTCCCGAGTACGGGGATACCACATGTGTGGCCCTTTTTTGCAGTCTAACTGCGCTAAGGGGCCCAGAGTCCAATGAGTACCTTTAGCATTTCACAGGTCATTTTGAAACATTTGGTTTCAAGACTACTCCTCACGGTTTAGGGCCCCTAAAATGCCAGAGCAGTATAGGAACCCCACAAATGACCCCATTTTAGAAAGAAGACACCCCAAGGTACTCAATTAGGAGTATGGTGAGTTCATAGAAGATTTTACTTTTTGTCACAAGTTAGCGGAAAATGATTTTTATTGGGTTTTTTTTACCAAGTGTCATTTTCCGCTAACTTGTGACAAAAAATAAAATCTTCTATGAACTCACCATACTCCTAACGGAATACCTTGGGGTGTCTTCTTTCTAAAATGGGGTCATTTGTGGGGTTCCTATACTGCTCTGGCATTTTAGGGGCCCTAAACCGTGAGGAGTAGTCTTGAAACCAAATTTCTCAAAATGACCTGTGAAATCATAAAGGTACTCAGTGGACTCTGGGCCCCTTAGCGCAGTTAGGGTGCAAAAAAGTGCCACACATGTGGTATTGCCGTACTCGGGAGAAGTAGTATAATGTGTTTTGGGGTGTATTTTTACACATACCCATGCTGGGTGGGAGAAATACCTCTGTAAATGACAATCTTTTGATTTTTTTACACACAATTGTCCATTTACAGAGTTATTTCTCCCACCCAGCATGGGTATGTGGTATCGCCGTACTCAGGAGAAGTAGTACAATGTGTTTTGGGGTGTATTTTTATACATACCCATGCTGAGTGGGAGAAATAACTCTGTAAATGTACAATTGTGTGTAAAAAAAAATCAAAAAATTGTCATTTACAGAGATATTTCTCCCACCCAGCATGGGTATGTGTAAAAATACACCCCAAAACACATTGTACTACTTCTCCCGAGTATGGCGATACCATATGTGTGACACTTTTTTGCAGCCAAACTGCGCTAAGGGGCCCTCAGTGCAATGACTACCTTTAGGCTTTACAGGGGTGCTTACAATTCCGCACCCCCCAAAATGCCAGGACAGTAAACACACCCCATAAATGACCCCATTTTGAAAAATAGACACTTCAAGGTATTCATTGAGGGGCATGTTGAGTCCATGGCAGATTTCATTTTTTTTTGTTACAAGTTAGCAGAAATGGAAAACTTTTTTTTTTGTGACAAACTGTCATTTTCCGCTAACTTGTGACAAAAAATAAAATCTTCTATGAACTCACCATGCCTCTTAGTGAGTACTTTGGGATGTCTTCTTTCCAAAATGGGGTTATTTGTGGGGTAACATGACAGGTAGTCAGGAATGTCAGAGATGCTTAAAAATGGGAAAATTCACTTTTGGCACCATAGTTTGTAAACGCTATAACTTTTACCCAAACCAATCAATATACACTGAATGTTTTTTTTTTAATCAAAAACATGTTTGTCCACATTTTTCGCGCTGCATGTATACAGAAATGTTACTTTATTTGAAAAATGTCAGCACAGAAAGTTAAAAAAATCATTTTTTTGCCAAAATTCATGTCTTTTTTGATGAATATAATAAAAACTAAAACTCGCAGCAGCAATCAAATAGCATCAAAAGAAAGCTGTATTAGTGAGAAGAAAAGGAGCCAAAATTCATTTAGGTGGTAGGTTGTATGACCGAGCAATAAACCGTTAAAGCTGCAGTGGTCTGAATGGAAAAAACAGCGCTGGTCCTTAAGGGGGGGTAAAGGCTGAGTCCTCAAGTGGTTAAAAAGAAATAAACATGGCAGCCTCCATATACCGCTCTCTTCAGTTGTCCTTTAACTGTCCCTCAGAGGTGCTCACAATCTAATTTCTACCATAGATTGTGAGCCCCCAAAAGCATACTTACCTGTATGTTTTTGGGATGTGGGAGGAAAACAGAGTGCCAAGATGAAACCCATGCAGACACGGGGAGAACATAAAAACTCCTTTCAGATGTTGACCTGGCTGGGATTCAAACCAGGGACCAGGGAATTCAAACCAGTGCTGCAAGGTGAGAGCGCTAACCACTACGCCACCGTACTGCATGTGAACACCTTTTAGATAAGAATATTTTTCTCTTAGTGCTAGACTGTTTTTTGTTTTGTTTGTTTTTACTGTGCCAGTATTTTGGGAAACTTTACTACCTTTGTATTATTATTTGCCTTTTTCCAAATAATGGAACTCTGAAAAGATAGAATGGTTGTTGCTTTCCCTATTATATTCGACATAGAATCTCTTTCAGTTCTCTTGTCTCTCACTAGTTTGAAATATTTGAGTACTTGCAACAATTTTATTTTTAGATCCTGAATATCTTAGCATATTCCTGCTGGAGCTATAATCTCTAAAATGTGTATTTTTTCTATTCTAGGAATGGAAATCTACAAAATGTAAGAATGTTGCACTGAGTTTTATTGCCTACTGCTTTATGCTTCCCTTGTTCACCTGGTTATTTTATTGTTTCCATTCACTACTTAAAGGGAACCAGAGACAAACGATCTCTAAAAAATGAAAAAGATGTTATACATACCTGGGGCTTCCTCCAGCCCCATAAGCCTGGATCGCTCCCATGCCGCTGTCCTCCGCTGCCTCTACCGCCAGTACCGGGTCCCATCACTTCCGCCGGATGCGACCAGTCTTCCGCATGCACAGGGGCTCCCTCTGGCTCTGTACACATGCGTCTGCGCAGTACGGAGGGAGCGCACTGCGCTTGCGTCGACTGGATCGACTGGCCGAAATGACGGAACCTGGTACGGGCGGACAGAGGCAGCGGTGAAAGGCGGCGTGGGAGCGATCCAGGCTGATGGGGCTGGAGGAAGTCCCAGGTATGTATAACATCTTTTTCTCATGGTCTCTGGTTCTATTTAAGTGTACAGTACTAAATGAAAATTACACTTTTGTTCAGAAAAATACAATCCATTCATTTCAGTTCAATGTATGAATGGTGATACATTTAACTGATAGAAAACATTATTTCAGCCTGCTTACTTTGTCTAAATGTGCATTGAAAACATCAATAAATTCCACAGTGATTCTAAACAGAAGCACGCATATAGGAGTGTCAACATTTACAGTCATTATTTGGATTTGCGCAAGTGGTCAACGATCAATGTCGGCAATGTTAGCTCCTGCTATGTGCAGCTGATTGCTGATACAGCAATATGAGATTTAATATTTGTTATAGACACAGTGTTTCAAAGCAAGGTAGGTCATTTCAGCACTGGCGGTGCTTTGGTAAAATAATTGTTAATTGCTGCCATGGGGTAATCTGGGCATAAGTGGCGTCCGATCATTTTTATTTTTAGGCAGCGTTGATATTGGCAGTTGGGGTTTTCAGGTAGAGCAAATATTGACGGATATTGCAGTTGAGGGGTGTTAGGTTAGGGCTAGACATCGATAGAAGGAAGGTTCAAGTGAGAATAGGTTTAGGTTTAGTGAAAGTAAAATATCAGTAAAAATGAATGATATTCTACTATCATTTTACCCATTGCCTAATAGCAGGATATCAGTAATTTACCAACATCCTGATAGTGGCAATCCCTGGCACCCAAAATTCTATGGTACCTTTTTAAATGTACACGTTTCAAAGACAGCAGTGTTTCCATGGTTGCATAGTGTAGTTTGAGCTTGCTCTCTTAGTTATCTATGAAGTTAAATGGTTGAATGGAAAGATTATGTTTAATAAGATGAAATTAAAAGAAAAAAGACTTGTACTTGAGCTATGTTTTTAAAATAAAAGATAGATTTACTTTTAATGGAATCTTTGATTATAACTTAATTACCGTATTTCGCGCCGTATAAGACGCTCCGGAATATAAGACGCACCTAGGTTTAGGGGGCAAAAAACAAGGAAAAAAATAAATATACTAAACCTGGTGCGTCCATGTACCAGGAGCATCTTGTTGATGTTCTCCCCCAATTGGTGTCGTCCTGTGTCCCCTTCTGTCCCAAGTGTGTGTACTACTGTCCCCAGTATGTCAGTGTGTGTCCTGCTTTCCCCAGTATGTTCCCTGCTGCCCCCAGTATGCCCTTAATGTGTGTCCTGCTGTCCCCAGTATGTCCCCTACTACCCCCAGTAAGTCCCTAATGTGTGTTCTGCTGTCCCCAGTATGTCTCCAGTGTGTCTCTGGTACATACCCTGCTGTCCCCAGTATGTCCCTAGTGTGTCTTGCTGTCCCCAGGATGTTCACTGCTGTCCCTATAGTGTATGTCCTGCTGTCCCCAGGTGTTCCCTGTATGTCCCCAGTACGTGTCCTGCTGTCTTCATTATGTCCCTAGTGTGTGTCTTTCTGTCCCTAGGTGTCCCCATTTTGCCTACCGCGTACCTCCCCGTGTTTATGTCCTCAAACACCGCGTTGCCGCTTGTGACTATGTTCCCCCTGGGTGGTCCACAACTTCCGCGTATATGTCAGCAAACACCCGCCGCTTGTGTACATGTCCCCCCGTGCCCCCTGTGTAAATAGCTGGACCCCGCTCATCTTACCTAAGTCGGTGCCTTCTGCAGAGATCGGAGACCCGCTTGTACCCTCACTTGTGTCGCCGCTTTCCCCCGGTGTAAATAGCTGGACCGCGCTCATCTTACCCAAGTCAGTGCCTTCTGCGGGGATCGGAGACCTGTCTTCACACACGCGGCTCCCCCTAGTGAAGGCTTATGCTGATGACGCAGCAGAAGCAATTACTAGAGTGGAAGTGCTGAAGTGAAGACAGGTCTCTGATCCCCGCAGAAGGCACTGACTTAGGTAAGATGAGCGTGGTCCAGCTATTTAAACCGGGGGAAAGCGGCGACACAAGTGAGGGCACAAGCGGGTCTCCGAACCCTGCAGAAGGCACCGACTTAGGTAAGATGAGCAGGGTCCAGCTTTTTACACAGCAAATTGTGTCATTTGTTGCCTTATGAGTGAAGGTTACAAGTCATCTACATGAGAGCAATATGTAAATCTGACCAGTTAACTCAGTGAACTGCTATTGGTACTTTGGACCACAATAAAGCATGGTTGTACAAGACATGTCATTTGCACAGCGGATGTGAAATAGCATAGCTGCTGTTGACAGTAAAACAATAACAGATGCAGTGACATGTTTATTAAGTTTACTGTGCTAAAGCCTGTCACTTTCAAGGGCAATTGCATTGAGACTCACATGGCGATCTATCTCTACACACAATGCTGACGTGCCAGCCTAAAGGAATCACCATTAATAAAATCACCATTCCTGACTTTCTCTTCATTTTCACTATTCCTTCTGGTCCCTCAATTTCACGCTGTTCTTTTTTATTTATTTATTTTTACTTTCAATTGTCTTATCAAACATTTACAGTGAAAAATGACTTCCTGCTGTAGCCATTAGCCACCACGGTTGATGCTAATGACCAAACAGTCAGAACGTGAGATGGCAAATGACAGTGAGTCACAAAATGTATTTAGCGTTAGCTTCCTGCTCGCTCTGGTGCGTCAGTGGAAGGCTACTAGTTTCTTAACAACCAAGACTATTACGAGCAGAAATGCAATGGATAAAGCAGTTTGTTTGTTTAAATAGTCTTTTAAAAAGATTAACCAAGCTCTGTTTAAATGAATCATCCCTGGATGTTTCCATTACTCTGTATGCCTGTGTGTATTCATATGTGTTTGCATATGTAGTCAGTTGTATATATTTATTTCAAGTAAGATAACACCAGTTTGGTCAGGAGAGCGAGCTCAACATTTCCCATCCATTCATGAATATGAGAGTTGTTATGCATTAGGAATGTATACACTAATCTCCTCACAGCTCTTCAACTGCTAGTTCTAAAGATAGGTAGAGTGAGACCGGCAAAGGCTGTAAGAGGTGCAGAGTGCAGGCTGAAGGCTATCCATTTCTGAAAACTAAATTAAGATGTACACATCAACAAGCAGGGCTGATCGGAACAGCTGAATTCCGAGTTCGTCGAAATTTCGTGTACCGCATGCGAAAACCGAGTTTCGTGTTCCGAATTTTCGTGTTCCGAGTGCATTTCTATTGAATTAAATAGTGTTAACTTCTGCGGTTAATTGTAAAGCCCCCGTACATGCTATCATCACCAAATTTGGCATGTATGTTAAGCAGATGAGTAGGAACATGGTAAAAACAAATTTTGTGAAAAGAGCTTATAGTTTTTGAAATAAACGATTTTAAAGTTTCATAGGAAAAATGATTTTTAAACTGTGTAAAATGACACTGCTGCAGAGCAGGTTACTGCATTCCGAGTTCTGTATACATATTGTATACATTTCATGAAAACAGACAGCGTGGGGTCCCCCCTCCCAAGCCTCCTTAACCCCTTGTCCCCCATGCAGGCTGGGATAGCCAGAATGCGGAGTCCCGGCCACGTGGGGCTTCACACCCTGAGCTATACCAGCCCGCATGGTCCATGGTATGGGGGGGCTCTGGAGGAGAGGGGCGGCCAACCTCCCCCTCTCCCCCAGAACCCTTGTCCAATCCATGGACAAGGGGCTCTTCCCCACCTCCGGTGCCCCAGGAGGAGGTGGGGGCCGCCGACGTCCTGGGGGGTTCATGGTGCCATCCGGGGTTCCCCTTTAACAAGCGGACCCCGGAAGCCGCCCCCTCCCCAGGAGAAATGAGTATAGGGGTACACGGTACCCCTTACCCATTTCCGCAGAGTTAAAAAAAGAAATAAAAACACGACAACGAAAAAAGTCCTTTATTGTTCTAAATTAACCAGGGATACTTACCTTGCAATAATCTCACGCCAGTAACCTCAGGAGTGGTCCCACGGCAGTATCCTCTTAGGACATCTCACCACCCTCCCACACTGGCTAACTCCCACCACTGAATGATCACAGTCAGCCTCTGCATCTGTATAGCAGAGGCTGAGAACAGTGCAGAATACCAGACCAGCGGCACACAGAGCTATCGCTCTCGGTAAGCCGTTCTGCTGGCTGGCTGGAATTCTGGAGGTGGGGGGGAGTGCGCAAGGGGGGCCCTAGGTGAGGGAGGGGAGGCTTCTGCCGATCCTGCAGAACTCCTGGGGATGAATGGCTGTAGACAGCCTCTGCAATCTGTATTGCATAAACTAGAAACACGAAAATTGTTTGCTAAAACAAGAATTTTCGGCAAACAGTGTCATAAACAAAATGGCTGCTGGGGAATCCCCGTTCCCCGGAGGCCACCTCAGAGTGTCAGAATACGCGTTATTTCACATGAATGGGTGGGTCCAGGGGATTAGGGCACCTCCTGCTCTGGTCACCTGGACCCACCATCTATGTGAAAAATCACTGGTTTCGCCACTCTAGTGTGGCCTCCAGCGATCGGGGATTTCCCAGTGGCCATTTTGATTGCATAACTGTTTGCCGAAATTTCTTGTTTTAAAGGCAAAATTTTCGTGTTCTCAGCCTCTGCTATACAGATGCAGAGGCTGACTGTGATCATTCAGTGGTGGGAGTTAGCCAGTGTGGGAGGGTGGTGAGATGTCCTAAGAGGATACTGCCGTGGGACCACTCCTGAGGTTACTGGCGTGAGATTATTGCAAGGTAAGTATCCCTGGTTAATTTAGAACAATAAAGGACTTTTTTAGTTGTCGTGTTTTTATTTCTTTTTTTAACTCTGCTGAAATGGGTAAGAGGTACCGTGTACCCCTATACTCATTTCTCCTGGGGAGGGGGCAGCTTCCGGGGTCCGCTTGTTAAAGGGGAACCCCGGATGGCACCATGAACCCCCCAGGACGTCGGCGGCCCCCACCTCCTCCTGGGGCACCGGAGGTGGGGAAGAGCCCCTTGTCCATGGATTGGACAAGGGTTCTGGGGGAGAGGTGGAGGTTGGCCGCCCCTCTCCTCCAGAGCCCCCCCATACCATGGACCATGCGGGCTGGTAAAGCTCAGGGTGCGAAGCCCCACGTGGCCGGGACTCCGCATTCTGGCTATCCCAGCCTGCATGGGGGACAAGGGGTTAAGGAGGCTTGGGAGGGGGGACCCCACGCTGTCTGTTTTCATGAAATGTATACAATATGTATACAGAACTCGGAATGCAGTAACCTGCTCTGCAGCAGTGTCATTTTACACAGTTTAAAAATCATTTTTCCTATGAAACTTTAAAATCGTTTATTTCAAAAACTATAAGCTCTTTTCACAAATTTTTTTTTACCATGTTCCTACTCATCTGCTTAATATACATGTCAAATTTGGTGATGATAGCATGTACGGGGGCTTTACAATTCACCACGGAATTTAGCACAATTGACTTCAATGTAAACACGAATTCGGTACTCGGAATTGCAGAATTTTCGAGTTTCGAGTGCTTACTCGGAACTGCCAAATTCCGATGGCAAACTCGAAATTCGGAATCCGAGAGCTCAGCTCATCTGTGCCTGAATCAGTGGCGTAGCTTTGGAGCTGTGGGCCCCGATGCAAGTTTACATTGGGGCCCCCCAAGCACTCTATACATAACAATTGATACGGCGCACCAAAACCTGCCAAGGACAACTACAGTGTCAGAGGTGCAAGAAGGGGATGGAGAACAGCTTGTTAATGATTACCACTATTCAAAGTGTCTATAGAAGTGATTATTACAGCACAGGACCAATAGAGAGCTAATACTGCATTTGAGGGAGGGCCCTTTGGGGCCCCTCTGGCCCAAGGGCCCCGATGCTGTCGCTACCGCTGCAACCCCTATTGCTACGCCCCTGGCCTGAATGTTTCCTTCAAGTTATGTTCACAGCGGTGCGTTGTGGTGGGGCATAATGGCCACATTGTTACGTAGCTTTCTGCACTGCAATGCATCAGTCCTAGTGCTGTGTTGCGGTAAAATGGCATGCGGCATATCATGCCATTCTGCATGCAGTTTGTTACTGCGGAATGAGCGCGTTAACAGTGATGGTGAAGCATACATTATATTTACTGAATGCTTCCCTGAATGCGTGCATTGCGCCTTTTCCATTCCTTTGCGTTCCTGCTGTTACAGGGATGCAACTCCACTGTGAACGTAGCCTTAAAAGATGAGTTGCCTTTTTAATACATATCATATTTACTTTGTTTTGCTTTGTTCACATCTAAAATCGAAATTGCTGACGCCAGCTTTTTTCAAATTTTTACACAATTTTTTTTGCCGCCTCCCGGTGCTTACCTGTGCGCTGCTATTTTTTTATAAAGTGCTTTTCTAAGCGCTTTTGCAGAGAGAGGCCTGGTGCAGACCAAAAGCCGCTAGCAGATCCGCAAAACTCTAGCGGATTTTGGAAAGCTTTGTCTTATTATTTAGCAGCGTTTTGCTAGCGTTTTGCGTTTTGCGGTAGCGTTTTGTAGGCTTTTTTGTAGCGTTTTTGAAGAAAAGAGGATGAAAGAGATTAACCACTTGAGGACCGCCCCCAGCCGATGGGCGGCGGCAAAGACCGGGCCCAAACGCCTGCAATACGCCCATCGGCGGGGGCGGCATCAGCGGTGGCTGTGCGGCGATCGCGTCATCAATGACGCGATCGCCGCCGGCAATAGGCTCCGCCCACCCTGCTCGGAAACCCGACGGCCAATTAGCAGCGCCGGCGGGTTTCAAATGTGGCGATCCGGCCAATCAGAGGAGTATAATACACTTTGTTATTGTAACAAAGTGTATTATACTGGCTGCCTCCTCCGCTGATGGTCACTCGTCGTGCGACCATCAGAGAGGACAGGCAGCCCAGTAAGTGAAGCACACACACACACTTTGACCCACACAAACCCCCCGATCGCCCACCCCAGCCCTCAGAACCCCCCCTGACCACCCCAGCACACCAGTATCTGCACCCCACCACCCACCTAAAAAACCCATCAATCACTCCCTGTCACTATCTAGGGACGCTATCCCGTAGGTTAGGTCCCTAACTGCCCCTAGGGTCCCCTGATCACCCCCCCTACCCTCAGATCCCCCCCAGACCCCCCTCCCATACCACCCCCCTGTATGCTGTATACAGCTATATAGCTGCCTTACCCACTGATCACCTGTCTATCACCCATCTATCACCTGTCTATCACCGTTTGTCACCACCACCCATCAGCGCAGACCCTAAACTGTCCCTTGGGGGCACCTGATCACCCACCCAGACCCTCAGATTGCCCTCAGACCCCCCCCCCCCTCCTGATAACCTCCCCAGTGCATTGTTTACATCTATTCTCCCCTGTAATCCCTCACTGATCTCCTATCGTCACCCCCTGTGTTTGCCACCCACCAGATCAGGACCCAGTCTGCCCCGTGCGGGCACCTAATCAACCCCCCACACCCTTAGATCGCCCTCAGCCCCCCCCCCCACAATCACCTTCCCAGTGCATTGTATTTGATTGTGCTGCAATTGTATTTGATTGTGCTGACATTCAATTTCATTGTGCTGACATTCAATTTTATTGTGCTGTAATTGTATTTGATTGTCCCGTGATTGGCTTTGATTGTCCCGTGATTGCCCTGTGATTGCCCTTTGATTGGCCTGTGATCGGCTTTGATTGTCCCGTGATCGGCTTTGATTGTCCCGTGATCGGCTTTGATTGTCCCGTGATTGGCTTTGATTGTCCCGTGATCGGCTTTGATTGTCCTGTGATCGGCTTTGATTGTGACGTGATTGGTTTGATTGCCCTGTGATTGCCCTGTGATTGGCCTGTGATTGGCTTCGATTGGCCTGTGATCGGCTTTGATTGTGTCGTGATTGGTTTGATTGCCCTGTGATTGCCCTGTGATTGGCCTGTGATTTGCATTGATTGTCCCGTGATCGGCTTTGATTGTCCTGTGATCGGCTTTGATTGTGCCGTGATTGGTTTGATTGCCCTGTGATTGCCCTGTGATTGGCCTGTGATTGGCTTCGATTGGCCTGTGATCGGCTTTGATTGTATCGTGATTGGTTTGATTGCCCTGTGATTGACTTTGATTGTCCCGGGAATTGAGTGCCCTGTGATTGGCCTGCGATTGCCCTGTGATTGCCTTTGATTGTCCTGTGATTGTTTCTGATTGCCTCTGATTCCCCACTCGCCACCACCCCCCTGTCACTATCCAAGTGATCTAAAAACAGTGAAAACTGTCACTTTTTTAGTATCACTAGTGTTCGCAGTTAGGCCAGTTAGCTAGGCCCCTTTGTAAGTGTCAGTTAGTGCTCAGCCCACTGCACCACAGTCACTAATTAGCGTCATCACTGTCGCTAATCAACATTAGTACTATATAGTATCTGTAAGTGATCATTACTGATCGCAGTCAGATCTATTAGGGTCACTAGGATCCACAAAAAAACGCAGTGTTTGCCCGATCAGGCCTGATCGTTCGCCTGCACTTGCGTTCAGCCTGCCCCACCACAGTGACAGAATTTTTTTTTCTGATCACTGCAAAAAACACTGTACAATAGCTGTGGCACTGTAAACATCAGTTTTGATTTTTTTATCAAAACTCAGTGACCACAGCTTTCTACCTCTCAAATACTCCCTTTTGCTAGGTAGGTGCTCTTTTTTTCTAGGTAGTCTCAGAGGAATACCCACTAAATTTAGCAGCCCACCATGGCAAGAAAGGGGTATTCCGATGATGAGGTTCTCAGGTACATGGCCCAGTCTGATGAGGACGATTGGGACGCCTCATTCGACGAATCTTCCGGGTCAGAGTTTGAACCTGAATTGAGCAGTGGCTCACTGACCGATAGTGATGACGAGGTTGAGGTCCCGGCTAAAGCCAGGCGTACCACACCCCATGTTGGACCGCAGGTGGCGCAGGATTGGCCTCAAGGGCATCAGAGTGGTGTTCGTGCTGGTCTGAGATTTCATGGTGGGGCAGGCACCAGCAGCACAACATCTCCTGGACCTAGCACCAGTACTTCCGTAGACCCTGGTGAAGTGGCGAGCACCAGCATGGAAGTTGAAACTGGTTCGGTGGCACGTGCAGTAAGATCCCAGTCGCAGCCACCAAGAAGACGGGCCCGTACTACCCCTAGTTTACCAGAGGTGCTGGCAAACCCAAATTGGCAATCCCCTGATTCCGCCGCACCCGTACTTCCCCCTTTCACCGCCCAGTCTGGAGTCCAGGTGGAGACAGATAATCTAGGATCAGCCCTAGACTTTTTCTATCTGTTCTTCACACAGGATCTCTTCGACTTAATTGTGGCAGAGACCAACCGTAAGGCCACACAATATATAACCACCAATCCGGAAAAGTTCCTTGCCCAGCCTTTTCGGTGGAAACCAGTCCAAGTTTCCGAAATGAAAATTTTTTTGGGGCTTCTCCTTCACACGGGACTAGTAAAGCAGAATGTGTTGCAGTCTTATTGGTCTATGGACCCATCATATCATGTTCCCCTGTACTCTGCTGCCATGTCCAGGACACGATTTGAGAACATCCTGCGCTTCCTGCACTTCAATAACAACGAAACCTGTCATCGAAGTGACCACTCTGCTTTTGACCGGCTCCACAAAATTCGACCCCTCATAGACCACCTGTCATCCAGATTTGCAGATGCTTATACCCCTGACTAGGACATCTGCGTAGACGAGTCCCTCATACGCTTTACCGGGCATCTTCGTATCAAACAGTACATCCCAAGCAAGCGCGCCCGGTATGGGGTGAAACTGTATAAGCTCTGTGAAAGGGCCACAGGCTATACATCTTATTTTAGGGTCTATGAGGGAAAAGACTCAAAATTGGAGCCGGTCGGATGCCCTGACTACCTGGGGAGCAGTGGAAAGGTTGTGTGGGACTTGGTGTCACCCTTGTTCCAGAAAGGGTACCATCTTTTTGTGGACAATTATTACACAAGTGGGGCCCTCTTTCAGCACTTAAAAATAGAAAAAATCCGATGCTGTGGCACCGTGCGGCCTAGTCGCCGGGGCTTCCCCCAACGGCTCATTACCACCAGACTTGAACGGGGGCAGAGGGCCGCCTTGTGTGCTGACGACCTGCTCACGGTGAAATGGAAGGACAAGAGGGAGGTTAACTTCCTGTCCACCATTCACGCAGACACGACAGTTGAAATTCAACGGCGAACTGAGGTCATTGTAAAACCCCTTGTCGTCCATGAGTATAATACTAACATGGGAGGGGTGGACTTCAATGACCAGAGGTTAGCGCCCTATTTAGTTGCCCGAAAAACAAGACGCTGGTATAAAAAAGTGTCTTTTTACCTCATTCAATTGGCAATTTACAACAGCTTTGTTCTCTACAGTAAGGCTGGGAGAACTGGATCGTTTATTCAATTTCATAAACAGATCGTGATGGAATTCCTGTATCCAGGAGGTGCCGTGGCCCAACCCCAAGATGCAACCAGCCGGCTGCATGGAAGGCATTACGCCTATCCAATTCCGAGTACCCCAGGTCACCGAATCCGAAGAAAACGTTGTCGTGTCTGCAGCAGGGCTGGAATAAGGCGTGACACCACTGTTTATTGTCCCACCTTTCCTGACCAGCCTGGCCTATGCCTAGGGGAGTGTTTTGAGAGGTACCACGAGCAGGTACACTATTAGAGTGTAGGGAACTCCACACACAGCGGTAGGCACACAAGGGTCTCTCAGTGCTATTTCACACTGCTGCGATGCGTTAGGGCAAAATGCCTAGCAAAAGTCACACTTTGCGGTCCCCCCCTACGCCGGAAGTGCTTGACTCAACGCTAGTGCATGCCTACGTTACTGCGTGGCTTCTGTGGCAATATCGATCGGCCCGGAAGTCATGTTAGTCTATGGCGACGCAGTTCATTACTAGGCCGAATGCTACTCTTGTGGTATTGCCTGAAGGTCTGTTTTGGACGATACGGTGCGGCGGGCTCGACCCACCGGATATGTCAATATGCAGTGTGAAACCAAACATCGGGTTTCCAGAGACCCTAATACACAGGGCTGCCAGAAACCTCTCCTTTCACTTGGGACAAATTGCGTAATGTACTTCGCCACAACTCTGTGCGATTTGCACTTCGCACATTGTTCCATGGGGGAGGAGAGGTTTGTCCTCGGGAGGTAAGTTAAAAAAAAACCAAAAAAAAAACCAAAAAACAGGTAAGCAAAGTAGTTAATGTTTGGTTTGCAATGTTAAGGTTTTTATTAAAAAAGTTCAAAGTTTATTAATGTTAATGAAGCAATTGCTTTGCTGCTTTCTTGTTTTTCATTTTTTTTTTGTATTTTTTTTCTCTTTTTCCATCCAATAACCTTCCAGGTGGACCGAGCGAACGACTAACCAGCTGCAGCACTGATGGTGCATCCTGACAGAACATTGCGCGTCTGTCAGCTTACACACAAGTCGGTGCATGCAGCGCTGCAGGACGAGATTTCTCCTCCACAGTCAAAAAGATATGTTTGCCGAGGCATATGGGCCGAGGAGTGGTGTTGGGGATTCATATGCTTTGGCAAGCACTTTGTATCAAAAAAGAACTCTGGCAATGATTTGTTCATCCACATCGATCGGTGTGAATGGATAAATCAGGTTTGCCAGGGCATACGAGCTGGTGGGTTTGGATTTTTGGGGCGGCAGCTCCTATGTCCTGGCAGACGCCTTCCCTTCCTTTTTGTATTGTGTTGTCTTTTTTCTTCTCTCTTTTTTCTATCCAGACCGACCAATCAGCTGCAGCACTGATGGTGCATCCTGACAGAACATTGCGCGTCTGTCAGCTTACACACAAGTCGGTGCATGCAGCGCTGCAGGACGAGATTTCTCCTCCGCAGTCAAAAAGATATGTTTGCCGAGGCATATGGGCCGAGGAGTGGTGTTGGGGTTCATATGCTTTGGCAAGCACTTTGTATCAAAAAAGAACTCTGGCAATGATTTGTTCATCCACATCGATCGGTGTGAATTGATAAATCAGGTTTGCCAGGGCATACGAGCTGGCGGGTTTGGATTTTTGGGGCGGCAGCTCCTATGTCCTGGCAGACGCCTTCCCCTCTTTATTTTTTTCAAAAATTTTTGGCAGATATTTTTTCATCCACATTGATTGATTGATTGATTGTTTGACGTTCATTTTTCCTTTCAGCCCAGAGTGCATTACCCTTATGCCCAATATAAGGAGTATAGCAAAAACTCCTAATACTGGCCATACATGTAATGATTGCAGAGACCCTAAAATGCCAGACCCCACAAATGATGCCATTTTGGAAAGAGGACACCCCAAAGTATTCCGTTAGGTGCATGGTGAGTTCATAGAATATTTAATTTTTTGTCACAAGTTAGCAGAAATTGTGGTTTGTTTGTTTTTTTCACAAAATGTCATTTTCCGCTAACTTGTGACAAAAAATAAAATTTTCTATGAACTCACCATGGCCCTCATGGAATACCTTAGCGTGTATTCTTTCCAAAATTGGGTCATTTGTGGGGTTTGTTAACTGTCCTGGCAAGTGTGGGGGGGGGGGGTGCTAAATTGTAAGTACCTCTGTAAAGCCTGAAGGTGCTCATTGGACTTTGGGCCCCTTAGCGCAGTTAGGGTGCAAAAAAGTGCCACACATGTGGTATCGCCGCACTCGGGAGAAGTAGTTTAATGTGTTTTGGGGTGTATTTTTACACATACCCATGCTGGGTGGGAGAAATATCTCTGTAAATGACAATCTTTATTTTTTTACACACAATTGTCCATTTACAGAGATATTTCTCCCACCCAGCATGAGTATGTGTAAAAATACACCCCAAAACATATTAAACTACTTCTCCTGAGTACGGCGATACCACATGTGTGGCACTTTTTTGCACCCTAACTGCGCTAAGGGGCCCAAAGTTCAATGAGTACCTTTAGGATTTCACAGGTCATTTTGCGACATTTGGTTTCAAGACTACTCCTCACGGTTTAGGGCCCCTAAAATGCCCGGACAGTATAGGAACCCCACAAATGACCCCATTTTAGAAAGAAGACACCCCAAGGTATTCCGTTAGTAGTACGGTGAGTTCATAGAAGATTTTATTTTTTGTCACAAGTTAGCGGAAAATGACACTTTGTGAAAAAAAACAATAAAAATCAAATTCCCACCCAGCATGGGTATGTGTAAAAATACACCCCAAAACACTTTAAACTACTTCTCCCGAGTGCGGTGATACCACATGTGTGGCACTTTTTTGCACCCTAACTGCGCTAAGGGGCCCAAAGTCCAATGAATACCTTTAGGATTTCAAGGGTCATTTTGAGACATTTGTTTTCAAGACTACTCCTCACGGTTTAGGGCCCCTAAAATTCCCTGACAGTATAGGAACCCCACAAATGACCCCATTTTAGAAAGAAGACACCCCAAGGTATTCCGTTAGGAGTATGGTGAGTTCATAGAAGATTTTATTTTTTGTCACAAGTTGGCGGAAATTGATTTTTATTGGTTTTTTTCACAAAGTGTCATTTTCCGCTAACTTGTGACAAAAAATAAAATCTTCTATGAACTCACCGTACTCCTAACGGAATACCTTGGGGTGTCTTCTTGCTAAAATGGGGTCATTTGTGGGGTTCCTATACTGTCCGGGCATTTTAGGGGCCCTAAACCGTGAGGAGTAGTCTTGAAACGAAATTTCTCAAAATGACCTGTGAAATCCTAAAGGTACTCATTGGACTTTGGGCCCCTTAGCGCAGTTAGGGTGCAAAAAAGTGCCACACATGTGGTATTGCCGTACTCAGGAGAAGTAGTACAATGTGTTTTGGGGTGTATTTTTACACATACCCATGCTGGGTGGGAGAAATATCTCTGTAAATGGACAATTGTGTGTAAAAAAATCAAAAGATTGTCATTTACAGAGATATTTCTCCCACCCAGCATGGGTATGTGTAAAAATACACCCCAAAACACATTAAACTACTTCTCCCGAGTGCGGCGATACCACATGTGTGGCACTTTTTTGCACCCTAACTGCGCTAAGGGGCCCAAAGTCCAATGAATACCTTTAGGATTTCAAGGGTCATTTTGAGACATTTGTTTTCAAGACTACTCCTCACGGTTTAGGGCCCCTAAAATGCCCGGACAGTATAGGAACCCCACAAATGACCCCATTTTAGAAAGAAGACACCCCAAGGTATTTCGTTAGGAGTACGGTGAGTTCATAGAAGATTTTATTTTTTGTCACAAGTTGGCGGAAATTGATTTTTATTGGATTTTTCACAAAGTGTCATTTTCCGCCAACTTGTGACAAAAAATAAAATCTTCTATGAACTCACCGTACTCCTAACGGAATACCTTGGGGTGTCTTCTTTCTAAAATGGGGTCATTTGTGTGGTTTCTATACTGTCCAGGCATTTTAGAAGCCCTAAACCGTGAGGAGTAGTCTTGAAAACAAATGTCTCAAAATGACCCTTGAAATCCTAAAGGTACTCATTGGACTTTGGGCCCCTTAGCGCAGTAAGGGTGCAAAAAAGTGCCACACATGTGGTATCGCCGTACTCAGGAGAAGTAGTATAATGTGTTTTGGGGTGTATTTGTACACATACCCATGCTGGGTTGGAGAAATCTCTCTGTAAATGGACAATTGTGTGTAAACAAAATCAAAAGATTGTCATTTACAGAGATATTTCTTCCACCCAGCATAGGTATGTGTAAAAATACACCCCAAAACACATTATACTACTTCTCCTGAGTACGGCAATACCACATGTGTGACCCCTTTTTGCAGCCTAGGTGGCCCAACGCCCAATGAGCACCTTTAGGCTTTACAGGGGTGCTTACAATTTTGAACCCCCCAAAATGCCAGGACAGTAAATACACCCCACAAATGACCCCATTTTGGAAAGTAGACACTTCAAGGTATTCAGAGAGGGCTATGGTGAGTCTGTGGCTGATTTCTTTTTTTTTTGTCACAAGTTAGCAGAAATGGATTTTTTTTTCACAAAGTGTCATTTTCCGCTAACTTGTGACAAAAAATAAAATCTTCTATGAACTCACCATGCCTCTCAGTGAATACTTTGAGATGTCTTCTTTCCAAAATGGGGTCATTTGGGGGGTATTTATACTATCCTGGAATTTTAGCACCTCATGAAACATAACAGGTGCTCAGAAAAGGCAGAGATGCTTGAAAATGGGAAAATTCACTTTTGGCACCATAGTTTGTAAATGCTATAACTTTTACCCAAACCAATAAATATACGCTGAATGTTTTTTTTTAAATCAAAAACATGTTTGTCCACATTTTTCGCGCTGCATGTATACAGAAATTTTACTTTATTTGAAAAATGTCAGCACAGAAAGTTAAAAAAAATCATTTTTTTGCCAAAATTCATGTCTTTTTTGCTGAATATAATAAAAAGTAAAAATCGCAGGAGCAATCAAATAGCACCAAAAGAAAGCTTTATTAGTGACAAGAAAAGGAGCCAAAATTCATTTAGGTGGTAGGTTGTATGAGCGAGCAATAAACCGTGAAAGCTGCAGTGGTCTGAATGGAGAAAAAGGCTCTGGTACTTAAGGGGCGAAAAGACTGTGGTCCTCAAGTGGTTAAACAAAGAGTTAAAGGTAGATATATTGATGACACATGTGGATTTAATTAAGGAATTGAAGTGAAATCACCAATATATAAAGGGAGTGGTCCTTCACAGCATTGTGGGTTAGTTGAGGAGAGGTGACATAGTGGTTTAGAGTGTGGAGTATTTTTTTGTGAGGAAATGTATCCAGATTTGCTGTTATGAATATGTGTAGCAGCATATATGAGACGCAGGCCAAGGACACGAAGATACTGGGTGCATCCCATACTTCAACAGCGGTGCAGGAAGGGCCAATTTTGGACACTGTATCGTGACTTGAGGCAGCATCCAGACAAGTTCTATGGCTACACCAGAATGTCTGTGGGCAGGTAAGATGTGTTTTGTTTGTTCTGTACCATTTGGCTCTCTTTTAATTTAAATAATGAATGTATTAGCCATTGTTGACCCTTATTTCACACTCTGTTGGACTCCAATGTACAAACCAACACAATCATCAATCAGGTGTATGCATTAAAAAACTAATATTACCGTTATGCTTGTCCCTGGTGTGTTATGCATACACTGCCTAACACCTATAGCTCACTGTGAGTACCCAGTAACTACTATAGTATATAACCATAGATCATTTTTGGACAATAACCTTAGGTACTAATTCCACGTAACATACATTTGTACCTATACCAATGTCATGCACCTATGAACATCTGAAACTCAGTAAAGACACTTTTTTTGGCCATCGAATGTTTTATTTGTTTTTGGTACTCTTTGGCCAACTATTTGTTTAGGCCAGGTTGTGATCATAATTGTTTATAAAAAAGAGAAGCTATATGCCAAAAAAAGAAATTGTTTGTATCACAAACATCATCAGACAATAACATATGCATCTGACTTTTTGACAGTTTTGATGGCCTTTTGAATAAATTGAAGGATGCCCTTCAACGGCAAGATACCAACTATCGCTGCGCAATAACTCCAACGGAGCGTCTCCTCAATTTTAACATAAAACATAAATATTTACAATATCAATAAGGCACACTTCCTAGTCATGTTGTGCGAGAAAATCAGACATACTACCAGTGTCATGAGTGAA
This sequence comes from Hyperolius riggenbachi, assembly GCF_040937935.1. NCBI lineage: Eukaryota > Metazoa > Chordata > Amphibia > Anura > Hyperoliidae > Hyperolius > Hyperolius riggenbachi. Next base: position 245,254,373 of record NC_090649.1, read on the forward strand.
AGCTGGTGGACCAGAATCTGAAGTTGTTTGTGGCTGGGTGTGAGTTGATAAATCAGTGTACACTGGAGTGTCTGATCTTTGAAACCTATTACCTTGTTGAAAACGCATAGGTGCTGTCATAGGGTAATGAGGCTGCTGACCATATGCCAGGTTTGCCATATGCATAGGTGGGTAACTAGGTGGGTCATACATACGTTGACTCTGGTAAGATGGTTGTGGGTATGAATGATACTGATGAATGGCATGAGGCATGTGTTGTTGAGGCAGGGACATAGTTGGTGATATTTTCTTCTGGATGGCTCTGAGGTTGCAAAATTTGCCCAGTGTCTCTGAGATGGCATGTCTGGCTGCCCATTGTTTATCAGGTGGCACTTTTTGTAACAATGGCATAAAAACTTAACAGATACTGTGTGCATGGCTCTTTTAATTGTTTGATTTCCTCCTCTCGCTTCTCCATATGATCCACAGCCTTTTCAATTGAAGTAATGAGCTTGTGATCGTATTCAGCCCTGCTTATACCTCTTCCTATTCTCCTGCCTTGTGTTGCTGCCCTCACACCTCTACTAGATCTGTGAGTTGTGCGTGGCCTAGTAGTTTGTGTGCTCTGTTGTGTTTGATCTGCTGTAGTTGAGTCACTCTCATCCAGTGTAGCTGTGTCACCATCCTGTGCAGTGAAATCTTCCACTTCGAGATCACTGCTTGTGTTCTGGCCAGCATCTATTTCCGCCTCCTCAGGATCAGGATCAACTGGCAGGCTATCGTCAGTTCTAATGTAAAGGAAAAGAGAAAAATTATTTAGTGTTATAGTGGCCAGTGATGTCAAAACAAAAAATGTCATTGATGTGGATGTTTAATTGGCAAATAATACTAGTTGCCTGTCTCTCCAGCAGAAATTTTGTGTGTATTACTTTAAGGCACAGCCCCTGATCAATCATGCAGATCAGATGTACTAAGTGAAGCAGTAATTTATGAGCTACATGCTTGTTTCTGGTGTGTGATTCAGACACTACTGCAGCCAAATAGATCAACAGGACTGTAAGGCAACTGGTATTTGTGCACAAAATCCTACCATATTCCTGTCATTTAATAATCGCATTACAAATTGCATAGTCAATTGTCATATTAAGCAAAGGCCTACTATACATTGTCCTGTAGGCAATCAGATTAAGGCTATCACACTCCTGCAATGCATTGTGGGACTTGTACTTCATTAACAGCTGTAGAGGATACTTTTTACAGAAGTGTAATAGGTTAACATTTGCGCCATACTTACTCAGCCGATTCATGATGTTTTTTCAAAAATTCAAGAATGCCACAGTATTTATATTTTGTTCTTTGGAAACTGCCAGACCCACTTTTTGATTCTTGATATTGTTTCTCCAGCTCCTTTTTATAACTGTCTCGCACAGACTTCCATCTTTTGCGCAGGAGACCAACTTTGAACAAAAAGAAAAATAAACATTTCTCTATTACTTTTCAGATTTCTGGCAACAGGGCATTCATATGCAGCACTACATCATCAGTTCCCGATGGGAAGATCTACAATCCGGTACCTTGTTTTGGACACCTGCAAACTGATCTGGAAAACACTGCAGCCAGAATGTATGCCAACTCAGGCAGTTTGTATTATAATTATAAGAATTTTTTTTCTCTTGTGCTCATGGCTGTGGTGGATGCGAATTTGAAGTTTCTATATGTGGATGTGGGTGCTTACTGTAGTTCCCATGATTCTGCAGTTTTCCAACACAGCAGATTTGGTTTGAAACTCCTAACTGGCCAAATGACTTTACCAGCACCACGACCCTGGCCTGACACCTTACCCGTGTGTAATGTGGCTTGTGGCTGATGAGGCATTTGCTCTATCCGAACATGTTATGCAGCCTTATGTCCAAAGAGATATGTCACAGAAAAAAATGGTTTTTAATCAGCGCCTTACCAAAGCCAGACAAGTGGTGGAATGTGCTTTTGGCATTCTTTCGCACAAATGGCGCATTTATCATACTGCCCTAAAAATGAAACCACAGTATGCAATAGCAGTTGTGAAGGCCACATGTGTTTTGCACATTTATGTCAGAACATTAAATGGCATGAACACGGAGGAGGAGGAGGAGGAGATTACACCCAGTACTCTTCTAAATGTCGCCCCTTCTACTTTACGTGGGCCTATTTCTGCGATTCAAATGAGAGATAAACTCACAGATTATTTTGTGACATAACCTAATTTTATGTAAATACTGCAGAGTGACAGTTAATTTGATTACTTGATGATCTTTAGTTTACGATTAAACATTAGTTCCACCTGTTTGTATCTGTTAATCAATGATCATGCTCTTAACTGTACTATAACAACCCAATTCATAATACATGTGCATACATACACACACATGTACCTGCTGTTTCGATTGAGAGATGGCTATAGAGAGACAGAGACTGCAAGAGAGACATCTGGTAATGACACTTATGATTAGCTAATTAACCTTTCAGGGGAGGGGTCTTCACGTATTGTAGCCACAGTGCAGAAATACTCAACTTAAAACACTTAACATCACATGTAAAAAAAATACACTCACTTTTTGCATCTTCGGCCTGCGGTGACAAATTATCCCATTTTTCACCCAGAAAGTCATGGGCAATGTTTCTCCAGATGTCATTAAGCCTTTGATGATCTTTATGTCCAGGCAATGTCTTGTCATACAGCTCTGGACAATTCTGGATCTTAATTATTAAATTTTCAGGCGTAAACCACGTGCCAGACATCTTGCACAAACCTTCTCTGCAATCCCTCATGCAAAGCAGAACAACAGGAAGTACACTTTGACCTGGAAGAGCTGCTTCTGTCCAAAAATGCATCTGCATCTGCTTCGAAAACCGCTTTACCAAGCGGTTTGACAGGCGTTTTGCGTTTTTCCTATACTTAACATTGGAGGCAGAAACGCCTCCGCAATCCAAATTCTGCAGCAGCCCGGGAGTATGCGTTTCTGCAAAACGCCTCCCGCTCTGGTGTGCACCAGCCCTTTGAAATACATTACCCAAGCGGATCCTCAGCCGCAAGCGGATCGCAAAACGCATCCGAACTGCTCTGGTGTGCACTAGGCCAGACTCTGGTTTTTTTCACTTCCTGACATCAGTCAGGAAGTGAACTCTTTCACCCGGAAACTAATAAATACAATGTATTTATTCATGAAAGCTCTGGGGAAATCGCTATACGAAGCACTTTTTCAAGCACTTTGCAATTTCCCTTTACCTTACATTGAGGCAAATCGCCCCAAAATGGTACAGGCAGCACTTTGGCGAGCGGATCAGAATTGAACCACTCAGATGTGAACACTCTCACAGGGAATCATTGCACAAGTGCTTTTAGGGCAATTTTGAAAATCACCAGCGCTTAAAAAAAGGCAAAAACACCCTAGGTGTGAACAAGCCCTTACAGATGCCAAATACTGTGCTTGTGGCAGGGGGGAAGGAGAGGAGAGGGGGAATGCGCATGTCAAGTAGGTGTTATGGGTAGTTCATTGGTGGGTGCATGGCACATTCTTGAAAAGAATTGGGTAATTACTCCTACTGTATGTCAAAATGTAGACCTTTCAGGGCCTGTTCATTGTATGATAATATATCTCTATACATTGCTGATGTGCAGCCATAAGTAAATCCAAAAAGCAAACAAAACCAGACATGACTCTAGTCTTTCAGAAAAATGTATTACTGTGTCTTATAATTGTGTCTTTATTATGGTGTCATATTGTTGTGTCTTTATTTGTTATTGTGTCTTTATTTATTATTGTGTTATATTGTTGTGTCTTTATTTATTATTGTGCCTTTATTTATTATTGTGTCTTAATATTGTGTCTTTGTATGCAGGTTACATAGCAATTAAAACCAGTATGACATTTTGGGTCAGGTGCCCTTCATCAAGTGCTTATGGAAAACCTTGCAAGTATTTAATTTTTCTTAATATTCTGTTTTGCCTTGACAGCAGATTCTTTTGTAAAAGTTATTCTTTAATAAACTAATATAAACATGAATACGTTCTGCTAGTCATTTATATATGCAAACATCAGGTTTTTATAGTAGCAGTATAGCTACTATTATGGTAACTGTTACATACACTTTTTTCATCGCATTTTGCTTACAATTTCTTTGCACTTGTCCAGTAAATCAGCACCAGTGAGCATATAATTTTTTAGTGCCCCGTGTCTTGTCTACCATTTATGGGTAATGCATATTTAATATGTAACATAGGCAAGTTCAGGGGGGATTATAGCTGCCCTGAATCCCCATGCAGACCAGAGCCAGTGCAGTGTCTGGGGAAAGGCATACGTTGAGGCTGCAGAATGTCTTCAGGTATTACCGTGCTGCTGTCTGAATTTTTTCCCCCCTGCTAAAGTTGACTTGGATGGAGCAGCAGCGTGTGTATAGAGCATGGAGCAGCTCTGGGGAACTTAAAGAGACTCAAGTGCTTAAAAATAACTTTTCATTAAAATAACATCTCTCATTAAAATATATAGCTCTATGATAAAAATAAGAACTAATTCATACCACCAGGTATTGCACGCTATCAATTTATTCTTAAGCTGCGTTCCCGTCTCAATCTTGCCCCTGGCATTTTTTTTCATTCTCTTGGCCAGCGCGTGCAGGATTGTGGGATTGCTGGCATCACTGGCAAGTCCAGCTTTAAAGCCCGGCTCATGAATGGCCCACAAATAGCTTAATTTGTAAAATCTCGCAAGAACAACTCCATTTGCAGCAGACCGGTGGACAGAAAGGCTTTTTAGGACACGGTGGTTTGGCTGCTTCGTGGGACCCGAGCGAGGCAGAGAGGCTGAAGCATTGACTAAGCGGAAAAGCTAACGGGCTAACCAGGATACAAAAGCGGCTGCAGCAGGATTCCTGCAAACTTGTCTGCCTGTAACCTGTATGAGATTTCACAGGCACATTTGCATGAAGGGGAGGGCAGAAGGCTGGAGGGGAGGACAAATGCTGGAAGGGAAGCTCAGAGCTGAGGGTGTACTGTTCCTGATGTCAACATGAGAAGCAAGATGGAGGTGCTACAGCCGATATAAATGTGAGTCTGTTCTATCCACTACAATGTCCCAGATGTAAATGTTACATGTTTATTGAACTGTAAACAGTGCACAGACTACATATATGTATTGCGTTTCAAACCTTTTTTTTAGTCTGCAAGTCCTCTTTAACAGAGCACAGAGTCAGGTATGAGCACAGCCCTGTGTCCTGCTGTGTGAATAATTCACTTCCCCCTTCATTAGCAATGTCGTCTGTCTTCATTATTATCTGTATCCAAACTGCTCCTGATCAAACCTGTTATCAATCGGGAGCAGATCGGACATGTCAGCATTAATCGTCAGATCCTGTCAGTCGGACAGGAAATTGCATTATGTGTACCCAGCATGATGTCCTACCATATTATTATACTGTATTGTGCGTGGCTGAGGAAGACCTTTCTGGAATCCCCCCTAGAAAATCCTGGGTTTGCCCCTGATGTATATAGATACAGGAAACAGAGGTGTGCGCCTGCTGAGTCCATTTAGTCACAGAATCTTGCAAGATGCAATGGAGGAACATTGAACTTTAAAGGACATCCAAACTGACATGTGACATAATGAGATAGGCATGTGTATGTACAGTGCCAGGCACACAAATAACTAGGCTGCATACCTTTTTTTTTCTCTGCCTGAAAGAGCTAAACTTCAGGTATGCAAGTGACAGTTTCTGTTCAGGACGGGACTGAGTCAGGCTATAGTATAACCCTCACATCAAGGAATTACAACCATAAAACATTTTCCTGGCAGGAAATGACTTTTGAGAGCAGGAAAGAGATAAAAAGCTCAATAGTTCATATATTTTAGCTCTGGCATAGTTCAATGAATGTGTCATTGAGCAGAGACAGTCTAAGAGTAATAACTTAAAAAGTAGATTTAAATTTAAAATACAACTGTGGGATGTCTTAAAAGTCATTTTTAGGAGAAGGAGGATAGATACAATTGTTTATTTAATCAGTTTATTTTCACCTCGGATGTCCTTTAAGGCTAGTTTCCCACATGGTGCAGTGTGATTTGTGAGTGGATTTGTGAGTGGCAGAGGAGCCTACCACAGTGCAGTGCATTGCATCGCATCATTGCATACAGATTTGTCCCTGCAGCAGATGGTGCCAACAGGGAAATCTGCATGCCCCCCCCCCCCCCCCCCCCTTGAACATGTACGCAAGTGACATCAGACATCACTTGCATCTGTCTCCAAAGTCACGAACACAGTTCCAGACAGGAAGTGTGTCATACAATTTTGCTGCTATGCGCATGTGCACTGCATCGCTTCTCTAAAAATCTTTAAAGATCTGAATGGGGCATGCACAAGTTCTAAAACGGCATGCCCAGTAAAAGGAAGTGCTCCTGCATGTTCATATAATACAGTATATTGCCTCTAGTAGAATATCCGCAAAATGACTGCTACTTAATTCCGATCGTAAAATATTGGTAATGTTTATTGATATTTCACTATGACCTCACCTAACCCTACTCTCACACAGAACCCTCCCTTTACCGATACCTAACCTTTAACTGCCCTTTACCGATGCCTAACCCTTTACCCTCCCTCTACTGATGCCTAACTCTTAACCCCCCTGGTGGTGCCTAGCTCTTAAGCCCCCTTCCCAATAGTGCCTAACTCTTAACCCACCCAGTGGTGCCTAACCCTTAACTCTCCCCTCACTGCAAAGCCAAAATAGGTGGAGGCACCTGATAAATTAGCAGGTGTTGGGGCTACCCCACTATGCAAATTGCGGCTATAAATTGTGAGCACAAAGCTTTGCGTAGCGGGTAGCCCCAATGCCCGGTGTTTTCACCTATTGCCGCTAATCACAGCTTTTATCATGGCCATGAATGTCGGTCACCCTTTTTTTTCTCCCTATTTCGTGCTCATGCATGAATGCTTCCGATTACTAGGTATGTGAGGTTTGTGAACTTTTCAAGTTCAAATGAGTTTGTTAACAGTTATTTGCAATCTAAGGTCAAAAGCAAAGAAGATGTAGTAGGGTATCAGGACACCTCCGGAAAGGTGTTTTAAGGTAAACTAACTTACTACTATGGGCTTAATTCAAGACGTGTTCAGTAAAAAAAACTAGTAAGTTGTAAACATATTGCATTCGTGATTTTAGACTTTTTTTCCGAATTCATTGAGGACAGAGAGGGATCTGACAGACTACAGGGAGCTGAAAGAAGCCCCAAGTAAGTAAAAATACTCTTGTCCCACCATCTCAAACTTATTTTAAGGACCATGGTGCCAAAGCCTGCATATATTATGCTACAAAATATCTTTTTTTGTAGCCCATATTTACTTTATTTTTAACATTACATCATAGAAAAGTTATACCATTTTTTAACTAACACATCTTTTTTAATATTTACCTGTAACGATTGTGGAATTCTCTCCGTGATCAGCGCACAAGACGTGCGCTGACCAGTGGTGCTCAGCAGAGCTCGAATATTCGAGTAGCTCGAATATTCGAGCTCTTTTTCAGCTATTCGAGCTCGGTATTCGAGCTCCGAATAGCTGGAGCTATTCGAATGGGCTATCCGAGTACACTCGAATAGCCCATTCACTATTCGAGCTATTCGAGCAACCCGGCGCTATTCGAGCTCGGTACCGAGCTCGAATAGCGTCATAGCCCAGATTGATGTCCTTAGAGCCAATCAGAGGGCTCCCAGGCCCTCTGACGGCAGCCAATCACAGAGGGGGACCCTGGCCAGCCCCTACCCTATAAATAGCGGCCGCCATGTTACGTTTCTCCGTGCTTGCCTGAGACTTGTACAGAGAGAGAGTTGCTCCTTTGTGCTTTGGCTTAGCAAGAGCTCTATTGTGGTCATTTACCTAGCGTTTTTGCTCACATACACCTCCTATACACACCTATATTGTTGTTAGTTAGATAGACATTGTATTTTAGTTAGTAGCTTGTGTGTTACATTAGAGACAGGCAGCTGCTGCAAGCTTACAGGTTTAGGCCTCAGGGGGGCCTTGCCTCTGTGGGCAGCTGTCCTCTGTTTATTTCTCTCATCTATACCAGTATTTCTGCTGTCCTTTACTAATAGTATTGTAGTTATACTGTACTAGGAGTAGGACACTCACTGACTGTCACTGTTTATAGGCTACTAGCTAGCTCCTGCGTGTGTGCACTCACTCACTGTCTGTGTGTACACACACTCTATTTCCTTCTGATTACTGATAGATTATTGTTAGTTAGTTGTACTTACTTACTACTTACTCTTACTGTACCCATAGGGACACTCACTGTCACTGTTTATATAGGCTACTAGCTCCTGCGTGTGCGCACTCGTAATTAGTTAGTTCTACTTACTTACTGTTACTACTTACTCTTACTGTACTAGGAGTCTAGGACACTCAGTCACTGTGTTCATAGGCTACTAGCTCCTGCGTGCGTGCACTCACTGTCTGAGTGTACACACACCCACACTCCATTTCCTTCTGATCGCTGATTGATTATCGTAATTAGTTAGTTGTACTTACTGTTACTACTTACTCTTACTGTACTAGGAGTCTAGGACACTCAGTCACTGTGTTCATAGGCTACTAGCTCCTGCGTGCGTGCACTCACTGTCTGAGTGTACACACACCCACACTCCATTTCCTTCTGATCGCTGATTGATTATTGTAATTAGTTAGTTCTACTTACTTACTGTTACTACTTACTCTTACTGTACTAGGAGTCTAGGACACTCAGTCACTGTCCATAGGCTACTAGCTCCTGCGTGCGTGCACTCACTGTCTGAGTGTACACACACAACACACACTCTATTTCCTTCTGATCGCTGATTGATTATCGTAATTAGTTAGTTCTACTTACTTACTGTTACTACTTACTCTTACTGTACTAGGAGTCTAGGACACTCAGTCACTGTGTTCATAGGCTACTAGCTCCTGCGTGCGTGCACTCACTGTCTGAGTGTACACACACCCACACTCCATTTCCTTCTGATCGCTGATTGATTATCGTAATTAGTTAGTTGTACTTACTGTTACTACTTACTCTTACTGTACTAGGAGTCTAGGACACTCAGTCACTGTGTTCATAGGCTACTAGCTCCTGCGTGCGTGCACTCACTGTCTGAGTGTACACACACCCACACTCCATTTCCTTCTGATCGCTGATTGATTATTGTAATTAGTTAGTTCTACTTAGTGTTACTACTTACTCTTACTGTACTAGGAGTCTAGGACACTCAGTCACTGTGTTCATAGGCTACTAGCTCCTGCGTGCGTGCACTCACTGTCTGAGTGTACACACACCCACACTCCATTTCCTTCTGATCGCTGATTGATTATCGTAATTAGTTAGTTGTACTTACTGTTACTACTTACTCTTACTGTACTAGGAGTCTAGGACACTCAGTCACTGTCCATAGGCTACTAGCTCCTGCGTGCGTGCACTCACTGTCTGAGTGTACACACACCACCCACACTCTATTTCCTTCTGATCGCTGATTGATTATCGTAATTAGTTAGTTCTACTTACTGTTACTACTTACTCTTACTGTACTAGGAGTCTAGGACACTCAGTCACTGTGTTCATAGGCTACTAGCTCCTGCGTGCGTGCACTCACTGTCTGAGTGTACACACACCCACACTCCATTTCCTTCTGATCGCTGATTGATTATTGTAATTAGTTAGTTCTACTTACTTACTGTTACTACTTACTCTTACTGTACTAGGAGTCTAGGACACTCAGTCACTGTGTTCATAGGCTACTAGCTCCTGCGTGCGTGCACTCACTGTCTGAGTGTACACACACCCACACTCCATTTCCTTCTGATCGCTGATTGATTATCGTAATTAGTTAGTTGTACTTACTGTTACTACTTACTCTTACTGTACTAGGAGTCTAGGACACTCAGTCACTGTCCATAGGCTACTAGCTCCTGCGTGCGTGCACTCACTGTCTGAGTGTACACACACAACACACACTCTATTTCCTTCTGATCGCTGATTGATTATCGTAATTAGTTAGTTCTACTTACTTACTGTTACTACTTACTCTTACTGTACTAGGAGTCTAGGACACTCAGTCACTGTGTTCATAGGCTACTAGCTCCTGCGTGCGTGCACTCACTGTCTGAGTGTACACACACCCACACTCCATTTCCTTCTGATCGCTGATTGATTATCGTAATTAGTTAGTTCTACTTACTGTTACTACTTACTCTTACTGTACTAGGAGTCTAGGACACTCAGTCACTGTCCATAGGCTACTAGCTCCTGCGTGCGTGCACTCACTGTCTGAGTGTACACACACAACACACACTCTATTTCCTTCTGATCGCTGATTGATTATCGTAATTAGTTAGTTCTACTTACTTACTGTTACTACTTACTCTTACTGTACTAGGAGTCTAGGACACTCAGTCACTGTGTTCATAGGCTACTAGCTCCTGCGTGCGTGCACTCACTGTCTGAGTGTACACACACCCACACTCCATTTCCTTCTGATCGCTGATTGATTATCGTAATTAGTTAGTTGTACTTACTGTTACTACTTACTCTTACTGTACTAGGAGTCTAGGACACTCAGTCACTGTCCATAGGCTACTAGCTCCTGCGTGTGTGCACTCACTGTCTGAGTGTACACACACAACACACACTCTATTTCCTTCTGATCGCTGATTGATTATCGTAATTAGTTAGTTCTACTTACTTACTGTTACTACTTACTCTTACTGTACTAGGAGTCTAGGACACTCAGTCACTGTGTTCATAGGCTACTAGCTCCTGCGTGCGTGCACTCACTGTCTGAGTGTACACACACTAAATTTACTTGTGATTACTACTGATTATTGTAACTACTAGTTGTACTTCCTGACTGTTACTACTTACTTACTGTACTAGGGGACACTCACTCAGTCACCTCACCAACCAACCAACTCACCTCATTAAAGTACCCCACTTTTCACCCGCCCTTTTAAAAAACTTTTGTCTATACGCCCAAAACATTGAAGATGTCTGGAAGTGGCAGCCAGCGCGGTTTGGGCAAGGGCAAGGGCAGCAAGGGAATCAGGAGGAGAGGGAGCAGCATTGTGGCAAGCCGCGGCCGCGGGCGCGCCACCATGCACAGTTCCGCAGCAGCAGCAGCGTCAGTGGCTAACATTCCTCCCATAGCCACTGGCCGTGGACGCCTTGGGCGCCGCCCAGCAGGAGCATCTGCAACTCACGCTGCAGAGACACAGCAGCAGCAGCGTGTAGCACCTGCTCCCATTTTCCTCCAGCCGGGTCGGAAACGTCCCATTGAGGAAAAGGATGCAGACACTGTGGTGCAACTCATGACGGAGGATGAGCAGCCCGCCATCAGCTCTGCATCCGAGGCCTCCACCCTCACCACCACCACCACCACCACCACCACCACCCCTGTTCGCAGCAGCCGCCCAGCAGGGCCTGGGGAGGAGGCCAGTTCACCGTCAGTTGGCGACCTGTCATTCAGCAGTCTTTTGACCCCAGGCATCATGAGTCAATTGTCTGCTGTTGTTGGCGATTTTGAGGAGGAGATGCTGATGGGCACTTTGGGGGATGAGGGATTGGACAGCAAGACTGTGGCGACAGTCAAGCAGCCCATCCATGCATCAGGAGAGGAGTTTGGGGGGTCCTCATCCCAGCAGGACATGTTTCAGGAGGGGGAGGATGATGATGACCCGGTGACAGACAGAGACTGGGTGCCACCACCTCCAGGGGATGTCGTCCTCAGCAGCTCTGAGGAGGAGGAGGAGGATGCTCTTGTGGGCCTTGCAAGGAGGCGCATCATTGCAAGCATTGGCAGCAGCAGTAGGCAGGTCCCACAGCCTGCTGGTGTCTCAGGCTCAGCAGCAGCAGCAGCAGCATCTGCCAGTACCACCACCAGCCGCACCCAAACCCCCCAAGCCCCCCCCCCAACCACCACAGGGAGACAGGCAGCAGCGCTTCCATGCCGTAGGGGGATGTTTAAGTCACCAATCTGGCGATATTTCACCATGCCCACTGTGTACAGCAAGTACGCCACTTGCAACCACTGTCAGCGGAAGTTGAGCAGAGGTGCAGACCCCTTAAAGTTCTGCACCAGCTCGCTCATCAACCACCTTGCGGCTAAACATTTCCACCAGCATGAGGAGTTCCAGAGGCTGAAGGCATCTGGTGCTGGCAGTGGCACCACACCCATCACTGCACAGCCTTCAGCAGCAGCAGCAGCAACAGCAGCCACCCGCCCTCCTGCTCCTCCAGCAGCACCAGCAGGAGTGCGGAAACGCACTGCTCCTCCCCCCTCTGCAACTCCTGCCGCCGACACCGAGGCCTGTTCTGGCAGCCAGTCCTCAGTGGCCTCCTCTGCTGTGTCTGCTAAATCCCCTGTCAGCAAAAGGCCACGCCAGAGCCTTTTGAGCGAGTCCTTCCAGGGGGTGGTTAGGGCTCTGCCTCCCAGCAGCCGTCGCGTGCGGCAGCTGAACGGCTTGCTGGCACGGGCCATGTGCTCCCAACTCCTGCCGTACACGCTCGTGCAGGAGGGGAGCGACATTCGTGCGCTGCTTGCTTGCGCAGCCCCAGACTGGCAGCTCCCCAGCAGACACTTCTTTGCCCGCAAGGCCATTCCTGCACTGCACCGCTTTGTGATGGCCAATGTGGAGCGAGGGCTGGAGCACGCGGTTGGTGAAAGGGTCCACGTCACCATGGACTCCTGGAGCAGCCGCTTCGGGACAGGCCGCTACCTGTCCTTCACTGTCCACTGGGTCAGCTTGGTGGAAGGGGGTGAGGATGGGAGAGCAGCAGCGGGCACAGCAGCAGCAGCAACACAGTGGGTGGTGCCACCCCGCAGGGTCAGGGGAACTGCAGCAGGTTCCTCCGATCCTCTGCCATCCTCCGGCACACCTGGCCAAACCCCCCGCCTCAGCAGCAGCGTGAAGGCCCGCCACTGCCAAGCGCTGCTGCACTTGGTCAGCCTTGGGAAGACCAAGCTGACGGCAACCCATGTGTTGGCCAAACTCCAGGAGCAGGAGAGGATTTGGCTGACCCCCAGAGGCCTCAGAGTCGGAGAGGTGGTGGCCGACAATGGGGCCAATCTGGTTGCCGCAATAGACAGGGGAAACCTGACCCACATCCCCTGTCTTGCCCACGTGCTGAACCTGGTGGTGCAGAAGTTCCTGCGCACCTACCAGGGGATGGGCGAACTGCTGGAAACGGCAAGGAATGTTGTGCGTCACTTCCGGCGCTCGGCTGCAGCCTGTGCGAGCCTGGAAGACGTGCAAAAGGAGCTGGATCTGCCACGCCATCGGCTGATCCTTGACGTTCCGACTCGCTGGAACTCCACCCTGGCGATGTTGGAGCGTCTGGTTGAACAGAAGCGCGCTGTCAAACAGTACCTTGCCCTGGCCACTGTTTCCGCCGCTCAGAGAAGGGACAAGACCAGCAACATCCCGTCCATCATCCCCGATGATGACTGGAGGCACATGCAGCAGGTGTGCTTTGTGCTGGCTCCCTTCCTGCAGGCCACAAACATGGTGAGCAGGGACCATGCTATGGTCTGCGAGTGGGTGCCCCTGGTTTCTCTGCTGAACAGGGCCCTCGATGCTTTGCTGGAACAGGGAGCGGCAGCCTTGGACCAGCAGGAGCGGCAACCAGCTGCGCAGTCCACCTCTGAGGGGGAGGAGGAGGAGGACTTGGTGGAGGTCCCTGACCTGGCTGCTGATGAGGGGGATCAGCACAGCGCAGCTGAGTTGGTGCAGGGGTGGAGAGAGGATGAGGCGGCAGAGGAGGAGGATGAGGACAGCACTGACGTCGATGTGCCAGCAGACGTGGCCCGCCTCTTCCCAATGGCAGCGCACATGCTGACGTGCCTGCGCAGGGACCCCAGGGTGATCCAGATGAAGCAGAGGGAGGACATCTGGATCAGCATGATGTTGGACCCACGCCTCAAGGGGAAGTTGAGCCAGTTCCTGCCGCCTGCAGGAGGAGACCCAGCGCAACAAATAAGGAGCTTGCAGCAGGCCCTTGTTGAGCGCTTGGAGGAAGCCTTCCCCCAGCCTTCCACCCCCACTGTCCAGCAGCCAGCACAGAGGCAGCAGCAGGTGCCTGCATCCAGCAGCAGCAAGCGCCCCACAGACCTGCTGTCTCTCAGCCACGAGCTCTACAGGACTGTAGAGGCTCCGGCAGCAGTGACTAGAGAGGAGATGCATGCAGCAGCATCCTCCTCCGGTCACAGCCAGCGCCTGACCCGCATGGTGGCTGACTACATGGGGTCGTACAGCGGGCTTGACAGCGATGCCCCTGTTGATCCCATGGAGTATTGGGTCAAGCGCATGGAGATCTTGAGCGAGCAGGCGCAGTACGCCCTGGAAGTGCTGTCCTGCCCCCCTTCCAGCGTGCTGTCCGAGCGCTGCTTCAGTGCAGCTGGTGGCGTGGTCACCGAGAAACGCTCACGTCTGTCTCACAAGTCTGTGGACAGACTGACGTTTCTCAAGATGAACCAGGCGTGGGTGGAAGGCGAGTTCCTGGCCCCTGTTGTCGGCGAGAGGGGGACATGAACTGGCTGCCGGAACCATCGTTAATGTGCCTTACCACCCTTTACCACCTCCTGGCTCCTGCTCACTAAGCCAGCCTGGTTCACTTTGACTATTACGTCGCCTGCAGCCACACATTTTACACCTACAGTGGGCTGCTGTGTACTGCCCTTCTGCTGTCTGTCTGTGTTTCCCACTGCCAGGGTACACAGAATTACCTTCTTCTGCTGCCACTCTGCCACCAGCTATTACGTCAAACAATAGCTATATTGGTTGCAAAACCAAAACCAAACAAACCATTAAAAAAAAAAAAAGGTTTAATTTTTCTGAGGTGCCCGGGTTGAAAACTGTGTTGTCCCAGTTGTGTATTGGACACAATGTGGGCTGCACGACCGCTGTCTGGGACCTCCTGTTGTGTTTATTTACAGCCCTGGTATCACCGCTAGGTACCAGGGCTATTATGTCACGCTGCCTACCTGCTGCCACACTCACACTGCTCCTCCATACCTCCTCCTGCTGCTGCTGCTGCTGCTGTCTGTCTGTGTTTCCCACTGCCAGGGTACACAGATGATTTACCTTCTGCTGCCACTCTGCCACCAGCTATTACGTCAAACAATAGCTGCTCGCCTACTCCTCCATTCCTCCTCCTGCTGCTGCTGTCTGTCTGTGTTTCCCACTGCCAGGGTACACAGAATTACCTTCTTCTGCTGCCACTCTGCCACCAGCTATTACGTCAAACAATAGCTATATTGGTTGTAAAACCAAAAAACAAAAAACCATAAAAAAAAAAAAGGTTTAATTTTTCTGAGGTGCCCGGGTTGAAAACTGTGTTGTCCCAGTTGTGTATTGGACACAATGTGGGCTGCACGACCGCTGTCTGGGACCTCCTGTTGTGTTTATTTACAGCCCTGGTATCACCGCTAGGTACCAGGGCTATTATGTCACGCTGCCTACCTGCTGCCACACTCACACTGCTCCTCCATACCTCCTCCTGCTGCTGCTGCTGCTGCTGTCTGTCTGTGTTTCCCACTGCCAGGGTACACAGATGATTTACCTTCTGCTGCCACTCTGCCACCAGCTATTACGTCAAACAATAGCTGCTCACATTACTCCTCCATTCCTCCTGCTGCTGTTGCTGTCTGTCTGTGTTTCCCACTGCCAGGGTACACAGAATTACCTTCTGCTGCCACTCTGCCACCAGCTATTACGTCAAACAATAGCTATATTGGTTGCAAAACCAAAACCAAACAAACCATTAAAAAAAAAAAAAAGGTTTAATTTTTCTGAGGTGCCCGGGTTGAAAACTGTGTTGTCCCAGTTGTGTATTGGACACAATGTGGGCTGCACGACCGCTGTCTGGGACCTCCTGTTGTGTTTATTTACAGCCCTGGTATCACCGCTAGGTACCAGGGCTATTATGTCACGGCGAGCTGCCTGCCTCATTGACTGCCTGCTGCCACACACTCATCCTCCTCCTCCTGCTGCTGAATTTACCTCCTGCTGTCTTTGTGTTTCCACTGCCAGGGAGCACATACAATGGCGCTTCCAACATGCGTGCGCCCACCAGCTATTTGTTACGCTCAAAAATAGCTGCATTTCTTTAAAAAAAAAATTGAAAAGAGAAATACGTGAAGAAGAAGAAGACGATATTGAAAAAGAAGGAGAAGATGAAGATGAAGAAGAAGATGAAGAAGAAGATGAAGAAGATGATGAAGAAGAAGATGAAAAAGAAGAAGAAGATGAAGAAGATGAAGAAGATGAAGAAGAAGAAGATGAAGAAGAAGAAGATGAAGAAGAAGAAGAAGAAGAAGATGAAGAAGATGATGAAGAAGATGAAGAAGAAGAAGAAGAAGAAGAAGAAGAAGATGAAGAAGAAGAAGAAGAAGATGAAGAAGAAGAAGAAGAAGATGAAGAAGAAGAAGAAGATGAAGAAGAAGATGAAGAAGATGAAGATGAAGAAGAAGAAGAAGATGAAGAAGATGAAGATGAAGAAGAAGATGATGAAGAAGAAGAAGAAGATGATGAAGAAGAAGAAGAAGAAGATGATGAAGAAGAAGAAGAAGATGAAGAAGAAGAAGAAGAAGATGAAGAAGAAGAAGAAGAAGATGAAGAAGAAGAAGAAGATGAAGAAGAAGATGAAGAAGATGAAGATGAAGAAGAAGAAGAAGATGAAGAAGATGAAGATGAAGAAGAAGATGATGAAGAAGAAGAAGAAGATGATGAAGAAGAAGAAGAAGAAGATGATGAAGAAGAAGAAGAAGATGAAGAAGAAGAAGAAGAAGAAGAAGACAATATAGAAGAAGAAGAAGAAGATATAGAAGAAGAAGATCTAGAAGAAGAAGAAGAAAGATAAAGAAGAAGAAGAACAAGTATATACAGTAACACTACTGAACAAAATTAAGGACACAACTTCTCTTTCCACATTTTTTTTTAAAGGAACATCCCCACATAATCACTTGCTGTTGTTACTTGGAAAAAAAGATGTTTCTTGCATCATTCACCCTCAAAACAAGTGTTGGAAGCTATTTAAGGCCAATTCGAATAGTCAGCTCGAATAGTGAGCTCGAATACCGACTCGAATAGTGAGCTCGAAGTCCGAGGTCGAATCGAATAGTAAAAATTATTCGACTCGAATATTCGACTGACCTCGAATAATTTACTATTCGAATTCGACCTAACTCGAATTTTGAAAAGGGGTATTTGAGCATCACTAGCGCTGACACTGCGGAAATCCTCCACAAGCGTGTAAATTGAGGGAACCCAGCAAAAGGTGCAATGCACCTGTAGAGGGAAATTCCTGTCGGCAGGTGGAGCTGTGGAGTGCAGAGGAACAGCTCCTCTGCCCTGCCACAGACGCAAGACAGGAATTGCACAAAGGGAAGAACCACAGGGCAAGATAGCCCTGAAGGAGAGAGAGCAAAGCGACAGATTGTATGTGTGTGCACCAAACTAGTCGCCAACCCGCGACGGTGCATACACAACAGCAGATATGAAGTAGGAACACAATCGCGGGAAAGGCGATTGCCAGAGGTGACACAAGGCTACAGCAAGGCAGAGCACGAGAGTAGCAAAGGCACAGCAAATTATACAATGAGGGGATAAGGAAAATATCAAACGCTAGCTAAACGCGAACACCGCACTCATTCGCAACAGTGCACGCGTTTGTGCGCGGTCCCCGTGTGATAAGCACAACAGAGACAAGCACGCCTAACTAACCACCGACAAACAAACATGAAACAGAGGACGCGAGCGCTGGCTTAACGGTCACCTCACCGAGCCTCCAGCAAGCAGTCGTAGCAGACAAGACAGACACACGAAAACAGGAATACGTAAGAGATACGATCCACTGCTCTTACCGTCAGAGCGAGTGCGATCCGAGTAAGGCAACAACAGAACAGAGGGGCCTACCAGTAACAACCGCTGCTCTGGTTAGCACCCCACAGACAGACAGAACAGGCAATACAAATAATGCAATCCTAACTGCACTAGGGAAACCTGCCTAGTGCAGTCCCAGGGATAACTCTAGGCTAATCTGCAACAAAGAGCAAGGCTGACACTCCAGGCGAGTGTTACACAGGAACTAACTCTTATGACCAGCAACTTACTGTGGGAAACATAGCTCTTTATAGAGCAAGCCCACAAAGGATGTGGCTAGGCAATCTGCATGACAAACGTATGCAAATTCCTCAGCAGCAAGCTGCACAACTGACAAAAGGTCTCTCTTCCAGAGACCTGCAGAATGCAGACCTGAACAGTGGTCAAAAGGCTGCCTGCCTGCGCAGGCAGCCACGCGGATCCTTACAGTACCCCCCCTCTAGGGTCGGATTCCAGACGACCCTCTAACCTGATATTTGCAAAAGACTCTAACTGAAGACTCACGAAGGTCAGGACAGCCCGACAAGGCCCAATTCCAGAGTCAGTCCAGCCGAAACCGACCTCATCGGAAGCAAACGCCACCGAAACATATCCATCAGTACTATTAGTCTCAGTATAACACCCATCAGGACTGTGAACACCAGAGAAAAAGCCATCGACACCCTCCAGACAATACCCACCACCTTCCAAGGAGCGTCCAAAAATACCAAACCTGCCACAATACCTGTTCGAAGTGTCCCTTACAACACAAAAGCCACTGTTGATCTTATACCTTAATCTATGTTTTGTGCGCTCACTTATACAATATAAACAATAATTCGCATATAAAAACATTCAATGTTATAAAGTCCTTTTAGAGTCCAAAGACTAAATTACGTGTCCATGGATCGCTGCACCAATCATCAAGCATCAGATGTGTATAACAGTGTTCCTTTAAGATGCTGCGCTCACATGTACTTGAAATCTTCTTAAAGTTGTGTCACTCAAACGAAAGAGAAAAATAAACCATAGCGTAATACTGTATTATAACAGTGCCGCATCCCTCACACCCAGTGCCAGGAATTGATAGTGAAATCTACCCAGGTATCCACCATCCACCAGGTCACACAGGTCCTCACCATATGCTGTAGCTGCCAGCCACAGACAGCACAAATAGCACCTCCACAACTCTCCAGACCATGTGCGTTCCCTCAAACTTAGCACCACCACCAGCATACGTGGCCTCTCACCTTCTGTTTTGCTGCCCAGATTATAAGACAGCAACTGCACTTAAGCGCCCAGCGGGTCTTTCTCAGCCAGCCTCAAATGGATAACTCCGTAGGAACAGAAGCTTCATATCAGCCTAATAACTGAAAAGCTCCACATAGTGTAAAACCATTCGCTTTAATAAAATGAATAAAAGTAGTGCACTCACAAGTTTCCAATAAAATCAAGCATGTCAATACAATCCTCCACGCCAGCTCTGTCCGCCCGTAGCTCCGCCCTACGCGTTTCGTGCATGCGCACTCATCAGGGGCTTGAGGCGTCTGACCAGCCAGCGTCTTAAAATACTATTATTTCCGTCTCAGTATCCAATCCCCAAATTTCCCTCACCCAAAATGGCCACCGGAGTACTTCCGCCCTCCTCCAGCCGCCTCATCTGCCTATGAGATATTGCCATGTCAGCAAGGGTCACCCCCCGTCATTCAAGTCCGCCTGCTGCTTTCCCATTGGAAGACCAGCCGCGAATACTCACGCCCAGGGTGCCGCCCCCAAACATCATCTCATGGCTAGTAATGTCACAATGCCGGTATTCCAGTATGTGATTGGCTCACCAAGATTTCCGCATAGTTACGGTAACCCAATACGGATTTCTTACGTGATTCAGACCCCTTCTACAATACGGTCCACTCCTCAAACCCCCCATCCGATCAGTGCAGGCTTATCACATCCTTTCTCCCCATCACATAACATAATATCAGTTTCTCATGTTCCCCCAGGAGCATCATTACATCTCACTACGGATTGCGACTTTGTGTTCCAAGCCACTAATACATATAACGTTCCCTGCATAATATTTATCCAATCCGCAATAACATCTAACATTTCTTGTATACCTACACACTATTACACAATGACTCATGCCATTTCTGCATCTATTCCATCAGTACACAGTAATCCATACTTTGATGTGAACAAGTTATATCCCCACTCACAATTGTATCCCGGGCTGTATCCCCCACGCTGCATACACCCACACCCCCCACACACATGGCAGGATGCACATGCACGCAGCGTGAAGGGCCAGCACAAAAGGACACATGGACAAAACACGTTCCCAGGACATCTTGCTCCACCCCACCCCCTCTCTAACAACATCACATACCCACATACTCAGGCCAGCCCCCCATGTTAGATTGGGGTACATGCGCGCCCCAGCACGCAGGGGCACACATCTACCCCACTCCACTCTAGTCATTAGAAATAAAGCAGTTCAGATCGAACTCGACATTGAGACCTCTCGGGTGTAAAGTTTTCAATTCATGAATCCAACGCGACTCCATCTTGGATAATTCCCTCACTTTATTACACCCTCTCCAACTACCCCTTAATCTATCAATCCCACAGAAGTTCATCATACCCGGATCCCGCCCATGATGTTCAGCAAAGTGTTTAGACATATTATGTGCAAAATTGCCTTTTTTAATGTTCCTAACATGTTCACCAATCCGTTCCTTGAGTTTCCTTGTGGTCCTACCAATGTATTGGTGTCCACAAGGACACCAACACATATATACAACATGCATGGTACTGCAGGTAATGCAGTCCCTAATTTCATATTTCTTCCCATTAACCTTTCCCATAAATTCATTACATTTCTGTGCCTGCGATTCCGTGCAACCTACACATTTTCTACACGGATAAAATCCTTTATTTCCCATCATGTCTCCCCTGCTTCTTTTTGGCCCATCAATGAAGCTTGGAACTAAGATCTGCTGTAGATTTTTTGCCTTCTTATATACAAACCGAGGGTGAACAGGTATCCTCCCTCCCAGCACCGTGTCAGCCCTCAGCACATTCCAGTGTTTCCTTATCACACGATCAACTTCACTATGCCTAGAGTTGTAATCAAGCAACATAGCATACTCCTGTCTGTTATCTGCATCTCTATTGTTCCTCCCATTCCCCAATATCTGCCCTCTATCCTTTTTCTCAGCAGCATCACGTATCCTCCCCAATGTCTCCCTCTCATACCCTTTTTCCACAAACCTCTCTATCAGCATATCCGTCTGTTCCCTAAAATCCGTGATCTCCGAACAATTCCGTCTTATTCTAAGCATCTGCCCTTTGGGTATATTGGTAAGCCATTTTTTGTGATGACAGCTGGAATATGGGATATATCCATTCCTATCTGTTTTCTTAAAATAGGTCCGCATCTGTAGTCTTTCTCCCTTCCTATACAGATCCAGATCTAGGAAGCAAATTCTGTTCTCATCACTTTCCACTGTTAATCTAATGCCCCTCTGGTTAGAGTTGAGCCACTGCACGTATTGGTCTAATTCAAGTCTACTCCCTTTCCAGACGATACACAGATCGTCTATATACCTAAACCAGTATCTCACTGGTCGGCTATTGCTGTTTTCCAACACGTGTTGTTCCCATTCATCCATAAAAATATTTGCCAAACTGGGTGCAAATTGTGCCCCCATGGCGCATCCCGTTATCTGTCGAAAAAAATGTCCTGCATACCAAAAATAGTTATGCTGTAAAACAAACTTGAGTAACCGTAAAATGAACAGAATTTGCTCCCTTTTTAATGTACCATTCTTGTTTAGGGCCTTCTCTACTGCCTCCAGTCCCAGGTCATGCGGAATTATTGTGTATAATGAGGCTACATCAGCCGTTACTAAAAGGTCATCCTCACCCAACTTAATCCTTTCAACCTCTTGAATCATTTGCTTCGTATACTTAACGAGGTATGGGAGTTTTTGTACAATAGGCTGCAGAAACTTATCAATGTACTCACCTATTCTCTGATTTAAGGACTCTATCCCACTAATTATGGGCCTACCCGGGGGTCTTTCCAGATCCTTGTGTATTTTTGGGTTCTGATATATCACAGGTATCCTTGGTACATCGATCATAAGATATTTAAACTCTGAGTCATCAATTATCCCCTCATCCAAGCCTCTCCTCAAAATGTCTCTTAGTATCCCTTTATACTGTCTAGTGGGGTCTCCTCTTAATTTCTCATAGGTTGCACTGTCCCCAACTATCCTATCTAATTCATCAGTGTATTGGTCCTTTCTCATAACCACAACACCACCTCCTTTATCAGCAGGTCTAATCAGCAGATCTTTTCTTTCAGCTAGTTTGAGTGCTGTCACTAACTCACCATCCTTCCTCTGGTCACCCAATTTCTCTAAGTCCGCCGTGACCAGTCTTCTAAACACTTCAACTGTACTACCCATACTATTTGTATTTGGATTGAAAAGGGACCTGTTTTTCAGTCCTGTGTGTACATATTCAGGGACTTCTCTGTTGTTTCTGCTTATAGCTTCTTTAGATAAGAAATATTTTTTAATATTGAGTTTCCTAACATACTTCTGTATATTGATATACGTACCAAATTTATCCAGTCCCTGCTTAGGGGCATATTTCAGGCCTTTATCCAAGATGGCCATCTCTTCAGGTTTGAGCTGGACCTGGCTAATATTAAAAATCCCTTTCCCCTTTACCTTCTTCTCTTTTCTTCTCCCCCCTCTGCACCCTCTTCTATTCCTCGCTTTCTGCCCCCTCCCCCAGGGTCCACAGAGCAAGATAGCCCTGAAGGAGAGAGAGCAAAGCGACAGATTGTATGTGTGTGCACCAAACTAGTCGCAGAAAGAAATTAACACATGGTGGGATGCAGCCAGCCTGAGGAAATCAATCAAAGAGGGGATTATTCCCAAACGTTTTAGATGGGATCTTGTGGTATATGATGGGGAAGAGGGAGATGAAAATGACAAAGAGCTAGGAGAGTTTTTAAATGAATGTGGTATTAATCTCTTGAAAATCCTATTGAAGCGTAAAAACGGGAGAGCAGATAGAATTAAGAAAGAAATAGAGGAACAGAAGCAGAAAATGGAGAATTTTAAAGAAGTTAGTGATTTTAGACAGCGTACTGAAACCCTGGTGAGGAATTTAGTTAAGATTGATAAAGAGGTTGGTGAAATTAAGGTGGGCCGTTTTCAGCGTGATTGGCAAGAATATCAAAATAAGCAAGCCTATAGATGGCAGGTAGAACAGACCAAAAGAAAGGAAAAAGTGGAAAGGAATATGGTAAACAGTAGTGAAAATATGGGGATGCAGCAGCAAGGTGAGTGTAAAACCCGAATGGATATGAGATATGAAGGGTATAGGGCAGGACCCCAACAGGTACATTTCAATTCCCCTAGAGTAGGGGAAAGATGGGACAATGGAAGTCCGAGAATACAAAGGAATAGGATAGGAAGACAGGGAAGAACTGGGGGTTACAGAGGAGATGATAGATATAATGAGATGGGGGGGCATAGAGGCCACTTCAATCAACCCAGAACCCCGGGCTTCAGACCAGGAATGGGTACACAGAGACCCAGAAGGGAATGGAGATCCCAGTACCAAAAAAAAAAATGATACACCTGACTATGTGCCTACACAGAATCGCTTTGATCCACTCAATGATGTTGATGATGATTTTTTTGGGAAAGTTTGGGACGGAATGAGAAGGCAGCGAGTGGGAGAGGGGGAGGTGGACCCTGGGGGAGGGGGCAGAAAGCGAGGAATAGAAGAGGGTGCAGAGGGGGGAGAAGAAAAGAGAAGAAGGTAAAGGGGAAAGGGATTTTTAATATTAGCCAGGTCCAGCTCAAACCTGAAGAGATGGCCATCTTGGATAAAGGCCTGAAATATGCCCCTAAGCAGGGACTGGATAAATTTGGTACGTATATCAATATACAGAAGTATGTTAGGAAACTCAATATTAAAAAATATTTCTTATCTAAAGAAGCTATAAGCAGAAACAACAGAGAAGTCCCTGAATATGTACACACAGGACTGAAAAACAGGTCCCTTTTCAATCCAAATACAAATAGTATGGGTAGTACAGTTGAAGTGTTTAGAAGACTGGTCACGGCGGACTTAGAGAAATTGGGTGACCAGAGGAAGGATGGTGAGTTAGTGACAGCACTCAAACTAGCTGAAAGAAAAGATCTGCTGATTAGACCTGCTGATAAAGGAGGTGGTGTTGTGGTTATGAGAAAGGACCAATACACTGATGAATTAGATAGAATAGTTGGGGACAGTGCAACCTATGAGAAATTAAGAGGAGACCCCACTAGACAGTATAAAGGGATACTAAGAGACATTTTGAGGAGAGGCTTGGATGAGGGGATAATTGATGACTCAGAGTTTAAATATCTTATGATCGATGTACCAAGGATACCTGTGATATATCAGAACCCAAAAATACACAAGGATCTGGAAAGACCCCCGGGTAGGCCCATAATTAGTGGGATAGAGTCCTTAAATCAGAGAATAGGTGAGTACATTGATAAGTTTCTGCAGCCTATTGTACAAAAACTCCCATACCTCGTTAAGGATACGAAACAAATGATTCAAGAGGTTGAAAGGATTAAGTTGGGTGAGGATGACCTTTTAGTAACGGCTGATGTAGCCTCATTATACACAATAATTCCGCATGACCTGGGACTGGAGGCAGTAGAGAAGGCCCTAAACAAGGATGGTACATTAAAAAGGGAGCAAATTCTGTTCATTTTACGGTTACTCAAGTTTGTTTTACAGCATAACTATTTTTGGTATGCAGGACATTTTTTTCGACAGATAACGGGATGCGCCATGGGGGCACAATTTGCACCCAGTTTGGCAAATATTTTTATGGATGAATGGGAACAACACGTGTTGGAAAACAGCAATAGCCGACCAGTGAGATACTGGTTTAGGTATATAGACGATCTGTGTATCGTCTGGAAAGGGAGTAGACTTGAATTAGACCAATACGTGCAGTGGCTCAACTCTAACCAGAGGGGCATTAGATTAACAGTGGAAAGTGATGAGAACAGAATTTGCTTCCTAGATCTGGATCTGTATAGGAAGGGAGAAAGACTACAGATGCGGACCTATTTTAAGAAAACAGATAGGAATGGATATATCCCATATTCCAGCTGTCATCACAAAAAATGGCTTACCAATATACCCAAAGGGCAGATGCTTAGAATAAGACGGAATTGTTCGGAGATCACGGATTTTAGGGAACAGACGGATATGCTGATAGAGAGGTTTGTGGAAAAAGGGTATGAGAGGGAGACATTGGGGAGGATACGTGATGCTGCTGAGAAAATGGATAGAGGGCAGATATTGGGGAATGGGAGGAACAATAGAGATGCAGATAACAGACAGGAGTATGCTATGTTGCTTGATTACAACTCTAGGCATAGTGAAGTTGATCGTGTGATAAGGAAACACTGGAATGTGCTGAGGGCTGACACGGTGCTGGGAGGGAGGATACCTGTTCACCCTCGGTTTGTATATAAGAAGGCAAAAAATCTACAGCAGATCTTAGTTCCAAGCTTCATTGATGGGCCAAAAAGAAGCAGGGGAGACATGATGGGAAATAAAGGATTTTATCCGTGTAGAAAATGTGTAGGTTGCACGGAATCGCAGGCACAGAAACGTAATGAATTTATGGGAAAGGTTAATGGGAAGAAATATGAAATTAGGGACTGCATTACCTGCAGTACCACGCATGTTGTATATATGTGTTGGTGTCCTTGTGGACACCAATACATTGGTAGGACCACAAGGAAACTCAAGGAACGGATTGGTGAACATGTTAGGAACATTAAAAAAGGCAATTTTGCACATAATATGTCCAAACACTTTGCTGAACATCATGGGCGGGATCCGGGTATGATGAACTTCTGTGGGATTGATAGATTAAGGGGTAGTTGGAGAGGGTGTAATAAAGTGAGGGAATTATCCAAGATGGAGTCGCGTTGGATTCATGAATTGAAAACTTTACACCCGAGAGGTCTCAATGTCGAGTTCGATCTGAACTGCTTTATTTCTAATGACTAGAGTGGAGTGGGGTAGATGTGTGCCCCTGCGTGCTGGGGCGCGCATGTACCCCAATCTAACATGGGGGGCTGGTCTGAGTATGTGGGTATGTGATGTTGTTAGAGAGGGGGTGGGGTGGGGCAAGATGTCCTGGGAACGTGTTTTGTCCATGTGTCCTTTTGTGCTGGCCCTTCACGCTGCGTGCATGTGCATCCTGCCATGTGTGTGGGGGGTGTGGGTGTATGCAGCGTGGGGGATACAGCCCGGGATACAATTGTGAGTGGGGATATAACTTGTTCACATCAAAGTATGGATTACTGTGTACTGATGGAATAGATGCAGAAATGGCATGAGTCATTGTGTAATAGTGTGTAGGTATACAAGAAATGTTAGATGTTATTGCGGATTGGATAAATATTATGCAGGGAACGTTATATGTATTAGTGGCTTGGAACACAAAGTCGCAATCCATAGTGAGATGTAATGATGCTCCTGGGGGAACATGAGAAACTGATATTATGTTATGTGATGGGGAGAAAGGATGTGATAAGCCTGCACTGATCGGATGGGGGGTTTGAGGAGTGGACCGTATTGTAGAAGGGGTCTGAATCACGTAAGAAATCCGTATTGGGTTACCGTAACTATGCGGAAATCTTGGTGAGCCAATCACATACTGGAATACCGGCATTGTGACATTACTAGCCATGAGATGATGTTTGGGGGCGGCACCCTGGGCGTGAGTATTCGCGGCTGGTCTTCCAATGGGAAAGCAGCAGGCGGACTTGAATGACGGGGGGTGACCCTTGCTGACATGGCAATATCTCATAGGCAGATGAGGCGGCTGGAGGAGGGCGGAAGTACTCCGGTGGCCATTTTGGGTGAGGGAAATTTGGGGATTGGATACTGAGACGGAAATAATAGTATTTTAAGACGCTGGCTGGTCAGACGCCTCAAGCCCCTGATGAGTGCGCATGCACGAAACGCGTAGGGCGGAGCTACGGGCGGACAGAGCTGGCGTGGAGGATTGTATTGACATGCTTGATTTTATTGGAAACTTGTGAGTGCACTACTTTTATTCATTTTATTAAAGCGAATGGTTTTACACTATGTGGAGCTTTTCAGTTATTAGGCTGATGTGAAGCTTCTGTTCCTACGGAGTTATCCATTTGAGGCTGGCTGAGAAAGACCCGCTGGACGCTTAAGTGCAGTTGCTGTCTTATAATCTGGGCAGCAAAACAGAAGGTGAGAGGCCACGTATGCTGGTGGTGGTGCTAAGTTTGAGGGAACGCACATGGTCTGGAGAGTTGTGGAGGTGCTATTTGTGCTGTCTGTGGCTGGCAGCTACAGCATATGGTGAGGACCTGTGTGACCTGGTGGATGGTGGATACCTGGGTAGATTTCACTATCAATTCCTGGCACTGGGTGTGAGGGATGCGGCACTGTTATAATACAGTATTACGCTATGGTTTATTTTTCTCTTTCGTTTGAGTGACACAACTTTAAGAAGATTTCAAGTACATGTGAGCGCAGCATCTTAAAGGAACACTGTTATACACATCTGATGCTTGATGATTGGTGCAGCGATCCATGGACACGTAATTTAGTCTTTGGACTCTAAAAGGACTTTATAACATTGAATGTTTTTATATGCGAATTATTGTTTATATTGTATAAGTGAGCGCACAAAACATAGATTAAGGTATACGGTATAAGTAAGCATAAGTGTTAGTGCAGCACACTGGGTTTGTGTTTTTGGTTAACATGGAGCTACTGAATGTGTTTAATAGGGGGCAGGTTGATATTGATACGATATTCACCAAAGAGGCTAACCCTCAGAATGGGAATGTGGATAATTGTTTTAGGAGTATGCACTCCCTTATGCAGAAAGAAATTAACACATGGTGGGATGCAGCCAGCCTGAGGAAATCAATCAAAGAGGGGATTATTCCCAAACGTTTTAGATGGGATCTTGTGGTATATGATGGGGAAGAGGGAGATGAAAATGACAAAGAGCTAGGAGAGTTTTTAAATGAATGTGGTATTAATCTCTTGAAAATCCTATTGAAGCGTAAAAACGGGAGAGCAGATAGAATTAAGAAAGAAATAGAGGAACAGAAGCAGAAAATGGAGAATTTTAAAGAAGTTAGTGATTTTAGACAGCGTACTGAAACCCTGGTGAGGAATTTAGTTAAGATTGATAAAGAGGTTGGTGAAATTAAGGTGGGCCGTTTTCAGCGTGATTGGCAAGAATATCAAAATAAGCAAGCCTATAGATGGCAGGTAGAACAGACCAAAAGAAAGGAAAAAGTGGAAAGGAATATGGTAAACAGTAGTGAAAATATGGGGATGCAGCAGCAAGGTGAGTGTAAAACCCGAATGGATATGAGATATGAAGGGTATAGGGCAGGACCCCAACAGGTACATTTCAATTCCCCTAGAGTAGGGGAAAGATGGGACAATGGAAGTCCGAGAATACAAAGGAATAGGATAGGAAAACAGGGGAGAACTGGGGGTTACAGAGGAGATGATAGATATAATGAGATGGGGGGGCATAGAGGCCACTTCAATCAACCCAGAACCCCGGGCTTCAGACCAGGAATGGGTACACAGAGACCCAGAAGGGAATGGAGATCCCAGTACCAAAAAAATGATACACCTGACTATGTGCCTACACAGAATCGCTTTGATCCACTCAATGATGTTGATGATGATTTTTTTGGGAAAGTTTGGGACGAAATGAGAAGGCAGCGAGTGGGAGAGGGGGACCCTGGGGGAGGGGGCAGAAAGCGAGGAATAGAAGAGGGTGCAGAGGGGGGAGAAGAAAAGAGAAGAAGGTAAAGGGGAAAGGGATTTTTAATATTAGCCAGGTCCAGCTCAAACCTGAAGAGATGGCCATCTTGGATAAAGGCCTGAAATATGCCCCTAAGCAGGGACTGGATACATTTGGTACGTATATCAATATACAGAAGTATGTTAGGAAACTCAATATTAAAAAATATTTCTTATCTAAAGAAGCTATAAGCAGAAACAACAGAGAAGTCCCTGAATATGTACACACAGGACTGAAAAACAGGTCCCTTTTCAATCCAAATACAAATAGTATGGGTAGTACAGTTGAAGTGTTTAGAAGACTGGTCACGGCGGACTTAGAGAAATTGGGTGACCAGAGGAAGGATGGTGAGTTAGTGACAGCACTCAAACTAGCTGAAAGAAAAGATCTGCTGATTAGACCTGCTGATAAAGGAGGTGGTGTTGTGGTTATGAGAAAGGACCAATACACTGATGAATTAGATAGGATAGTTGGGAACAGTGCAACCTATGAGAAATTAAGAGGAGACCCCACTAGACAGTATAAAGGGATACTAAGAGACATTTTGAGGAGAGGCTTGGATGAGGGGATAATTGATGACTCAGAGTTTAAATATCTTATGATCGATGTACCAAGGATACCTGTGATATATCAGAACCCAAAAATACACAAGGATCTGGAAAGACCCCCGGGTAGGCCCATAATTAGTGGGATAGAGTCCTTAAATCAGAGAATAGGTGAGTACATTGATAAGTTTCTGCAGCCTATTGTACAAAAACTCCCATACCTCGTTAAGGATACGAAACAAATGATTCAAGAGGTTGAAAGGATTAAGTTGGGTGAGGATGACCTTTTAGTAACGGCTGATGTAGCCTCATTATACACAATAATTCCGCATGACCTGGGACTGGAGGCAGTAGAGAAGGCCCTAAACAAGGATGGTACATTAAAAAGGGAGCAAATTCTGTTCATTTTACGGTTACTCAAGTTTGTTTTACAGCATAACTATTTTTGGTATGCAGGACATTTTTTTCGACAGATAACGGGATGCGCCATGGGGGCACAATTTGCACCCAGTTTGGCAAATATTTTTATGGATGAATGGGAACAACACGTGTTGGAAAACAGCAATAGCCGACCAGTGAGATACTGGTTTAGGTATATAGACGATCTGTGTATCGTCTGGAAAGGGAGTAGACTTGAATTAGACCAATACGTGCAGTGGCTCAACTCTAACCAGAGGGGCATTAGATTAACAGTGGAAAGTAATGAGAACAGAATTTGCTTCCTAGATCTGGATCTGTATAGGAAGGGAGAAAGACTACAGATGCAGACCTATTTTAAGAAAACAGATATGAATGGATATATCCCATATTCCAGCTGTCATCACAAAAAATGGCTTACCAATATACCCAAAGGGCAGATGCTTAGAATAAGACGGAATTGTTCGGAGATCACGGATTTTAGGGAACAGACGGATATGCTGACAGAGAGGTTTGTGGAAAAAGGGTATGAGAGGGAGACATTGGGGAGGATACGTGATGCTGCTGAGAAAATGGATAGAGGGCAGATATTGGGGAATGGGAGGAACAATAGAGATGCAGATAACAGACAGGAGTATGCTATGTTGCTTGATTACAACTCTAGGCATAGTGAAGTTGATCGTGTGATAAGGAAACACTGGAATGTGCTGAGGGCTGACACGGTGCTGGGAGGGAGGATACCTGTTCACCCTCGGTTTGTATATAAGAAGGCAAAAAATCTACAGCAGATCTTAGTTCCAAGCTTCATTGATGGGCCAAAAAGAAGCAGGGGAGACATGATGGGAAATAAAGGATTTTATCCGTGTAGAAAATGTGTAGGTTGCACGGAATCGCAGGCACAGAAACGTAATGAATTTATGGGAAAGGTTAATGGGAAGAAATATGAAATTAGGGACTGCATTACCTGCAGTACCACGCATGTTGTATATATGTGTTGGTGTCCTTGTGGACACCAATACATTGGTAGGACCACAAGGAAACTCAAGGAACGGATTGGTGAACATGTTAGGAACATTAAAAAAGGCAATTTTGCACATAATATGTCTAAACACTTTGCTGAACATCATGGGCGGGATCCGGGTATGATGAACTTCTGTGGGATTGATAGATTAAGGGGTAGTTGGAGAGGGTGTAATAAAGTGAGGGAATTATCCAAGATGGAGTCGCGTTGGATTCATGAATTGAAAACTTTACACCCGAGAGGTCTCAATGTCGAGTTCGATCTGAACTGCTTTATTTCTAATGACTAGAGTGGAGTGGGGTAGATATGTGCCCCTGCGTGCTGGGGCGCGCATGTACCCCAATCTAACATGGGGGGCTGGTCTGAGTATGTGGGTATGTGATGTTGTTAGAGAGGGGGTGGGGTGGAGCAAGATGTCCTGGGAACGTGTTTTGTCCATGTGTCCTTTTGTGCTGGCCCTTCACGCTGCGTGCATGTGCATCCTGCCATGTGTGTGGGGGGTGTGGGTGTATGCAGCGTGGGGGATACAGCCCGGGATACAATTGTGAGTGGGGATATAACTTGTTCACATCAAAGTATGGATTACTGTGTACTGATGGAATAGATGCAGAAATGGCATGAGTT
This sequence comes from Hyperolius riggenbachi, assembly GCF_040937935.1. Lineage (NCBI taxonomy): Eukaryota > Metazoa > Chordata > Amphibia > Anura > Hyperoliidae > Hyperolius > Hyperolius riggenbachi. The sequence goes on from NC_090649.1 coordinate 245,285,790, forward strand.
ATTGTGTAATAGTGTGTAGGTATACAAGAAATGTTAGATGTTATTGCGGATTGGATAAATATTATGCAGGGAACGTTATATGTATTAGTGGCTTGGAACACAAAGTCGCAATCCGTAGTGAGATGTAATGATGCTCCTGGGGGAACATGAGAAACTGATATTATGTTATGTGATGGGGAGAAAGGATGTGATAAGCCTGCACTGATCGGATGGGGGGTTTGAGGAGTGGACCGTATTGTAGAAGGGGTCTGAATCACGTAAGAAATCCGTATTGGGTTACCGTAACTATGCGGAAATCTTGGTGAGCCAATCACATACTGGAATACCGGCATTGTGACATTACTAGCCATGAGATGATGTTTGGGGGCGGCACCCTGGGCGTGAGTATTCGCGGCTGGTCTTCCAATGGGAAAGCAGCAGGCGGACTTGAATGACGGGGGGTGACCCTTGCTGACATGGCAATATCTCATAGGCAGATGAGGCGGCTGGAGGAGGGCGGAAGTACTCTGGTGGCCATTTTGGGTGAGGGAAATTTGGGGATTGGATACTGAGACGGAAATAATAGTATTTTAAGACGCTGGCTGGTCAGACGCCTCAAGCCCCTGATGAGTGCGCATGCACGAAACGCGTAGGGCGGAGCTACGGGCGGACAGAGCTGGCGTGGAGGATTGTATTGACATGCTTGATTTTATTGGAAACTTGTGAGTGCACTACTTTTATTCATTTTATTAAAGCAAATGGTTTTACACTATGTGGAGCTTTTCAGTTATTAGGCTGATGTGAAGCTTCTGTTCCTACGGAGTTATCCATTTGAGGCTGGCTGAGAAAGACCCGCTGGGCGCTTAAGTGCAGTTGCTGTCTTATAATCTGGGCAGCAAAACAGAAGGTGAGAGGCCACGTATGCTGGTGGTGGTGCTAAGTTTGAGGGAACGCACATGGTCTGGAGAGTTGTGGAGGTGCTATTTGTGCTGTCTGTGGCTGGCAGCTACAGCATATGGTGAGGACCTGTGCGACCTGGTGGATGGTGGATACCTGGGTAGATTTCACTATCAATTCCTGGCACTGGGTGTGAGGGATGCGGCACTGTTATAATACAGTATTACGCTATGGTTTATTTTTCTCTTTCGTTTGAGTGACACAACTTTAAGAAGATTTCAAGTACATGTGAGCGCAGCATCTTAAAGGAACACTGTTGATCTTATCCAGGGTACCAAGCAAAATTTCTCCCGTAATCTCCCAGAACCTTTTGAAGCTCCACAGAGATCCCAAGAGGGCAGAACAATCACCAGGCTCACATGGAGAACTATCAAGCCCTCCTATGAAACCAATGACTATTCTGGATTCAGAATTACGAGGACACCCATCAAGATCAAGACTCGCAGGGACCACTTCTGGGCATGCAAGCAGGCAGGCCATATCAGAGCATGTCTCCACCGAGGAAGCATCTGAGCATGCTGGTAACCGAGGCACACTTGGGCTTTCTGGGTCACAGAGCACATTGGAGTACACCAGCACAGGAGAAACCTCAGAACATGTCGGGAAACTGCCAACCTCAGAGTTCGGCACGACAGGACCAAAACCAGTACCGGGCAGAGAATCATCATGAGCAGTGGTCTCAAGCACAGGACTTTCAAAAGAAGGCTTGGACTCAAACCTAGAAATCTCTGTGACAATAATATCATCATTGACTACATGTGAGTGAAGCTCCACCAGAGCTGCAAAGGTAGTCAGCACAACAGCAATGCCTACTGAAGTGGGCAGCACCTCAGAAGGACTTGGGGGGCAGGAGACATCTCCTACAAGTTCTGGGCCCTTTGGGAGGAACTCGGAGGTCTCCAGGACATCAGACAAGACCTCAGGAACACCATTTTTCAAGTTTTCTGAGAAGGATTCTGAACTATCCATGTTACAGGGCAAAACTGAAACTTTATTTTGTGGACAGGGCATATGTCCCAGGGAAGGTTCCACCAAAAACTGAGACTGAATCTCATCATCATGAGCGGAATGCACAGGAATATTTACTGGAACACACACTGACTCCCTAACGTTAATCTCACTGTACCCAGAATTCTGCGTAGCAGTCAAACTAGCTTGCAACTCCAGAACTGCAGAAAAACCTGTGAGTATAGTGGCAATACCTAGACGAGCCTCTAGGGACACTGCAGGAGACTCTAAACAAGGCCATATTAGCTCATCCAGAGTACAGGGTGCAGAATCAGCATTTCCCTCAGAACAAGAAAGGGACTCACAAATGTCAGTGTGAGTGGAGAACATGTTTTCATTCATGGTACAGGGCAGATTCAGAGAAAGCTTCTCTGGGCAAAGCAAAGAGGCTTCAGCATCAGATTCGCAAAAACCGAAGCACTGTCTCACTCTTAGATTCGGCTAACCATGTCAAATCCGAGGAGTCAGAACGCAAAACTTGCGAATCAAAAATCGCTTCAGGTTGTGAAACTGACGCTTCCATAGCGCAAACCTCCGTGATCTGCAGGGCAGACTGTAAGGCGTTCAGGACAGAAACACTGGAGCAACTGTCACCAGGCAACAGGCTCTTACAGGTGTGAACAGGGCGAGACAAAGACGCATTTGCAGTAGAAATAGCGACAACATCAGGAAAATTTTTATTAGACATATTAATTTTACTTTTGATGCTGCATAATTTAGGAAATTTCCCCATAGCAGGATCACAGATGGAAGATCTTAAAGATCTGTCTCTAAATGACAAGGGGTCCCACACATCCTTGAGAAAACTGGCACATTCATGCTGATCACAATCTGCAGGAACATCAGAGAAACAGGCATCAGATCGCACAGATTCAAACTGCACACAATCAGGAGAGAATCCTCCAGGATTCGCACAGGAATCAACCACAGTGGCATACCCACTAATTTCAGATCGCACAATGTCACGACTCATATGCTTTACCCCAGAAAGGCAGGAACAATCATCCGACAACGATGTCTCTTTATTAGAATCAATTGATTGGTGTGTGTGCAACTCATCCAAAATAGTCTGCCACACACACATCACTGGATCCACAAAACACCTGTCACACTCATCGGAATCAATCAAAAGGTACATAGAATCGAGACAATCATTCAAAACATCTTCGCTTTTTGCGATGTAAAAATCGCAAAAGGCTTTCCAATCAAAATCAAATTCCTCCATCAAGGCCCCGATTTCCCATGAGGCAAATGGAGGTTCAAACAAGCCAGTATCTAAGTAGCTTTCATATAGGTTGGGGTCAGGTACATGCATAGACTTTCTTACTCCTTTAATATAGAAAATGATTCTGCCTATTAAAGGATCCACAAAAGCTTTGGATTGGGGTAAAAAAACCCGGAGACTGAACAACATCATTATAAACATTAATAGGGAGCGTTTTATTCAGATGCTTGCGTCTTTTAGTTTTTCCCTTTTTTGCAACTTTGCATGTCTGCTGTTTAAAACCTGAAGTGGCAACCGACACATTGAACTGATTGTCATACTGAAAGGTTTTGCATGGAAGAGAAAGATCAGCTGACTTATCAGCAGCTACACATTCAATCAGAGCAGGTGGTAAGCCAGGCAGTTTAAACCAGTGAGAGAATATCACTGCAAGAAACTGATACAGATTATCATTCCAAGAATTGTTTTTTAGCACATCATACGCCCAGGTGAACAAATCGCCTTTTAAGAGCACATAGGCAAACTGAAGAGCCGACGTGGACGGATCAGTAATCTGAAAGGTGGGATTCAGGCAAAACCTCACACATTCAGAGAGATATTCCGCTTTGGTCTCTGAGTTTAGCCTTTTAAAGCTCTTAAAGACACAGGACCCATACTCGACAAAATCGTACAAATCAGAAATTCCCTCTACACTGGGAATTTTGGTTGGGCTGGTCATACTGTAACAATTGTGGAATTCTCTCAGTGATCAGCACACAAGACGTGCGCTGACACTGCGGAAATCCTCCACAAGCGTGTAATTTGAGGGAACCCAGCAAAGGGTGCAATGCACCTGTAGAGGGAAATTCCTGTCGGCAGTTGGAGCTGTGGAGTGCAGAGGAACAGCTCCTCTGCCCTGCCACAGACGCAAGACAGGAATTGCACAAAGGGAAGAACCGCAGGGCAAGATAGCCCTGAAGGAGAGAGAGCAAAGCGACAGATTGTATGTGTGTGCACCAAACTAGTCGCCAACCCGCGACGGTGCATACACAACAGCAGATATGAAGTAGGAACGCAATCGCGGGAGAGGTGATTGCCAGAGGTGACACAAGGCTACAGCAAGGCAGAGTACGAGATTAGCAAAGGCACAGCAAATCATACAATGAGGAGATAAGGAAATAACAAACGCTAGCTAAACGCGAACACCGCACTCATTCGCAACAGTGCACACGTTTGTGCGCGGTCCCCAGGTGATAAGCACAACAGAGACAAGCACGCCTAACTAACCACCGACAAACAAACATGAAACAGAGGACGCGAGCGCTGGCTTAACGGTTACCTCACCGAGCCTCCAGCAAGCAGTCGTAGCAGACAAGACAGACACACGAAAACAGGAATACGTAAGAGATACGCTCCACTGCTCTTACCGTCAGAGTGAGTGCGATCCGAGTAAGGCAACAACAGAACAGAGGGGCCTACCAGTAACAACCGCTGCTCTGGTTAGCACCCCACAGACACACAGAACAGGCAATACAAATAATGCAATCCTAACTGCACTAGGGAAACCTGCCTAGTGCAGTCCCAGGGATAACTCTAGGATAATCTGCAACAAAGAGCAAGGCTGACACTCCAGGCGAGTGTTACATAGGACTATCTCTTATGACCAGCCACTTACTGTGGGAAACATAGCTCTTTATAGAGCAAGCCCACAAAGGATGTGGCTAGGCAATCTGCATGACAAACGTATGCAAATTCCTCAGCAGCAAGCTGCACAACTGACAAAAGGTCTCTCTTCCAGAGACCTGCAGAATGCAGACCTGAACAGTGGTCAAAAGGCTGCCTGCCTGCGCAGGCAGCCACGCGGATCCTCACATTACCTTTAATGTTTTCTTTGTTAAAAGCGATTGCTTGCTACATAAATGCTTTCTGCATAACTTATTGTATTTTAGCAACTGATTTATTTATCTAGAGCTCAAAATGGAGTTTCAAGATTACTGTCAGTGTAAAAATGCTTATTTGTTCAACAAAGTCCCAATTAACATTGCTCATCCTGGAAAGTGAACATTCAGGATTTAAATTTCCCCCATAGGCGTGCATCAAAAATGGCATCTGTACAAAATGTGTTAATGTTCATATAAAGCTTAGTTTTCTGGAATATTGGGTCTCACTGTGTACGCTGTGGTTCTGAAGCCAGTGCAAACATTTATATAAAATTATATATACAGCAAACTGGGACAAAGATAAACACTGTAGTGTAGTAAGTCACCAGGGCCATAGTAGCCTCTTTCTTTCTTTTTTTCCTGCACTGGAATAAAATAGGTAAATAAAGTTAGTTAAAAAGAAAATACAAACATGTCTTTCCAGTAGTGGTATCTCTAAATCCAGATACATTATAAGATTTGAAAAAATAAACTTACATACATGACTCTGCAGAATCTGCTCTGATGGATATAAAGGGAATTCACTCGCAAGTTTGTGATCAGAGAATTAGGAGAACGTTTCAGAATATATGACCAACTATAACATTTCAGTACATATGGTATCAGTGCAAATAAACTGGCAAAGTCCTGCTATAGAAAGAGAAAACTACAATTTTGACATTTTTCTGTAACGATTGTGGAACTTTCTCCGTGATCAGCGCACAACGCGTGCGCTGACACGGCGGAAATCCTCCACAAGCGTATAATTTGCAGGAACCCAGCAAAAGGTGCTACGCACCCGTAGAGGGAAAATTCCTGTCGGCTGATGGCGCTGGGGAGTGCAGAGGAACCAATCCTCTGTACCTCCACAAATGCCAGACAGGAATTGTACAAAACGCAGAACGCAATCGCAAGAGAGGCGATTGCGAATGAGAATGAGCAAAGGGACAGGTTGTATGTGTGTGTGCCAATCCAGTCGCCACCCCGCAACCGCACACACACAACAGCAGATATGAAATAGGAACGCGATCGCGAGAGGTGTGATCGCCAGACAAGACACAAGGCAGATCAGAACAGAATACGAGGTTAGCAAAGGCACAGCAAATAATACAATGAGGAGATAAGGAAAATAACAAATGCTAGCTAACCGCGAACACCGCACTCATTCGCAACAGTGCACGCGGTTATGCGCGGTCTCCACGTGATAAGCACAATAGAGACAAGCACGCCTAACTAACCATTAACAGACAAACATGAAACAGAGGACGCGAGCGCTTGCTTAACGGTTACCTCACCGAGCCTCCAGCAAGCGTAGCAGACAGACACACGAATACAGGGACAAGCGAGAGATAGGATCCACAGCACTAGCGAAAAGTGGCTAGTGCGATCCAAGTACAGAGTAGCAGAACAGAAGGATCCCCAGCGCCAGCGGAAAGTGGCCAGCGCGATCCCAGAAGACAGAACAGAAGGATCCCCAGCGCTAGTGAAAAGTAGCTAGCGCGATCCCAGGAGACAGAACAGAAGGATCCCTGGCGCTAGCAAAAAGTAGCTAGTGCGATCCCAGGAGACAGAACAGAAGAGATAGCTGGTAGCAACCGCTGCACCAGCTATACTCCAAGAACAGAGATCAGAACCATTTCCTGTCGACCACCATAGGGACAGGACAATGGCAAACAGGCAAGACAAGACAGAACAGGCAATACAGATAATACAATCCTAACAGCACTAGGGAAATCTGCCTAGCGCAGATTTAGGAATTACTCTAAGCTGATGTTCAAACAGAGAGCAAGGCTGACACCCCACCAGGAGTGTTACATAGGACGAAATCCTTATGAACAGCCAAGCATTGTGGGAAAGACATAGTACTTATAGTACACGCCTCCAATGAATGTGGCCAGGCAATTTGCATGACAACATATGCAAATTCCTCTGCAAGCACAAGCTGCAAAACTGACAGAAGCTGTTCTTTCCAGAGTCCTGCAGCATGCAAACCTACACAATGGTCAAAAGGCTGGCTGCCTGCACAGGCAGCTGAGCAAATGATCACATTTTCTTACAGTTTTCTTGACTCCTCTAAAAAGTGTTAATTTTGAAAAGCATATAGCGATAGTCACGTCCCTGCAGTTTGCAGTTTGGGGTGCTGTGCGTGCGATCGTGCGAGTTGATGCCCATGATCTCGATGTTGCCGGCAGCAGTGGGGATTGGCGGCAGGGGACAAAAAGTCCCCTAAGCCAATCCGTACATGTCTGCCAAGAATGAACAATGTTTTAGTTCAAAAACAGTGTTCATTCTTAAATAGAGCCGCCGCACTTCCTCCCACTCGCTGATTTCCGCCACTTACCACAGTGGATCGTTAGATTTATGAATGGGAACAAAGTTCCCATTCATTAATCTTCCCTCTAGGCCACCGTGATTGCAGGCATCCATTGATGCCTGCTTGCTTCCCTAGTTACAATGTTGCAACACATTACTTCCTACAGCATACTTATTGTACGCGAATAGGAAGTACTCAGCGGGGACATCTTGTGGCCGAATAGTAAAATTACACCTACTGACTTTAGGGAATAAAAAATGTTTTAATACATATGTCAAGAGTGCATACAAACCCTCCTAAAGACCAGGCCATGAGTGATTCCCCCCCCCCCTTTTCCACCCGCCACCAACAGAGCTCTCTTTTGGTAGGGTCAGATCACCCCCCCCGGATGTTTATTTATTTATTAATGTTAATTATTAATATTTGCTGTAGATCGTAGCGCTGTACATGCTAATTAGACGGTGGCGATCTCAGCTGGGAAACTGAAGGCGGAGCTCCGCCTACCAACCAGAGATACGCGCGCAGCGTGCAATCTCCTGCAAAATGAAGCCCCAGGACTTCACACTGATCGGCATTAGGCGGTCCTGGGGCTGCCGCCGTGGCCATGCTCATCAGCGTGATGCGGTTGGCAACAGGTTAAATTATAGGATAAAAATTAGTGATGGATGTAAAACTGAAAAAAATGCAACTTTATTTCCAAATAAAATATTATCACCATACATTATACTAGGGATATAAGTTTAACGTTGCAATAACCGGGACAAATGGCCAAATAAAATGTGTAGATTTTAATTACGGTAGCATGTATTATTTTAAAACTATAATGGCTGAAAACTGAGAAATAATTAATTATTTCAATTTTTTTCTTATTATTCCCATTATAATGCATTTAGAATAAAATAATTCTTAGCATAATGTACCACCCAAAAAAAGCCTAATTGGTGACGGAAAAAACAAGGTATAGATCATTTTGTTGTGATAAGTAGTGATAAAGTAGTGATAAAGTTATTGGGAAATCAAAGGGATGAGCGCTGAAATATGAAAATTCCTCTCGTCCATAAGGTGAAAAATCCCAGTGGGTTGAATTTGTTAAATGACCAGTATCGTGGTTCCAATTCTAATAAGTGAAATCCATACATAGATACAAATACATAATGTAATGTACTATAAATTACTTTTTTTTCCCTATGTTGCTGTAGCTTACAGTAGGTATTTAAAAGCTGGCAGATCTGATAGATTTTGGACTAGCCCATTTCCTCTTGGGAGATTTTCAGTATTTTTTTTTAACAACTCAGCTGCCTAATATGGCTGTACTTGGTCTAATAATTTGGCTTCATCAGCACCCTATTAAGCTATTATGTAATTACTGCTCTGTAACGTTGGTGAGTTCTAAAATTAGGCTCTGTAAGGCTCCCTGCACACTGCAAATCCGATTTGCGATTCCGATTTGCAAATCCGATTTTCCCTGAATGCTATCAACAGAAAAACGCAGCATGCAGTAACGATTAAAAATCAGAAATCGGAATCGCATGTAAAAAATTATTAAAAATCAGAATCGCATGCAGTGTGCAGAGTGCCTTAAAGAGAGTGACAAAGCCTCTCCCTCTACTACAGAGCACTTGTCTATCATGGACAAGGGGCTCTTCCCCACCTCTGGTGCCCAGGAGACGATCGGGTCGCATAGGTCCTGGGGGGTTTATGTTTAAATCTGGGAGCCCCCTTTAACAAGGGGACCACCAGAGGATCAGCCCCTTTAAGGTAAATGGGTATAGAGAGTAATTATTTACTCTATACCTATTAAGTGTTAATAACAAAATAAACATTATTAGGGCAATAAAGCACTTGTACTGTATTCTTCTGTTTTTTTTTTATAATCTATTACTTCTGTCTTCTTTTTTAATTTTGATTGAAATGTCTTCCTGCCACGGGGCCCTGGCAATGCTCGTCATTACTGTCACTCTATTGACCACCTGTTGCACTGCTGTTGGCTGCCAGGAACACTTGCCGCACACCGCTTCTGGTGGGTTCTCCAGTGCTATACTATCCAGGCAGCCCTGGTAAAGCATCTTTGAGCCTGCCAATGGGGCTTCCCATTGGCGTACGAGAGATAATGACGCTGTAGACTTGGGCGCAGGATACAGCCGGTATATGGCTGATCCTGCTGCTGCACAAGTCCCGGCCGTATGAAATACTATTCCCCCTCCAGGCCACCATGGATAGTGGGGAATGAAATAATTCGGCTTCCAGCGATTGCTGGAAGCTGAATTATTATGTTTTAAAACTAACTTCAGCTCCGTCTTCTGAAGTTGCTCCCTGTGCGCCGCTATAGCTGTAATTCCTATTACGGCCTATGGTGGCGCCGGCTGCGACCAAATCTCCTGCGCTGCGTTTCAGCGTGTTTGTCCCATTGGTCCAGGGTTTAAAACAAAGAGGATCCACACCGAGGTGGATTTTCACTGGTCACTTTAGTGAAACAATGAAAATCCTCTTCAGGGATGATTCTCATTGTTTAAACCCAGGACTAATTGGAAGCTCCTGCGAAGGGGGCTCAAAAATTCAGTACTTTGCTAATGTTCATTGGACAGTATAGCACCACAGAAGCAGCAAGAAGGTACGGTACGGCATGAGCAGCGGCAGAGCGATGGGTGGTCCCAGCGGCCAGCGACTACCAGAAAGGTTTATTTTTTTTGTACTAAATAAATAGGGACTAAAAAATGACTCCCTGTACATATTTAAAAGATAGTCATCTCCTTGGTAAAGGAGGAGTCTAGATGCCCAAACAAGCTGGTGGGACGTGGGCAATAGAGACCTTTCACTTGCTCTGAGCAGGTGAAAAGTTCTTGCCCATGTTTGATGGGAAGCATCACTTCCCATCGCGTCTTAAAAAGAATTGCATAGGGGGAATCTGGCAATCAAGTCCTTTACTGCCTGGCAGGGCCGGGCCGAGGCATAGGCTGGAGAGGCTCCAGCCTCAGGGAGCAGTGTAGGAGGGGGCGCACAATTCATTCAGCTGTCATTCCTAATTGTGTATGAAGCAGAAAGAAATAAGAAAAGGGGATACATAGCAGTGACTGCAAGCCAGATAACTAGATATTAAGGTGTTGGGGAGGTCGTGGGCCCTGTGGCCCTCTTAGTCTAATAGCAATCAGGGTGTGACGGCTGGGGTGGGAGGGATGGATGGGCGCATTTTGGTGTCTCAGCCTTGGGTGCTGGAGGACCTTGTTCCTGCTCTGCTGCCTGGCCAGCTGATAATTAGATTTGAATTAGGAGACTGCCCTTAATGCTGGCAAAGTCAGGAATTGCAAATGGCCTTGTGTTTAAAGTATATATCTGATGGGATCAGCCTGCTATGTTTGTCCCTACAAATACTCGTCTGTCTCAGTTTAATAATGATGCAGATCTCTTCTCAACCTGACTCTTTCTATTATATCCACAATTCCCAACAAGGTTCAGATTTGATTTACTGTTCTCATTTACTGCCTATGCAAATCTGGTATATTTATTCCCTAGCAGTTATACGTTTTATATGCCAAGGAAGCTGTTGGCTCCCATCCATACTAGATAACAGTAATTTACAATATCCCTATTCAACAGATGCCTGCAATATGCAATACAGAGGACAGGGATCCCAGGCACAACACAAACTCCCCACAGTTACCACTTATCAGCAATTGAATGCACTATTTAGAGGTAGAAAATATACATAAATGGTCTAGTGCAGAACTGGGCTGTCTTCAGCAATTTGTGGGCCTCATTCCAGGCAAACTTACTTGGCCCTCTTCACTCCCCTCTGAATGTCCCCCCCCCCCAAAAAAAAAGAAAAAAAAGAACAGTGTTTCCCCACAAAAGGAACATGATGCCCATGCTATATAAATATATCATAATAATAATATGGTAGGACATTACACTATGACTATGATAGGATTAGATTGTGAGCTCCTCTGAGGACAGTCAGTGACATGACTTTGTACTCTGTAACGTGTTGCAGAAGATGTAAGTGCTATATAAATACATAATAATATGGTAGGACTTTAGATCATGACTATGGTAGGGATGTAACCTCCTCTAAGGACAGTCTGTGACATGATTATGTACTCTGTAAGACAACATTTTAGCCTTGCAGTAATAGGGTCCTATGTTGCAATCATGTCCAAAACACAATACTGTGGATACTGGGAGTAGATGGCAATGAAGAAGACGCATGGGGAAGGAGGTCAGGGCTGACTTTATTAGGGATTCTGGGGAGACATAAGGTAGACTTCGGGGACATGGCAATGCTGGGGTGACACATTGTTGACTTGGCTATACAGAGGATTCTGCAATATGTGGGGGATAGAACCACAGATTATGAGGGAACGTTGTTGATGGGGGGTTGGGGATGAATTGTAGCTACAGATCTTTAACCTCCTTGGCAGTTATCCCGAGCTAGGGTTGGGGTGGAAAACCACAGCTAAGAGCGGTAATCCCAACTTCTACTCGGGGTAGCTGCCGGAGGCTGTATGCAGAGCAATGCGCGCAGCGGGAGAATTTTGCATACCTCCCGGGGATCCCGACGTCGGCTGACATTCTTCTTCCTCTCCTCCAGGGCTCTGCTTCCTGCTGGTAAGATTGCCGGCTGTCGTCATGACGACAGCCGGCAATTTAATTTTAGAGTTGCAGCGCCACCCGGGGGATGGAGTCTTAACTGCAGCGCTGGAGCCAGGGAGGTGATTGCTGGGCTGCTGTAGATCTCCCTGGCAGCATGAAAAAATTGCTCCGCTTTTAGACCCTAAAATCAAAACGCCAAGGGGGTTAAATCAGGAGTCCTCCTAACTATTAAAGAAGAGTAGTAGAAGAAAGGGAGGGGGAGGAAAAGAGTAGAGATAGGCCCGGTGCACACCAAAAACCGCTAGCAGATCCGCAAAAAGCTAGCAGATTTTGAAACGCTTTTTCTTATTTTTCTGCAGCGTTTCAGCTAGCGTTTTGCGGTTTTGTGTAGCGGTTTTGGTATAGTAGATTTCATGTATTGTTACAGTAAAGCTGTTACTGAACAGCTACTGTAACAAAAAACGCCTGGCAAACCGCTCTGAAGTGCCGTTTTTCAGAGCGGTTTGCGTTTTTCCTATACTTAACATTGAGGCAGAAACGCATCCGCAATCCAAAATCTGCAGCAGCCCGGGAGTATGCGTTTCTGCAAAACGCCTCCCGCTCTGGTGTGCACCAGCCCATTGAAATACATTACCCTAGCAGATCCGCACCCGCAAGCGGATCGCAAACTGCAGCCGAACCGCTCTGGTGTGCACTAGGCCATAGTGAGCAATGCAAATTTGGTACAAGCTAGCAGGATTGTGAATTATCTAGTATTTGCTGCTGTCAGGGTGCAGTGCTCTATCTTTTCACTCAGAAAACCTGACTGCAGCCTTAGGGATAACTAAGGCTGCAGTTATTGCTAGTCTCCCAGCCCAGGACACGTGTGGAGAAGCTCTGTACTGCAATGTAATCTGACCTGTTGCTCAGCAATTAGATAAACACTTAGCTTATAATCGACACAAAATCTTTCTTTCACTTGCTAAACATGGTACGTCCTGGTCTGGATAGCCAGTGAATTAATATGCTGGTAACAGAGAAATTCAGCTCTGTGACTGGAAAAAATTGCACACCATTTGTGTGCACCAGTGTGGAATTCCTTAACTCTGTTACTGTTTTTCCTGTTCGATGCACACTCCGGGAGTCTGGAAACAGTTAAGTGTAAATGTATCTTTTCCAGCAGGGATGGGGCCGGGCCCCACTCTCTGCAGGACCCATAACGGACTACTGGTAGTCCTGCCCTGTTGGCAGCTCTGGTGCAGAATGTGGCCATTTCTGTTACAAAGCCTCAGTTTTACAAGGAAAATCTATATTTGGGATGACATAAACAACTGCAGATTAGTATAATATGATTAGTGCAAGTGTAATTAATGTTTCATATCTATATGATTCCTGTAATTTATCACTGTTGAAAATTTGTCCTACTGTCCTTTCCCATCAGTCTGCCACATAGCATTATAATTGTATGTAGACATGATTTGTTACGCATTTCATGTTTTCAGCATTCCCTAACATACAAGTAATTTAAGAAAAAAAACAGAGATTTGGCTGAAAGTAACTTATTTCTTGGCACTGCTCACTTTGTGGTCTACAGGGATACTACAGAAAAAGGTATACATCAACTATATTTTAAAATATTTACAATAATGTATACTGTAGTATGTGCATTTCATTAAATCACACTTAAGATGTAGAGGTCCAGCCATTTAAGATGCTAATTATTCTCAGATTATATACTTAAGATGTCTCCTTTTATGTTACACTGCAAAATGTATTCACTAGCCAATGCATATACGATGACATATTGATGGATACTCATTACGAGCTAATGAATTATTCTTTCTCACGGGAGGACAAAACTTGATTAATGGATTTCTTCATGTCTAGCTTAATATTGCTTTTATTTGTGTAGTGACTTCTATGTGATTACATTAACTTAAAGGGCACAGCATCATTTAAAAATGCACTCCTCTAAAATGCAATGTGTTGGCAACTAACTAAACGAACTGTGTAATAATTATAAAAGCCATAATGGAATCTAACCTCATGTAAATAGATTATTCAACCTCTAAAGCTGAATACCCACTACAAAGCACATGGAAGATGGATCGGGGGATACACGGCAACAAAAGATGCACTGAACGATCTTCCCCCGATCCATCTTCTGCAAACGTATACCATGGGAACAAATGACAGGGGTGAACGAGTTGTTGAACGATTGCACTAATTAGCGCGGAGGTCAATGGAGATCAGCTCGACCAGCCATGATTGGATCAGTCATGACGGTTGTTCAAAGTGAATGATCATCGCATATAATTGACCATCATTGAAGTTCGTTTAACAATCTTTTATTAAACAATGTTACATGATATCGAGCAAACGGTCGTTCGTCAGTAACGATTCGATGCAAAAATCTTCTGATGAGTAAGGACCTTAAGATACAACAAACTATTTTTCTTGCGCCTTGGCCTGCATCCTTACAGGTTGTTCTTGAGCCTTTTGAAGTGACGATAATTTTTTACACAGATAGAGATATGTATATATATATATATATATATATATACTAGCTGATGACCCGGCGTTGCCCAGGTATGTATGTGGCTGGTGTCTGCTCCGGCCACTTTTTCTAACCCTAAAACACAAACACTCAATGACTAAGTTTGAGAGCTTTGGCATCAATGATTTGTATATTCCCATAGAAATTAAATAAATTAGATTGGCGGTTTGTGACTCTGTCTCTCTCCAGCATTTGAACCCCAGTCACTCAATGTGTCAACTGTAGCAGGTTTGAGGCATCTGCTATTAACAGTGTAAGAATGGCAGCAATTTAAATATTCCCCTTGAAAATCAACAGGTTAATTTTAATTGGATGCTGTAGGCTCCACCCATTTTCCTGAATATTAATCCCAGTTACCCAGTGACCAACTGTGCAAAGTTTGAGAACCTTGCCATTAACAGTGTAAGAATGGCTGCAGTTTATATTTGACCCGTGAAATTTGTTTTTGGCTCCACCCACTTAACACTGCCACAGTGTAAGAAGGCCTGCAGTTTATATTTTCCCAGTGAAATTTGTTTTTGGCTCTGCCCACTTTTTGTAACCTGGACACAGTCACTCAATGACCAAGTTTGTGAGCTTTCGGGTCCTCGGCATCAATAAAAACAAATCTGATTAGATGTTTGTGGCTCCACCCCCTTTTGTGAATTTGAACCCCAGTGACCCAATGACGAACTGTACCAGGCTCCACCCACTTTTCTGAATATTAATTCCAGTCACCCAGTAACCAACTGTGCAAAGTTTGAGAACAGTGCCATTAACAGTGAAGAAGGGCTGCAGTTTACATTTTCCCAAGGAAATCTGTTTTTGACTCCACCCAGTTTTTGTAACCTTGACACATAGTTACTCAATGGCCAAGTTTGTGAGCTTTTGGGTTTATGGCTTCAAAATTGTGTGAATGGAAGCAGTTTATCCAGCAAAGAAATCTGATTGGTTGTTTGTGGCTCTGCCCCTTTAGTGAATTTGAACCCCAGTCACTTAATGACCGACTGTAGCAGGTTTGAGGCCTCTGCCATTAACAGTGTAAGAATGGCAGCAGTTTCAATATTCCCCTTGAAAATCAATAGGTGAATTTTGATTGGCTGTTGTAGGCTCCACCCACACTCTAACTATTAATCCAAGTCACCCAGTGGCCAACTGTGTCAAGTTTGGGAACCCTGCCATTAACAGCGTAAGAATCATTGCCGTTTATATTTTCCCATGCAAAAAATTTAGTTGGCGCCGCCCACTTTTTCTGACATTGACATATAGTCACTCAATTACCAAGTTTATGAGCTTTGGGGTCCTTGGTATCAATAATTTCTATATTCCCATTGAAATTAATGATTTGAGGACCGCTGTGGTAAACCCCCCTAAAGACCAGGCAATTTCACAAAATAGGCCACTGCAGCTTTAAGGCTTCGCTGTAGGGCCATCCAACTCAACACACAAGTGTTTCCCTCCCCTTTTATCCCCACCAACAGAGTTTTCTGTTGGTGGGGTCTGATCCCCCCCCCCCCACACACACACACACACGTTTATTTTCTTTTTACAAATATTTATGTTATTTTTTAAATAAATTTTACTTTTTTTCTTTTTACGCCAGCCTATGACAGCAGATCACTTCCGCAGCTACAGAGGGGACAGCCATTTCACACGGCTGTCCCCAGTACAGTGCTGCCTTAGATTGCAGAGTGCTGTAAGGGGTAATTAGACGGCGGTTTCGACATCTAACAGTCTCCTAGCAGCGATCGCCGCTGGGAGACTGAAGGCAGGGCAGAGCTCTGTCTACTAAGTGGAGATGCGCACGCATCAGCACGCACAATCTCCTGCAAAACCGGCCCGCAGGACCTTACGCCGATTGGCATCATGTGATCCTGGGGCTGCTGCCGAGGCCATGTCCATCGGCGTGACGCGGTCGGCAAGTGGTTAATCAAATCTGATTGGCTGATTGTGGCTCCACCCCCTTTCTGAATATGAACCCCAGTGACCAACTGTACTAGGTTTGAGGCTTGTGCTTTTAACAGTGTAAGGATGGCAGCAATTTAAATATTCCCCTTGAAAATCAACAGGTGAATTTTAATCTGTTGTAGGCTCCACCCATTTTCCTGAATATTAATCCCAGTCACCCATTGACCGACTGTGCAAAGTTCAAGAACCCTGCCATTAACAGTGTAAGAATGGCTGCAGTTTATATTGACCAGTGCAATTTGGTTTTGGCTCAGTTTATCCAGCAAAAAAATCTGATTGGCTGTTTGTGGCCCTGCCCCTTTAGTGAATTTGGACCCCAGTAACCCAATGACCGACTGTAGCAAGTTTGAAGCTTCTGCCATAAACAGTGTAAGAATGGCAGCAGTTTAAATATTCCCCTTGAAAATCAATAGTTGAATTTTGATTGGCTGTTGTAGACTCCACCCACTTTCCTGAATCTTAATCCTATTCACCCTGTGACCAAGTGTGCCAAGTTTGAGCACCCTGCGATTAACAGTCCAAGAATGGTCACAGTTTATACTTTCCCATTAAAATTGAATGGCTGAAATTTGATTGGCTGTTTTTTGCTCTGCCCACTTTTCCTGGATTTGTAACCTCGGTCACATACATACACACATACATACACACGAATATATATATATATATATATATATATATATATATATATATATATATATATATATATAAAATATTCCCTTTTGTCACTTCTTCTCATGGCTAAACAGTTTGCTTTGTGTTTCCTCGTTACTGTCGTACTCCATATTTCTGCTCTCTTTCCAGTTCCAGCATATTCATGTCGTGAAAGGGTGCTACATGTAGAAGACAAAGAGCACCACTACCACACCTCACTTGCCTGAAGTGATGGGCAAATATCACAAATGATCATTCGTGAAATGTTCGTGATCATTTTGTGATTGTTTGTTTGCCGCAGACACCATTAAAGTCAATGGATCTGCCGCAAATAAATGTTTGTGAACATGTTTGTGAACGGTTCACAAACTATTGTTTGTTATGTTTGCCCATCACGACTGACCTGTATAGCTCAAGACCAGCTAGCTCAAGACCAGCTCACCGGTGCCAGAATCCTTCAGGTACGCCAGTCCTGCAAATCTGTGGACAATGAACAAACTTGAAGACAGCACATAAAATACTTCACCAGTGTAAAGCTATATTGGTGCAAACAGAAGTACACAACATGTTTCGGGTGTTGCCCTTCCTCAGATGCAAAATGTCGTATCTTCCCCCCAACCTACTTAGTAAGCCATTCTGGGTGCCTGCATTCCAAAGGGTACCCACCACAGTCCTTCATGATCACAAATTCGGAATCCAGCGTTGTGATCAGGAAAAAACGCTCCTGATCATGGGTTACCAGTAATCACAAGGCCGTGGAGAGCATCACTGATAGCAGCAATTATTTCCCACACTTAGCTACTCTGTACGACAAGTTACTTTATGCATGTCTCCTAAGTGTAATATTTAAGCATGAGGATACACAGCACAGGTAACACTACATAGATTTTCAGTGAGCGTGTCCAATCACAATGAGGCGGAGGACACACACATACAGCTGACTGCTTGGAAATTATTATTATAGATTATATAACTGCGTAAGTTTCTGCGAGGCATTGAGAGACACAGAGGGCACAGCATCAAGCACTTCTCACCAACCGCCATCTGAAATTTGCTCAACCTCCTGAATTTACTTCTGGTCCGCCCCAATTGGGAATTTCTCCAGGAGACTAGATAAGAGAATATTACAGCGTTCTGATTTTGATAAAATCAAAGATGTTGGTATAAGAATTCTCCATTTGTGTCAATGTGTCAGTAACGAGATAATTTTTAGGCACTGAAAGGCAGCACTAGCTTGTAGCATTTGGGTCCAGATAAAATGCTGGTAAATGTTGGTATTGCCTATTAAGTATACAGTACATAGTGTACATTTTCATCACTATAACTCTTTCTTGTGACACCTTCTTGACTCATCACTCATCCCCTAGAAAAGCAGTTGGTGTCCTACATATAAGATCGGAAACTGTGAGGAACTTATTGAGTTGGCCCTTGGGAGTCAGTGACTCCACCCAGCATCTGGACTTTGTAGCTTTGGCAGCACCTGTTTTTGGACCTGTTGGATGCAGACCAACAGACTACAGCTCCTGTTCAGCACCATCTCATTTGTTCTGTTTCATTTTACATTCTTTATAACAACATTTTTTGTGTTATTTTTTTTAAATTGTTTAGACTATATGGTTATCATTTCCTTGGTTCTAAGATTCAATATTTGCCCCATAGCTGGAACATGCACATATGCTCACATCTAACTTGTAACAATCTAGCCACCACAATTTGTCTGTGATTGGATTGCCTACAAATGAGCTACAAACTTGTAAAAGCTAATGAAGAGGAACTTTCCAACATGTGGTGTGCATTATTACAACAGAACTTGATTCAAAATAACCAGTTAGAAGCAGATGGGGTTTTAAATGGGGTATGAAAAGGGCATAAGCCCTTGAAAGTAAATCTCTGGCCTATAATTAATCAAGAAAATACACATATTGCTAAGAAATCTGCTTTTATGCAAAAAAAAATAAAATTCCAGCATTACAGCTTATTTTGCAGTGAACAGATTCCAAGTACATACTGCAGAGTTCTAGAATTGTTCATGTTTCGACACTTTACTATCTTCACCAGTGCTATAGCACTATAGGCCACAGTGCATGTTTTACAATAGGCCCCCTCAAGCACTCTACATATTTAACAAAGCTATAATATCAGAGCGGTATAAGCCAGGAAAACAGAGCAGTCTGCTAAAGCAATATTTTAAACCATAGTTAAAAGCAGGGGTGTTGCTAGAATCCTAAGAGATCGGGGGCACTTTTGGGCACTCCAGCTGAAAAATGGGCGTGGCCATGCACTGGAATGTGGGTGTGGCCATTGGTGGAGCCACATTTACATAAATTTAACAGCTGTCTAAGTAGCCCTGATCAGCAAAATGTTGGATGAAGCCCCCTCTCCATTAATGCCAAAAAAAACCCAAAAATGCAGCATATCACATAAATTATTAAACAGATACCTGGCTTCTGTACTGGCTGACCTGGCTTTCTGCTGGATGAGCTGGCCTGCTGCCACCCCCCACCATAGAATTCCCTGGCCTTCTAGTGGACCCCCTCCCATGCTCCCATGGGCCTCCCATTGACCACATTGTCCTCTCTCCCACCACAACAACCAGCATGCCCCATAGAAGAACTATAGCTCTCTCCATGCCCCCATAAAGGCATCACAGCATCTAGCATGGCATCACAGCACCCAATATGCACACATAGAGGCACCATAGCACCCAGCATACAGCCCATTGCCATGTGCTGTGGTGTCATGCTGGGTGCTATAGTGCATCTATGGGGCATGCTGGGTGCTGTGGTGCCATGCTGGGGGCTGTGTAGTGCCATGCTGGGTGCTGTGGTTCCTCTAAAAGGCATGCTGGGTGCTGTAGTGCTTCTACTCTGCCTGGGGGACATCCGGGGCACCCTAGAATAGATCCGGGGCACGTGCCACTGATCTTTGGGGCTAGCAACGCCCCTGGTTAAAAGGAACCTGAGATGGGGCTAAAACAACAAAATAAACATACCTGTGGCTTCCTCCAGCCCCCTCCAGGCTGATCGCTCCCACACCGTCCTCCCTTGACTCCCTGCATGGCCACGTGTGCTCCCACCATGTTCACGTTGCTGGGAGCATTCTGCACCTGCGCAGTACTTCTGCACAGGTGCGTTCTGCACCTGTGCAGAAGTACTGCGCAGGTGCAGAATGCTCCCTGATGATGGGAGCGACACGGTGGAGCACACCTTGCTGAACTGCACCTGTTCTGACTGACCACGACTGAAACATTTTCTGAGGCTAGTTGCAAATGAATGGAAAGTTGGAGGAGGACAGCATGGGAGTGATCAGCTTGGAGGGGGCTGGAGAAAATCCCAGGTATGCATAATTTTTTTTTATGTGGCCCCATCCCAGGTACAGGATAAAAAAATAAAACACATAAATCAGAAGATAAATACTAGTTTTACATGCACAACCTATGTGTTATACTGTTTACAGTCTGATTTTCGAGACTTTAGTTTTCATACATGATCCAAAAACTGGAAAATTGTATATTTACCTGCCGGAAATTTTCCTTTCCTGGTGTTTCTCCATGTCAGCATACTACTGGGCAAACCCACCCCCCTTTTGCCCCATTAGGACGTCCTTACATTTTAAAAGTTCCACCCCTGCTGCCCCACTCCATTCTTTGTATATAGAACTAGCCGACAACAAGGGTGGGCCCATATGCTGACATGGAGTAACACCAGGAAAGGAAAATTACCGGCAGGTAAGTATACAATTTTCCAGTTTCCCTGGTGTTTTCCATGTCAGCATACTACTGGGCAATAACTACTACTACTGGGCTTACAATATTTCCTTCTCTTTTAGTTTTAGGGAAGCTGTCCCATCTTGCCAATCAATCGTATCCTTAATCTGTGCAATACATTGCGGAACCACAGCGAAATTGAAGCCTATTGTCTCTGAATCAGAATCTTCATCTGACAAACATTCCTCAAAAGTAGGAACTTTTAAATAACCAGATCACATGATGATCCGTGGAGAACTCCGAGACCGTATCTCTGACAACTTGCTTAATTAATGAACAAACCTTTCTATCTTCACAGGCAATATCCATGTGACATAAATCACAAACTTTTCTCTTCGGCAACGTCTTCCTTCTACAGATCCAGCAATTCTTTTCCTCGAAAGCTGAAGCTCTTTGATCAACATTAATTAATTCTTCCTCACTAGATGATGAAGATCTGTCTCTGGATCTTGAAGGACTTCCAGACTTCAACACTTCCGAAGCTTCCTTAGCTTTTTCTTCTCTTATTTTTGGCATGAGAGATTTAGGAACTGAAATCAATGCAGAGTAGAGATGTAGCGAACGGTTCGCCGGTGAACGGTTCCAGGCAAACTTTGGTGGTTCGCGTTCGCCTGGACCAAGCGAACTTTTGTGGAAGTTTGATTCGCCCCATAATGCACTATGAGGGTCAACTTTGACCCTCTGCATCACAGTCAGCAGGCACATTGTAGCCATTCAGGCTACACTAAGCCCTGGAGCCCCCCCCCCCCTTATATAAGGCAGGCTCCGGCGGCCATTAGCCTCACTCATGTGCCTGCTAGAGACAGACTAGGGACAGCTGCTACAGACTTGTTCTTCTAGGGACAGATTAGTTAGGTTCTTGGATGCTTAGCTTGCTCCTGGCTGATTATTATTGCTTTTATAGCACCCCTCAACAGCTCTTTTCAGAGCTCATCCTGTACTTTTTTTTTCTGTGTGTCAAGCTGACACTTTTGTTGCATGCACAGCCTTGCTAATTCATAGTGTGTGTGCCACTGCCAGCAGCCCAGCACATTCAGTGACTACCTGTGTGTGTGACAGGGAGCTGCACATTGTACTACCCAGTACTGCATATACCCAGTACCTGTTGTGTTTACTTAACCCACCTCATCACTGCATATACCCAGCTTTGTGTTGAGTGAACCCAGCTCACTGCATCTAACTACCTGTTGTGTTGAGTGAACCCACCTCACTGCATCTAAGTACCTTTACTGTTCAGTAAACCCACCTCACTGCATCTAACTACCTGTTGTGTTGAGTGAACCCACCTCACTGCATCTAAGTACCTTTACTGTTCAGTGAACCCACCTCACTGCATCTAACTACCTTTACTGTTCAGAGAACCCAACTCACTGCATCTAAGTACCTTTACTGTTCAGTGAACCCACCTCACTGCATCTAACTACCTGTTGTGTTGAGTGAACCCACCTCATTGCATCTAAGTACCTTTACTGTTCAGTGAACCCACCTCACTGCATCTCACTACCTGTTGTGTTGAGTGAACCCACCTCACTGCATCTAAGTATCTTTACTGTTCAGTGAACCCACCTCACTGCATCTCACTACCTGTTGTGTTGAGTGAACCCACCTCACTGCATCTAAGTACCTTTACTGTTCAGTGAACCCACCTCACTGCATCTAACTACCTGTTGTGTTGAGTGAACCCACCTCACTGCATCTAAATACCTTTACTGTTTAGTAAACCCACCTCACTGCATCTAACTACCTGTTGTGTTGAGTGAACCCACCTCACTGCATCTAAGTACCTTTACTGTTCAGTGAACCCAGCTCACTGCATCTAAGTACCTTTACTGTTCAGTAAACCCACCTCACTGCATATAACTACCTGTTGTGTTGAGTGAACCCAGCTCACTAGATATACCTAGCATCCCCCCGAGATGGACAAAATGGACAATCCAGGTAGAGGAAGAGGTAGAAGCAGACCCAGAGAAAGGCCACCAGGCACCGGCAGGTCTGTGCGAGGTGGTGTTGCTGTGATTTCATGCGGACCTGTTCCAAAATACAGTGCTCGGAAGAAGGCACGTGCCATCACTTCCCAAAATTGTGAGGACGTGGTTGAGTATTTAACACAGAAGACCTCATCTCCCGCAGCCAGTGCCACCAGCGCTAGTACAAGCACCACATCCACTGCATTTGATACTTCGCAGGAGTTATTTGGTGGTGGTGAAATCACTGATTCACAGCCATTACTGCAACAACAACAAGAAGGCGCAGGTACACCACCTCATACGTCTGAGTTAGGTGGCGATAGTATGGACGTAACGTGTGAGGAGGGGGATGATGAACCACCTGAAGTTGGTGCAGTTGAGGAGGTGTCTGAGGAAAGCGAAGCTGGGCAGGAGGATTATGATGACGATTATACGGATGCCACGTATGTTCCCAGTAGAGGAGATGACTAGAGGGACAGTTCAGAGGGGGAGTCAGAGAGGAGTAGGAGGAGACGACTTCATGATAGAAGCAGAGGGAGCTCGTCCTCAGAAACAGCTGGGGGCAGTGTCCGGCGCCATGTATCGCCAGCTATGGACAGCCAGCCAACATGCCCTTCAACGTCAGCTGCTGATGCCACCGTAGCGCCATCACCCCAGGGGGACTCAGCGGTTTGGAAATTTTTTAACATGTATGTCTCAGATCGGAGCAAAGCCATCTGTTGTCTCTGCCAGCAAAAATTGAGCCGTGGAAAGGCCAACTCTCACGTAGGGACAAGTGCCTTACGAAGGCACCTGGAGAGAAGGCACAAACAGCTATGGCAAGAACACCTGAGGAAAAGCAGTACCCCTCAAAAGACAAGCCACCCTCCTTCTCCTCTTCCTCCTTCAGGTGCATCGTCTTCATCCGCTTTCTCACTTGCACCTTCACAGCCACCCTCCTCCACACCGCCTCTTCCCTTGAGCATTTCCTTCTCCTCTGCCCACAGCAGTACCCAGCTGTCCGTGAAGGACGTATTTGAGCGTAAGAAGCAAATGTCTGCCAGTCACCCTCTTGCCCGGCGTCTGACAGCTGGCGGGGCGGAACTATTAGCTCAACAGCTATTACCATACAAGCTGGTGGAGTCGGAGGCTTTCCGTAAGTTTGTGGCCATTGGTACACCGCAGTGGAAGATACCAGGCCGCAATTATTTTTCTCAAAAGGCCATACCCAAACTGTACCGTGCAGTTGAGAGGCAAGTGGTGTCATCTATTGCGAAGAGCGTTGGGTCAAGGGTCCACCTGACCATGGATGCCTGGTCTGCCAAGCACGGGCAGGGCCACTACATTACATATACAGCCCTTTGGGTCAAACTGGTGACCGATGGCAGCAAGCAGGGAGTACGTCGCTGCGCAGCGGACTGACTTGTCACACCTCCACGGCTTGCAAGCAGGCCTCCAGCCACCTCCTCTCCACCTGCTACCACCTCTTCACTGTCCTCATCCTCCTTCTCCTCCTCCTTGGCTGGTGCCGCGATCTCCTCTCCAGCTACACAGCCCCCTCACCCCAGGGCCTATGCTGCATGCCAGGTACGATGGTGTCACGCAGTGTTAGACATGTCTTGCCTGAAAGCGGAGAGTCACACTGGAGCAGCTCTCCTGGCTGCTCTTAACAAACAGGTGGAGCAATGGCTCACCCCGCACAAGCTTGAGATCGGCAACGTGGTGTGTGACAACGGCAGCAATCTCATTTCTGCGTTGAATATGGGAAAGCTGACACACGTACCCTGCATGGCACATGTGCTGAATCTGGTTGTGCAAAGATTTGTGTCCAAGTACCCAGGCTTAGAGGACGTCCTGAAGCAGGCCAGGAAGTTGTGTGGGCATTTCAGGCGCTCTTACATGGCCATGGCACGCTTTGCGGATATTCAGCGTAGAAACAACTTGCCGGTGAGACACCTCATTTGCGATAGCCCGACTCGCTGGAATTCCACCCTGCTGATGTTCTCTCACCTGCTAGACCAGGAGAAAGCCGTCACCCAGTACCTGTATCATTACAGTACAAGGACACAATCTGGGAGGATGGGGATGTTGTGGCCCAACAACTGGACACTGATGCGAAATGCATGCAGGGTCATGGAGCCCTTTGAGGAGGTGACCAAACTGGTGAGTCGCGCTGAGGGCACCATCAGCGACTTGATCCCTTACGCCTACTTCCTCGAGCGTGCTGTGCGTAGAGTGGTGGATACAGCTGTGGAGGAGCGTGAACGAGAACAGTTACGGCAGCAGGAGTCGTGGGAGCGATTTACACCCGAACCTGATGTTTCCACAACACCTGCGGCAGCACAGAGGGGGGGAGGAAGGGGAGGAAGAAGAGGAGTCGTGTGGGGAAGGAGAGGAGTCAGACTCTGATGATGGTGATGAGGAAGGTGTTTCTGTGGTAGAGGAAGAGGCGGTGGAAGAAGAACAACCGCTGCAGCCGTCACAGGGGGCTTCTGCTGCCCCACGTTCCCGTGGTATTGTTCGTGGATGGGGGAGGAAGAGGAGTTGCGTCCCATCACTGAGGAAGAGCAAGAGGAGATGGAGAGTACGTCTGCATCCAGCTTTGTGCAGATGGCCTCTTTCATGTTGTCCAGCCTGTTGAGGGACCCCCGTATCAAAAAACTCAAGGCGAATGACCTGTACTGGGTGGCCACGCTACTAGACCCTCGGTACAGGCACAAAGTGGCGGACCTGTTACCAACTCAACAGAAGGCAGAAAGGATGCAGCACTTGCAGAACAAGCTGTCGATGATGCTTTACAATGCGTTTAAGGGTGATGTGGCTGCACAACGCATTCAAGGTACCACTAGCGATCTCAGGGTGATGTCGGACATGCGGACGTTCTTTAGTCCAACTCCTCGCCATAGTCCTTCCGGATCCACCCTCCACCAACGCCTGGACCGGCAGGTAGCCGACTACCAGGCCTTGAGTGTGGATGTAGACACTGCGAAAAGCGACGATGAACCCTTGGACTACTGGTTGTACAGGCTTGACCTGTGGCCAGAGCTGTCCCAATTTGCCATACAACTTCTCTCTTGCCCTGCCGCAAGCGTCCTGTCAGAAAGGACCTTCAGTGCAGCTGGAGGCATAGTTACTGAGAAGAGAAGTCGTCTAAGTCACGACAGTGTTCAGTACCTGACCTTTATCAAAATGAATGAGGAATGGATCCCGGAGGGCTACTGCTCGACCGAAGACTAAGTCAGTCCCCACACACAGCATCTCTGCCTGCAGGCTGCTTGCCTTCTCCGCCACCACCAACAGGGTCCAGGACTCTAGGCGGATTCCTGAATTTTTAAGGCCGCTGCTAGCAGCGGCCGCTACACTAATTTTTCTGGTGCGTGTACATGCCTGCCTAATTTTTCTGGCTGCACTGCGGGCAGCTGCAACAAAAAAACAAAAGGCATGTACATGTGCCCATCCCCCTTCGTGATCATTACCTTGCCGCGGTGAAGGGGCTTGCGTATCACAATGAAGCAATGACCGCCGGCTACTTGAGTGTCTCGGGTGGGGGTGGGACACAAAGGATAATAAGTTTGTTGCTTCATTGTGGTCAGACCAAATTTGATCAGCTGGACAGTCACTGTTGTTCTATCATTGAGCTACCACAGCCCGGCCACCATATGGGCTTGAAAACCGCCATGGCCTACACTCTCGCCATGGTGCGCACCAGTCCAGCACGGCCGTCACTATGCAAACAGTTGTTTGCGGTGCGTTACACAGTGAGTTTGGTGTGTCAGTGTGAAGCAGAACTCTAATTACACTCCCTGATTGATGTATACCCATGCAAGATGTTTGAAAGCACGTTAGGCCTGCAATTTAGCATTCAATGTGATTTCTGCCCTTAAAATGCTGCTTTGCGTCAAATCCAGATTTTTCCCCGGGACTTTGGGCATGTATCCCACTCCGCCATGCCCCCTCCAGGTGTTAGACCCCTTGAAACATGTTTTCCATCACTTTTGTGGCCAGCATAATTTTTTCTATTTTTCAACAAAGTTCGCCTCCCCATTGAAGTCTATTGCGGTTAGGAAACTTTTACGCGAACCGAACCTTCCGCGATAGCCAGATAGCAAAGTAGCCAGATAGTAGCCAGATAGCATCTGCTAGTAACATCAAACTGAGCGCCTCTGAGGCGCGCAGCTTTGATGTTACTACCAGATGCTTTTTTACTCCTATCTGTATTGCCTGAGGAAGCAGGTTTAACCTGCGAAACGCATTGCACTTTATTTTGGAGTACCCAATAAATGTTTTTTGACTGAAAATCTACAGTCGTGTGTTCTGCTTGGAGGAGGTAAGTCCACCACTGCCTCCTCTATTACCAAATTGGTTTTTAACCTCATTTAGTCCCATTTATCCTTTTGATGCCTCTGTTATCTTATTGCTGCATTGAGTCCACCCTTGGTGGAGGGTTGTACCCACTTCCATCTTCTACTACAGAGAGCGACTTCTTAATACTGAGTGGGGTAAGGACAATCTCCCCACCTGCCTTCACAGTGGTTGCCTAATGGTAACCCTGGTTTGTGAGTATTACATTTTTAATTACTCTATAAATCTTCCATTACCAGTACACACTACACTATATTGGGCTCTTGGTGTTCTCTTCTTTTCATACAATGCCGGAGAGCATTGATGTGTATGCATGTCAATACTGTTCACAGCATGTTTTATATGGACGTGTATAACCGTCAATACCGCTATGAAGGTTAACCAGATCCCGATCAATGTGCACACATTTTGAGATATGTTCATTCTGGATCCACATACATTGTCTGTCAATTGTCCATTTCCCTCCTTGTTCCCCTGGTCACCATAATCACTCCTTGAAAAATATGACTTTTAGTTCTATTCTCAGGCAGGAAGAGGACATTCCCTTCTATCACCCTCCCACTCTCTCCTCTTCACCACACCATTTACTTCCCTGAAGGGTTAGGTAGGATGAGAAAATGGGAGGGGGGTGAAAAGAGGAAACATCAAAGTAAGCCTTCCTCTCCCGGTCTGAAGATTTAACTTAAAGAGAATCTGTATTGTTAAAATCGCTCAAAAGTAAATATACCAGTGCGTAAGGGGACATCTCCTATTACCCTCTGTCACAATTTCGCCGCTCCTCACCACATTAAAAGTGGTTAAAAACAGTTTTTAAAAGTTTGTTTGTAAACAAACAAAATGGCCACCAAAACAGGAAGTAGGTTGATGTACAGTATGTCCACACATAGAAAATACATCCATACACAAGCAGGCTGTATACAGCCTTCCTTTTGAATCTCAAGAGATCATTTGTGTGTTTCTTTCCCCCATGCACTGAAGTTTCAGGCTGCTCTTTTCTTCCTGCAAACAGCTTTGCCCTTGTTTGTAATTCCTCAGTATGTGAAAGCCCAGCCAGCTCAGAGGACGATTTATCCAGCTTGTAAAAGATAAGAGAGAGAAGAGAGAAGCTGCTCTAATCCTAAATAACACACAGGCAGTGTGCATAAAGGGAAGTTCATAGCAGAACCACAACACTGAAGAACTTGGCAGCCTTCCAGACACAGGCTGACAAGTCTGACAGGGGAAAGATACATTGATTTATTACAGAGACTGTGTTAGTAGAAAGTGCTGCAGTAAGCCAGAACACATTAGAATAGCTTTTGGAACTTGTAGGATGATAAAAAACAGGATGCAATTTTTGTTACGGAGTCTCTTTAAGCCAAAAGTCTTTTTTTTTTCAAGAAATGTTATAGGGAGGAATGAGGGTAGGAAAGGTCAATAAAAAGAAGTATGTGGATCCAGCATGAACATACTTGTGCTTATCTTAAAGGGGAACTTCAGCCTAAACAAACATACTGTCATCAAGTTACATTAGTTATGTTAGTTAAAATAGATAGGTAATATAATCTCTTACCCACCTTGTTTTAAAAGAACAGGCAAATGTTTGTGATTCATGGGGGCTGCCATCTTTGTCATGGGGGCAGCCATCTTTTTGGTTGAAAGGAGGTGACAGGGAGCATGAGACACAGTTCCAACTGTCCTGTGTCCTGATAACCCCTCCCAGCTGCACAGGCTAGGCTTCAAATGTCAAATTCAAAATGTAAAAAAAAAAATTGCACCAAAACAGCAGAACGAGAACAACAACATCAGAAATCCCATCATGCTTTGCACAGCATCAGGGGAAAAAAGCCCGGGCAGTTTTGTTCTGTGCAGCTAAAACTGAGGCTTGTATAAGAGAAAAAAAGTTCTGATGCTGTGAAACTGTTAAAGAAACACCAGGCCAATTCAGTGCTGCTGAGTCGATTTTTAGTCCGGAGGTTCACTTTAAGTAGTTTGGGCTTGGCTTAGGTATCATTTAAGGCATATTGAAGAATGTTGGAGAATGGGAATAGCAGATAGATGCATATAAATCTGAAAGAAAATGAGTGTGAACTTGCTAATGACAAAAATGAAGATGAACGTGAGCTAATGACAAGGCTATTTCTGTTTGTTATTTTAAAAAGTAATAGCCATCAGGAGGCATATCCTGGATGCAATGTGCTGCAAGTGAGCACATGGTTTATTGAAGATGAATATATAAAGTTTTAATGTGTGTGCAATGTGTGTAGTAGATGTTTATTAAGTCATAAAAGTGCATGTATTAGTAAGCAAAGGTAGTGAGTAGAAACAGAAGTCAGATCGTATTAGATATTTGGCAGCTTAGTCAACTCATTTGTTTTTTTTTAATACCACTTACATGCAGATGATACACAACTGTACTTCTCGGCTCCAGACCTTAACTCCCTTTTCAGACAGGTTCCTGATTGCTTGTCTGCTATATCTCTTTCATGACCTCCGGCTTCCTAATACCTAATATAAAAAACAGAACTACCGTATTTTTCGCCGTATAAGACGCTCCGGCATATAAGACGCACCCAGATTTAGAAGGCAAAAATCAGGAAAAAAAGAAAAAACTAAACCTTGGTGCGTCTATGATGCAGGGGCGTCTTATGGACTTTTCACCCCCCAGTTGCTCTACATACTATTACACTGACCACATAAGGGGACAGTGTAATGATTGCCTATTCCCATGTTGCCTGCCTGTGTTCCCCTATGTGGTCAGTGTAGGGATTGGCTGTTCCTGTGTCCCCCTGTGCCTGCTGTTTCCCCCTGTGCCTGTCATGTCCTCCTGTGCCAACCATACCCTTCTGTGCCAGCCATGTCCCCCTGTGGCAGCCATGTCCCCCTGTCAGTCTCCCCTGTGCAAGCCATGTCCCCGTCAGTGTCCATGTGCCAGGCATGTCCCCCTGTGCCAGCCATGTCCCCCTGTCAGTGTCCCTGTGCCAACCATGTCCCCCTGTCAGTATCCCTGTGGCAGCCATGCCCCCCTGTCAGCGTCCCTGTGCCAGCCATGTCCCCCTGTCAGTGTCCCTGTGGCAGCCATGCCCCCCTGTCAGTGTCCCTGTGCCAGCCATGCCCCCCTGTCAGTGTCCCTGTGCCAGCCATGCCCCCCTGTCTGTGTCCCGGTGCCAGCCATGTCCCCCTGTCAGTGTCCCTGTGCCAGCCATGCCCCCCTGTCAGTGTCCCTGTGCCAGCCATGCCCCCCTGTCAGTGTCCCTGTGGCAGCCATGCCCCCCTGTCAGTGTCCCTGTGGCAGCCATGCCCCCCTGTCAGTGTCCCTGTGCCAGCCATGCCCCCCTGTCAGTGTCCCTGTGGCAGCCATGCCCCCCTGTCAGTGTCCCTGTGGCAGCCATGCCCCCCTGTCAGTGTCCCTGTGGCAGCCATGCTCCCCTGTCAGTGTCCCTGTGGCAGCCATGCCCCCCTGTCAGTGTCCCTGTGGCAGCCATGCCCCCCTGTCAGTGTCCCTGTGCCAGCCATGCCCCCCTGTCTGTGTCCCGGTGCCAGCCATGTCCCCCTGTTAGTGTCCTCCTGCCAGCCATTTCCCCCTGTCAGTGTCCCCCTGTGCCGTCTGTGTCCCGCTGTGCCGGCCATGTCCCCCTGTCCATATCCCCCTGTCCATATCCCCCTGTGCCAGCAGCGTAATTACAGTATATACGTTACCTGCTCCTGCCGCCGCGCTCCTGGCTCCAGTCCTGCTTCGGGTTCCTCTTCTGCCATCCACCGATGCCTGCTGCTACAGCCGCCGCGCTCCTGGCTCCAGTCCTGCTTCGGGATCCTCTTCTCCCATCTACCGCTGTTGCAGCCGCCGAACATCACTGGCCGGTGAGTCCTAATTAGCCGCGCGGTGATTACGCAATCAGCACACGTGCGCCGGGGTCACGCATGCGTGACCCTGCATGCGTGACCCCGGCGCACGTGTGCTGATTGCGTAATTACCGCGCGGCTAATTAGGACTCACCGGCCAGCGATGTTTGGCGGCTGCAACAGCGGTAGATGGGAGAAGAGGATCCCGAAGCAGGACTGGAGCCAGGAGCGCGGCGGCTGTAGCAGCAGGCATCGGTGGATGGCAGAAGAGGATCGCGATGCAGGACTGGAGCCAGGAGCGCGGCGGCAGGAGCAGGTAACGTATATGCTGCTTCCCTGCGCACCTCTGCATAACAAAATCTGTACCTTCGCCGCATAAGACGCACCCACTTTTCCCCAACAATTTTGGGGAAGAAAAAGTGCGTCTTATACGGCGAAAAATACGGTAATCACTTTTCCACAATCTCTTTCCTCCTATCCTCTTATATAAAACCCCTGGGTCTCTGCGTCCCCGGGTGTGTGTTTGTGCGTGTGGGTCCGTGGTTTGCGCAACTGCGCTTGTGTAGGGATGCAGATACATGGAGGGGGAGTGACCGCGGCCTGCAGGGGAGGACGGGGCCCAGAGGCGGGTGGGCGTGTGCACATGCTCGGCGGGCGCGTGAGCGGCGGGCGCATGCATGGCAACAGACCTAGAGCCCACTTTCAAACGGGCTTAGGTTAGCTAGTATAACACCACTACAGCTTAATTTCCCAAAGCATATTGCTTAGGGGTAATATTTGATTCCTCTCTCTCATTTTTTCCTCACATTCACTCCCTAACTAGTTCCTGCCATCTCCAACTCAAAAATATATCTCACATCCAAACTTTTCTTACTCAGGACACAACTAAAATGTTAATACCTGCACTTATACTATATTGTTTGGACTGTTGTAATATATTACTTTGTGGACTACCAACAAACAGACTGGCAGCCCTCTAATCTGTAATGAACTCAGCTGCTTGATTCATCTTTCTTCTCGCTCCTCCTCTGCTGCTCTTCTCTGTCAAGCTCTTCATTGGCTGCCAATTAACCAGAGGATCCAGTTCAAAAACTTGACCCTAACCTACAAAGCTCTCTACAATCTCTCTCCCCTGTACATCTCCTCACTAGTTTCCAGATACCAACCCAACCGCAATCTCAGATCTGAACACAACCTTTTTCTGTCCTCCCTTAGCATCACCTCCTTGCAGTCATGTATACAAGATTTCTCAAGTGCATCACTCCTCCTCTGGAATCCCCTTCCAAAACACATACGTCACTCTCCATCCTTCGATATCTTTAAACACTCCCTCAAAACTCACTTTTTACAACAAGCATATGCTCTATTTTTGGCCCTTTTTACTTCAACCGCTGGTCAAGTTGTACTCCTTAATTTCTGGTATTGCGATTAACATTCTATAACATACGATACCTGAAAAAATATGATTGAAAATGAATAGGTACAAGGTGGTAATGCGGGCAGATGATCAGTAAGAGCAAGCTACCAACTGTTTTTATAAAGTTTCAGAAATCCAACTCATTAGATGTTATGATGGCCATACAGTATACGACCAACATGTTAAAATATGATCATTATTGGATGAAGTGATTTTCTTTTAAATTGCGAATTCTCAATTGTTTTTGTAGAAAATATAATGAAATACCTGATTAGTGCTGGGAGACACATTGGCCTCAATTCACTAAGCTTAAAGAGAAACTCCAACCAAGAATTGAACTTTATCCCAATCAGTAGCTGATACCCCCTTTTACATGAGAAATAGAATGATTTTCACAAACAGACCATCAGGGGGCGCTGTGTGACTGATTTTGTGCTGAAACCACTCCCACTAGAGGCTCTGAATACCGCGGTACTCTGGGCAAACTGCCACAATGTAACAATGTTCACAGACAGGAAATGGCTGTTTAGAGCTGTCTAGCAGCCAGAACAGCTAGAAACAGCTACATAACCTGCCCACAGTAACAATGTCACCATGTAATACATGTCAGAATGTGAATCTGGGAGAGGAAAGATTTTACAATGAGCAAACACTGACTAAATCATTTATACATAATTATGGTAAAAATGAAGCACTTTTTTATTACATTATTTTCACTGGAGTTCCTCTTTAACTCCTGTCTTTAATAACTCTTCAGAGCTGTTTTACAGTTATCACAATTATATCACCATGGTGATAACTGTAAAACAGCTCAGAAGAGTTATTAAAGGCAGGAGTTAAGCTTAGTGAATTGAGGCCATTGCCTAATGTGCCTTTGGGTAAACACTGTGTATAATATTTATGGGAATACGGTGCCTAATAATGTTTAGGAGAACATGTTGGCTTATTTTTATTGTATGACTGAAGTAGAAAATACAGTGCCGGCCACCAAAACGTTTGCTTCTAGGTTTATTTACAAAGTTGCACACAGAGTTGCTAGCATTTGGGAGGTAGATGGCTTAATATCCGTTTCACGGGAGAGCCCGTTTCCTCAGAGTCCTTTAAATTGATCTTTCCATTAGGACTTGATTATTTATTAGCGTTGAAGTCTAGTAAAATGGTGGCACTTTCACTGTGTCTCTCATCTAAATTGTGAAAAAAAAATTGTGGGTCACCATTTTATGTGATCTAGAATTCTGTTACATAAGAAATATGTTCATATTTACCAATGTGCTTCATGTTTTTGTAACTGTGAATGGGACCAAACATCTTGAGAATGTACGTAATCATTTTGCGGCCCTTGCATTTGCATGTGCTTTTATTTATTTAACCTTTTTGGCATCAGAACATCCTCCTCCTACTTCCCCGATCTTCTTGTGTGAGAGTTTCACAAATCTAATCGCAGTGCAGTTAGTACCGTTCACAAACTGGCAGTACACCAAACAGCTGTGGTAACACAAATGGTCTCATAAAAGTAATGTTATAGTATTTAAACACTCTATTATTACAGTGTGATAACACTTTGTAGGAGGCCTATTAGGTCTAATTCATAGGCAAGTAGTGTTAACATAATGTATCAGGCATAGTAAAATTAACACTGGCCTTTACTTCTCATGCTGAAAACACCATTAGCTTGTTATTCCTTTCTAGTGGTGGTGAAAAGGAAAAATGGTATTGATTTTTTTTCAGATGTGTATCTAAGGGAATACTTTGTGTTGTTAAATTGCATTATGTGAATTAAATGAGCTATTGAAATGCAATCACTTGAAATATTCATTGTTACCACAGGCAAGTGATAAAATTTCATTCCAAGATATATCATTATTAGCAACAGTTTTTTTTTTTGTTTTGGTTTTTTCACTATGAAGAATTGTTTACTGTATCTTTTCCAGAGATAATGCAGTAGTGAGATCAGAGCCCAGCATGTGTTAATGTCAAGGTTTAAAGGCTTTGTTCTTTTTCATGTAACATAATGCCTCTGCATTGTACGTTTGTGACACACGTCAGCCTGTTTAACTATGGAAAGAATGTTGTGCAAGATGCATCAGCCCCTAGCAACCAATCAGGAATTATTTAATTGTGCTGACTTCTCTAAATCATGACAGATTATGACTGTTGGCATTATTGGTATTTGTATGATGTGGATGACTGCAATTTACGCATTGTTATTATGTTTTGTGCTGCTTTATTAAAAGAAATCTACTTTTTAAAGCTACTAAAGGATATTCAACAGATCAGATAGACACACAGTGGGAAGTGTAAATTCAACAGAAGTAAATTAAAAACAAAATAATAAAAAAAAGCTATGCGTAAAGTACATTTTACTTCTTAAAACAGAGGGCATTTGCAATTATTAAGGGTTACACGTCCAAGAAGAAACTTGTGCCAAGTGAGAGAGTATGCAAATCTTTGTATCATTCAAAATACATCCTGAGCCACGTAGTTGAGCACCGCAATGAAAAATAGGCATGGGAGATTATGGTTAGTAGTATATCGGAAATTGTATTAATATTCCACTATCAGCTGCTATGTATAGTAGAATATCGGTAGTGTTACCCCCATTCTACTATCTAATCTTGTCCTCATACTAACCTTACCAGCAATCGGGATCCTAATCTTGTCCTCATACTAACCTTACCAGCAATCGGGATCCTCAGCAGCGTCAACCATCACCGCTTCTTTCATGAAAGACTGGGTCATCATTGCTGAACCTTTGCCTCCATCTCCCCCCCCCCCCCATGTCTACTTAGGGATAATAGATGATGCAAAGTGCGACTGGTGGTGCTGTAGTATGGCAGTCTCGGCTCTTGACTTTCGGACAGTATTCCCCCATCCTTCCAGAACCTGTATGAGCCAAAACCAATTCCGGGTACAGACCCCATTTGTACTTGACAAAATAAATGATTCTGATTCTGATGTATTCCTAACCTACTTGCAACCTACACCTAACACTACCCTCTCTCCTACTTACACCTAACACTAACCCTCCCTATTACATACAACTAACACTAACACGGCCACCATCATTACTGTTACCTTATTTAGTGATTATCGTTATAGCATTGTACCCAAATTTAACTGCCTGCATCAACAATAACCTACAATAAACGGCTATATTAACATTGAAACCTGTTCAGGGTACCTGTGTGTGTGACAGGCAGCTGCACATTGTATTGATACCAGTCACTGCATACCTGTTCAGTGCACCTGTGTGACAGCACACAGTGTTATATTATATACCAGTCACTGCATACTTGTTCAGGGTACCTGTGTGTGTGACAGCTGCACATTTGTAATACTAGTCACTGTTTGCCTGTTCAGTGCACCTGCGTGACAGCACGCAGTGTTATATTATATACCAGTCACTGCATACCTGTCCAGGGTACCTGTTTGTGTGACAGGCAGCTACACATTGTATTGATACCAGTCACTGCATACCTGTTCAATGCACCTATGTGTACACACTCAGTGTTATATTATATACCAGTCACTGCATACCTGTTCACGGTACCTGTGTGTGTGACAGCTGCACATTGTATTGATACCAGTCACTGCATACCTGTTCAGTGCACCTATGTGAACGCATTCAGTTATATAATATACCAGTCACTGCATACCTGTTCACTGTACCTGTGTGACCACATGCTGTATTATATACCAGTCTGTGCATACCTTTTACCTGCACCTGTGTGACAGCTGCACATTCTATTGTAATACCAGTCACTGCATACCTTTCACTGCATCTGTGTGGCTGCACATTGTATTAGTCAAGACAGTGCATACCTTTCACTTCATCCCCCCCAATATGGACAAAACAGACAGACCCAGAGGCAGACCACCCAGCAGGTCTCTACGAGGTCGTGCTGATGTGATTTCGTGCGGCCCTGGACCAAAGTACAGTGCTCAGAAGAAGGCACGTGCCATCAACTTCCAAGATTGTCAGGATGTAGTTGACTATTTAACACAGAACACCTCTTCATCCGCAGCCACCAGTGCTACTACAAGCACCACATCTGCTACATTTGACACTTCACAGGAGTTATTTGGTGGGGAAATCACTGATTCACAGCCATTATTACAACAAGATGAAGGTGCTAAGCAAGTTAAACCACCTTATATGTCTGAGTTAGGTGGCACTATGGACGTAAGGTGTGAGGAGGAGGAGGATGAAATACCTGCTGTTGGTGAAGTTTTGGAGGTGTGTGATACAAGCGAAGCTGAGGAGGATGATTATGATGATGATGATAATGATGATATGAATGCCATGTGGGTTCCCAATAGAGGAGATGAACAGGGGGACAGTTCAGAGAGTGAGTCAGAGAGGAGTAAGAGGAGACGAGTTGCTGAAAGAAGCAGGGGGAGCTCGTTGTCAGAAACAGCTGGTGGCAGTGTCCGGTGCCATGTATC
Source organism: Hyperolius riggenbachi (assembly GCF_040937935.1). Classification (NCBI taxonomy): domain Eukaryota; kingdom Metazoa; phylum Chordata; class Amphibia; order Anura; family Hyperoliidae; genus Hyperolius; species Hyperolius riggenbachi. The sequence continues at coordinate 245,322,651 of NC_090649.1, forward strand.
GCCACCAATAAACAGCCAGCCAACATGCCCTTCAACGTCAGCTGCTGACGCCACCATAGTGCCATCACCCCAGGGGGGCACAGTGGTGTAGACATTTTTTTGTGTGTCTGCCTCAGATGAGAGCAATGCCATCTGTTCTCTCTGCCACCAAAAATTTAGCCATGGAAAGGCCAACAGCCATGTAGGGACAACCACCTTACGACGGCACATGGAGAAAAAGCACAAACTGCAATGGGAAGACCACCTGAGGAAAAGCAGCACACAAAAGCAAAGCCACCCTCCTTCTCCTCTTCCTCCTTCAGGTGCATTATCTTCAGCCGCTTTCTCCCTTGCACCTTCACAGCCACCATCCTCCACTCTTTGAGCGGAAGAAGCCAATGTCTGCCCCTTGCCCGGCATCTGACAGCTGGCTTGGCGGAACTGTTAGCTCGCCAGCTGTTACCATACCAGCTGGTGGACTCCGAGGCCCTCCAAAAATGTGTGGCCATTGGGACACTGCAGTGGAAGATACCAGGCCGCAATTATTTCTCAAAAAAGGCGATACCCAAACTGTACCGTGAAGTTGAAAGGCAAGTGGTGTCATCTCTGGCACACAGCGTTGGGTCAAGGGTCCATCTGACCACGGATGCCTGGTCTGCCAAGAACGGTCAGGGCAGGTACATTACTTACACAGCCCATTGGGTCAACCTGGTGACCGCTAGCAAGCAGGGAGTATGTGGCTGTGCAGTGGACCTAGTTGTGACACCTCCACGGCTTGCAGACAGGCCTCCTGCCACCTCCTCTCCATCTGCTACATCCTCTTCACTGTCGTCCTCTTCCTTCTCCTTGGCTGAGTGGCAGTGCTACTCTACTGGTGCTGCGATCTCCTCTCCAGCTACACAGCCCCTGCTCCCCAGGGCCTATGCTGCATGCCAGGTATGACTGAGTCACGCCATCTTAGACATGTCTTGCCTCAAAGCGGAGAGTCACACTGGAGCAGCTCTCCTGGCTATTCTGAACAAACAGGTGGATCAGTGGCTGACCCCGCACCAATTTGAGATCGGCAACGTGGTGTGTGACAACGGCAGCAATCTCATTTCGGCTTTGAATTTGGGAAAGTTGACACATGTACCCTGCATGGCACATGTGCTGAATCTAATAATTCAGAGATTTGTGTCTAAGTACCCAGGCTTACAGGACGTCCTGAAGCAGTTCAGGAAGGTGTGCGGGCATTTCAGGCGGTCTTACACGGCCATGGCACGCTTTGCCGATGTTCAGGGGAGAAACAAATTGCCGGTGAGACGCTTGATTTGCGATAGCCCGACTTGCTGGAATTCAACGCTCCTGATGTTCAACCGCCTGCTACAACAGGAGAAAGCCATTAAACAGTAACTCTACAACTACAGTCAAAGGACATGCTCTGGGGAGATGGGCATGTTCTGGCCGAAGTACTGGACACTCATGTGAAATGCCTGCAGGCTCCTGTGGCCATTTGAGGAGGTGACAAACCTGGTGAGTCGCTGTGAAGGCGCCATCAGCGACTTGATCCCATATGCTTTCTTCCTGTAGCGTGCCGTGCGTAGAGTGGTGGATCAAACTGTGGAGGAGCGTGAACAGTAGTGTTGGGCGAACAGTGTTCGCCACTGTTCGGGTTCTGCAGAACATCACCCTGTTCGGGTGATGTTCGAGTTCGGCCGAACACCTGACGGTGCTCGGCCAAACCGTTCGGCCATATGGCCGAACTAAGAGCGCATGGCCGAACGTTCCCCGAACGTTCGGCTAGCGCTGTGATTGGCCGAACGGGTCACGTGGTTCGGACCCGAACGCGCTCTGATTGGCCGAACGGTCACGTGGTTCGGGTAAATAAATACCCGAACCACGTCATATCTCCGCCATTTGTCTGTGGGTTTAGCTTTGGGTAGGCAGGCAGGGTAGTTCGCGCTCCAGCCACGCTAGCCAGGGTCCCCCCTGTCATTGTGTCACTGCTGGGAACAGTAGTACACCGCTTGCTCAGCCACACTATATAGCATTCTGTTTACTGCCACTCTGTGTACCTCGCTCAGCCACACTATATAGCATTCTGTTTACTGCCACTCTGTGTCTGCTGGGAATAGTAGTACACCGCTTGCTCAGCCACACTATATAGCATTCTGTTTACTGCCACTCTGTGTACCTCGCTCAGCCACACTATATAGCATTCTGTTTACTGCCACTCTGTGTCTGCTGGGAATAGTGGTACACCGCTCGCTCAGCCACACTATATAGCATTCTGTTCACTGTTCTGTGTCTGCTTGGAATAGTGGTACACCGCTCGCTCAGCCACACTATATAGCATTCTGTTTACTGTTCTGTGTCTGCTGGGAATAGTGGTACACCGCTCGCTCAGCCACACTATATAGCATTCTGTTTACTGTTCTGTGTCTGCTGGGAATAGTGGTACACCGCTCGCTCAGCCACACTATATAGCATTCTGTGCACTGTTCTGTGTCTGCTGGGAATAGTGGTACACCGCTCGCTCAGCCACACTATATAGCATTCTGTTCACTGTTCTGTGTCTGCTGGGAATAGTGGTACACCGCTCGCTCAGCCACACTATATAGCATTCTGTTTACTGTTCTGTGTCTGCTGGGAATAGTGGTACACCGCTCGCTCATCCACACTATATAGCATTCTGTTCACTGTTCTGTGTCTGCTGGGAATAGTGGTACACCGCCCGCTCAGCCACACTATATAGCATTCTGTTCACTGTTCTGTGTCTGCTGGGAATAGTGGTACACCGCTCGCTCAGCCACACTATATAGCATTCTGTTCACTGTTCTGTGTCTGCTGGGAACAGTAGTACACCGCTCGCTCAGCCAGAGTATATAGCATTGTGTTTACTGCCACTCTGTGTACACCGCTCAGCCAGACTATATACCATTGTTTACTGACACTCTGTGTACACCGCTCAGCCAGACTATATACCATTGTTTACTGACACTCTGTGTACACCGCTCAGCCAGACTATATACCATTGTTTACTGCCACTCTGATTCTGCTGGGAACAGTAGTACACCGCTCGCTCAGCCAGACTATATACCATTGTTTACTGACACTCTGTGTACACCGCTCAGCCAGACTATATACCATTGTTTACTGCCACTCTGATTCTGCTGGGAACAGTAGTACACCGCTCGCTCAGCCAGACTATATAGCATTGTGTTTACTGCCACTCTGTGTACACCGCTCAGCCACACTATATAGCATTGCGTACTCTGCCAGTCAGTGTGTATATTGCTGGGATCAGTAATACTCCACTCACCGTCAACCACTATATGAGCTCAACATGAGTTCCCCAGAGACCTCCGCTGTGAGCAGCACTCCCAACAACAGCAACAGCCAACGCCCCACGCAAGCTATAACATCCACCCCAGCAGCCAGTGGTCAGCAGCAGCCCTCCCCGGAGGAGAACGTTGTGTCCATCAGTCCGTCGCCAGAGCGATTAATGAGGGCTGCCATTGAGGAGATGATGGGGCCTGATGTGGAGGAGGAGGTCTGGCTCAGGCCAGCATCCCAAGTTAATGTTGAGGACGATGAGGGGTCTGTGTCTGGGGATGTTGGGGTGGCAGAGGTGGTGGGTGGGTCAGACTCAGGAGAAGAGTTGTATGATGAGGATGATGATCGGGACCATCTGTATGTGCCTCAGAGTCCGACCCCGGAAAACATGTTGTATCGTGTGTTTAGGTACTAAAATCTGCGTTCCCTCCCAGTAGTGTTGGGCGAACAGTGTTTGCCACTGTTTGGGTTCTGCAGAACATCACCCTGTTCGGGGTGACTATATAGCAGACTATATAGCATTGTGTTTAATGCCACTCTGTGTACACGGCTCAGCCACACTATATAGCATTGTGTTTACTTCCACTCTGTGTCTGCTGGGAACAGTAGTACACCGCTCACCCGCCACTGTATAGCATTGTGCTCTGTGTCACTGCTGACAATAGTGGTACACCGCTCACCCACCACTGTATAGCATTTCTGTACTGCCACTGTACTGCTGCCAGTCAGCGTGTACTTTAAGGATAAGTGAAATGAGGAAGAAATCCGGTGAAAGAGGGAGGGGCAAGGGAAGAGGTGTTTCCCCTGACGGTTCACGTACAGGCCACAGGGGAGCACCCAAGAAAACCCACTCAATACTGCCCATGTTGTCCAGGACAACAACCCTCACAGATCCAAAAGAACAGGACCAGATAATTACTTGGATGACCTCTCAAGCGTCCAGCAGTGGGTTAAGCAGCACCAGCACATCACGCACGAGGTCCGAGTCCTCAGCCAGTTAAAGTCTGGGCTTTCTTTGAAGACTGCACTGAGGATGTTACCATGGCGATTTGCAAGGTGTGCAAGACCCGCCTGAGCAGGGGGAAAAGTATTAACAACCTCTCCACCACCAGCATGAGCCGCCACATTCTATCCAAACATCCCACTCTGTGGGCAAACGCGGCAGGACAGGGTACCACCAGCAACACTGCCTCCCTTGGGTTCACCAGACTCACCACCAGACCCGCCTCAGCAGCAGCAGTAGCCCAGCCATTGCGTGGTTCACAACATTCACAAACATCAGACGATGCTGACACTGTCACTTTCCGGACTAGTGCTCTTGAGGTCTCCCAGTGTTCATCAAACACAACAACCAACAGCCCTTCGGTGTGCAGCGCTACGGTTGAGTTGTCTGTCTCTGAGATGTTTGAGCACAAGAGGAAATTGCCAGCAAATGACCCCCGGGCCGTGGCAGTAACAGCCAGCCAGCATAGCCAAGCTTCTGGCCTGCGAAATGCTGCCATATCGAGTGGTGGAGACAAACAGCTTCAAGGGCATGATGTCAGTGGCCATCCCACGTTACGTTGTTCCCAGCCGCTACCACTTTGCGCGCTCTGCAGTGCCTGAGTTGCATGAGCACGTGGTCAGCTAAATAACCCGAAGCTTGAAGAATGCCGTTGCCTGCAAGGTTCACCTCACCACTGACACCTGGACGAGTGCGTTCGGCCAGGGTCGATACATCTCCCTTACCGCGCACTGGGTGAACCTTGTGGAGCCTGGCAGCGATTCCTCACCTGCTACGGCGCGGGTGTTGCCCACGCCGCAAACAGCTGGATAACAACAGCAGCACCTACCTCTCTGACTCCTTCTCCTCCAACGCATCTCAAAGCTGTACCTCATCCGGAAATGCTAACCCAGCACCAGCAGCAGTAGGATCGTGGAAGCAGTGCAGCACAGCTGTTGGCATGCGTCAGCAAGCGTTGCTGAAGCTGATCTGCCTTGGGGATAAGCAGCACACAGGGGAGGAAATTTGGAGGGGAATAAAGGAACAGACGGATTTGTGGCTGGCACCGCTGGACCTGAAACCGGGCATGAAGCTAGACACCTGGCACGAACTGGCAATGTACGCAATAGAGGTGCTGGCTTGCCCGGCAGCCAGCGTTATGTCGGAACGCTGTTTCAGTGCTGCCGGAGGCATCATCACAGATCGGCGTATCCGCCTCTCCACAGAAAATGCAGACCGTCTGACTCAAATTAAAATGAATCAATCCTGGATTGGAAACGACTACGCAACACTCCTGGACCCCAACCAAGTAACATGACCGATGAACATCTGGGATGGTTTAGCGTTTCCGGTCCCTGTTTATTGAACCTCTCATCTGTATTACATTTATGACTGCATGGCGGCAAAAAGCATTGCTGCTATATCCGCACGCTTTTTGTCCTCATGCAAGGCCTGGGTTGTTGTGTCTCACAAAGCGTGGCCTTCTCCTCCTGCGCCTCCTCCTGTTCCATCACGTGTGCTGCTGCTGCTGCTGCTGCTGCTGCTGCTGGGTTACCGTTGCCGGTCCCTGTTTATGGAACCTCTTATCTTTATTACATTTATGACTACATGGCGGTACAAAGCATGCTATCCGCACGCTTTTTGTCCTCATGCAAGGCCTGGGTTGTTGTGTCTCACAAAGCGTGGCCTTCTCCTCCTGCGCCTCCTCCTGTTCCATCACGTGTGCTGCTGCTGCTGCTGCTGCTGCTGCTGGGTTACCGTTGCCGCGTGGTCCCTGTTTATGGAACCTCTTATCTTTATTACATTTATGACTACATGGCGGTACAAAGCATGCTATCCGCACGCTTTTTGTCCTCATGCAAGGCCTGGGTTGTTGTGTCTCACAAAGCGTGGCCTTCTCCTCCTGCGCCTCCTCCTGTTCCATCACGTGTGCTGCTGCTGCTGCTGCTGCTGCTGGGTTACCGTTGCCGCGTGGTCCCTGTTTATTGAACCTCTTATCTTTATTACATTTATGACTACATGGCGGTACAAAGCATGCTATCCGCACGCTTTTTGTCCTCATGCAAGGCCTGGGTTGTTGTGTCTCACAAAGCGTGGCCTTCTCCTCCTGCGCCTCCTCCTGTTCCATCACGTGTGCTGCTGCTGCTGCTGCTGCTGGGTTAGCGTTGCCGCGTGGTCCCTGTTTATTGAACCTCTTATCTTTATTACATTTATGACTACATGGCGGTACAAAGCATGCTATCCGCACGCTTTTTGTCCTCATGCAAGGCCTGGGTTGTTGTGTCTCACAAAGCGTGGCCTTCTCCTCCTGCGCCTCCTCCTGTTCCATCACGTGTGCTGCTGCTGGGTTAGCGTTGCCGCGTGGTCCCTGTTTATTGAACCACTTATCTTTATTACATTTATGACTGCATGGTGGTACAAAGCATGCTATCCGCACGCTTCTTGTCCTCATGCAAGGCCTGGGTTGTTGTGTCTCAAAGCGTGGCCTTCTCCTCTTGCGCCACCCTCCTCCTGTTCCATCACGTGTGCTGCTGCTGGGTTAGCATTACCGGTCCCTTTTCCTGGAACCTCTTATATGTATTACATTTATGACTGCATGCCGACAAAAAGCATGTTACCTGTGCAAAGAAAACAGACATTTCCCGCATTTAAAAGACAGTTTTCCCTTTGAAACTTTAAAATCGATTTTCTCAAAAACTATAAGCTCTTTTTGCTAAAAAATTTTTTCCTCTTGTACCCACTCCCAAGGTGCACATACCCTGTAAATTTGGGGTATGTAGCATGTAAGGAGGCTTTACAAACCACAAAAGTTCGGGTCCCCATTGACTTCCATTATGTTCGGAGTTCGGGTCGAACACCCGAACATCGCGGCCATGTTCGGCCTGTTCGGCCCGAACCCGAACATCTAGATGTTCGCCCAACACTAGTGAACAGGAACAGGAATAGGAGGAAGAGTTGTGGGATCAATTCTCAGCAGAAGCAGATGATTCCTCAACACCTGCGGCAGCACAGAGGGGGGAGGAGAAGGAGGAAGAGTCATGTAGGGAAGAGGAGTCAGATGATGAGGAAGGCGTTTTTTTTTTTTGGAGGACGAGGCGGAAGAACAACTGCAGCAGGTGTCGCAGGGGGCTTGTGCTTCTCAACTTTCCCGTGGTATTGTTCGTGGCTGGGGGGAGGAGGAGAACTTACCTGACATCACTGAGGAAGAGCAAGAGGAGATGGATAGTACGTCTGCATCCAAATTTGTGCAGATGGCATCTTTCATGCTTTCCAGCCTGTTGAGGGACCCCCATATAAAAAATCTCAAGGGGAATGAGCTGTACTGGGTGGCCTTGCTACTAGACCCTCGGTATAGGCACAAAGTGGCGGAGATGTTTCCAAATCACCTAAAGGCAGAAAGGATGCAGCACTTGCAGAACAAGCTGGAAACTATGCTTTACAGTGCGTTTAGGGGTGATGTCACAGCACAACGGAATAAAGGTGCCACTGGCAGTAATCCTCCTCCTCCCATGTCCACGCAGGAATGGACAGGACGCTCTTGCGATCTCATGGTCGGACATGCAGACATTCTTTAGTCCAACGTCTCGCCTTAGCCCTTCCGGATCCACCCTCCACCAACGCCTCGACCGGCAGGTAGATGACTACCTGGCCTTACGTGTAGATGTAGACACTGTGAGCAGCGATGAACCCCTGGACTACTGGGTGCGCAGGCTTGACCTGTGGCCAGAGCTGTCCCAATTTGCCATCCAACTTCTGTCTTGCCCTGCCTCAAGCGTTCTGTCAGAAAGGACCTTCAGCGCAGCTGTAGGCATTGTCACTGAGAAGAGAAGTCACTTAGGTCACAAAAGTGTTCAGTACCTCACCTTTATCAAAATGAATGAGGCATGGATCCCAGAGGGCTACTGCGCGTGCGAAGACTAAGTCAGTCCCCACACACAGCATCTCTGCCTGCACGCCATGTTACTGCCTGCCCCATGACTAAGTCGGTCCCCACACAGCATCTCTGCCTGCAGGCCCCTTGACTGCCTTCTCCGCCACCACCAACAGGGTCCAGGACTCCAAGCGGACTCCTGAATTTTTAAGGCCGCTGATAGCAGCAGGCACTATAATAATTTTTCTGGTGCGTGTACATGCCTGCCTAATTTTTCTGGCTGCACTGCAGCTGCAAAAACAAAACGCATGTACATGTGTCAATTCCCCTTCGTGGTCGTTACCTTGCCGCGGTGAAGGGGCTTGCGCATCACAATGAAGCAATAACCGACGGCTATATTAGTGTCCCGGGGGGGAGGGCACACCCAAGATAATAAGGTTGTTGCTTCATTGTGGACAGACCAAATTCGATCAGCTGGACAGTCACTGTTGTTCTATCATTGAGCTACCTCAGCCCGGCGACCATATTGGCTGGAAAGCCGCCATCACCTGCACTCTCGTCATGGTGCGCACCAGTCCAGCACGCCTGTCACTACACAAACAGCTGTGTGTGGTGCATTGCACAGTGAGTTTGGTCTGTCAATGTGAAGCAGTACACTAATTTCACTTCCTGATTGATGTATACACATGCAAGATGTTTTAAAGAACTTTAGGCCTCCAATTTAGCATGCAATGTGATTTCTGCCCTTAAAACGCTGCTGTGAGTCAAATCCAGATTTTTCCTGGGGACTTTTGGCGTGTATCCCACTCCTCCATGCAAAAACTCAGATGTTAGACCCCTTAAAACATCTTTTCCATCACTTTTGTAGCCAGCATAAATGTTTCTAGTTTTTAAAGTTTGCCTCCCCATTGAAGTCTATAGCGGTTCGAAAAGTTTGCACGAACCAAACTTTTTGCGGAGGTTCGCGAACCTAAAATCGGAGGTTTGAGCCATCTCTACTCCTACTGCCGCTCAGTTCCGGGTCACGGCTTGGTGACGTCATCAAGCCGGGACCCGGCGCTGACGTCAGAAGGAGCAGAGATGCTGGCCAGATCAGGAGGGAGCGCCGATTGTTGCGAGAACGGCAGGGAGGTGAGTGGATCCTCTTCTTTCCCCCCTACCACCGCAGCTGTCAAATTGATCACTACGATCCACAGGTGATCGTAGTGGTCACGTGATCAGCAGCCATACGCAATGGCTGCTGATCACTAATAGGAGATGTCAGCTGTCATATGACAGCTTAATCTCCCCTCTCCGGTCCGCACAATCGCGTCGGGATGGTTCGCTAGCATGAACGTTGTATCAACGTCCAGCCAGGGAGGCAGCACCACCTGCTGGACGTAGATTCAACCTACGTCAGTCCCAAAAAGGTTAAGCTAAGTATCCATGGCCAGACGGATGGGAGGATCTCTGACGATGAAAGATTGTTACCCCGATCCATCTGGCTTAATCCGCCAGCATTGTTTTTGAATGCAAAAAAAAAAGTTGTCAGAAAATAAGCTTTTTTACCTATTAATACAAGGGTGGCTATTTTGTTATCCCCAGCTAGCAATATAAGCATCTATTCAATTTCCCCACATGCTTCTTGGGGAACATAGAGGTGGAAACTGTTTTTGTATGCCAAAGCTTCTTGCAAGAATCCCAATAAAGTATCAGTTAGAGGCCACACCATCAAAATCTCTGGCTCCCCCCGCCTGGCCTTCTTAACCCTTTGCTTAAAGAGAACCTGAACTGAAAATAAAAAGTCAAAATAACCATACACAGGTCATACTTACCTCCTATGTAGTCTACTCCTCAATCTCTTTATCCTCTCATGCGTCCCATTTGTCCACTGGGATCAATGGAATTCTCCACCCTCCATTTTAAAAATGTCCATTACCCCATAACAGCTTCCTGGTCAGCACGCTGTTAAACTGTAATATAACCCACTTGAGCCATAGGGAAACATTGACTTTACCTTGCACATTCAGTTGTAACTGACAGCTGCTGATATATAACTGACAGCAACTGGTATATTTCAGTTCTGACAAAATATTGTCAGAATTTAAAAAGGGAATACTGTAAGAAAAAAATGGTGAGCTTCTGAGAGGAACTGACAGTGAGGTTAATATGTAATATTCATTTGCAGCTACGTCATGTGTTTATTTTAAATCATTTTACTCACTTCAGGTTCCCTTTAACCACTTTATCACCATGGGTGCGTGTATCTATGCTCCTTTTATCATCCTTTCCCCACCAGGAGCGTAGATACACGCACCCCCTGCCGCTACTGCCGCTGACCGCACTCCCGCTCACATGCGCTCCCGCGCGCCCTTCCGCGTTTGTGCATGCCGCCGCCCACTCGTCCGGAGATCAATGAATGGGAACAACTGTTCCCGTTCATTGATCTAAGCCCCCCAGCAATGATCGGCTGCTTCTATGAGAAGCTGCACAATCATTGTGAAAAAAAAAGTTTCCCAGCCTCACTGAACGTCCTGTAAGCGTACTTCCTACGCTTACAGGGCGCAATTACAAAAAATTACTGTGGCCATCTTGTGGCCAAAAAGTAAAACTACAGTCAAAAAATTTTTTCATATACAAATACATTCTTTTACATTATAAATTAACCCATTAACTCCCACACTCCCCAATTTTAATATTTTTTTTGTAATAAAAAGAAAAAAAAATTAAAATTAAAAAAAATACATAAATAGTTAACTTAGGGACCGAACTCTTTAAATATTTATGTCAAGAGGGTATAACACTGTTACTTTATAAACTATGGGCGTGTAAATAGGGATTGATGCAAAACTGAAAAAAATCCTTTATTTCCAAATAAAATATTGGCGCCAAACATTGTGATAGGGACATAATTTAAACAGTGTAATAACCGGGACAAATGGGCAAATAAATTTCATGGATTTTAATTACAGTAGCATGCATTATTTAAAGTGGATCCGAGATGAACTTTTACATATTGCATAATTGTGTTCCTTACCTATTGTTTATAGGGCATTCCTCAAACCAAATATTTTTTTGTTTTTGTTTTAATACTCGAATGCCCTGTAAACTAAACAAGCCACGCCCACAGGTTGTCAGAGAGCCAAGGCACTTTCAGACAGTAGCAAGGGCTCATGGGAGCTCAGTCTGGGCAGGAGGAGGGGGAGGTATTACTAGCCAGAGGTTTCAGAGGCAGAGGGGAGGAGCGAGGAGGGGGGATTAGGTTTTTTGCTCAAGATGCAGATAAGCCTGCCTCTGTGTAATGTTTGCTGTCATTGTATCACAGGATTAAATAATCATATTCCTTTAAAGCTGTTTGCAGCTAGATTTGCTATGTAAACTATCTAAACTTTAGGTAAGATATATAGACAAGTTACTTGTTATAGTTAGTTTTATATCTTAGATCCGCTTTAAAAACTGTAATGGCCGAAAACTGAAAAATAATGATTTTTTCCCCACATTTTTTGCTATTTTCCCATTAAAACACATTTAGTATAAAATAATTCTTGTTATAATGTCCCACCTAAAGAAAGCCTAATTGGTGGCAAAAAAAAGCAAGATATTGTTCATTTCATTGCGATAAGTAATAATAAAGTTATAGACAAATGAATGGAAGGAGCGCTGAAAGGTGAAAATTGCTCTGGTGCTCCAGGGTTTAAAACCACTCAGTTGTGAAGTGGTTAATTAGTCCGTCAAATATGCTATTTATAACCTTTTATAAATACATTGTATGTTAATGCTCATCTGGATTTTTTTTTTCTTTCAATATGCATCACACTGCATGCCTCAGCTCAAGGACAAGTACATTTACACTAGACTATATGAGTACTTTCAGAATTTATTGGCTTCAATTTTGGGTATGGTGGGGTTTTAGTGTTATTAAAGATTACCTTTCGTTTCAATTTGCAGTCAGCTATGAATTTTCAAAACTGACAGCTTGCATTTCTTTTCTTGCCTTGATTCTGTACTTTGTGTTTTCAGTAAAGACAGCTGAGTTTCTGCATGAGTAATTAGCTGCATAGCTCAAACAGTGTACAAACCATTGTGCAATAGGTTATGTGGAATGCTGTGCATGTGGGAAAACTTATGAAGGACCCATAAGAGTGCTATGAAAGACACCATGAGGTTGCACGCTGTGCTTGCTTTTGCAGCGTAGCGTGCTTTCCTTACTTAAGCACGCTGGCCACTGCTGTGAAGTATCGCGACCTCAATACATCATTAGAGTGGCCGTTTCTATGTTAATTGACATAGTTACTATGTTAATTAACATAGTAGCTGCCACTCTAGTGAAGTATTGTGGTCGCGATACTTCACAGCAGCAGCCGGTATTTAAAGGAACGCGTGTTGCTAGGTAAGCAGCGCAAGTAACTAAGGAAGGCCCGCTACGCTGCAAGACTAAGCGTAGCATGCAGCCTTGAATTTAGCTTGCGGTGCTGGTCATCTAGCTCGCGCTGCTATAGCAGCACCGCTTCATGAATTAGCCCCTAATGCTAGGTACACACCATACAATTTTCTGTTAGATTTTCTCTTAGATTTACCTGCCAGATAGCTTTTTTTCCATGTTGTAGGTCAATCTAACAGAAGAATCTAACAGAAAATTGTATGGTGTGTACCTAGCATAAGACACAAGAAGAGGAATATGCTTCACCTAGTACATCCCAGGGGTTGAGGTATCGTAGTAGAGGCAGTGGGAGGAGGAGCTTTCAGTGTCAGCTCACATGTATTTCAGTATTTACTCTACTTCCTCTAGAGACATTCTAACACATATAACCCAAGAGTTTTGCTGGACCTCCCCTCTTGGCCAATGAGGGGTCACGTTATCTAAAACAGCTAATTGCAAGGCACTCCTTGAATACATCAGCACAAAATAGTACAGATCCCTTCCTAAAGAAAAGTTGTGAGACCTACACAAATATATATTCTTTCAACAGAAAACCTCAGGGGTAGCATGCACAAGGTATCAGAGGCAACCATCTAATGAGGTAAGTTTCTAACTTTATTGTTTTTTTAATATGACGGGTTTGCTTAAAGTGACCTCCAGTTTACTTTATATATGGATGACTTCAGATCCCTGAGAAACAGATTGATCAAAAGCTTCAGCATCATAGACCGGGATTGAAACAGAAATTATTATTTTTTTTTTTACAAATTCATGATTTTCAATTTATTTTCATTAATGAAATTTATATGTCCTGTTTATTTTAATTACTGGTATTTTGAAATGTTAACATTTCCTGAGTGAGCCTAAAATGTATGATCCTTTTCGCTGTCACAATCACAATTAGCAATGAGAGGTATGTTCCTGATCAAAGTCTTAGTGCTCTTTCAAATCTAGAACGGCTTATGCACACATTATATGCCCTGCGGTGTGTCGTTGGGATGTAGCGGCGCAACGTTATCGGTAGTAATTAATTCACTCAATGAGAAAACGCCGGCTCCCGATGATTAAAAGCTCCCGGGTGCGTCGAAACGCAACGCACCAAAATGCAGTATCAGATGTGAAAGGTAAAATAAAAGTCTATGGATTCTCATTTTACCTTGGTTAACGCAAAGTTTTGACTTTGTGTTAAACCGCAGTAAACGGGCTGTGGTGTGTGAAAGAACCCTAAAGGCTGTATGGCAGTTTCTTAAGACGACTAATCCTGAATATTATCAGACTGTCATCATTTTTTTTTTACAGCATCTGAATCACATTGTTTGGTATTACCAAAATAATCTCTGTGCTTTCTTTGGCTGACCCAAGATCCAGTTTTGTATACAGGATAGGTCTCCGAAGGAGAGTTTCTTCTACTAGAAAAGTGCTGCAGGATAACAGATCCATAAGCACCAAATTGTTGCACCTCAGGCAATAATGACGATTCTCAAATTCCACATGACTGAAGGGAATACAAGTTTCTTTTAAGTTGGCTCTTGTTTTTCTGTTAGTTTTCTAAAACCCGCAGAAGACGTTTATGAATTGGCATGAATAATGTATAGCAAGAGGGTTATGAACTGTTTATTTGCTCGCATTCTGTAGGATACCTTGACGTGCGATACTTCTGGAATCTACTATGTGTATTCATTTGCTAGCCTACATAGATTTACTATTATGTAAAAAAAGGGAAAACAAAATAGTGCTTACATTGGCCTCAATTCACTAAGCTTAAAGAGACTCCGTAACAAAAATTGCATCCTGTTTTTTATCATCCTACAAGTTCCAAAAGCTATTCTAATGTCTTCTGGCTTACTGCAGCACTTTCTACTATCACTGTCTCTGTAATAAATCAGCTTATCTTTCCCCTGTCAGACTTGTCGGCCTGTGACTGGAAGGCTGCCAAGTTCTTCAGTGTTGTGGTTCTGCTATGAACTCCCCCTTCCAGGCCCCTCTATGCACACTGCCTGTGTATTATTTAGATTAGGGCAGCTTCTCTCTTCTCTCTTATCTTTTACAAGCTGGATAAATCGTCCTCTGAGCTGGCTGGGCTTTCACATATTGAGGAATTACAGACAAGGGGAAAGCTATTTGCAGGAAGAAACAAGCAGCCTGAAACTTCAGTGCATGAGACCTGCAGGGGGAAAGAAACACACAAATGATCTCTTGAGATTCAAAAGGAAGGGTGTATACAGCCTGCTTGTGTATGGAAGTATTTTCTATGTGTGGAAATACTGTACATCAACCTACTTCCTGTTTTGGTGGCCATTTTGTTTGTTTATAAACAAACTTTTTAAAACTGTTTTTAACCACTTTTAATGCGGCGAGGAGCGGCGAAATTGTGACAGAGGGGTATGGGAGATGTCCCCTAACGCACTGGTATGTTTACTTTTGTGCGATTTTAACAATACAGATTCTCTTTAACTCCTGTCTTTAATAACTCTTCTGAGCTGTTTTACAGTTATCACCATGGTGATATAATTGTGATAACTGTAAAACAGCTCAGAAGAGTTATTAAAGACAGGAGTTAAGCTTAGTGAATTGAGGCCATTGTCTTGAACTTCGTATACTACAGGTCAACTATTTTATATATGCTCTGTAGTCTCAGATGACTGCTGTTTTATTATAGTATTTTTAACTCTAAGAAAATCAACAAACCATGGGAAATATTGTTTTACCCTTATCACTAAATACATTGCAATACTTGGGTATTTTTTTTTACATTTAGTGACTTCTAGATGGTGATAATGAAGCAACAAGAGCTGTGAATCAGAATGAACTGAGACTGAAATGCCATCAGTAATTCTCATTAACTACAATTTGGCCCTTTTGGGAGTCCTGTTACTCTACAGGAACCGAAGTTCAAATAGATCTGAGGGGAACACAAATTAGAAAATTATTCTGAACTGATAAAAAATATGAACTGACAATAAATAGAGGGTTTACAAAAGTATCCTTGGAGATTTCAAGCCAAGCTACCGCCTGAGCAAAACTAATTTAGACTTCCTTCTTCAACACGCCTATCCTTTTGTAATGGCACAAATGGATATTGTGCTCATATTCTTACTTAAGTGAAACTGCACTTTCATTGAAAATTACTGGTTTTACCTCGTTACTTGTTTTCCACGCCTGGATTAATCCACTGACTAGCAGCAAACTTGGTCACTCCTGTATCACAGTCATTGTTAAAAACTGCATTGAATAGCTGTGCTTCACAAGTACATGCTTTGCCTGCATACATGTAATCAAGCTGAAATTGCTTATCATTAATGCCTGCAATGTACAGAGCTGAATTGAATGAACTGACTAAAGCTTGGAAACTGTGATGTTTCAATGTAGTAGACCCCATTTTGTACAATTAAAGGCTGTTTTGTCAAATGTGTTAAAAAAAGTCAATATCAGAGAAGAAAAATCCAGATCACTTAGAAGGAAGTTCCACTTCCCTTACAACACTGCAACAAAATACACATCAGTGTTTGTGGGTAGTTTCTGTATTTTTGTACTGAATATAGTGTATGGTATTCATTCAGGTGTCATCCTTTGTAAATGCTCAAAACAGTGCAACTGTTTCAATTCTTCCCAGCCGCTCATCCTCTATTTTTTACTTTTTTTCTGTCCCTAGGTTTTCACTCCATTTTCCTTAAGATCCATATTTCTTTTCCTTGAAGTCTTGATTTATGCTATTGCACATTAAAGTTGGTGTACAAGTTAATAACTGCAAATTTGGTTCTCTTTTGCCAAGAATGACAAATGTGATGCCACTGAAACATGGGGCGCCTCTAGCTATTTTATCACTCCAGGTGAGAAAACGTGTTGCGCCCCCCATCCCTGGGGGTACCCCCCCCCCCCCATGAAAATACTTGCAATGCGTCAATGTTTCGTCATAAAATAATCATAATGCAGCAATGTTTCACCATAAAATAATCGTAATGTGGGCAGCATTTCACCAGAAAATAGCGTAATGCAGTAATGTTTCACCAGAAAATAATTGTAATGTGTGCAGCGTTTCACCAGAAAATAATCGTAATGCAGCAATGTGTCTCCCCAGAAAATAATCATGGCAGCGTTTCACTAGAAAATAATTGTAATGTAGGCAGCATTTAACAGACGCCTCTGGTTACAGCAAAATAGAGTGGGGAAGAAAATAGGTAGATAAGAAGGAGAGATGTTGGAAAATGGAGGAGAGTCAGAGTGAATGAGGGAGAGACAGATGTGTCTCACAACAGGTGGTCCTGTTTGAAAGGAGGATGTTGAAGCAATGGGGTAATACAAGAGGAGGGAGGGAGATGGAACATATGGGAACAAGCAGGGAAATCACACAGTGACAGGGCAGTCAGATACAGGAACTTTACAGCCCCTATTACAAACAAGATACCTTTTCAGTGTGTCTGTATCTCTTCTCCTGTCATCAGAGGGAGGCTGCCTCACACAGCTCTTTCTGCTCACGTGAGCCATCCTGTCAAATAATGCTGCTGTGCTCCTCGCATTCCATCCTGTACCTCTGGCTGGAGCTGGCTCACTCTCTCCTCTCTCCTGCTCTGCTGTCCTTCGGGGGATGCAGGGAGGCAGACTGGCCAGCTCCTAAAGTCAGGGGCCAGGGGTCAGCATCAACATCTAGCCTGGCATCTTTGGTAACTCCAGGCTTGACTGGCAGTGGGAGGAGTTAGGGGAATGGCTACATGCTGTAAATATTGCAACTGTGGCTTGTTAGAGGAGGAGAGGCGTGGAGCAGAACCTTACCCCCTGTCTATTGGCCAGCCAGCTCCAGGGGGCGGAGGGGAGAGACGTGAGTACGGTAGCATGCTGCACTCACGTGTATCATCCCCCAGAAGCTGGCTGACAGGAGGACAGGTACATAAATAAATCATACAGTAGTAGCTGCGGGTGGCCGCAGCTGCTCCTTATGATTGGACGCCGCCCCAAGTGACCGCTTGTATTGCCTATATAGCAACAGGCGCCTCTGCACTGAAGAGACATATGGCTGCTTTTACTCCTCCTGTTTAATTCATCTTAACAAAGACAGTTTTACTTATTCTGGATTTGAAATATTTAAATGTATGTACCTGCTCTCTCAATGGATGTTGAAGGCTTCATGTATTGCATGATCTTGGCTTTCAAATTACTTTCCTTTTTCTCCTTCTTCTGTCTCCTTCCAGTAGATCCATAAAATATTACCACCATCTCTGAATGATTTCAAATTCATGCCTTAGGTTTGTCCATTGTCCCTTCTTACTTGTTCTAGAGGGCATGTCTTGTCCTTTCTCACAGACTTAAACACATTGAAAAAAAACACAATTTTCCTCTTTATTTTCCTTCCATACTATTGTCTTACAAACGTTGGACTTGTGTTTATCGCCACTTCTTTTACTTTTCCCTCTGCTATGTTTCTCATTTATTCTCCTGGAATCGAAATACGTATTCCACTTGTCTTTTTTCTCTTGACTTCCTCTTTCTTCTCATCACTCAGCTAGACAATTTTTTTCATTTGATTTTCTTCCCTGCTTTTAACTTAGACTTAATTTGGCAGCTGTGAGCACACTCCCTTTAAATGCATCCCCGTTGCTTTCTAAATCCCCAATGTCACACAGTAATGCAGCTGCATTTAGCTTTTCTCTTGAATACCGAATTTTACGTGTGTGTTTTTTTGTTTTTGTTTTTTGTTTTAACCAGAAGAAAGGACTTCACTTTTAATTCAGTCATGACTTTTGGGTTCCTACCACCTTGGTTTTTATTCTTGAGTACCCAGCTATCAAATCTATGGTCATAATAATAATATTTCCTCTTCTGAAATGATGATCAATATAGTCCTTCCTGTTACTTTTTAAAATACCTTTTTGAAACCTTGCTGGTTCTTGCTTTGTGTGCCTGTGCACTGGTTTGTGTGGGAATTGTGCATTTGCAATTTATTTAACAGACTCAACTCTCAATTGTCATTGCTGTCTGTATCCTCTCCAAACTTTTCGGAAGCATCTTTATTGCTCCTTGTCTGCCTTAAGTTCCTACTCTTCCATTAACATTTCCCAAGATATATGAAAGAACCTATGCTTCATCATTCTTTTCCTGTAACGTCTTATTGAATTTGGTTCTTAGCATTCACATTATCTGTTTCTTGGGCCCCATGCACTATTATTATTGTGTTTGGCTTGGTATGATGTTCAAATTTTATGTCCAAAGGCATACTTTTTACATTAACATATTCCAGTTCTTTAGTGTGACTATAAAACCAATTCGTCAACCAAAAAACCCAATCAATGACTGAGGGAGTCCTAATAGCGTAAAAATATAACCTTAATTGAAATCAATTAAAATAGTTGCTTGTATCAAACAATTATCATTTCTCTATATTAAGCAAGTATTTGTTTTTAGGAAAAGGAAAATATGGGCAATAATTTACATGAGGAAATGCAGTTCATTCACTTACCCAACCTATATCAAGCCCACCCTGCCCGATGAGAACACTGAAGTGCTGACGCACCAAAGTGCAGGTGTCTAATGAACATAACACAACATAAACCCTACAGACTTAACCCGCAAACCAGGGGCCTGGGGAAAAGTGCTAATTGCATGCTGTAAACAGTGATGCACTGACACACTATTATTATTACTAGATGAAAGCCCATCTGTTTAAAAAAGGGTGCTAGGCTTTGGCCATAACCCCCCCGCACTGCCTCTCCCCCCCCCCACTGCCACGCTCACACTACACACGCATGCCCGCAGGCGCACGCCCGCCCCCCTGCTCCTGATCTCTGCTGTCCCAAGCCCACCTGCATGCCACGTATGTGCAGTATGCCAAACGCACAGACACAGGGACAGAGGACGCAGGGACACAGGGAGATGGTTTATTATATAGGATTTATTTATAAATCGCCAACATAGTCCGTGGCTCTGTACAAAGTAAGAAACAAACGTGGGGTACAAAATAATACAACGTTGTACACCAATATACAAATTATATAATTGGTACACAATACAGAATTGGTAATTACAGTAACAAAAGTAACAGGATTAATAAAATGTATAACAAATTCCAAGACACAATAGGGTGAGAGAGCCCTGCATTTGCGAGCTTAGGGGAGGAACAAGAGTTGGGTAGTATACAATACTCATACTTAAAGGCAGTGTGTTTTTAGGTTATCTAGTAAGGAGTACAACTTGGCCAAATGTCGAAGGAGGAATGGCCTAAATTAAAGTGTATGCTTGTCGGTAAAAGTAAGTTTTGAGGGAGCATTTAAAGATTTAAAAGGTTGGAGAGTGATAGATGTGTTGTGGAAGAGGATTCCGGAGCAGGGGTGAAGCATGTGCAAAATCTTGTGTATGTGAATGCGAGGAGGTAATTACGGAGGAGAACAAAAGACGCTCCTGTGCAGATCTGTGATTGCAGTTGGGTTGGTATCTGGAAACTAGTGAGTAGATGTATAGGGGAGAGAGATTGCGGATAGCTTTGTAGCTTAGTTAGGAGTTTGATATGGATCCTCTGGTTTATTGTCAGCCAATGAAGAGCTTCATAGAGAGGAGCAGCAGAGGAAGAGCGAGAAGAAAGATCAATGAGTTGAGCAGCTGAGTTCATTACAGATTGGAGAGCTGCTAGTCTACATATTTCTTTATATTTAATGTGCAATGTAAACATTATTTTATCTTAGTGTGTAGAAGAAGGTTTCTTTCCAGTGTTCCCCAAACTATGGAACTGTGTTACACTCCATCAAAGTTTTTCTAAGCTCTCTAGGGCCCCCAATAAAATGTCCCTTCTTTCTTGTGCCATTCTTAAACTGTATACACCAGCTTTCTACTGCCCTGTACTAGATGTCTCAGCTTTTCCCACACCCCATTCTTTTTAGTGTTCCACATTAGGGCCTGGGCTTTCCACTATTGAACAACCTTTCAGAGTGTATATAAGCGCTCAATAGTAATTGGTATTGTGCCCCTGCTTAGCAATGTTCATGAATACCAGTGTTCTTCATATTGTTTTCTAGCTTCCCAGTACTCCTAAAAATTGTACCAGCTTCTCCATGTTGTTGCTTTTCAGTTAGAGAGAAAGAGACCAAAATGGAGAATAGAAAGAATAACAAAGATATCAGAAAGAGAAAGAGAGATCAATGTTTCAAAGGGAGAAACTAAAGCATCATAAAGAAAGATAGACAAAGACAAAAGAAGTAGAGAGATAGACCAATGTGACACAGATAAAGAGACAGAGGCCAAATAGGTGCAGAGAGATAATGAGACTAAAGAGGCAAAGAGATACAAGACCGAACCGTGACAAGTAGATACAGAAGCCAAAACGGCACAGGTAGACCAACATGGCCAGAGAGAAAGCAAAGTGGTCAGAGAGAGATTTGAAGAATTAAGTGGTAAAGAGAGATAGAGAAAACAAAGTTATCCAAGGTAAGAAAGACAGGTGATAGCTGTGCAGAGTGAGAGACGGAGGGACCAAGATGGTACAGCGTGTGAAAGGGAGAAGCCAAGGGTGTGCAGAGTGAGGTAAGAAATGAGAGAGACGGCAAAGTGGCTCTGAAGGAAAAAGAAAAAAGTGGAACAGAGGAAACACAAAGTGTAATAGAGAGAACAAGATGCCCTCATCTTGCTCATTCCACACTTTTTTTGCTTTGTCACCCCAACATTGTTTATTTTACTTCAGACATTACTCTTACTTCAAACACAAACCAGCAGCCATGCACAAACCTCTACCTCACATATACAGTCCTTCCTTATGCCGGACCCTAGCCTTCTAACCCTGTGATACACAAAGCATTCCTATCATTTACTGCAACTCTCCTAAAACAATACCAAGGCTCCCTGCACACTGCAAATCCGTTTTCCGATTCCGATTCCGTTTCCGATTCCGATTCCGATTCCGTTTCCGATTTTCCTTGAATACATTCAACAGAAAAACGGATCAAAAAACGCAGCATGCAGTTAAGATTAAAAATCTGAATCGGAATCGGATGTAAAAACAGATTAAAAATCTGAATCTGAATCTGATTTGCTTGCAGTGTGCAAGAGGCCCAAACCTTGCTCTCTAATTCATAACACAATATGCAATGTACACTGTCTCTATTTCTAGGGGTAGATTTGGGCACCATTACTGGAAATGTACATCTGTAACAACTGCAAGACAAACTAGTCTATTTTGTCTTCCCAAAATTGTGAATTGGCGCTTTGCACACCTTTGCACCCCCTTGTGTTTTTCTTACATAGCTTCTGATGGTGAAAGGTAAGTGCACGGTGCTACCAATGGTGAAAAGCATAAAATTCACAGAAAACAGCAAACAAAATCTTATGGAGGATTAAGGCGGGTTTTGCAATGGGGCATTGCATTGCATTGCATTATAACATATACAGAAGGCAGCCATAAATCATATTTTCAGTGGCATGCGATGTTGCGCAGGCAGACTAGTGTTGGGCAAACATCTAGATGTTCGGGTTCAGGCCGAACAGGCCGAACATGGCCGCGATGTTCGGGTGTTCGAGCCGAACTCCGAACATAATGGAAGTCAATGGGGACCCGAACTTTCGTGCTTTGTAAAGCCTCCTTACATGCTACATACCCCAAATTTACAGGGTATGTGCACCTTGGGAGTGGGTACAAGAGGGAAAAAAAATTTGCAAAAAGAGCTTATAGTTTTTGAGAAAATCGATTTTAAAGTTTCAAAGGGAAAACTGTCTTTTAAATGTGGGAAATGTCTGTTTTCTTTGCACAGGTAACATGCTTTTTGTCGGCATGCAGTCATAAATGTAATACAGATGAGAGGTTCCAGGAAAAGGGACCGGTAACGCTAACCCAGCAGCAGCACACGTGATGGAACAGGAGGAGGGCGGCGCAGGAGAAGGCCACGCTTTGAGACACAACAACCCAGGCCTTGCAAGAGGACAAGAAGCGTGCGGTTAGCAATTTGCTTTTTGTCGCCATGCAGTCATAAATGTAATACAGATGAGAGGTTCAATAAACAGGGACCGGAAACGCTAACCCATCACAGATGTTCATTGTTCATGTTACTTGGTTGGGGTCCGGGAGTGTTGCGTAGTCGTTTCCAATCCAGGATTGATTCATTTTAATTTGAGTCAGACGGTCTGCATTTTCTGTGGAGAGGCGGATACGCCGATCTGTGATGATGCCTCCGGCAGCACTGAAACAGCGTTCCGACATAACGCTGGCTGCCGGGCAAGCCAGCACCTCTATTGCGTACATTGCCAGTTTGTGCCAGGTGTCTAGCTTCGATACCCAATAGTTGAAGGGTGCAGATGGATTGTTCAACACAGCTACGCCATCTGACATGTAGTCCTTCACCATCTTCTCCAGGCGATCGGTGTTGGAGGTGGATCTGCACGCTTGCTGTTCTGTGGGCTGCTGCATGGGTGTCAGAAAATTTTCCCACTCCAAGGACACTGCCGATACCATTCCCTTTTGGGCACTAGCTGCGGCTTGTGTTGTTTGCTGCCCTCCTGGTCGTCCTGGGTTTGCGGAAGTCAGTCTGTCGGCGTACAACTGGCTAGAGGAGGGGGAGGATGTCAATCTCCTCTCTCCACAAGGGCCTGCTCGTATTCTTCCATTTTGACCTGTCTGACTCTTTCTTCAAGCAGTTTTGGAACATTGTGTTTGTACCGTGGATCCAGAAGGGTATAAACCCAGTAATTGGTGTTGTCCAGAATGCGCACAATGCGTGGGTCGCGTTCAATGCAGTCTAGCATGAATTGAGCCATGTGTGCCAGAGTCCTGCCAGAATCCTCATCATCTTCTTGTGAGCATTGTGATAGTTGTGATGCATCATAGTCGTCACCTTCTTCCTGGTCTGCTTCTGCTGACCATTCGCGCTGAATTGTGGAAGTCCAACGTGCACCGCTCTGGCCCTCGTCAGTGGTGGCATGAAATTCCTGCTCCAACTCCAGCTGTTCCTCCTCCTCTTCTTCGTCATAGCTGCTGGGGCCAGCGTTTCCTGAGGCAGATGGCCTGATGTTGGTATCATCACGCTGATCGTTTTCTCCTTCAGATTCCCCCAGTTGCATCATGACAGCTGTTTCCTTGATTTTCAACATTGACTTCTTCAGTAAACACAGCAGTGGTATGGTAATGCTGACTGAAGAGTTGTCACTGCTCACAAGCAACGTGGATTGCTCAAAATTTTGGAGGACTTGGCAGAGGTCCAACATGTTGGCCCAATCGGATCCACAGAAGCTTAGAAGCTGTCCGGATGCGCCTCGGTACTGCGCCGTCATGTACTGGACCACTGCACTCTTCTGCTCGCAAAAGCGGGCTAGCATGTGCAGCGTAGAATTCCAGCGCGTAGGGACATCACACAGCAAGCGATGGTGGGGGAGATTGAAGCGCTCCTGCATCTTGGCGAGTGCCCCCGAAGCAGTACTGGAATTTCTACAATGTTTGGCCACTCGTCGCACCTTCAACAGAAGATCGGCCACGCCTGGGTATGTCCTCAGGAACCGCTGAACTACTAGGTTCATCACGTGCGCCAGGCAAGGGATGTGTGTCAGCTTAGCCAACCTTAAAGCGCGAATGAGATTACTCCCATTATCACACACAACCATGCCCGGTTTCAGGTCCAGCGATGCCAGCCACAAATCCGTCTGTTCCTTTATTCCCCTCCAAATTTCCTCCCCTGTGTGCTGCTTATCCCCAAGGCAGATCAGCTTCAGAAACGCTTGCTGACGCATGCCAACAGCTGTGCTGCACTGCTTCCACGATCCTACTGCTGCTGGGTTAGCGTTTCCGGATGAGGTACAGCTTTGAGATGCGTTGGAGGAGAAGGAGTCAGAGAGGTAGGTGCTGCTGTTGTTATCCAGTGGGAGGGACGGCGGTGCAGCTGTTTGCGGCGTGGGCAACACCCGCGCCGTAGCAGGTGAGGAATCGCTGCCAGGCTCCACAAGGTTCACCCAGTGCGCGGTAAGGGAGATGTATCGACCCTGGCCGAACGCACTCGTCCAGGTGTCAGTGGTGAGGTGAACCTTGCAGGCAATGGCATTCTTCAAGCTTCGGGTTATTTTGCTGACCATGTGCTCATGCAACTCAGGCACTGCAGAGCGCGCAAAGTGGTAGCGGCTGGGAACCACGTAACGTGGGATGGCCACTGACATCATGCCCTTGAAGCTATTTGTCTCCACCACTCGATATGGCAGCATTTCGCAGGCCAGAAGCTTGGCTATGCTGGCTGTTAGTGCCACAGCCCGGGGGTCATTTGCTGGCAATTTCCTCTTGCGCTCAAGCATCTCCGAGACAGACAACTGAACCGTAGGGCTGCACACTGAACGGCTGTTGGTTGTTGTGTTTGATGAAGACTAGGAGACCTCAAGAGCACTATTCTGGAAAGTGACAGTGTCAGCGTCGTCTGATGTTTGTGAATGTTGTTGTGAACCACGCAATGGCTGGGCTACTGCTGCTGCTGAGGAGGGTCTGGTGGTGAGTCTGGTGACCCCAAGGGAGGCAGTGTTGCTGGTACCCTGTCCTGGCGCCCACAGAGTGGGATGTTTGGATACCATGTGGCGGGTCATGCTGGTGGTGGAGAGGTTGTTAATATTTTTCCCCCTGCTCAGGCGGGTCTTGCACACCTTGCAAATCACCATGGTACCAACCTCACTGCAGTCTTCAAAGAAAGGCCAGACTTTGGAGCACCTGCCTTGCTGGCGATTTGTGTTTGCGCCTCTTTTGTGTCTCACTTGAACTTCCACGCTTGTGGTGCCTGAAATTTCGCGCCGCCTACCTTGTGGCACAAGGCGAACTCGTGCAGCAGTGGGTTCTTCAACAGACTCATCTGTGCTGCTGCTACGACGGCGATGTTCTCCTTCACATACAAAATCTGGGTCTCTGTCAACATTGTCCATACCCTCCTCCTCTTCCATCTCCTCAAACTCGTCATATGTGATTGTGGGCCGCCGCCGTGGAGTAGAGCTCCCCAGAACAACCACTGCGCAGCTCACTCCAACGTCGTCTTCCAGATCTTCTCGGCCGACCTCCTGCAATTGAAACCCCTCCTGCCCAACTTGCTCTTGGATTTGGGTTTCAAAGTCCTCGGACTCGCCTTGCATTTCAGTGCGCGGTGCATTTCCCACAGTCAATGGTTGTGAATCCGGGCACAAAATTTCTGGCTGTTCCATTGACCTTTGAAAGGTGGAAGTTTGTTGGGCTGGGAATAGCTCCTGTGAATACCCCATTGTGTCCTGAGGAAATTCTTCGGACTGGTTATTTGGCAGTTGTGTGCGTGGTGTCGCTGCCGGTTGTGTCAGCTTTGTGCCCACTGGCTCCTTGTAACTGGCTGAGGACTCGGACCTCGTGCATGATGTGCTGGTGCTGCTTAACCCACTGCTGGACGCTTGAGAGGTCATCCAATTAATAATCTGGTCCTGTTCTTTTGGATTTGTGAGGGTTGATTTCCTGGACAACATGGGCGGTATTGAGTGGGTTTTCTTCGGTGCTCCACTGTGGCCTGTACGTGAACCGTCAGGGGAAACACCTCTTCCCTTGCCCCTCCCTCTTTCACAGGATTTCTTCTTCATTTCACTTATCCTTAAAGTACATGCTGACTGGCAGCAGTACAGTGGCAGTACAGAAATGCTATACAGTGGCGGGTGAGCGGTGTACTACTGTTCCCAGCAGAGACACAGAGTGTCAGTAAACACAATGCTATATAGTGTGGCTGAGCGGTGTACTACTGTTCCCAGCAGCGACACAGAGCACAATGCTATACAGTGGTGGGTGAGCGGTGTACTACTGTTCCCAGCAGCGATACAGAGCACAATGCTATACAGTGGTGGGTGAGCGGTGTACTACTGTTCCCAGCAGAGACACAGAGTGGCAGTAAACACAATGCTATATAGTGTGGGTGAGCGGTGTACTACTGTTCCCAGCAGCGACACAGAGCACAATGCTATACAGTGGTGGGTGAGCGGTGTACTACTGTTCCCAGCAGAAACACAGAGTGGCAGTAAACACAATGCTATACAGTGGTGGCTGAGCGGTGTACTACTGTTCCCAGCAGCGACACAGAGCACAATGGTATACAGTGGTGGGTGAGTGGTGTACTACTGTTCCCAGCAGCGATACAGAGCACAATGCTATACAGTGGTGGGTGAGCGGTGTACTACTGTTCCCAGCAGAGACACAGAGTGGCAGTAAACACAATGCTATATAGTGTGGCTGAGCGGTGTACTACTGTTCCCAGCAGCGACACAGAGCACAATGGTATACAGTGGTGGGTGAGCGGTGTACTACTATTCCCAGCAGCGACACAGAGCACAATGCTATACAGTGGTGGGTGAGCAGTGTACTACTGTTCCTAGCAGAGACACAGAGTTGCAGTAAACACAATGTTATACAGTGGTGGGTGAGCGGTGTAATACTGTTCCCAGCAGCGATACAGAGCACAATGCTATACAGTGGTGGTTAAGCGTTGTAGTACTGTTCCCAGCAGAGACACAGAGTGGCAGTAAACACAATGCTATATAGTGTGGCTGAGCAGTGTACTACTGTTCCCAGCAGTGACACAGAGCACAATGCTATACAGTGGTGGGTGAGCGGTGTACTACTATTCCCAGCAGCGACACAGAGCACAATGCTATACAGTGGTGGATGAGCGGTGTACTACTGTTCCCAGCAGAGACACAGAGTGGCAGTAAACACAATGCTATATAGTGTGGGTGAGCGGTGTACTACTGTTCCCAGCAGCGACACAGAGCACAATGCTATACAGTGGTGGGTGAGCGGTGTACTACTGTTCCCAGCAGAGACACAGAGTGGCAGTAAACACAATGCTATACAGTGGTGGCTGAGCGGTGTACTACTGTTCCCAGCAGCGACACAGAGCACAATGGTATACAGTGGTGGGTGAGTGGTGTACTACTGTTCCCAGCAGTGACACAGAGCACAATGCTATACAGTGGTGGCTGAGCGGTGTACTACTGTTCCCAGCAGCGACACAGAGCACAATGGTATACAGTGGTGGGTGAGTGGTGTACTACTGTTCCCAGCAGCGATACAGAGCACAATGCTATACAGTGGTGGGTGAGGGGTGTACTACTGTTCCCAGCAGAGACACAGAGTGGCAGTAAACACAATGCTATATAGTGTGGCTGAGCGGTGTACTACTGTTCCCAGCAGCGACACAGAGCACAATGCTATACAGTGGTGGGTGAGCGGTGTACTACTATTCCCAGCAGCGACACAGAGCACAATGCTATACAGTGGTGGGTGAGCGGTGTACTACTGTACCCAGCAGAGACACAGAGCACAATGGTATACAGTGGTGGGTGAGCGGTGTACTACTGTTCCCAGCAGCGACACAGAGCACAATGCTATACAGTGGTGGGTGAGCGGTGTACTACTGTTCCCAGCAGCGACACAGAACACAATGGTATACAATGGTGGGTGAGTGGTGTACTACTGTTCCCAGCAGCGATACAGAGCACAATGCTATACAGTGGTGGGTGAGCGGTGTACTACTGTTCCCAGCAGAGACACAGAGTGGCAGTAAACACAATGCTATACAGTGGAGGCTGAGCGGTGTACTACTATTCCCAGCAGCGACACAGAGCACAATTCTATACAGTGGTGGGTGAGCGGTGTACTACTGTTCCCAGCAGCGACACAGAGTGGCAGTAAACACAATGCTATACAGTGGTGGGTGAGCGGTGTACTACTGTTCCCAGCAGCAACACGACTGGGGGGAACCTGGCTAGCCTGGCTGGAGAGAGAACTACCCTGCCTGCCTACCCAAAGCTAAACCCACAGACAAATGGCGGAGAAATGACGTGGATCGGGTATTTATTTACCCGAACCACGTGACCCGTTCGGCCAATCAGAGCGTGTTCGGGTCCGAACCACGTGACCCGTTCGGCTAATCACAGCGCTAGCCGAACGTTCGGGGAACGTTCGGCCATGCGCTCTTAGTTCGGCCATATGGCCGAACAGTTTGGCCGAACACCATCAGGTGTTCGGCCGAACTCGAACATCACCCGAACAGGGTGATGTTCTGCAGAACCCGAACAGTGGCGAACACTGTTTGCCCAACACTAAGGCAGACCAGCAACTCATCAATGGTTCACATTCATTGACTAACATTGTGCATGTCAATGTGTGCTCTTTTAGCAACACACTGTATGTTCTGCGTTGCAACAATGAAGTCTTTTGCATGGCATCACAACTGATGAGGTGTGAACTGTTCACAGACTTTCAACTTAAGTTTTTTTTAACCTTTTGCACCAGGTTACAGTGCACTAAACAATATCAGCCACACTGCAGCACAATGATTAAAGGGTACCTTAAGTAAACCTAAAGTACCCCCCATAGCGAGGCAGAACAATTTGGCGCCGACAAATTTGAGTGCACCATAGACCGTAATATGAATTACCGCTATAGCATCTAATCTAGGCACCGGCGAAAAATGGAGCCCAAATTGCTTAAAAACAGTGAAATTCATCAGCCAGCAATAGCTGACAGATGAATTGTGTCTTTCCCTAGTATCCATGGTGGCCTGGAGGGGGAATAGTAATGAGCACCGCTGGGATTTGTTCAGGACCTCAGTAAGCCGTTTATCAGCTTCATGCTGCGCCCAAATTTGTCGGTGCCGTTTTTATATGTATCTCCCTGCAGTCCCTCAGGTCTTTGATGCTATTATGGTCTAATCCATGCAACGTCTGTGCCCCTCTTAAAGCTGGCTGACTGAGCGATGCATGGCCATGGTGTCGTGCCTACTCAACTGTGCTCCCGTAGCCAGGAGCCTTTAGCGCATGTGCAGTGGCATTTTTTATGAACTGCGCAAGCACAGAATGCTACCAGCCACAGGAGCGTGATCAAAGAGGCACACTGCCCAAGGCTGGCATGCAGCTTTTGGAGGGGATAGCTGCTGAATGGACCTGCACGGAATGTCACTGGGGACATCATGCCTAGCTAGCTATACTTGGGATCCGGCTGCCAACCCCCCCCCCCCCACCCCCCCGCATGTAAAAGGGCCTGGTCCTTAAGGGGGGGGAGGCAGCTGGTCCCCAAAGGGTTGGATCTCATCATATTTTGCTTATCACTAATCCTATAAAAGGTTATAGCGTATAAACACAGAGAATTTGGTTCATAATGGAAACAGCAGAGCACATTTTAAACCTTAATCAGATAGCTATTCATATTGCAGCCACAAACATCAATTTCTTTTAAAACAAAATCATGCATCCTATCCCACAGAGATAACTAAACAATGAGAACTCTAATAGATGCGCACACCACTTTTCTCACCATTTCTGATGCTGATATTTTCACATCATATAAGAGCACATATTAATATGACCACTAGAGGGAGAATGTACCAAAAAGATATGTTCAATGAGAATAACAGGCAAAAACAGGAAAGTAGTAATAAATCAGAGATGAGATTTGTTTCTAACCAAGACTGCTATGCATGTTTAGATGAACTGTTTTGGAGAACCAGCAACATCAAGATTGGGGCCTACAATTATACAGCAGCAAATTCCAAACTTACTGATAACCAAGAGCTTTACCATGAGAATAAAGGAATCACACACTCAGCAGAGAAGCACAATTAACCAACTATCATAGTACAACAGAAAAATTGATTACAACAGTGCGGTTATTGTTAACAGTGACAGACTGGTTACAGTACATAACATTTAGACAGAGTGATCCTTTTTTACCTCCTGCAAAAACAAAGTCACAATGCAACAGATTGGAAAGGTAGCACTGTGTCACGCATGCAATGTGACACATAGGGCTTGATTCACTAAACCATGATAACTGATATCGCACTAGCGTTTTGCGCAAGCAATCACGAATTTTCACATGCAAACGCGAATTTTCACGCAAAACCGTGGCCGTTTTCACGTGAAAATTCATGACCGTAATATCAGTTATCACGGTTTAGTGAATCAAGCCCATAGAGTGAAGCATCAGAACATAAAACTTATGCTTCACTTCAACTCTAAACATGCATGTTGTCCGGTAACCTACAGCATGCCTTGTGTTATTCCAATGGATTCCGCTGTAGTAGAGCACTGCTGGTAACATGCTATAAAAATATACATTACTATTGCTATGCGATTGTATTGTCCAATGCAAAGCAAAGCAACGTAATATGCATTCAACAAAGGCTGAAGCCTATTTTGACCTAGACCACTGATAACTACTGGCACACATTTATTGCTAGTCCTGATCCTGAAAATACATCCAGTGTCAATATTATGGCATTTGCAAATTCTGTTATTAGAGTATATACATTTCAATACAGGAGCTCACAAACAACTTATGTTCCTCCTTATTCAGAGCCAGATTTACATTTTAGGAGATTATAGGCATACAGCCATCCAGAGCCTTAAATCTCATGCAGCAACACACACTGCATCCCTGTCGCAAACTTGGCACTACTTATGTGATTGGCTCAGGAATGTCGCAGTAAACTTTTTGAGCTCACAGCTGAAAACCCTCGGGATCTATGTGAGTTTTTTACTTTAATTGACAGGGAGGCTGTACATCTCAGGAAGTGCAAGAGATGCCAAATTTCTATTCTGAATCATACATTGTGCTAGGATTGTCACTTTCTAATTTGAGACAGAGATTCATGCAAATAGGGGGGTTGTAAAACACCTTGGTATGATTTTTCCTAAGTTTGTAGGCGTTTTGGAGGGATGTGAAAAGGCAGTCTTTCTGCTAATTGTTCTTCTTCTATCCTCTGTCATGCCACAACGGTTACATAAAGTGGCATCGCACCTTAACGGCGCGGCAGGATCATACAGTGAAGCTTACATTACCATGAAAGTAAGCTTTACTGCCAGTGTGTTATGCTGTTTCCGGGGTGCCTCTAGCCAGTTTTTCGCTTCAGGTGAAAATATCTGTGTCATTCCCCCCATGAGAATAATCGTAATGCAGAAATGTTTCACCATAAAATAATCGAAATGCAGCAATCTTTCATCAGAAAATAAATGTAATGCAGCAATGTTTCACCAAAAAATTATCGTAATGCAGCAATGTTTCACCATAAAACAATCGTAATGCAGCAATCTTTCACCAGAAAATAATCGTAATGCAGCAATGTTTCACCATAATATAATCATAATGCAGCAATGCTTCACTAGAAAATAATGGCAATGCGGCAATCTTTCACCAGAAAATAATTGTAATGCAGCAATGTTTTACCATAAAATAATTGTAATGCAGCAATGATTCACCATAAAATAATCGCAATGTGGCAATGTTTCACCATAAAATAATCATAATGCGGCAATGTTTCACCAGAAAATAATTGTAATGCAGCAATGTTTCACCAGAAAATAATCGTAATGCAGCAATCTTTCACCAGAAAATAATTGTAATGCGGCAATCTTTCACCAGAAAATAATCGTAATGCAGCAATCTTTCACCAGAAAATAATTGTAATGCGGCAATCTTTCATCAGAAAATAATCTTAATGCAGCAATCTTTTACCAGAAAATAATCGTAATGCAGCAATGTTTCACCAGAAAATAATTGAAATGCGGCAATCTTTCATCAGAAAATAATCGTAATGCGGCAATGCTTCACCATAAAATAATTGTAATGTGGCAATCTTTCACCAGAAAATAATCTTAACGCAGCAATGTTTCACCATAAAATAATTGTAATGCGGCAATGTTTCACCATAAAATAATCATAATATGGAAAGCATGTCACCAGAAAATAATCAGAATTTGGTAAGCATTTCACCAGAAAATAATGGCAACCTGTAAAAAAAAAAGCATTTACTCACCGGTAGAAGACTCATCTCCCGGTGTGCAGCTCCCTGATTACCGTCATGCTGCCAGCCGCTGTGAAACTCCTTTCGCGCTGACAGGCAGAGAGCAGGGCTACGGGAAGATGGCGCCTGAAACCCTGTATTGGAGACACAAATAGTCTCCCGTAGCCCTGCTCTGCCTCCTGGAAGACTCCGCAGGCTGAGGTGAGTGGTGGGCTGCGGGGAGTGAATATGCCTCAAGCCAGTTCATCACGGGGGACCCACAAACTGGAGGTGGGTGGACACAGTCGTGCCCCCCCCACACACACACGCACACGGTGCACCAGGCGACCTCTTGGTCGGCCTGATGGATCAGGCGCCCCCTGTGCTGTATTCCCTGAAAGAAGCTGTTGCACTAGTAGAGGTAAAAGTGCTTCCCCTGCGCATGTCAACTTTACCGGAGTTTAGTGCATCAGGCTCCATTCTGCTCATTGTGACATTGCCCACTAACTGTGTGGTGCCAGTCTGTTGGCTGATGTTTTCAACTTGAGCCAACTCTGTAGACACGCACTCTTATGCATTAGCCATAAAATTCACAAACCCCAAGTGAGTTAGGGATGTGCTATTGGTTTCAATCTTGTTTCTTGTGTCGGTTGCCATTGTTACTTAATTCCTAGTACTAGTTTCTGTTTTCAAATAAAGTTTTTTTTAATATCTGCCTCAAAGCAAGTCTGCTGTGAAGATATCTACAGTGATTAGTATATCTGTAGATAAGAATAAGGAGGTGGAAAACAGTTAAGTTGCCCCACAACTAGCACACACCAGCAAATATTCACACAAGGCTTGACTGATCAGACACTCCTTGGCCTGGTTTAGTGATAGTAACCCATAAAAGCTTAAAACAGATCAGGGTAAGGTGAGACTTGGCAGGGAAGCAGGAAAATCTGGCACACATGAGAAGTGGACAAATTGGTCTCCGCCATTCACTCTAATGTTAAAAATCATCTATTGGGTGCAAAACTGGAATTATCATTTTTTGTAAATTATTGTTTTAACTGTTTTAACATTTTGAAATTCATTTTGAGGATTAGAATTTTATAAATTATCATTCTGAAATGTAAATGATGATTTTAACTGTTTTAACATATTGAAGTACATTTTGAGAATTATAATTTAATAAATTATCATTTTGAAATGTATTGTCTTACATATGTATTGTTTATGGTTTTGAAATGTATTGTCTTGCAAATATACCTTTTTTGTATTTATGTTATTTGCAGCAGAGAAAGGGAGCTTTAGGGCTAGGCGTCAGGAAGGGAGGGTCTTAGGGTTAGGCACCACCCGAGGGGGTCTAAGGGCATCACCACAGCAGTATTAGGGTTAGAGACAACTAGGGGGGGTTGAAGGGTTAGGCACCACTGGGGGGGTTGAAGGGTTAGGCACCACCAGGGGGGTTCTTAGGGTTAGGCACCACCAGAGGGGTCTTAGGGTTAGACAATACCGGAGGAGTCTTAGGGTTAGGCACCACTGGGGGTGAGGATCTAAGGGTTAGGGAAAGGTAGAGGGAGGGTTCTGTGTGAGAGTAGGGTTAGGTTTAGTAGAAGTAAAATATCCATAATATTTACAAATGTTTTACTATGCTTATTATAACTGTAAATATATTTTCTTTTTTCATTGTAATATACTGTACTATATTTTGTGATTTTTGTTTCACCCGGCACACTTTTTATTACTGTCATTTTAATATATTTATTATTCTATTTCAAATAAAGATGAAGAAATGATAAAAACATAATCTAAATATTTGGCTTTGCAATACTTAAAATCATTAAAAATTACTTTAGAAACAATTGTTAATATTAACTTATATTTACTTGCAAACCGATATTTTCCTTATCATTGCCGAAAAACAATGATTTCAGCTTTATCCTGTGCCCTTTTTTCACACCGTCTCTCATGCATGCCTTGGTGGTTTGTACCAGTATATTACTTTAGCAATCACATATATTTAACGCAACTGAATTAGCACTCCCCAGACTCTCTTATCTTTAGTCAGTATACTTCCGCTCTCCAGCCCATCTACTTCTTATGGGCAATCACTTCGGCAGTCTCAACTGACAAAACCTGTCACACTTCAACCACAAATTAACCATAAAATACAACTGATTAATACAGTGCACAGTCACTTATCCAGTTTGCAATTGGGTATGATTATGCTAGTGCCTGAGCAAATGTCTTAATTGGTATTGCCGTGGAGCATGCTTCGCTACACAGTATCTTGATATGTTACTCCATGTTACACCCTGATACATCTCACACATCCCTGGGTCATCTGAGGAGGTTGCACAGGATGCTGAAGCTGTGAGGCATGCCTTGCAGGACCAGTAGAGTAGAGTAGATGATGCAGATGATGTTTCAGCAGCTTGTGTATGGGAAGCTGAGAGCAGAGATGACAAATCAGCGAGATAAGGGCAGACCCAGCTGGCTAGCAGTTATGGCATTAAAATGTAAAAATTGCAAAGTAGAGTTAGGAGGTAGGTGGCAGGCAGACTTGAAGGGCAGTAGGGAGCAAGAAAGGCAAAGAACTGTAAAAGAGATGTTGTGTTCGACCACTTAGTGCTAGTTGATAAATCACTGTTAGTATATGGTAGCTATCTGTGTTGCCTCAATGGAGATAGAAGGAACTAGCAATGCTGTGTGCAACCATGATGCAAGCCAGCGGTATAGTGTGGTTAGTATTTGATTAGTGGTGATGATACCCTTCCAGGCACACGGACTGACTGCTTCCTACACTCAGTCACACCACTCTCCGAGCGGCTGATCAGCTGATCAGCAGTGTCCCAGAATGGCATAAGGCTACTGAGCAGTGTATATCAACAAAGCAACTGAAGTCTGTTCCAGCTGCAGGCTCTGTAGCGTGGGCACGGCACAGTTACAGGGCAAAAGAACCTGCATGGGCTGCTATGGCACTCACACAACTACTGCCTCTCTCCGCCTTACCTCTCCTCTCTCTCCTCCTCCTCAACTCTGTAGCTGGCCCAGCTTGCAGTACACCACACACTGCACTGAGAAAGATCAGGGCATACCTACATGCTACATGGTTCTATGAACTTGTCCAATTCACACTATATCAAGTGCCAAACTGCCAGTCCTTTATAACTGCCACCCAAGGCCTATTATAGTTCGGCATGGCAAGGGATTGCCTTTTTGAGAATTATTCAAATATTATGTTTTACATGGCAAGTAGACTGTGCCATGGTTATAAATTGTACCATGTATGGGCCCCATTAGCTGTACATTTAACGCAATTAAAATTGAATGTAAGGCAAAGGTTGGTAAGTGCTTACCTTAAAGTGAACCTGCAGTAAAATTAGCCTTCTTAGATAATGAATTGTATGTGTAGTACGGATAATAAATAGAACATTAGTAGCAAAGACAAGAATCTTATATTTTTATTTTAAGTTATATATATTTATGTATAACATTGAAATATACTGTCAAGGTTGCAGTTTATAATCTACATTCTGCGTTTTAACCAGTAAAAGAAGCAGAAATAATGAACCTTTGAACTTTCCTTCAGTAAAACCTTATCTCAAATTGTATCTCGCTGTTTGTTGGCTCTGTAAGCTTCCTGTACTGGAAAACAGAAAGGGACTTTTAAAGATAACTTTAAATAGTATGATTGTATGTCGCAGCAAGATTGCACCACAAAAGGACAAGAGCAGAAATAAAGGGAGTGCTGTAGTGTAGCACTTTGTACTGTTATTTCTGTTCATTATTTAAATTTGTCATATTCAAGTTTGAAATTCTAGAACCAAACATATATGATGTTCATGGTGACAATTTCTTGGTCAAATTTATTATGACCTCAAAAAATGCAACAATTGGCAGCTCACAGTGGGCCTTAAAGAGAATCTGTACTCTAACATTTTTACAGCAAACAGCATACCATTCTATTCATTATGTTCTCCTAGGCCCCTCTGTGCTGTTTCTGCCACTCCCTTCTGCAATCCTGGCTTGTAATTAACAGTTTTAGGAAGTGTTTACAAACAAACTAACCAGCTTGTGATAGGCTCACATAAGCAGAGTGTGTGAGTCATACAGAGCCTGCAGGGGGCCTGCAGAGGGTGTGTATCGCTTCTATCCAATCACAAGCAGCCCTGCACATTCCACACATTCCAGCCTAGCCCAACAGAGCCCACAGAAGGAAACAGATTAGATCATATAACAGAGATAACACAGCCACTGTGCAATTAGGAAAGGCTGCAGTAAGCCAGAGCACATTAGAACAGGCAAAGGAACTTATAGGATAGAAGAACTAAGGCTGAAAATTTTGTTACAGAGTCTCTTTAAACAGTGTATAACATTCAAAAAATAGTGTAATGCACTGGACCTCACAGCAGTCAGAAGGCTACATTGAGTAAGACTATGGCATCTCACATGAAAAACATAACTTCTGAAGTATGAGTGTGACAAAATCCCTTCACAAGATTAGGGAATGTTCAGGAAGGTTACTGGCATATCCAAATTCTTATTCACTTGCTTTAAAGTGCACCAAGGTGACATGTGACATAAACATGTATGTACAGTGCGAAACCGTTTTAAACTCATGTTTTTTCTTTTACTGTCTGAAAGAGTTAACTTTCAGGCATGGAAGTGGCAGCTTCTTTCTTGTAAGACCCTTGTCAATTGTAGTGTAACCGTCTCTGATATGGAATTATAGTCATAGAACTATTTCCTAGCAGAGAAGAGCTTCTGATGGCAGGGGATAGATTAAAAAAGGTCAATAGTTCATGTATATTAGCTCTGGAATGCTTAAAAGACTGCCATTGAGCAAAGAACACAAAATATTAAATTTACTTTGTAAGTGTTAATATATCTAAAAAAAAGGTAATTTTTAGGAGGAGATAGATACAATTGTTTATATTATCAGCGTATTTGCACCTTCGGTTCACTTTAACTACTTAGTCATCTAGTTGGCAATGGAAAGTTTCTGCATTATAACAAATAACAAAAGTAAGAAGTATGAAAAGATGTATAGAACGGTTTAGATGGTTTAGGTTCCAAAGAAACAATACATGTGACAAAATCTTGCTATGCGGCACAATAATTCAATAATATATCATAGTTGTAAAATCTTTTTCTTAATTTGGACTGTTAAAGACAACAAAATGTACACACTGCCAATGTATTGCTAAAACAATTCTCCTATTGAGGAAAATGACCTCCTCCTTATCCAGAAAATGATGGAGATTATACTCAGGTAACATAATCTTTCAGCTACAGGACAATGTCCACTTTTTTTTTTAATAAAGCAAGGTGATTTACAGTATATACGAACCAGATAGATTATTTTGCAATCAGACGTATAACCCGGATTATTGCAAGCCTGATATTTGATCATTTAATGAAGACTTAGAAGGAGATATACCGTAAATTGAATACTTAAATATTTCATCATGTGGATGGCAACCCACACATCTAGATAATGTCAAACATACTTCTTTTATTAACTTAGGCAGCACAGCATGAAATCAGGCTGAAACATTAGCTTTTATAGCTCATTTTAAAGTTTTGTTACAAGTTTTGGAATCATACATTCTGTGTCCTGCTATTTCAAACGTTTTGATATTAACTAAGGAATGCTGTAAAAGA
This sequence comes from Hyperolius riggenbachi, assembly GCF_040937935.1. NCBI lineage: Eukaryota > Metazoa > Chordata > Amphibia > Anura > Hyperoliidae > Hyperolius > Hyperolius riggenbachi. The sequence continues at coordinate 245,360,567 of NC_090649.1, forward strand.
TACAGAATCTGATGCTGTAAGTCCAACACAACAACTCAAGGAAGGAATGATGAATGACTTTGTTGCAAAGACAGAAACAAAACTTACATACCCCCTAACAATTTCTGTAAAAAATTACACTTTGTTTTAGTGTAATTTTTTAGTAAAACACAACATCGGTTTACAGAATATTTATTTTGATTGTCAGTTTTAAATACTTCATCTGGGCTCGTTCCTCGTTTCCTTTTACCGGTTGTGCATCTCCAAGATGCATGTCTACACTTTAGTCTACTGGGAAATTAAGTTGCTAAATGTACGTTTTGTCCAGGCACTTGAATTTCGGAAGCAGCCTATTGATTTCAATAGGGTGGAATTCCCTGTCTGAGTTTGTGTGCCGGTTATCGCAGAAGAATCACTCAATTAGACATGGGCCCTTAGAGAAACAATTGCCAAACATGTTTGGTATCCCTGTAGATTTATTTATTATTTATTTTATCGCTTCAGAATTCTTATTAATGAAGTTTAGGGGCCGATTCACACCAGCTCTTTCTGGTAAACAGATCCGATTTCCATTTCAACTGATCAGTTTCTGTTTAGTTGGTATCTGTTTACAATGGAAGGTGCTGAATAGATGGCTGCTGGGGAAAATGCCAGTGCTTTATATGTGTTAATGTTGATGTTGAGAAAGAGATAGTATTTATATAGCACTGGCATCTTCTGCAGTATATAGTCATCTCACAAGAATGGAACATCGATTGCTGCATTCCAGATCCCCTAACCACACCACCCCCAACATCAAAGTAGATTTTTGCTGGTTTGAACAGTCCATTTTGTAGTCAGTGTATTGTATAGATCAGTTTCTCATTGCCTTCCATGCAGCGCTTCAGCCTCTGTTTCCGTTGCACTGGGCTCCACTGCCCTGAAAAATCGCTGCAGCATCAAACTTGCGGTCCGTTCAGCGGAGAGTATGGAATGGATCCGTTCAAATGGACCAATGTTGAACAGATCCATAGGTTAAAATTAGATCTGTTTGAATCCGTTAGGATCAGTTCCGTTATGATATTCTAATGGACTGTTTTTTAGTGACAGTGTGAACCGAACCTAAAGGAGGCCACACACCATACATTTAAAAGATCTGATTTTACACCAATTCGAGAAATACGATTGGTTGTCCTGAAAAATTGAAAGCATTTTTGTTCTCAATCGAGAAATCTAATCAAATTTCCAGTTTTTTTTTGTCGTTTTTTAGATTGGACATGTTGGAAAATTAAGACTGATTTTATGAAGAATTGTATGGTGTGTGATGGATTGTGAAATTGTATTTAACCAGAAAACATTTTATGTAAACTTTTCTCTTGATTTTTCTAACCAACCAATTTTTTCGGACTTTACGATCTTTTATCCTGAAATTGCGTCAATCTTGAAAATACGTGTGTGGTACCCCGATGTTTCTGAAACTTGCGATCAATCAGAAACTTACTATCAAATTGAATCAAAATAAAAAAAATGTATGGTGTGTGGCCACTTTAACACTTTTTCTAAGAGTAAAAATTTGTATGACTTTAAAGCAGAGATTCGAACATTAAATTTTGTTGATCACTGATGGACTGTGCGCATGACTTAAAGGAAACTTAAGACAAAACAACTAAAAGCATTTCTACTTACCTGGGGCTTCCTTGAGTGTGGATGTAGTGACTTTCACAGATCATAGTTTTTAGAAGTTTTCTTGAGGCCATGCAATAAGTTATACTACAGAATTGTATCTGTATTTAATGCGTGCTGTGAGGGGGCACAAAGATTAAAGGCATCCAATACCACTGGCTTTTCCTCTTGCATACAGAGTCTTTCTTGGATTGTCTGAATCTTTTAACAATATTATCTACTGTAGATGATTAAATCCCCACATTCTTTGCAGTTTTATATTGAAAACTGTGATTGATAAATTGTTTTGCTAATTATCTTTTTAGTGTTTAAAGAGGGATTGTCAGACACAAAATCAAATTCCATTTACCCACTGCTCTGTGTTCATTATGCAGCCTGCAGCCTTACCCTGCATTGCAAACACTCTAATCTATTCAGAAATGTTTTTTGCTGTAATAAACCTTATCTCAGTCAGCCTGGCTCTATTTTCACCATCGCCAAGGAGAAGCAGAGAGGGAAGCTTGTCATCTCCCCCTCCCACATTCCTGCTCCTCACTGAAATGCTGAGGGCATTTCAGTGAGCTGCTGAAATCTGATCTATGCTGTGTTGGCAAAGCAAGCTATGTGCAGATTCTAGGAGAAAAAAAGGTAAGGGAGGAAATGACATAGTATTGGTTTCAGTCAGAGGGAACTTACAGTAGATGGCAAATGACTGAAACAGAATTCTCTTTATTTACTATATAAAGTTTGCTGAAATCAAAACCTGTTCAGTACAACTCAGTACACCAATGACTGCATCTCCACAGATCCATCTGTTAAGGTTCTGAAGTTTGCAGACGACACAACAGTTGTTGGTCTCATTCAAAACGGGGATGAGTCTGCATACAGGCATGTGGTGGGACAGCTTTCCTCCTGGTGCAGCAGCAACAACTTAGAACTAAATGCTCTCAAAACCATGGAGATGATAATAGACTTTAGGAGATCTCCCCCCCCCAGCACCTCCCCTTAACCATAAATGGATCCACAATAACCCAAGTAGAGTCATTCAAGTTTCTTGGGTCCACAATCTCAAACGACTTAAAATGGGACAACAACACTGCCACTATTGTCAAGAAAGCACAACAGAGAATGTACCATCTGCGGCAGCTGAAAAAGTTTGGCCTACCTCAAAAGCTAATGGTGCAGTTCTACACTGCAATCATCGAATCCACCATAACATCATCCATGACTGTATGGTTCAGCTCCTGCTCAGCATTAGAAAAGGGGAGGCTGCAGCGCATCATCCGATCAGCGGAAAGGATAATTGGCTGTAGCTTACCTTCCCTGCAGGATCTTTACACTAGCAGGTGCAGAAAGAGAGCGACCAAAATTGCCTCTGACCCCTCTCACCCAGCTCACTCCATCTTCCAGCGCATGCCTTCAGGAGTAAGATTCCGGTCAATCGCTACCAAAACCTCAAGACACAGGAACAGTTTTTTTCCTCAAGCGGTAGCCATACTTAATGCTGAACCACGTTAGAGCTGCTAGGACTGAAAGTAATCAGCACAGAACTAAACATGAACAATTCTCACATTGCTTACTGCCACTATACTTATAATGTCCTTAACTTGTAATATTCACACTGTCTGTCCTTGTATTGTTTTTTGTTTGTGTTTGTTAAGCAACTGCCAAGACAAATTCCTTGTAGGTGCAAACTTACTTGGCGAAAATAAATTGATTCTGATTCTGATTCTGATATGTTATGTAAGTGCAACAAGTAGTTATCTACTTATATATGCTTATATATGTGTTTTTTTCCTGTGATAGTATTGCTGTCCTGCTTTAACCACTTGGGGACCACAGTGGTAAACCCCCCTAAAGACCAGGCACATTTTTAATAAAATGGCCACTGCAGCTTTAAGGCCAAGCTGCAGGGCAGCACAACACAGCACACGAGTCATCCCCCCCCCCTTTTCCCCCCACCAACAAAGCTTCCTGTTGGTAAGGTCTGTCCCCCCCCCCCCCCCCCCACAGTGTTTATTTATTTTTTGTACAAATATTTACGTTATTTTTTATTAATAATATTGTCTTTTTTTTTTTACTAAGACCCCTCCCTTCTTCAGCAGCCAATCCTGGTAATCGGCTGTCATAGACTTTTGCCTATGAGAGCCGAACGCTCTCTTGTCCCCCAGGGTGTCACACGGCTGTCCCCAGTACAGCGCTGCTGCTGATCACAGTGCTGTACATGTAATTAGACGGCGATTTTGCCGTCTAACAGTCTCCCGAGCGGCAATTGCTCCGCCCCCCAAGCACTACTACTTACCTGGGGCTCTTTCCAGTTCCTAGCAGTTTGGTCACTTGGTGTAGTTCCACGCTGCCCTCTAGTGCATTGCCAGCCCCTCCAAATGTTTGCTGACAACAGTTGCACCTCTTTGCACCTCTCTCAATCACATTCCCATTGCCAGAGTTCATGGTATATATATATATATATATATATATATAGAGAGAGAGAGAGAGAGAGAGAGAGAGAGAGAGAGAGAGAGAGAGAGAGAGAGAGAGAGAGAGAGTATAGTGGTATAGTAATGTATTAGCTATGCCTATTTTTCAAGCAACCAAGATCACGTTTATTCCTCTGTTCTTCCCTGTATCCCTTCCTATACTGAGCTGCACTCATTTGCACAGAAACTACAGCAACATTTATCCCATCTCCCTCTGATGTTTTGTAACCCCTAAGCATTCAATCCTCATGTACTGTACTTTCTCCTGTTCCTGCTGCTGCAAAGGTTACCCCTCAACCTTTTCTATCCACTGGTCTGTATCCCCTGTGCTTCCAAATAACTTGAACACCATGTCTATATCAAAATAGTCTGATTACCTCACTCACCAACATTTCACTAAAGCAGATCCCACTATAGTTATCAAAAATCTCCTGACCGCAAAATTTAACTGCCATCTCCTCATATTAATTGTTCTTGATCTACTCAGCTTTCAACACTGCTGATCATTTTCTGCTTCTCCCAGCTCTCTCCTATGCTGCTGTCATTATTATGTCAGCACTCCCTACCCATGATCAGCATTTATTGTTATGACTTTTCCTTCCTACTGCTAGTTTTGTAGTTGGTACAGGGATATGGGGCTTGAGAGAGGACAGGCATAGAAATGAATGTGTGACAGTACCAGCTTCAATGCTAGCAGCAGACACAGTTTTCTTCACCCTGCTCTTGCAGCATTATGTTTGAAGGAAGGGGAGCTATCTAGATATAATGCATCTAAAAAAATGTATGAACTAAAAACCGTCTTACAGAGGCAGCTGTATACTAATGTTGGTGTTCAAATTCAAGCCGATTTGAAACAATCATTATCTCCTGACCGCCACTGTTCAGCAATGAGTGAGCGGACAGGGTCAGGAGAAGTTCACTGTTATGAGCGTCATGTTGCATTTCACATGACTCTGAAGCTTCCTCTTTTCAAACCGGAAATAGATGGATCAGTTGTGGTAAGCAGAACTCTTGTGTGGTCTTCAATTTTTGCGAGAGAGCAGATGCATTTCCCATATAACCTATAATGAACAAACATCTGCTCCGGACACCACAACGGACCATCGGAGTAGCCACTATACAGTCCGCTCCCACTGGCAGTTCGAGGTCCAGCACAAGAGGAAACCTTTCCTCAGTCAGCCCTGTCACCCTCTGCAACTGATCAGCAAGGCAATGGCACTTTCCCAGCCTGAACCTATTGACTGGACAATGCGCATTAGCACATTCAGTAACTGACAGATCATTGCGATACAATCAAATTACTTACTTCTACCGACTACATATCATGATATATTTACTCATTATTTACATTACTGCATTAAAAGGGTATTAAAAGGGTATTGAGGCTTAAATATTTGTCTAGAGTTCTGCTTTATATCTGCTTTATATCTAATGCCAATTTAGGATGTTATTTTCCCTTTCTCCCCCAATAAGATGAAGAAATTGTCAAAAAAATCATTTGTATGGATAATTTAGTCAACTGAGGCACCATATAGTGTAGTCTAAACTAAAAGAAGCGGTGTTATGTTTATACTATATATACAGTAAATAGAATTGCATCACCTTTGTTCCTTGGGATACATCTTGCTTATTTTCAGGTTGCATGAAGCTGTAAATTATACATTTTAACACTTTTACTCAGACTATTTATCAATAATTCACACCTTCGGCAATGTAAGTTTAGCATTTAACATCTGCATAATATGGAGTTAAGGCAGTGCAGTCATGCTTACTGACTATAGAGATAACTTCTATTTACGTGCCTCAAAACCTCATTTTAACTTTTTGGTATTAAGGCCTCTTTTCTACAGGTGACTGAACTGCACACTCAGTGAGCAGTTACCAAGCAACAGTGAGCAATTGCCAGGCAGCAGCAAGCAGTTGTGAGAGTTCGACAGTCTTTTCACTGCCTATCAACTGCTTGTGGAAATGGGACCTAACACTTGACTAATAAGAACCTCTTAGGCACATATAGGTTGCTATATTTTAGATAGCAGTAATACTCCGTAATACTCAGGAGTAATACTAAGAGAGGGGTACTGGGGCTTTTAATGCAGCAGCAAACAAACTGTATTCAAATAAGTAATATGAATGTAAGAAAGTGTCTACAAATTCAATCTCAAAATACTAATATAGTGATGATTTATATCCTCCCCTCATTTCACATTCTCACCTGACCAATCCTCCCCCTTCCCCTATCCTCTCCTTCCCTCTTTTGTTCATTTCACCATCTAAACCCTTCTGTTTTTTACTACTTCCTCACTCACCCTCATCTTTACTCCACTACCTCCTGCTTACTATTTTTTATATTCTTCTCTTTTAGATTCCTCACCTCTCCTCCCCTAATTTATGAATCCCCTCCCTCCTCACTCTTTCATTCTTCCTTCCTCCCACCCTCATTATCCCTCCCCTAACACTTTCCTTATCTTTGCTCTCCAATCCCCCAGATTCCTGTCATAATTACCCTTCTCACCCGACCCCCTCCCCTTCCATTCTCCATCACATCTTATGTATTTTCTTAGTCCTCAATCAATGTGTCAGGGTTGAAATGTGGCTACATATTCTTCTCTCTTATCTAAGACTTAAGAGGAGAAGACAAGTACAATATTTTTTTACAGTGTAATAAGCCTGCCAAGGTCTATTCAGTACAAGGTTAATCATCTTGTATCCTGCTATGAACAGAATTGTATGCTTTGTAAAGAGCAGTAATCTGAAAGAAACACATGTTCTGTTGAAAGTGGGTTTACTTCATTGTTTGTGAAAAGTTTAGTTTTTTACAGTAATCTGAAGTTAAAGGAATAAGTATTGTATTTGCTTCATGTGGCCATAATTTTGATATTTTGCTTTCAGTAGTGTATGAGTTACACATACTTAACAAACATGCAGCCTGTAGAATCAGAGTAGTGAGAACATTTATACAGAATCAATGCTATTATCTTCCTTCCTGTTTCGCAGAGCAACTCATAATATAATTTGTACCATAGTCATACAGTTATTTCTCCACCATAGGCTAAGGCCAATTTTGGGGGTAATTAACTAACTCCGTATGTTTTTGCGATGTGGCAGGAAACCAGAGTGCCTGAAGTAAACCTATTAACACACAGAGAGAACTGACATTCAACATGCAGATAGTGCCTGAGTGGAGATTCAAACCTAGGATTAGAGCACTGTTAGGTGAGAGTTCTAGTCTCTAGGCCAAATTTTCTCAACCCATTCCTCAAGTACCACCAACAGTGCATGTTTTGTAGAATCCACCATGGTAGTTAATGAGTTCTGCTGAGACATTAATTAACTCACCTGTGAATGTTTATGGTTTTCTGCAAAACAAGCAGTGTTGGGAATAATGGTACAATTCAATACACTAACATTTGTAAAGTGCTTTTCTCTCATAGGGCTCAAAATGCATAAATATGTATCTGTACATAGTTGCAGGCTGGACTATGTTACAGTGGAAATAGTCAGGTGTCCGTACAAGCCACACTAAAAAGTTTGGCTTTAAATGCTTCCAGGGATGAAAATGCCCTGATTGGGTGTGGCAGGGAGTTCCAAAGCATAGGGGCAGCATGACAGAAGGCTCTGGCTCAAAAGGTTTTGAGGTGGACTCTGGGGGTGACCAAGTTATTAGATCCTTTTGATCTAAGATTGTGGGAGGTGTGATGCAGTTGCAACAAATCCTTCAGGTATCCAGGGAGCAGATTGCACAAGGATTTGAATGTCAACAAGCCAATGTTACATAGAATTCTACATTTTATTGGTAGCCAGTGGAGTGAGCACAGGGTTGGTGTTATGTGGCAATGGGAGGGTTGGCTTGTTAACAGCCTCGCAGTGGCATTCTGTACTAATTGCAGGTGGTGCAGGTCTTTTAAAGGCCTGTATAGAGAGCACTGCAGTAGTTCAACCATGGTGTGATGAAGGCATAAACTAGGGTTGGAAGCTCTGCTGGAGGTGTGAGTTGCTTAATTTTTGCAATGTTCCTTGGGTGAAAGCAGGTATGTTTCACAACAGTTCCTCCAACATTCTCTCTCCTCTCTAATCTTCAAAAACTCATCTTACCACTGGTTCTTTGGGTGCTATTCCCTCCCATCTCATTCCACAGCTAGCCTTATCCTGCATCCCTGTACCAACATCACTATTTAACCTGGGTCAAAAAGGCTTTTATTACACCGCTACTTAAAGAAATATCTCTAATTCACACTGCGCTCACCAACTACCACTCCGTGTCACTTCTCCCATTTGCATCTAGATTATTTGAATGCCATATACATGCTGAACTATTTTATTATTTATCTGCAAAGTCCCTGCTTGATAAGTTCCAGTCTAGCTTTCGTCGGAACCACTCCACAGAAACAGCTCCTACTAAAGTTGCCAATGATACAGCTTCTTACAGCTACATCCAAAGGCCACTATTTCACATTTTCATCTATAGGCATAAAGGACCTTGCTCTCTCTGGAAGGTCTTTCACAGTCTCTTACTCAGATCACACCTCTTCTCCACATCCTCTGTCTGTACCTCTAGGTTCTGTCCTTGGCAGGGGCGTAGCAATAGGGGTTGCAGAGGTTGCGACCGCATCGGGGCCCTTGGGCCAGAGGGGCCCCAAGGGGCCCTCCCTTAACTGCAAAATTAGCTCTCTATTGGTCCTGTGCTCTTATTAATCACTTCTATAGATACTTTGAATAGTGTCAATCATTAACAAACTGTTCCCCATACCGTTCTTGCACCTCTGACACTGTGATTGTTCTTGGCAGGTTTTGGTGCGCCGTATCAATCGTTATGTATAGAGTGCTTGGGTGGCCCCATTGTAAAACTTGCATCGGGGCCCACAGCTCCTTAGCTACGCCACTGGTCCTCGGTCTCCTCCTCTTTTCCATCTACATGCATGGCCTTGGCAACTTAATCAACTCATTTGGTTTTCAATAACACTTATATGCAGATGATACACAACTGTACCTCTCGGCCCCAGACCTTAGCTTCTTCCTCATGTGTTCCTGACAGCTTGTTGTAATCTGCTAACTACGTTTACTCAAAGGGCTCGATTCACAAAGCGGTGCTAACCCAGTTAGAGACTTTAGGCGTGATAACCATTGCACCACGCTGGTGAAAAGCCAGTTTAGGCGTGATAAGTTTAGGCATGATAAGTTTAGGTGTGATACGTTTAGGCATGCTAAGTTTAGATAAGTGTAGATAGCATGCAAAGTCCCGCACGCAAAGCAGCGCCATTAAACTCTATGCAAAGTGCACCAGACTTTGCTAGCGCAAAACTTTTGATCAGCTGTGCACTACGGTGCTAACGCAGTTGGTGCTTAAACTTATCATGCCTAAACTTATCACACCTAAACTTATCATGCCTAAACTGAGTTTAGGCATGATAAAGGGCTTTTCACCAGCGTGCTAACTGTTAGCACCGCTTTGTGAATCAGGCCCAAAATGTTGTGTACATTTTTGCAATTATGCCCATACATAATTAAGATTTAGTCATTCAATTGAATTTGTATAGTCCATTAATAATAATGTGTAATTTTTACGTGATTTCTTGCTGACTTTAGCAGTTAATAGCAAAACCCCAAAACATGCTATCGTCACCAAACTTACCACTTAAGTAAAAAATAACATTTTCAAAAAAAACTTGTAGTTTTTGAGAAAAATCGATTTTAAAAATGCAAAGGAAAAATAGTTTTTAAGAGCGAGAGTTTGAAAACCATTTTTCCTTTGCATATTTAAAATGGATTTTCTTAAAAACTACGAGGTCTTTTTTTATTGTTCCCATTATTCTCCTTAATATGCATAGCAATTGTGGTGACGATAGCATGTATGGGGGCTGTGCTATTAACCACTAAAGTTGACATGAAATTACGCAAAAATTACACAAAATTACAGTTCTTGATTACATTTACAAACTAAATTAATTTGATTTTCCCTAGAGTTTTGCATTACGATTTCACATCGTAATTACGAATTACAACGCAAAATTACGATTATGCAAATTTTTTGCTCATCTCTATTTGCTATATCCTCCATGACCTCTCGCTTCTTAACCACTTTACCCCCGCCCGTACTAATTTCTCCGTCCCTTTTTCCATCCTTTCACCCCCAGGGACGGAGAAATCCGTACTTTCCGCGCTCCCGCCGCTGCCCGCGCTCCCGCTCGCTCTAGCGCGCACTCCCGCTCATAAACACACAGCCCGCCGCTCGCCCGGAGATCAATGAACGGGAAAATCCATTCCCGTTCGTTGATCTAATCCCCGCAATGATCCTCTGCTTGTCCGATAAGCAGCGCGATCATTGTGAAAAAAAAGAAGCTTTCCCAGCCTCCTAGTACTTCCTCCAAGTGTCCGGAAGGACGCTTGGAGGTCGCATTAAACAAAAAGTTACTGTTGCCATCTTGTGGCCAAATAGTACAAGTACACCCTAAAGCATTTTTCACATACAAATTCATTACTTATACACAAAAAAATAACTCATTACCTCCCACACCCCCCATTTTTTTTTGTAAGAAAAAAATAAATAAAAAATTAACAATTAAAAAAAATACATAAATAGTTACCTTAGCGACTGAACTGTTTAAATTTTTATGTCAGGAGGGAACAACACTGTTACTTTATCAACTATGAGCTTGTAATTAGGGATGGACGCAAAACTGAAAAAAAATGCACCTTTATTTCCAAATAAAATATTGGTGCCAAACATTGTGATAGGGACATAATTTAAACGGTTTTATAACCGGGACAAAAGGGCAAATACATTTCATGGGTTTTAATTACAGTAGCATGCATTATTTAAAAACTATAATGGCCAAAAACTGAAAAATAATGAATTTTTTCTCACATTTTTCCTATTTTCCCATTAAAACATATTTAGAATAAAATAATTCTTGGCATAATGTCCCACCTAAAAAAAGCCTAATTGGTGGCGGAAAAAAACAAGATATAGTTCATTTAATTGTGATAAGTAATGATAAAGTGATAGACGAATGAATGGAAGGAGCGCTGAAGGGTGAAAATTGCACTGGTGCTCAAGGGGTAAAACCCCTCAGTGGTGAAGTGGTTAAAGCTTAATATTAGTAAAACAGAACTAATCATATTTCCACCATCTCTATCCATTTCTCTAATATAACAATAAATGTTAATAACACCCCTATAACTTCAATTCCCAAAGCACGTTGCTTAGGGGTAATATTTGATTCTTCTCTCTCATTTATTGCTCACATTCACTCCCTAACCAGCTCCTGTCATCTCCATCTCAAAAACATATCTTGCATCTAACCTTTTCTCACTCAGGACACTACTAAAATGTTAGTACATGCTCTTATAATATTTACTAATTACAACAGAGAGAAAATGTGTGCATCAACCAAGTGAACCTGACAAATCTATAATATTTAGTTTGGACTATTGTAATACTGTATACTACTTTTTTGGACTACCAACTAACCAACTGGCATAGCTCCAATCTGAAATGAACTCGGCTTCCAGTCTCATTCTTCTCTCTTCTCACCCTTCCTTTGCTTCTCCTCTCTACCAAGCTCTTCAATGCCATTTAGCGAGAGGATCCATTCTAAGCTCTTAACCCTAACCTACAAAGCTCTCCACAATCTCGCTCCCCTATACATTCTCTCACTTGTTTCCAGATACCATTCCAACCACAATCTTAGATGACCTTCCTTTGTCCTCCTCTAGAATGACCTTCTTGCATTCATGTATACAAGACCCACGCGCTTCACTCCACCTATGGAATGCCCTTCCTCAGCACATCCATCACCGCTCGACCTTTGAAATCTTTAAACGCTTCCTCAAAACTCACTTTTTCCAACAAGCATATACTCTAACACTAGGCCATATTTCCTTTAACCTCTGGCGAAGATGTACACCTTACTGGATAACCTAAAAACACACTGCCTGTATAAATACTGCATACTTCCGCACCTCTTTTCCCTTTCCCCCATTCCTTTAAATTGTACTGTAAACTTGCAAGGGCAGGGCTTCCTCACCCTTGAATTTGATGTATACAATTGTCTGTATTATTATGTACCCCATGATTGTTTCCTTACTTTGCACAGTTCCACAGAATATGTCGACAATTTATAAATCAATAATAATAATAGTAATAATAACAACTGAGATTTGATTCCTGAAGCCTAATTCCCCATCAATCAGTACACCCAAGCTGCACACAAACTCAGAGCTGTTCAGATGTGAACTCTCTATCCTTAGTGGTGCTGGCTTATGTAGCTTATTTTAGCCAGTTATCATTTATCCACTCCTGAAGCTCAGCTAAGCATGTGGTCATTTGTGGAGTAACATCTGTGACGCCAAGTTTAAATGATATATATAGCTGGATGTCATTAGCATAGCAATGGTATGTCAGGCCAGGTTTTTGAAGTGGCAGCATGAATATGGTGAACAGCAAAGGGAATGGATGAGACTTTGTCTGAGAAGAAGTGGGCACATTTTGCACACCGATCCTGCGAAGTTCTGAGGCTGGGATACTGGCAAGATGGGTTGCAGAGATTGTCAACTGTGTGGAAAAGCTTCAGTACTGAGTTGAGAACACCTGCCCTAGGTCACCATGCTTGTATTATCAACATTGTAACACTTAACAATCCTACATTCTTAAATCTATCAGAGATGCTTGCATATTTACTGCTGTTAAAGTGAGTCACTGCAGAATTGTTTTTTTGTTTTTTCTTGCCTCTGTGAAGTGATGAGGAACGTCACATGATCTCCCAGAGTGATTTGGGACAGAAAACTGAGTGACATTGTAGCCTGGGCTAAACATAACTGTGAGGGCAGGGTTACATACCTATAAACAGCAATATACACAGTGCTGCCCATAATTATTCATACCACTGGCAAATTTTGACTTAAAGTTACTTTTATTCAACCAGCAAGTAATTTTTTGATGGAAAATTACAGGTGTCGCCCAAAAGATAATAAGACAATGTACTTAACCTATTGGGGACCGCCGCAGGTTGAAACAACGTCCGGCAGGGGGGACGTCCACGCTAAAGAACCGCTCCCGACGCGATCGTGCGCACCCGGAGGGGGAAATTAAGCTGTCATATGACAGCTGGCATCTCCCCTCAGTGATCAGCAGCCATCGCGTATGGCTGCTGATCACGTGAACACTACGATCGCCGTCGGATCGTAGTGATCACTTTGACAGAGGCGGCGGCAGGGGGGAAAAGAAGAGGATCCACTCACCTCCCTGCCGTTCCAGCGACGATCGGCGCCCCCCTCTGCTCTGGCCGGTATCTCTGCTCCGTCTGACGTCATCAAGCCGCGACCCAACCTGAGCGTCATTTGGAGCGGAGATGCCGGCCCGAGAAGAAGGGGGCTTCTGAGGCTCATCGCTGGAGCCTGGAAGGTAAGTCATGGCTGCTGCGCACAGGGGGGACACTTGGCCACACGGGGGGGGGGACAGTACAGCCAGCCATAGACGGGATCCGGCCGCCCGACCCCCCCAAATGCGCGCACCCCCCTACACCGCAAAATGCCCTGGTCTCTAAGGGGGGGTTAGGTGGCCGGTCCCGAAGTGGTTAAAGGCATTATTGTGGAAAAAAAAACGTTTCTCAGTTTTTATTTAAATTTGAGAAAAAAGTGTCCAGCCCAAAATTATTCATACCCTTCACAAACTGTCACAGTCTATTGGAAAATCCAAAGTTCTATACCATTCCAAATAGTACAAGCTGTTTTAAAGCATCCTAATTACCCTAATTAATTGGGAACCACTGTTTTAATCAATTCAACAGGTGAAAAACAGCAGTTCTCTGCAGTTGGTTTGTAGACAGTCACTCAGTGAGGACCTTCGACTGCGCATTGTGGCTGCTCACAAGTCAGGAAAGGGCTACAAGGCAATTTCTAAATGTTTTCCAGTTCCAGTGGCTATAGTGCAAAGTATTATTAAAAAATACAAGATTATCAGCACTGTGGAAGGATCACCAAGGATCACCACCAAGGTCATCCTAGTGAATCTGGGCTCTGCTGGTGGTAATGTCTCAAGGCAGACAATCCAATGGCCACTGCATACTGCTGGGTTCCACTGATGCATAACAAGGAGGACACCACTTCTCCAGATAAGGCACACAAAAGCTCACTTGGCCTTTGCAAATGCTCATCTGGACAAAGAAGAAGACTTATGGTCTTCTGTGAAACAAAAATTGAATTGTTTGGTCACAATGATGTTTCCTTCATTTGGCGTAAAAATGGAGAAGCCTTAAACCCAAAGAACACCATCCCCACTGTCAAAAATGGTGGTAGGAACTTAATGCTTTGGGGTTGTTTTTTCAGCCAGTAGACAAGGGAACCTAATCACAGTAAACGGCACCATGAAAAAAGAGTAATACATGAGGTTTCTCAATGACGTCATCAGGTAGTCTGCAGAGAAACTTGGCCTTGGCCACTAATGGACATTTCAGCATGACTATGCACACAAACACACAGCAAAAGTGGTGAAGAAATGGTTAGCAGACAACAACATCAATGTTTTGGAGTGGCCCAGCCAGAGTCCTGACTTAAATCCAATAAAGAATCTGTGGAGGGAGCTAAAGATCAGAGCGACGGCAAGAAGACCCTCCAACCTGAAAGATTTGGAGCTCATTGCTAAAGATGAATGGGCAAAAATACCCGTGGCGTCATGCAAAAAGCTGGTCTGCAATTATAGGAAGCGTTTGATTGCTGTTATAGCTAATAAAGGCTTTTGTATTGATTATTGAGGAGGGTGTGAACAATTTTGTACTGTACACTTTTTGCTCAAATGTAAATAAAAGCTGAGAAATGTTTTTTCCAAAATAATGCCCCTTGTACATAGTCTTATTATCTTTTGGGAGACACCTATGTCATTTCCCGTCAAAAAATTACTTGCTAGTTGAATAAAAGTAACTTTAAAGAGACTCTGTAACAATTTTTTCAGCCTTAGTTCTTCTATCCTATGAGTTCCTATGCCTGTTCTAATGTGCTGGGGCTTACTGCAGCTCTTCCTAATTACACTGTCTCTGTAATAAATCAATGTATCTTTCCTCTGTCCTGTTTGTCGGGCTAAGGCTTTGATTGTGTGGAATGTGCAGGGCTGCTTGTGATTGGTAGAAGCGATACACACCCTCTGCAGGCCCCCTGCATACTCACACACTATGCTTAGCTGAGCCTATTAGAAGCTGGTTAGTTTGTTTGTAAACATTGCCTAAAACTGTTAATTACAAGCCAGGATTGCAGCAGAGAGTGGCAGAAACAGCACAGAGGGGCCCAGGAGAAAATAAGGAATAGAATGGTATGCTTTTTAGTGTAAGAATATTAGAGTACAGATTCTCTTTAAGTCAAGATTTGCCAGGAGTATGAATAATTATGGGCAACACTGTAGTTATCAGAAGTGCTTCTGATGCCAAAAACAGAATAACTTAGATAAAAGTGGGTATCCTGAGTAATGTATTACTTTCTACTATATGTTATTATGGGTTTATTTTACTATACAGTTTATGCTGCTTAGAGTATCCCCCATAGGAAATGTAATTGACTAGGAAGCCATTAGTACTTTTCAGATAATGTGATTAGTGTTAAATCTGCATATGTCTTAACTGATTTATTCATCTCCATCATCTTTATAGTGAGCTGAAACAGTGTCTGCATCAGAACCCATTAAGGGCAGTTGCTCCTAGAATGTGTTATGTGTAAACGTGTTAAAGTATTACTACATATTATAGGACATTTTTATATTATTCCAAGAAGACTAAGTGGAGTGCTTACAGTTGAAGAAACCTCTATTTCATACAATGTTGTCACCAGATTTACTATTTTCACAAATGGAAAGACTCAGGCTTCCACAAAGATAATCATTTATTACAGATGGTGTTTGAACTTTCTGTCAACCATCAGCATTAAAAACAGAGTTCATGGTTTACTTCAGCCTTAAACTTTTACCAAATGTTCTGTTTCTTGATGTTGGGCCAGACATGATGTCAGATCAAAGACGGTATTTTATGGCACACCAATATCTACACTCCTTGATAATGTGCAATACATGCATTGGGAAAGACAACCAAAGAGCACTTTTATCAGACTTCACAAACAGTCATCTTTCTCAGAAATGCACTCATATTAAAGGGACTTTTCTTTTGTTAATGCGTGGATTTAATAGTCACAGAACATCAATCTACAGACTTTGTGGTGTTAGAGTTTCACTTTTTTTTTAAGAGTTCACATTTTTTAGAATAAAATTAGGCAGAACAAGAAATCGAACAATCAAATTCTAGTTGAATGTAAAATTGAAACTCCAAATCCCTACCATAGTATTCAAAGACAGACTATTGTAGAGATAAAATTGTCCCTTGAGGGACAGTTAGTGACAGGGGCCCATATGCAATTCCCTTTTTCTCCTGAGTTTTCTCCTAGGTGATATTTTTAAACTTGTAAATAAAATGCCTTTTAAGCCACCAGAAAGCAAGCAAATGCTCAAAATAATTTTGATAGTACTTTTTCACCTACTTTTGGTACTTTTTCAGTTGAAAAGTGCTGGAAAGTTGTTTAAAGGGAACCTAAACTGAGAAGGATATGGATTTTTCCTTTTAAAATAATACCAGTTGCCTGACTCTGCTGCTGATCTCGTGTCTCTAATACCTTTAGCCACAGCCCCTCAACAAGCATGCAGATCAGGTGCTCTGACTGAAGTCAGACTGGATTAGCTGCATGCTCGCTTCAGGTGTGTGATTCAGCCACTACTGCAGCCAAAGAGATCAGCAGGACTGCCAGGTGACTGCTATTGTTTAAAAGGAAATATCCATATCCCTCTCAGTTAAGGTTCCCTTTAAAATCGCAGATGAAAAATTATCTCCTAGGAGAAAACTCAGGAGAAAAAGGGAATTGCATATGGGTCCCTGTCATTAACTGTCCCTCAAAGGACAATTTTATCTCTACAACAATCTCAGTCTTTGAATACTATGGTAGGGATTTGGAGTTTCAATTTCACATTTAACTAGAATTTGATTGTGATCTTCTCCGATTTCTTGTTCTGCTTAATTATATTCTAAAAAAATGTGGACTCTTAAAAGAAAAGCGAAACTCTAACACCACAAAGTCTGTAGATTGATGTTCTGTGACTATTAAAAAAAGAGAATTGCATATGGCCTATGGTCTCTTTAAAATGTTGTGAAAGACATAAGTGCTATATAAATACACAATAATAGTAAGACTATAATAGCGATATCAGACTTGAGCTCATCTGAGGGGTAGTTAGTGACATGGAAGTATCTGTGCCACTGCTATTTAAAACAGGATTATAATAACTGATTAGTCTCAACTTCCCTATCACAGTTTATACACTTCTTAAAAGAGACTATCATTTCTGTAATGTGCCAAATCTTGTCATATCCAATTTGTTTCACCATTGCTAAATACAAAAAAAACAGTACTCTACTTTGTGTCCATATCTGCAGTTATACAGTTTCATAGTTCTACAAGCGACTGTCACCTGTCGTCACAATGAGTTTGTGTTAATGCTGCTGGAAAGCGAGGAAGGTTTTGCAGAGGTTTCAAAAAATAATTGAATAAAATGCAGCAGTGTGTTTGTTAAACAGATTATTACAGCAGAATAATAAATTAGCCACCAGAAGTGGATATTTACACAGAAACAGTCACCCAATGCCCACTGACCCAAAGATGACAAACTTTAGAGTTTCCACATGGTCCTTCAGCTTATATGACATCAGCAGCAATAGGGGTAAATGTCAATACTTAATACCTAATCTTGTAGATCATTTAACTTTTACCAAACGGTTTATCCCTTATATAGGACAAAGCAGTGGGTGTTTCAAGCACACAATTGGTGGAGTGTTTCAACATAACGCAATAGTCTCTAATATAGGTAGAGGCAGGAAGTCTTCCTGCCATAGGTGACAACAAGAAGTTTTCACTTTGAATCAAGATGATACCATTTATTGGCTAACTTTGAAGAAAAGCAGTAAGCTTTCGGCTATGAAGCCTTTGTCAGACTGATTCCTCTATGCTGACAAAATGTAGAACACAGCTTATATACAGTGGGATGCAAAAATTTGGACAATCTTGATAATCGTCATGGTTTTCCAGTATAAATCGTTGGTTATTATGATTAAAAAAATGTCAGTTAAATATATCATATAGGAGGAGACACAGACAGTGATATTTGAGAGTGAAATGAAGTTTATTGGATTTACAGAAAGTGTGCAATAATTGTTTAAACAAAATTAGGCAGGTGCATAAATTTGAGCACCACAAAAAAGAAATGAAATCAATATTTGGTAGATCCTCCTTTTGCAGAAATTACAGCCTCTAAACGCTTCCTGTAGGTTTCAATGAGAGTCTGGATTCTTATTGAAGGTATTTTGGACCATTCCTCTTTACAAAACATCTTTAGTTCATTCAGGTTTGATGGCTTCCGAGCATGGACAGCTCTCTTTAACTCACACCACAGATTTTCAATTATATTCAGGTCTGGGGACTGAGATGGCCATTCCAGAACGTTGTTCTTGACTTGTTCCTCTGCATGGATGCCTTAGTGGATTTTGAGCAGTGTTTAGGGTTGTTGTCTTGTTGAATGATCCAGCCCGGCACAGCTTCAGCATTTTCACTGATTCCTGGACATTGGTCTCCAGAATCTGCTAATACTGAGTGGAATCCATACATCCCTCAACTTTGACAAGATTCCCAGTCCCTGCACTGGCCACACAGCCCCACAGCATGATAGAATGACCACCATATTTTACTGTAGGTAGCAAGTGTTTTTCTTGGAATGCTGTGTTCTTGTTCCTCCATGCATAACAACCCCTTGTTATGTCCAAATAACTCAATTTTAGTTTCATCAGTCCACAGCACCTTTTCCAAAATGAAGCTGGCTTGTCCAAATGTGCTTTAGCATACCTCAAGCGGCTCTGTTTGTGCTGTGGGCAGAGAAAAGGCTTTCTCTGCATCACTCTTGCATACAGCATCTCCTTGTTTAAAGTGCGACGAATGGTTGAACGATGCACAGTGACTCCATCTGCAGCAAGATGAGGTTGTAGGTCTTTGGTGCTGGCCTATGGATTGACTCTGACTGCTCTCACCATTCGTTGCTTCTGTCTATCCGAGATTTTTCTTGGTCTGACACTTCGAGCCTTAACTTGAACTGAGACTGTGGTCTTCCATTTCCTCAATATGTTCCTGACTGTGGAAACAGACAGCTGAAATCTCTGCGACAGCTTTCTTTATCCTTCCGCTAAACCATGATGGTGAACAATTTTTGTCTTCAGGTCATTTGAGAGTTGTTTTGAGACCCCCATGTTGAAATTTCTTCAAAGAAAATTAAAAAAAGAGTGAAACTTACAATTGACCCTCTAAAATACTCTTTCTCATTATTGGATTCACCTGTGTATGTAGGTCAGGGGTCACTAAGCTTACCAAGCCAAGTTGAGTTCCAATGTTTAGTTCTAAAGGTTTTGGAATCAATAAATTTACAATCAATTTGTAACAAACACAATAGAGACAGCTGCGGTGAACAGCGATACCACCGCAGCTGCCTCCATTTCTCTGCCTAGCATTCTGTCCGGTCCTCGGGCGTCTAGCACGCCGAGGACGGGTTTGTCAGCAGCACATAGGGTTGCAATGTCGTGTGCGCACGCGCACAGACGAGACCTTTATGCAGGGAGGAGGCGCGTCAGCTGACCGGCCGGTCGGCTGATGTCAGAGGAGACGCTCGGCGCTCCTCATTGGTTGATGAGAGGGGGCGTGCCGGAGGGGTCTCCTTTGCTTCTTAAGCCTCTCGGAATCACTCGCAACTTGTCTGCTGTTGCGAATACTTTGTGTTAGCGCTCAGACCTTAGATAGATCCGGTGTGCTTTGATCCGGGAGGAAACCGGGGATTTCACACAGTGTTAGGATTTTCATAGCCATAATCATTATTTAATATTGTATTATCTGTGTATGACTCTTGCTCGTTCTGACCATTCTTACTCTCAGTGATTCTGTACTTCTGCCCATCTGATCTTGTTGCTGACTCTGCCTGTTATAACCTTCTTGCCTTTGCCTTCTGTCTTTGTACCGTATCTGCCAGTCTGTTGCCAACTCGTTTAGTCTGACTTCTCTACTGTCACCAGAGGGCCCTTGTCTCTGGTGAGGGGTTCAGTACTGTTAGTGCCCACCAGCTCCTCTGGTGTGGCATAGCTAAACCTATCAGTACTACTGTTGCACCAAGCACTATACCTTACTATCTCAGTAACTGTTTGTATACTTGCATTATTGGTGATTCTGCAGATCATCATATAATCAGGTATATATCTGCATTATAGGTGATACTGCGGATCACCTAATAATCAGAATTCTGTTACTTGCTGACACCAATCGTTACAGAACAGCAGACCAAAATGTCTATGGACGCACTGTGCAGCCAAGTTGGGGCCTTGACCACAGCAGTAAACAATTTAACCGTGCTGGTCAATACCCAACAGACACAGATCACCCAGCTGTCTGGAGTAGTGCAAGCTCTCCAGCCAGCAACCGCATCAGTGCAGTCCCCTCCTGTTGTTGATCTGAAAATCCTCTCCCTGCAAAGTTTTCAGGGCACAAATCTGACCTTCAGAATTTCAGAAATCGTTGCCTCTCTTACTTTGAGATGAGACCTATTTCATCAGGAACAGAAAGTCAGAGAGTGACCCTTATTAAAACCTTATTATCAGGGGATTCACAGACATGGGCATACAGTCTTCCCAGTGAACATGAGGCACTATCTTCAGTCCAGGAATATTTTAGGACTATGGCTATAATATACGATGATCCAGATATCGCAGTTACTGCTGAAAGGAAGCTAAAGTCCCTCAGACAGGGACATAATACGCTGGAAACTTATGTCGCAGAATTTAGAAAGTGGGCTGTGTCAGCTAGATGGGGACAGTTTGCTTTATTAGATTGTTTTGTGACGGGATTATCTGATCCGGTCTCTGATGTGATGTTAGCTCATCCTGAGCCTAAAACTGTCGATGAAGCGATTGCATTGGCGGTAAAGATTGATCGCCGCATTCGTTATCAGAGGCAGACTCGTGGGAGATACCCTGTGAGATCTAGTGCTAGGGTCTATCCGTCACTTTCTCCTCCTCTGGACAAACCGATGCAAATCGGACATTCCAAATTGTCAGAGGTAGAGAAAAATCGCAGATGGACAGAGAGACTCATTTTATACTGTGCAGAAAAGGGTCATGTAGTACAGAACTGCCCTAAGAAGTCGGGAAACGCTGCTGCCTAGGTGTAGTTAGAGGTACTACCCTAGGCGAGCCAGCATTACCTCTAACAGATAATCGCTTACTTCTCCCCTGTACTATCACCTGGGAGGGTCAAGTTTGGTCCATTCAGGCATTTGTGGATTCGGGCTCTGCAGCCAATTTTATAGACTATGACTTCGTAAAAAAATTGGGAATTCCCCTAATCCCATTAGACAGACAGATCTTGGTGACAGCTGTGGATGATTCTCCCCTGCAGTGTAAAAAGCCTCTTTCTCAGACCCCTGTACTGCTGTGTCATGTAGGGGTATTACATAAAGAAAAATTACAGTTTTTTGTACTTCAAATGGCAACCTCCACTGTGATCCTTGGGATGCCGTGGTTGCAAAAGCAGATTGACTGGAGTTCCGGCCAGTTGTTAAGCTGGTCCTTCTTTTGTCATCATCATTGTATGGAGAAAGTTGCTGTGTGCGCCACTAAGGTTCAGATGGAAGGGGTGCCTAAGCAATATGCAGAATTTGCAGATGTGTTCTGTCCCAAGTCCCCCACACCGAAGTTTTGACTGTCCTATTGAGTTACAGTCAGGTTGTATGCCCCCTAGGGGTCACTTGTATAACCTTTCTGGTCCTGAAAAACTTGCTATGCAGGATTACATTAAAGAAAACTTGGCCAAAGGATTTATCCGTCCTTCTAGGTCTCCGGCTGGAGCAGGGTTCTTATGTTGTCCAGAAAAGGGATGGTGGCCTTCGGCCGTGTATTGATTATCGGGGATTGAACAAGATTACCATAAAGAATCGTTACCCACTCCCTCTGAACGATGATTTATTCTCCCAGGTGACTAATGCTAGTATCTTCTCTAAACTCGATTTGAAAGGGGCATACAACCTGGTACGCATAAGGAGTACATTTGAAATTGGTGCCGGTAGACTTGGGCGCAGGATCCAGCTGTTATACGGCTGATCCTGCTTGTGCACAAGTCCGGGCCGTTTTAATTACTATTCCCCCTCCAGGCCGCCATGGATAGTGGGGGAATGAAATAATTCAGCTTCCAGCGATTGCTGGAGGCCGAATTATTGTGTTTTTTAAGCAATCTCGGCTCTGTCTTCTGACGGCCGCCGACGTTACTCACTGAGCGCCGCCATAGACTGATTCTTATTACAGTCTATGGCGGCGCTGGCTGCGCCCAAATCTAGCAGCGTTGAAAACCACTGCTCCGCGCATAAGGGAGGGTGACGAATGGAAAACGGCGTTTACCATGTCCGACGGGCACTACGAGTACCTTGTCATGCTCTTCGGGTTGTGTAACGCCCCTGCCGTTTTCCAGGAGTTGATCGAGGTGTTCAGAGAAGTCCTGGGGAAGTTCGTTCTGGTATATTTGGATGATATACTGATCTTCTCACCTACAGGCCCGGATTTCAGGCAAGGCTACCTAGGCCACTGCCTAGGGCGGCAGAAAAATCATCCTTGTTTAGGGCGGCCAAGGGCAGGAAACATTTCTATACAGAGAGCTGGTTCAAAGCGCACAACCCCTTTAATAATTTATGCTCTCAGTCCTGATTCTGCACAGTGAAGCAGGCATGAGTTAGCCAGACCTGGTCCTTCTGCGGTCGCCCTGCATTGGTTCACACACAGCAGCAGCAGCCGCAGGCAGTCATGTGACTCATGCTGGCAGGGGAGGGAGGGGCACACGTGGCTGGCAGAGGGAAGAAGGACCCCAGTGGCAGCGAGGCAGGGCAGCTGATATGAGGGGCAGACTGTGGAAACAGTGTGGGGATGCCGAGAAGACCAGGTATCGATCCATGCATTCAGAGAGGCTCTGTGTGTGTGCCTCACAGTTCGGGATTACCGTACTTCAACACCAACTGCTAATTAAGGTGGTCATGGACACAGGCAGGCAGAGAGACATCAAGGAAGATGCAGACGTGCTGAGCAGCATCCATGCTTGTTGCTGCTGCCTCCACGCTGGCTGGTTTTGTAGCACTGCATGTTACCCTCACTGCCCGCCCCCTGAAGATTCAAGTGGAGGAGACCGGAGATATTTAGCTTCAGGCATCACCACAGCTCCTAATGAGAAGGACGCTCTGACTGCAGACGGAACTTCAATAGAAAAGATCCTGGCTGCTTCTGTGTGCATGTGGGTAAGCATGTGTGTATGTATTTGCAGCCTGTCTGTTTTGGAATGTTGTGGGAGACGTGAGGGAAGGAGGAGGGGGAGCAGTTGTCCGGGACTAGGGGCAGAGGTCTGTCTGTTTTTTTACAAGTTCTGTTATAGCTGTGTTGTGCTGTCTGATCTCTGCCTCAGGGGTTAGAGTGTTCAGATTTACCTACCTGGGTCTTTTTCCAGCCCCCAAGTCTATCAAGTCCCTTCCTTGTTATAATTCTGATCTCCTCCAGTATGCCCCTGGCCCCTCTAAGAGATCTGATAGCCACCCAGTGTACAACACTACAGCACATGCCTGGGCCTATCTGGGTACTTTCTTATTTGCACTCCCTTATCCAGAAGTATTTGGAGTTCACAAAGACTTAAACTGCACATGTGCTGAACGCTGCAGGCCCATGGGAGTGCCATCGAAGAGGAGTGCAGACAGGCTGGCGCATGCACTGTGTGGAGGGGATAGTGGCCCTATGGAGAGAATTGGATCTAAAGCAAGGCATCCGGCGCATAAACGTACCGTCTATGCCCAGCATAAGAGATTGCTGGTGGCTGGAAGAAGCCCCAGGTAGGTAAATCTGACCTTCTGATCCCTCATGATATTCCTTTGTAAGGGCCCATACACACGTCGGATTTTTTTAAACTACGGGTCGTTTGGACGCCAAATCGGGCGTGTGTACAGTCCGTCGTTCAGCTGATAAGACTGGTCTTGAGCGATCCGCCAGGCGGATTGCTCAAAACCAGTCTTATCAGCTGAACGACGGACTGTACACACGCCCGATTTGGCGTCCGAACGACTGAACGATGGGACGTCCAAACGACCCGTCGTTTAAAAAAATCCGATGTGTGTATGGGCCTTAAGTGGGGCTGGAGTGGACATAGGCCATGCAGTGGTACTGCACTAGGGATGTGTGTGTGTGTAGGCTGCATCAAGGGGGAACATTTAAAGTGAGATGTCTGCTGCAATATAAACTAATAACTACCTGGCTAACTCCTCTGATTACAGCTGAGCACACTCCCGTGCCTCCTTCCTAGTCATGCGTCTAACTTGCCACACATAAATGGACCTGATCTGTGCAGCTTTCTATTGGCCTGAACATGCTAAAGTCACAGTGACTGACAAAGTGTTCAGACCAATGGAAAATTGTACAGATCAAGTGCATTTATTCGGCTGCTGCGTCACAGGAAGGAGGAACGAAAGTTTGTTCAGCAGTCCACTGTAATAACACTGAGGAGTTCAGTTTCACTTCAAAGAGGGTCAGGGGTGGAGATAGGCCATGGGGGGGGGGGGGGGGATGCTCCCATGGGCTCTGGAGTGTTCTTTGCTTGCGCAGTTTTAGTCTTTGTGAACTGCAAATACTTCTGGCTAAGGGAGTGCAAATGAGAAAGGACCCAGATAAGTCCATGCATGTGTCATATCGCCCTACACTGGGTGGCTATCAAATCTCTTAGAGGGGCCAGTGGCACTCTGGAGGGGATCAGAAGGTCAGGGGTGAAGATAGGCCATTGGTGGTGGGGGGGGGGATGCTGTTGGTCAGGGGGGCGGCTGGTGATTGTTGGCCTTGGGCAGTAAAAAGTGCAAATCCTGCCCTGCTCACCTAACCTGACAAAATCGCCCGCAACTTGCCTGCTGTTGCGAATACTTCCTGTTAGCTCTCAGACCTTAGATAGATCCGGTGTGCTTTGATCTGTGAGGAAACCGGGGATTTCACACAGTGTTAGGATTTTGATAGCCATAATCATTATTTTAATATTGTATTATCTGTGTATGACTCTTGCTCGTTCTGACCATTATTACTCTCAGTGATTCTGTACTTCTGCCCATCTGATCTTGTTGCTGACTCTACTTGTTATAACCTTCTTGCCTTTGCCTTCTGTCTTTGTACCGTATCTGCCAGTCTGTTGCCAACTCGTTTAGTCTGACTTCTCTACTCTCACCAGAGGGCCCTGGAAAATTCCGCGGAAAGCAGTGACCATCCCTACTAGAGAGAAAGAGAGAGAGAGAGAGAGAGAGAGAGAGAGAGAGAGAGAGAGAGAGAGAGAGAGAGAAATCTACCTGGCCATCTGGGGTTCTCTTTGGACAACTGCTGAACACAAAAGGCAAGGTCATGCCTGGCTACAAATCCTTTAGCAGTGGCTGGATGGTGTAGTGGTTAAGGACTCTGCCTCTGACACAGGAGACCAGGGTTCAAATCTCGGCTCTGTCTGTTCAGTAAGCCAGCGCCTATTCAGTAGGAGACCTTAGGCAAGTCTTCCTGCTACTGCCTATAGAGTGTGCCCTAGTGGCTGCAGCTCTGGCGCTTTGAGTCTGCCAGGAGAAAAGTGTGATATAAATGTTATTTGTCTTGTCTAATTTTTTTCTTGGATTGAGCATAAATGGTATATGCTAGGCTAGCTTCAGCTAGTAGTGTTGGTGGTATAATGGATATGTTAGTTACCTACCATACACTATAAAAGAAGAGAACCATGTCCTTTTAGATACAGCACCACACAAGTAATATATTCCAAATGTAACAATTTATTATATTATAATGACAATCACTATAGAACATGTTAAAATCAATTAAAATATATCATGCTGCCTGTAATGATCAATCAAATATACCATACATCAATCAATGAATAAAGAGCGCACCATCATATGATAAGTACAGTAGTGTATTATACTCTGAGGTGCTCAATACAGAGCTACCCCAGGTAATTGAACCCGGGTTCAGTGTTTATGCCTAAACAGTGAAGAAAAACCTGTAAGGAAGAAAAGTGAACACACAGTGCAAATATAACCATCAATATGATGCAAAACAACCAAAGGATGCAATATGATCAATGTGTCTAACACTAACAATAGTGCAAATATCAGTGATATGGCTCAAGGCTGTGACTATGATACCGTATGCTGTGTGGCTGAACAAAGTATAGAAGGCAAAAATACTTAGCCGGATGGGCGCAATAACAGGCAGCAGAGAGAAGAGAAGGCCCCAGGCGGATGTCTCCACCGGTTCCGCGGCAACCGACGCCGCTTTATCAAGAGAGAGGGGGACTCCTGTAGCCATAATGGCGACGAACGCCAAGTTAAATAGTGAGCAGAGCGGTGTCACGTGATTGCGCGACGTACGCGCATCACGCGCGCCGCTCAACCAATAGATGCTAGGTAGGCGGGGCAGAGGGCGGAAGAGCACAGAGGACGCTACGCTGGAGCGCAAACCAGGAAGTAAGTATGACGTGAATGGTCACACATCAACCATTGTGTAACAATACAAGGCAGCACTATCCAATAACAGTTAAAACCGGCGGTGTCACGTGGTCGCATGACGTGCGCGCACCACGCGCACCGCTCAGCCAATGGGGGTTGAACAGGCAGGACAGAGGGCAGAAGAGTACAATAAACTCCACGCTGGAGCGCAAATAGGAAGTAGGTATGACATGAGCCAGTCACTCGGCACACAGCACACCACAGGGCAGTGCCATCAAGCGACAGCGCATAAATAAAGCCATATCATCAATCCCTGCATAAATAAAGCCATATCACCAATCCCTGCACGTATAAAACCCTATCTAGTGACACATATACAGTGACATTATACAATAATATGATATATGATGATCTATAGAATAAACATAGCATCAATAGTCACCTAAAAGAGGGCAAAATTCAAACCACTAAATCATAGTAAATCGCAAGGTTAGGGTCCTGATAGGCCCATATATAGTCCACAAGTTCACGCAAAGTTCGTAATATGCCCCCACAAGTTCTAAATGGGGCACAAAAAACTATCTTGAGCATGATCATATTCAGTCCATGATGTCCATGCAGCATCATAGTAATTCCCAATGTACAAAAATTTTTTTAAAAAACCAAACTAAATCAAGCTTTCATTTATAGAGGGCCTTCCAACCAACAGATGCCAGATGAGACCAGATGTTTACTCAGACAATACAAAGATCTACATAAAAACCATATACGGTTATGGTGGAATATACACAGTTTAGAACAATACAAAAAAGAATCCATCTACCCCAGGGGTTTGAGGGTTCAGATCTTCCCCACATGGGAACTCCTGGGTGATTCTAAACATAAATGGGAAGATGGATTGGGCAGATGCTCTGTAATTATCATTGATATGCTCATTGAGCATGACAAAAAATTACTCTTGGATGTTAAATCTGGCATCTCTGAATTGGAAGTTAAATTGAATAGATTGGACAAAGATACTATTATTAAACCATTTACTGTGTTTTTTAAAAAAGATATGGAGCGGTTGGAACAATCTATTATTGAGGGCAAGAGGAAAAAGTTGGAAAGGGACCGACATGACTATGATACCGGCACTGCTTACAGGTGGACACATAGAGGCAATAATAGACGGATTAGACGTAGGCCCAAGCAAAAACCAAGGGGTGAACACCCAGTACCCCGAGGTGGAAATGGGGGGGACCCTAAACCCAGACCTATTCAGGGCCAATATAGTTCACTCTCAGTTGATGCTTCAGACTCACATAGTGATTTTTTATCCAGCGACACAGAAGAAGGCGAACTCGACGGGGCGGCCAGAAACATAAGAGATCTGAGATCCTTACTGGATTCTCCCCGCAATCCCAAACGCAGGAGACACAGGGAACAGACCAGCCCCACAAATTAAATGTCATCAACCTCACGGAAAAATTGTCATTCAAAAAACACTTTGAATCCGCCACACCTATGGAGGGCAATCTAAATGAAGCTGATCGTCAGGCACTTAATGATCTTGTGGAGCTTTTAAATGAATCTATGGACAATCAGGATATGAAACATGTTACATCATTAGACTCATATCTCCGTGATAGCATGGACTTACTCCGGATCCTGGATAACATTGAACTACCCTTGGGAACCTGCTGTTGAACTTCGTCTTGAGTCACAATTACTTCATTTTCAACGGAAAATTTTATAAACAGACATCCCAGTCCCAAATAGAATTTTTGGATGTGACAGTAAGAATCAAAGATAATGGGTCTGTTTCAACAGATTTATACCACAAGCTAACGATCTTCGGAATCGTTTTCGGGACCGGGGATATCCAAATAAAGTGATCAAGAGAGCTTTTTACACCGCAAAATCAAGAAATCGTACAGAACTGATCAACAGCAGACCCAGACCACAATCTAATTTGATGGGACTTTGATGGACACAATTGTGTCAATATACACTCATATCATTAATAATATCATGATGTTACGACGTTGTGTAATGCTAATGGACCCTTATTGGACTACTGTGCTGATCTGGCAACCTTGGACTTTTAATTATGCCTGGGACTTCCATTATTGTATCATCACCAATTTATCACATTTGGACTATGGACTCATTTGCTCTGATGGATGTGTCACTGTCTCCAACTGTGCTGGTGGTGGCTCTTGTGGCCCCCCCCCCCCCTCTTCGCTTTCTTTGTGGACCCTGGTTTGAGGATTGAATTGTCGTTTTTTAAAAAAAAAATTTTTTTGTACATTGGGAATTACTATGATGCTGCATGGACATCATGGACTGAATATGATCATGCTCAAGATAGTTTTTTGTGCCCCATTTAGAACTTGTGGGGGCATATTACGAACTTTGCGTGAACTTGTGGACTATATATGGGCCTATCAGGACCCTAACCTTGCGATTTACTATGATTTAGTGGTTTGAATTTTGCCCTCTTTTAGGTGACTATTGATGCTATGTTTATTCTATAGATCATCATATATCATATTATTGTATAATGTCACTGTATATGTGTCACTAGATAGGGTTTTATACGTGCAGGGATTGGTGATATGGCTTTATTTATGCAGGGATTGATGATATGGCTTTATTTATGCGCTGTCGCTTGATGGCACTGCCCTGTGGTGTGCTGTGTGCCGAGTGACTGGCTCATGTCATACCTACTTCCTATTTGCGCTCCAGCGTGGAGTTTATTGTACTCTTCTGCCCTCTGTCCTGCCTGTTCAACCCCCATTGGCTGAGCGGTGCGCGTGGTGCGCGCACGTCATGCGACCACGTGACACCGCCGGTTTTAACTGTTATTGGATAGCGCTGCCTTGTATTGTTACACAATGGTTGATGTGTGACCATTCACGTCATACTTACTTCCTGGTTTGCGCTCCAGCGTAGCGTCCTCTGTGCTCTTCCGCCCTCTGCCCCGCCTACCTAGCATCTATTAGTTGAGCGGCGCGCGTGATGCGCGTACGTCGCGCAATCACGTGACACCGCTCTGCTCACTATTTAACTTGGCGTTCGTCGCCATTATGGCTACAGGAGTCCCCCTCTCTCTTGATAAAGCGGCGTCGGTTGCCGCGGAACCGGTGGAGACATCCGCCTGGGGCCTTCTCTTCTCTCTGCTGCCTGTTATTGCGCCCATCCGGCTAAGTATTTTTGCCTTCTATACTTTGTTCAGCCACACAGCATACGGTATCATAGTCACAGCCTTGAGCCATATCACTGATATTTGCACTATTGTTAGTGTTAGACACATTGATCATATTGCATCCTTTGGTTGTTTTGCATCATATTGATGGTTATATTTGCACTGTGTGTTCACTTTTCTTCCTTACAGGTTTTTCTTCACTGTTTAGGCATAAACACTGAACCCGGGTTCAATTACCTGGGGTAGCTCTGTATTGAGCACCTCAGAGTATAATACACTACTGTACTTATCATATGATGGTGCGCTCTTTATTCATTGATTGATGTATGGTATATTTGATTGATCATTACAGGCAGCATGATATATTTTAATTGATTTTAACATGTTCTATAGTGATTGTCATTATAATATAATAAATTGTTACATTTGGAATATATTACTTGTGTGGTGCTGTATCTAAAAGGACATGGTTCTCTTCTTTTATGCATGTCTATATTGTCCTAGCACACACAATTGATAGTGTGCAGAGGTTCCATCTATATACCTACCATACACTGAGACCTGGGATCAATTCCGAGCCACGGTATGTAAGCTGGCTTTTGAAATACTATAATTCCCTGGCAGATGAGACCCTCTTGCCTCCAGTAGGAGGGAGGAGAGAATAGGTGGGAGAAGGGAGGAGGGTCTTCCTCCAGGTATTAGATCTCTTGAAATGTTGTATATCATTTTTCCAGCCACTAGAAATTTTTGTACATCTTTAAGTTCGCCTCCCCATTGAAGTCTATTGCGGTTCGCAAACTTTTTCGCGAACCAAACTTTCTGCGGAGGTTCACGAACAGGGTTCGCGAACCAAAAATCGGAGGTTCGCGACATCACTATTTAAGACTATAAAGGGCCCAAAACCTGAGGAAGGCAGCATTATTACAAATACTCATTCAAGGCATGTTCTTTAAAGAATAATCTGTTCTTGCACCTCAGTACAGCATAGGCGTTTGTTTGAAATCAGCAGTTCTTTACTAGATCACTAAATGGTCCCATGTTCTAACTGGCTGATACGTCATAGATAAGCAGCGAACATTGAATGTGAATCTGGGTGCAAGCAGATGAATCTGCTCTAAACTTGGAAACAGGGAACAGCAGAGTAATAAAAAAGCAATAAAATAGGACAATTTGTTTTGGCTTTAAACACCTTGCCAGACTTCACGTTTTACCTTATTGAAGTACTGCCAAGTCAATTATAAAGTTTTCAAGGCTTTTGGATCACTTGATGTTATCTTAAACAAATTGCTTTACAAAATAAATCAAGTAAATGGCTCATGCAGAACCATTGGCAGATCAGTAGTTGTCACATAATATATGTTTATTCATAGGAAAGGTATGTTCTTTTGACACTTTCCAAACGCATTTTAAGAGCAATTAAAAATGCAGTAAAATACATGTGGTCATCCATCTTGTATTCTTATTGTGACATCTCTAAACTGATGAAAGTTATAATTAAAGAAAAGCAAAAGTAAGTGTAATGGATAGCGGAGATACCGCCGCAACAGCAAGCGGCATGGCGGCTATCTCCGTGCCGCAGCCGGCGGTTTCCGCCGCACAGTTACATGCTGGTGCTTTGCCTGGTCCTTCTATCGCTCATAGGCCTCAATTCACTAAGATCATGCTGGAGATAATAAGGCAAGAGAAAACTTACCTCCACACAGTAAGAGAGTTATCTTATCTCTTCATTCCTTACGTTACCTCTTCTGTAGTTAATTTACCTCCTCTGTAGTTAATTTACCTCCTCTGTAGTTAAGTTACCTCCTCTGTAGTTATTTTCACACACAGCCTGTCTTTAACTCTGGAGTTATTTTAAGGATTAAAGAGTTAACTTAAAGACAGAAGAGTTAACTTTAGATTTGCCTGAGGTAAAATGTTTCCTGAATACTACATGCCTTATCACCATGGTAACAACTCTAGAAGAGTTATTAAAGACAGGAGATAAGCTTAGTGAATTGAAGCCATAGACTAAGGGCTACGCGCGCGCCGAGTGAAAGGACCTTTATGCATCTAGAAGCGAAGTCAGCTGATCACTCGGTCAGCTGACTCCAGCTATGCTCAGGATTGGCTGAGTGACTGGGGCGGCGCTGTAGAGCGCGTTTAGTATATATAGGACCTGACTGTCAGTTGTTCCACGTCTGCTGTTGCATATGCTACGTGTTAGCACTCAGACCTAGTCAGATCCCAAAGTATGCTAGAACCAGCTGGACCTGGGGATCCACTATTAGCCAGATTCTGTTGATAGCTTAAAGTACTAATTGAATTGTATTATTTGGTATGACCTTCTGCTAGTTTGACTATTCTTTTGCTCTCTGATTCGGTACCTTTGCTTATCTGATTTAAGTTGCCGACTCTGCCTGAACTACTACTCTGATTTAGCTTCCTGTCTCTGTACCGTATCTGTCCGTGTGTTGCCGAACCTGCTTGTCTGACTCTTCTGCCCTCACCAGGGAGCTTAGTCCTGGTGAGGGACTCTCAGTTTAGTCATCACCTGCTCCTCAGGTTGCTAGCTGCAGTACAGTCTTAATCACCTGCTCCTCAGGTTGATAGCTGCAGTACAGTCTTAATCACCTGCTCCTCAGGTTGAGAGCTGCAGTACAGTCTTAATCACCTGCTCCTCAGGTGACTAGGTAATACAGCACTGTCGGGATCTCCTGCCCCTCAGGGAATCACCTGCTGCAGTACAGTCTGAATCACTCGCCCCTCAAGTGATCACTCTACATTGTCTCATTGTGTATCACCCGCTCCTTGGGTGAAACTATCACCATTGCTGAGTCTCCAGCCTGCTGGGGTACTGCGTACTGTGTTCCTTAGAGATACCCCCTTCTACCAGCCCCTCTGGGATAGTGGGTATCTCTTCCAATATTACTGTTGCACCAAAACACTATCTTACACCTGTGTGTCCTGTGTCTTGCTATACTTGTATTATTGGTGATTCTGCAGATCACCACATAATCAGGTATAACATCTGTATTATTGGTGATACTGCAGATCACCAATAATCAGAAAATGAGCTTGCTGACACCAATCGTTACAGTAAGATAAAGAAATCACCTCCCCATGAAATAAAGTCACAGATGTAATAATGTTTAAAATGCAACCTGTTAAAATGATGTAGTTAAAGAAATATTACAGTTAAAATATTTAATGAGCGTACCAATTATAGTCCCTGTCTGCTAAATCACTCTCTGAATCTGTCTGCTGGACTCACTCAGGAACCTCTCACTTGAGGCTCGTCTTTCCATTGGTTTTGAGTCATTTATCTGGGTTGTTAATCCATTGCAGTTGCTGGGAATGTAAGAAATACCTGTTGGGGAAGGTGGAGGAGCTCTGTTGTGATTCATGTTGTGTTTTTCTCTTATACTAATGTTGAAATATAAAAAGGCAATTTCATTTAAAAGCTTACTTTTATTTTACAAAAGTGATTGGACTTGATGGATGGATGTCTTTTTTCAACCAAGCTAACTATGTAACTATGTAGAAAGGGATTCTTTTTTTTTTCTATGTATTTTTTCTTACACTATGTACTGTTCCACTTTATTCTGCATGCAAACAGTTGACACAAGGGAAAATAGTAGATTCATGCTTATCATGTAAATGATGCAATGAACAATGCTTTAAAGGTAAATACAATTTCAAACTGCTGCTGTTAGTATGTCTTATGCTAGGTACACACGATACGTTTTTTCTGCTCGATTTACCATCCGATCGTTTTTTTAGATTCTCTTATTTTCCACTCATTTTTCTTATCGTTTTCCATTCACTTCTTTGAGAAATCGACCAGAAAAATGATCGGAAGGAATATCGGACATGACGGAATTTATCTATCGGATCATCTATTGGACGCAAAAGCGTATGGCGGGTAGCTAGCATTACATGTTGAATGTTAATAATCTAAAGTTACATGCAGCCATTAGGTGATCAGTCTTGGCTATTTGCTATTGCAGTGTTTCTCGAACCTGTCCTCGTGACTCCCCAGCGGTGCATGTTTTGCAGGCAGCCTCACCTATGCACAGGTGGGGTAATTAGTGTCTCTGCTACATGGAATCCACCTAGCTGAGACACTAATTACCTCACCTGTGCATAGGTGAGGCTTCCTGCAAAACATACACCATTGGGGAGTCACAAGGACACATTTGAGAAACACTGGGCTATTTTACTGCCTTTTTTCTGAAGGTGCTCAAGCTCCTTCACTCCTTCTCTGGCTCTGCTGATGTAATGGCTGTCAAATTTGGGGGATTTTGGGAGGTACATTTTGGAACACCTTTAACAGAAATTTGCATTATTTGAACAAATGAAAGCCCTGCAACTGATACTTCACAAAGACAAACGCCTGAAAGAAGTTTTTCCTGATTTACCACTGCTTACTTTCAGACAACCTCCCAATTTGAGACAAATGATTATCAGAAGTGCATTATCTATACCAGAAACTCCAGGCACATTAACCTGCAATAACACAAGGGGCCATATGCAATTCATTTTTTCACCTGAGTTTTCTCCTAGGTGATATTTTTAAATGTGTTAATAAAATGCCTAAGCCATCAGCAAGAAAGAAAATACTCAAAATAATTTTGATAGTACTTTTTCAATTAATTGTTTGTACTTTTTTAGTTGAAAAGTGCTGGAAAGTTATTTGAAATAGAAGATGAAAAGTTATCTCCTAGGAGAAAACTCAGGTGAAAAAGTGAATTGCATATGGCCCAAGGTGTGAGACCTGCCCTTATACCTTGTGCACAAGCCAAATACAAATACCAAACTCACAGAAATATCAAATACCAGACCAATTTTCCTGTGAGTCATCCAATGTTGTATACATGATACGCTGCATGAAATGTCCCTCAAGAGGAATCTATATAGGAGAAACAGGACAAAAACTGCGCACAAGAATGAACCATCACCGCTTTAAAATTAATGAGGGTAAAATGGACACACCAGTGGGCCAACAGTTCTGTGAACCAGGACACAGCATGCAAGATCTCAAAGTTCTTATTCTTAAGGGTAACTTCAAAAATGAACAAGCAAGAAAGATTTCTGAGTACAAATTTATGAAAATGTTTAAGACATTAACAGAAGGTTTAAATTGTGGAATGGTATTCATGACTCCATATGTAGCCTGATTGACTTGGCTTCATGATCTTCAGAAACATGCTAGATTTCCTGTTTGCTTGCATGAGCACACTGGCTCCAGCCTGCTGATCACCTGACATCTAACTACTAAACAGCAACCAGCACAACTGCCATCTATGTGTTTACTATTTACCTGCATCAGTGTTTTACTTTAGCTAACATCTGGAAATATGCCTGAAGAAGGGGACCAGATCCCAGAAAGCTTGCATAATTTCACTTTATCAGTTAGCCATTAAAAGGTATAAAGGCTCATACACACGTCAGAATTTTTCAAACGACCCGTCGTTTGGACGTTAAATCGGGCATGTGTAAAATCGGTCGTTCAGCTGATCCGACGTGTGTATGTACCTTTACTTTTACAAGACTTGTTTTTTTTTCTACCTACATCTTTGAACAACAATATTCCACAATACAGTGCAACGATATAGTGCAATCCACAGCAACAATCCAGTTTACATATACTGTATATCACCCATTTAGGGCAGATATGATCATGCAATACAGTTGTTGATTTGCTATTCTTAGTTGTTCTACATTCCCTGCCACTCTGGGAATGGGTGATAATTACATGTTAAAGCGAATCTGAAATAAACTTAAAAAACTTACCTGGGGCTTCTGCCAGCTCCCTGCAGCTGACCTGTGCTCACCAATGCTCCGGTCCCCCGCCGCGGCTCACTTTCACCTGGCTGCGTGCGTCCTCATTCAAGCTCCTGTAGCCGGGAGCATATTGTGCAGGTGCAGTAGAAAATTTTCTCGTACTGTGCCTGCACAGGATGCTCCTGGCTATGGGAACATGTATGAGGATACACATGGCCAGGGTGCAGTGGAGGTCAACTTATAGCAGCGGGGGAATGGAGGATCAGTCAAGGACGGTGTGGGCACAGGTCGGCTGCAGGGGGCTGGCAGAAGCCCCAGGTAAGTGAAACTCTTATTTTTTAGTTTATTTCAGTTCCGCTTTAAGTGAACATATGATCCATATAATCATCCAGTTGTGTGAATAAAAACTCAAATCCTCGTCTTCAGCAAACCAACCACAAATAATGTGTAAAATAAAGTACACTTTTGTTTCCAATAATCCATTTGTTATGGTTAGGAAAAAAACGTAAAAAGATTCATTTGTTATATTTATATAAATATTGGGAAGTCTGTCTATTCATCATCACAGAGATCATAATGGTCTTGGTGTCCAATGTTACCTAATTTATAAAAAGGAAGTTTTGCATTCACAGTAGTACCGCTGTAACTCCATAGCACTGTGACCCTAGGGGAGCCCTGGCCTGCTGCATTAAAGGGAATCTGAACTGAGTAAAATTTTTTAAAGTAAACACATGATTTAGCTGCAAATGAATATTACATACTTACCTCACCGTCAATTCCTCTCAGAAGCTCACAATTTTCTTCTTACAGTGATCCGTTCCAGTTCTGACAATATTTCATATTACTTCCTGTTTAAAACAGGAAGTAATGTGAAGAACTTAGAGATCGGAGACCTCCGCGGTGGATGGAGGTATGTGTCAGCCGCTGCTGCTGCCACTGATGATAGATGCAGGAGGGGAGCGCGCAGAGGGAAAGCCCGCCGATGTGCAAAGCTCTCCCCTCATGCTGCAACCCCTACTGCCCCCCCCCCCTCCAACATCCAAATTTTTGCAGGGAGCCCGGGGACTTCTAGTTACGCCCCTGCTGTAAGAATAAAGGTTTCTTTCCAATGTTAACCCCTTGAGGACCGTGGGCTTTAACCCCCTTAAGGACCAGGCACTTTTTTTCCATTCAGACCACTGCAGCTTTCACGGTTTATTGCTCGCTCATACAACCTACCACCTAAATGAATTTTACCTCCTTTTCTTGTCACTAATAAAGTTTTCTTTTGGTGCTATTTGTTGCTGCTGCGATTTTTACTTTTTATTATATTCATCAAAAAAGACATGAATTTTGGCAAAAAAAATATTTTTTTTAACTTTCTGTGCTGACATTTTTCAAATAAAGTAAAATTTCTGTATACATGCAGCGCGAAAAATGTGGACAAACATGTTTTTGATGAAAAAAAACCCATTCAGCCTTTATTTATTGGTTTGGGTAAAAGTTATAGCATTTACAAACTATGGTGCAAAAAGTGAATTTTCCCATTTTCAAGCATCTATGACTTTTCTGACCCCCTGCCATGTTTCATGAGGGGCTAGAATTCCAGTATAGTATAAATACCCCCCAAATGACCCCATTTTGGAAAGAAGACATCCCAAAGTATTCACTGAGGGCATAGTGAGTTCATAGAAGATATTATTTTTTGTCACAAGTAAGCGGAAAATGACACTTTGTGACAAAAAAAAAAAGTTTCCATTTCTTCTAACTTGCGACAAAAAAAAAATGAAATCTGCCACGGACTCACCATGCCCCTCTCTAAATACCTTGAAGTGTCTGCTTTCCAAAATGGGGTAATTTGTGGGGTGTGTTTACTGTCCTGGCATTTTGGGGGGTGCCTAATTGTAAGCACCCCTGTAAAGCCTAAAGGTGCTCATTGGACTTTGGACCCCTTAGCGCAGTAAGGCTGCAAAAAAGTGCCACACATGTGGTATTGCCGTACTCAGGAGAAGTAGTGCAATGTGTTTTGAGGTGTATTTTTACACATACCCATGCTGGGTGGGAGAAATATCTCTGTAAATGACAATTTCTTGATTTTTTTTACACACAATTGTCCATTTACATAGAGATTTCTCCCACCCAGCATGGGTATGTGTAAAAATACACCCCAAAACACATTGTACTACTTCTCCCGAGTACGACGATACCACATGTGTGGCACTTTTTTGCACCCTAACTGTGCTAAGGGGCCCAAAGTCCAATGAGTACCTTTAGAATTTCACAGGTCATTTTGCGGAATTTGATTTCCAGACTACTCCTCACGGTTTAGGGCCCCTAAAATGCCTGGTCAGTATAGGAACCCCACAAATGACCCCATTTTAGAAAGAAGACACCCCAAGGTATTTCGTTAGGAGTATGGTGAGTTCATAGAAGATTTTACTTTTTGTCACAAGTTAGCGGAAATTGATTTGTATTGTTTTTTTTCACAAAGTGTCACTTTCCGCTAACTTGTGACAAAAAATAAAATCTTCTATGAACTCACCATAGTCCTAACAGAATACCTTGGGGTGTCTTCTTTCTAAAATGGGGTCATTTGTGGGGTTCCTATACTGCCCTGGCATTTTAGGGGCCCTAAACCATGAGGAGTAGTCTGGAAATCAAATGCCGCAAAATGACCTGTGAAATCCTAAAGGTACTCATTGGACTTTGGGCCCCTTAGCACAGTTAGGGTGCCGTACTCGGGAGAAGTAGTACAATGTGTTTTGGGGTGTATTTTTCCTATACTGCCCTGGCATTTTAGGGGCCCTAAACCGTGAGGAGTAGTCTTGAAACCAACAATGTCGCAAAATGACCTGTGAAATCCTAAAGGTACTCATTGGACTTTGGGCCCCTTAGCGCAATTAGGGTGTAAAAAAGTGCCACACATGTGGTGCCGCCGTACTCAGGAGAAGTAGTATAATGTGTTTTGTGGTGTATTTTTACACATACCCATGCTGGGTGGGAGAAATCTCTCTGTAAATGACAATCTTTTGATTTTTTTTTACACATAATTGTCCATTTAC
Organism: Hyperolius riggenbachi; assembly: GCF_040937935.1. NCBI lineage: Eukaryota > Metazoa > Chordata > Amphibia > Anura > Hyperoliidae > Hyperolius > Hyperolius riggenbachi. The sequence goes on from NC_090649.1 coordinate 245,399,246, forward strand.
AGAGAGATTTCTCCCACCCAGCATGGGTATGTGTAAAAATACACCCCAAAACACATTATACTACTTCTCCTGAGTACGGCGATACCACATGTGTGACACTTTTTTGCAGCCTAGGTGCGCTAAGGGGCCCAACGTCCTATTCACAGGTCATTTTGAGGCATTTGTTTTGTAGACTACTCCTCACGGTTTAGGGCCCCTAAAATGCCAGGGTAGTATAGGAACCCCACAAGTGACCCCATTTTAGAAAGAAGACACCCCAAGGTATTCCGTTAGGAGTATGGTGAGTTCATAGAAGATTTTATTTTTTGTCACAAGTTAGTGAAAAATGACACTTTGTGAAAAAAAAAACAATAAAAATCAATTTCCGCTAACTTTTGACAAAAAATAAAATCTTCTATGAACTCGTCATACACCTAACAGAATACCTTGGGGTGTCTTTTTCTCTAAAATGGGGTCACTTGTGGGGTTCCTATACCGTCCTTGCATTTTACGGGCCCAAAACCGTGAGTAGTCTGGAAACCAAATGTCTCAAAATGACTGTTCAAGGGTATAAGCATCTGAAAATGTTGATGACAGGTGGTCTATGAGGGGGCGAATTTTGTGGAACCGGTCATAAGCAGGGTGGCCTTTTAGATGACAGGTTGTATTGGGCCTGATCTGATGGATAGGAGTGCTAGGGGGTGACAGGAGGTGATTGAAGGTTGTCTCAGGGGGTGGTTAGAGGGGAAAATAGATGCAATCAATGCACTGGGGAGGTGATCGGAAGGGGATCTGAGGGGGATCTGAGGGTTTGGCCGAGTGATCAGGAGCCCACACGGGGCAAATTAGGGCCTGATCTGATGGGTAGGTGTGCTAGGGGGTGACAGGAGGTGATTGATGGGTGTCTCAAGGTGTGATTAGAGGGGGGAATAGATGCAAGCAATGCACTGGCGAGGTGATCAGGGCTGGGGTCTGAGGGCATTCTGAGGGTATGGGCGGGTGATTGAGTGCCCTAGGGGCAGATAGGGGTCTAATCTGATGGGTAGCAGTGACAGGGGGTGATTGATGGGTAATTAGTGGGTGTTTGGAGGAGAGAACAGATGTAAACACTGCACTTGGGAGGTGATCTGATGTCGGATCTGCGGGTGATCTATTGGTGTGGGTGGGTGATCAGATTGCCCGCAAGGGGCTGGTTAGGGGCTGATTGATGGGTGGCAGTGACAGGGGGTGATTGATGGGTGGCAGTGACAGGGGGTGATTGATGGGTGATTGACAGGTGATTGACAGGTGATCAGTGGGTTATTACAGGGAAGGACAGATGTAAATAATGCCCTGGCGAATTGATAAGGGGGGTCTGAGGGCAATCTGAGCGTGTAGGCGGGTGATTGGGTGCCCACAAGGGGCAGATTAGGGTCTGATCTGATGGGTAACAGTGACAGGTGGTGATAGGGGGTGAGTGATGGGTGATTGATGGGTAATTAGTGGGTGTTTAGAGGAGACAATAGATGTAAACACTGCGCTTGGGTGGTGATCTGATGTCGGATCTGCGGGCGATCTATTGGTGTGGGTGGGTGATCAGATTGCCCGCAAGGGGCTGGTTAGGGGCTGATTGATGGGAGGCAGTGACAGTGGGTGATTGATGGGTGGCAGTGACAGGGGGTGATTGATGGGTGATTGACAAGTGATTGACAGGTGATCAGTGGGTTATTACAGGGAAGGACAGATGTAAATAATGCCCTGGCGAATTGATAATGGGGGGGTCTGAGGGCAATCTGAGCGTGTAGGCGGGTGATTGGGTGCCCGCAAGGGGCAAATTAGGGTCTGATCTGATGGGTAACAGTGACAGGTGGTGATAGGGGGTGATTGATGGGTAATTAGTGGGTGTTTAGAGGAGAGAATAGATGTAAACACTGCGCTTGGGTGGTGATCTGATGTCGGATCTGCGGGCGATCTATTGGTGTAGGTGGGTGATCAGATTGCCCGCAAGGGGCAGGTTAGGGGATGATTGATGGGTGGCAGTGACAGGGGGTGATTGATGGGTGATTGACAGGTGATTGACAGGTGATTGACAGGTGATCAGGGGGGATAGATGCATACAGTACACAGGGGGGGGGGGTCTGGGGAGAATCTGAGGGGTGGGGGGGTGATCAGGAGGGGGCAGGGGGCGGGGGGGATAAAAAAAAATAGCGTTGACAGATAGTGACAGGGAGTGATTGATGGGTGATTAGGGGGGTGATTGGGTGCAAACAGGGGTCTGGGGGGGTGGGCAGGGGGGGGTCTGAGGGGTGCTGTGTGCGATCTGGGGCAGGGGGGGGGAGAAAGTGTGCTTGGGTGCGACATAGGGTGGCTGCAGCCTGCCCTGGTGGTCCCTCGGACACTGGGACCACCAGGGCAGGAGGCAGCCTGTATAATACACTTTGTAAACATTACAAAGTGTATTATACACTTTGTATGCGGCGATCGTCGGGTTAACTTCCTGCCGGCGCTTCCGTATGGCCGGCGGGATGTTGCGGCGGGTGAGCGGAGACAGGCGCCGGCGGAGGATCACGTCACGGATGACGTGATCGCTCCGCCCATGCCCCTACAAGGACCGCCGCCATTTGTCAATACGGCGGTCCTTGCGGGGTCCACTTCCCGGCCGCCAATTGTCAATACGGCGGTCGGGAAGTGGATAATGTATAATCCAGCTTAGTAAGAAGCTCCCTCCAGCTGATTGAGGTTTTAAACATAAGCTCCAGTGCTCCTACTAAAGAGGTCTAAATCTTCAGCATAATGCAAGTATTGAGGTGATCTATTTAGCAATAGCCCACCTGGATTAATTCCAATCATCTTAATTATTGTAAATACAGTGCTTCCTTTTTGGAAGTTAGTTGAAGAGAGAGTGGGAGTACTGTGCTCCAGTTTAACTATTTTGGGCCGTAGTAGGGATTTAAAAAGGGGTTTAAGCATAGTATGAAAGAAGATTCAGGCAGCTTTTAAAGGATGAAAGACCTCTTTGTTTGAAATTAACATGCAAATCAAAATGGTATACAAATGAAAGGCAAGTATTTTTATCAGCTTTTTGTAAATTTTTAAATCAAATTTTAGTTGTCATTTTTAGATATATATAGTATGATCCTGTGTCATTTTACAGGTCTGCATATCAGTGAAAACAGTACACAATTTTATAAACATGGAATGCTGCTTATTTTATTAAACAACAAACTTTTTCCCCTGCCAAAAATAATTTTTTAACTATATTCCTCTGTGCAAATATGTCAGAGCTACAATCTGCACTGAATCTTTGTCTTCTTTCAGGCTCAGGCAGAGTCACATACAGTGGCTTGCAAAAGTATTCAGCCCCCTTGAAGTTTTCCACATTTTGTCACATTACTGCCACAAACATAAATCAATTTTATTGGAATTTCACATGAAAGACCAATACAAAGTGCTGTACACGTGAGAAGTGGAATGAAAATCGTACATGATTCCAAACATTTTTTTTACAAATAAATAACTGCAAAGTGGGGTGTGCATAATTATTCAGCCCCCTTTGGTCTGAGTGCAGTCAGTTGCCCATAGACATTGCCTGATGAGTGCTAATGACTAAATAGAGTGCACCTGTGTGTAATCTAATGTCAGTACAAATACAACTGCTCTGTGACAGCCTCAGAGGTTGTCTAAGAGAATCATGGGAGCAACAACACCATGAAGTCCAAAGAACACACCAGACAGGTCAGGGATAATGTTATTGAGAAATTTAAATCAGGCTTAGGCTACAAAAAGATTTCCAAAGCCTTGAACAACCCACGGAGCACTGTTCAAGTGATCATTCAGAAACAAGGAGTATGGCACAACTGTAAACCTACCAAGACAAGGCCGTCCACCTAAACTCACAGGCCAAACAAGGAGAGCTCTGATCAGAAATGCAGTCAAGAGGCCCATGGTGACTCTGGACGAGCTGCAGAGATCTACAGCTCAGGTGAGAGAATCTTTCTATAGGACAACTGTTAGTTGTGCACTGCACAAAGTTGGCCTTTATGGAACAGTGGCAAGAAGAAAGCCATTGTTAACAGAAAAGCATAAGAAGTCCCATTTGCAGTTTGCCACAAGCCATGTGGGGGACACAGCAAACATGGCTGTTCACAAACGCTGTCCATCTAATCTGATTGAGCTGGAGCTGTTTTGCAAAGAAGTATGGGCAAGGATTTCCGTCTCTAGATGTGCAAAGCTGGTAGAGACATACCCTAAAAGACTGGCAGCTCTAGTTGCAGCAAATGGTGGTTCTACAAAGTATTAACTCAGGGGGCTGAATAATTATGCACACACCACTTTGCAGTTATTTATTTGTAAAAAAAATGTTTGGAATCATGTATGCTTTTCGTTCCACTTGTTACGTGTACACCACTTTGTATTGGTCTATCACGTGGAATTCCAATAAAATTGATTGATGTTTGTGGCAGTAATATGACAAAATGTGGAAAACTTCAAGGGGGCCGAATACTTTTGCAAGCCACTGTAGATGGCAGATATCCAGGATTAGACAGATGGCAAGAGAGATGCTTTTTTCTGTTCTTAAAGGGTTACTTAACATAAAAAAAAACAGTTTTACTTACCTGGGGCTTCTTGCAGCCCCCTGCAGTCATCCTGTGCCTACGCTGTCCTTTCGCGACTCTCCGGCAAGCAGCAGTGACCCCCTCAAAGCTGGCAAGTTGGAGGTTACTGCACATGTGCAGCTCTTAGCACTGATTGCGCGCCCGTCGTTGGGAGTGTTCTGTACGTGTGCAGTAGCAATTTTCCCATACTGCACATGCGTAGAATGCTGCTGTGCGTGGGGACATGTTGAGGAGGCACATGGCCGGCCAGCTTCTGTTTGCTGGAGGGTCTCGGAAGGACAGCGTGGGCACAGGATGACTACAGGGGGATGCAAGAGGCCCCAGGTAAGTAAAAAAGTTTTTTTTTGTCTGATTTTAGATTTCCTTTAACATCTGAAGGGTGCACATTTTTAAATGTATAAATTCTAAATCATAGTCCCTTCAGTGCATAAACCAATAAAACTGCACAGCTCTTCTTTAAATCCGAAAAACAATCCGAAACAGTCTGTATGCATGTTGGATTATTCTGGCTCTGTACAAATTAACAAGCTGACACATCATTGCATTCCAGCGGTTCTGGAGGTGTGTTTAGCTTCTAAGGATAACAATGGTTAATTTGCATATATTCAGCAGTGATGCACTGGGAGACATCTCAAGCTCACTCCAACCTGAATGATCACAAATTCTTTCTGTTTTAAGAAAGCAAACTTTTGTTTTGCTTTAAATAATGTAAGCCTAAAGCATATTTGCTTTATGAGACATTTTAGGGCTTGTTTCCACTATTGCGGTGCAGAATCGGCTAGATTCCACCGCTGATGAAATCGCATGCGGATGCGATTCCCCATGCGTTTTTGCCGCAAATTCGCATGCGATTTCGCATAGGTGAGGGTATATGCGATTTTAACTATGTCACTGCCTGTGTGAATTTACATTGGTACCTATGCGAATTCGCGGCAAAAAACGCATGGGAAAACGCATGCGATTTCCCTATTAAATACATTGCAGAATCCGCATGCGTTGGACGCATGCGGATTCGCGATAGTGGAAACGAGCCCTCAAAATGCTGGCTAACTTGTGATCACCAAGAAACAAAAAACTTGGAAATTCATTTGCATACAATAAGAGTGTTAGAAAACATGGCCCAGGGTTTCATTTTGTTCACTTTTCTATTTTATATATTTATTTATTTTTGCTTTAGCTGTGAGCCTTCTTATTTGAAATAAGTGATTTTAATTATATTTACCTAAGTTAACCTATTAATGAGCTTTAAATACCAGGAGTGATAAAACAAGCTTGTCCTTAATGCATGCAATAAATGGAAAGATGTTTGATTGACTATTATAATTAGCATTAAGCTAACTTAATGCTTAGTTACACTTATAAATAGAAAGAATTGCTGTAAAATTTGGATGAAGCTGCTTAATTTCATCTGTAGGGACCTCAGGCAGCACTTGCTTATGCTAGGTTCTGGAAGCATGATATCCTGTAAGGGCTTGTTCACACTTTATAACTTGTAGCAGAACATTAAACGGCATTAGTAACACACCTGGCCTGGTTTACCGAAGGTCGCACCTATCTGGAAAACAAAGGAGTTTATAAATCACCCTGGAAACCTTAGCTGGATATTTAAAAAGTTCCTGCTGTTAGCTCGCAAATGTGTCCAACCACTTGGGTCCTACTGAGTCATAATGAGGAGTGCTGAAATGTTACTGTATAATGTTAAGCTGTGCAATTGCAGTCACATTCACAAGTGAAGATGCAATTGATAGAATTATTAATTTGACAATGCAGTTGAATTGATTAATAAAAATAAATCACATTTTCTCTCCATTGAAATGAATGATCTTTAAATTGACTGGTTCTCTTCAGAAAATCAATCAAAATGGATGGAAAATGATGATGATTCCACATATAGAATGTTTGTTTGGTTGCACACATATAATTGATCACAAGTAAATTATAGCCTTTCCGATCAGTTTAAATTGATCAGTTTGAAAATTATATTAGTTATGAATACATTAAGAAGTTACACTTAGTAATATGATTTATGGCAACAAATAGCACCAAACAGCATGAAAAAAACACTACATTTCTGGAAAATTTTGCTATTTCTAAAAATATTTAAAAAAAGTGGTAGAGAGGGACAATTCGTACAGGTCTGAAGACCACATGGGAAAGAAACAAATCCTTCAAATTACAGCTTTGGTGGATCCTTTAATGCTACAAATGATGTTACAAGATCACTAAGGAACTTTTCTGGGACCCCTGAGAGTGACACTGAAGTGGCAGTGCATAATTTGCTCTAACCTCGTTTGCATTCAACACCAGCCTTATGTATAACATATCTAAAGAAATATCAGTCAAATTAAAAGGCATTTTTCTACATTTCTACTTCCCCATGTAGTATCATTGCCCTGCTCCCCAAAACACATTATTTCAAAGACAAAAAATATTGTATGTTTTCTTTGCTGTTGTAACAAAAATAGTGAGCTGAAATCAGAAATGCATTTTATTTAAAAAAGAATAAACATACCAGGTGGCACTACAGTTGCATGGCAGCCAGACTTTTGTAACAAAAGGTGTTGCTCATGAATATTTGGCAAAGTCATTTTCAGATCAGAAATACTATTTTTGATTTTAAAAAAGTAGCCACTTTTATAATGCATTTGTGTTTTTTTTTTTGCCAGAACTGTGAACTGAAATGGCACAGCAGAGTGTGCTCTTGTATCACATGCGCACGTCATCAACATTAATGTTTGCGCGTGATACAAGAGCATGCTCTGTACTATTGTGCTGTTTGCTTTTTCAGCAAATTAGAAAAACAGTCAACATATTACAAAATAATTTTCAAGGACATTTTCGCTCTGAATTTTTTTCATTGCAAAAAAGGATATTGGCATTTTTACTCATCACTGCTTGAGAACAAAATGAAAAGTCTTATTTGGGTAATAACACCAAGCCTGAAAAGTGAGACAGAAAACCCGTGGATGGGTCTTCCTCAAAAATATACTGATAGGCTTCAGAGCAGAGGCAGAAGGCTCTTTATAGTGTATTACTTAAAGTGGACCCAAATTAAAAATACAAGATTTCAGAAATACCCGTATATATACCCGAAATATGCCATAATATACTCGCATGCAAACCGACCCGCATGTAAGATGACCCCCCAACTTTTACCTAAAAAAAATTAAAAATTGATTGACCCTCATGTAAGCCGAAGCCCGGGAGGAGCAGAGCAGGAGCAATGAATTGCCACCCAGAATCACATTGAGGGGTGTGCGGACTAACCTGCTGAGGATCGGATAGCTCAGAGAGTGCAGCGGTGATTGGAGCGGGCAGCTGAAAGATCGGGTGCGGAGGGCGGAGAGTATAGCTGCAGCTGCTGGATGTCCGCGGCGAGAGCAGAGCGGATGAATGGCCACACAGAATAGAAACACAGCAGGAGCGCTGTTCCATGTTCATAATCTCGCGCTTCCTGCTGTGTCTGCACCTTGTAAACCCATTGGCTGATAATAGCTGGTAATAGCCAGTGGGTGTACAAGGTGCAGACACAGCAGGAAGCGTGAGATTATGAACACGGAAGAGCGCTCCTGCTGTGTTTCTATTCTGTGTGGCCATCCATCCGCTCTGCTCTTGCCGCAGACATCCAGCGCCTGTAGCTATACTCTCCGCCCTCCGCACCCGATCTCTCAGCTGCCCGCTCCCCTTCGTGACTTGCATGCAAGCCGAGACCCCCACTTTTGGGCCACTTTTTGGGGGTCAAAAATTCGGCTTGCATGCGAGTATATACGGTAAAATCTATTTTCTAATTTATAATAATAAATAGCAGCCTTTTTCAGTTGCATGATGACAAATATAAAATATTTTACATTTATTGGACGAACCCCTCCCTTCCTTTCATATTGCCGGGACAGAATCCGTCAATTAATTAATTTTGTAATTTTTCCTACATAAAAAGAAAAAAATGTACTACTGCCTGCTTCCCCCACAATTAATCTGATGCTGCATTTTTCCAGTGAAAGACACTGATGGCCATCATTGGCTGTCAGTTTAGCAGGTAGGAGTTTCTTCAGCTGATAGAGCAATCATTCTTTTTATTGATGCTTCTGTGACAAAAGTGGGCGTGTTTCAGACTGTCTGTGAGCAATCAAGCAGTGATGGAAGTAAGTGATGGAAAGATTCTACTTTTTTATTATGCAAAAGCTTTTAATGCATAATTCATATAAAATAATGTTCTATTAAACACATTAAAAACTGCGCCTGACTTGGACCTTTAATGCTCCAGCCACAGTTCTTGACCACAGCCTACACCACTTATATTTAAATCAATGCTGAAGTGAGCTGAAGAAAATAAGTGAGATACTCACCTATAGAGAGGAAAGGTATTGAACCCATAGAACCTTCAGGTTCTTGGCTCATGCCGTTCTTCCAGCACTGGGCCCTGGGCAAGTTCTTCAACCAGCTTGATTGGATACATCTTCAGCTCTCCTGGAGCAGTCTTCAGGAGTATTTCTGAAGATGAGTGGATCTAGACTGTGCATACAAAAGTCTGGGCTCGCATGCACAGTGCGGAGGCGCCTGTTTTCAGAAGTGCTCAGGGACACAAATATTTCTGAAAACTGTGGAGGATTTCCGAAGGCACGGAACTTTAGCAGGGGATGGAGCAGGTGCAAGGGCACCAAGAATGAGGACCAGGTAGGCTCTAATGGAACCAGAGCTTCCCCTTATTTTTTTTTTCACTGCTTCAGATTTGATTAACGTACTATAATGAGATTAGTCCTTAGGCTAAATACCCCCTTTCTTTTCTATGTATGCCATTGTTGGATTCAATATGACTTACTGTGTACAATGCATAGGCTTTGTTTTATTTGCCTGGCTTATATATATGCTACCTGCAGCAAGTTGAAGCGGACAGACTTTACCTGTGTTTATGAGCTATTCTCAGAGGCCCAGTGTTTGACTGAACACACAGTTTTCCTTACGGCAAAACATGACAAATTAGCATCACACTACATTTGGTATGCAGCCAGTAAAAAGTGAAGCAATATAAGCTACATTAGTTTAGCCAGGTGGCGTTTTCATTCTGTTTATATAGAGCATTATTGTTATTTCATATAGCTACATGTTAGAACTCATAATACAGTACTGATTTCAATAGCCGAACATTGTGTCAGCACCACTTTGTAACCTCAAATGGTTCAATAATCGTGATTTCTGTTTTCTCTGAATCAGAACACCTGGGTGTCCAAAGGCATTTTATCTTACATGAATATTTCATCAGACTATGCTTATAAGGTGAGCAGAGTGTGATGGTTAAATGAAATAAACTTTTCAACGCTTGGAGAAATATAAAAGAAAAAATTTGTGCTAGTACATTTAATATTTTACCATTAAAGGGAACCTTAATTGAGGGAAATAAGTTGATTTTTACTTACCTGGGGCTTCTTCCTGCCTCCCACAGTCTATTAGGTCCCTTGGCTTCCTATCAGTCTGCTACGTTGTTCCTCTGTCACACCATGTTCTGTCCTGGCCGCGCCCTCCTCCTCCATCCTGCTCCTTTGGTTGGCAGCATTTGGTGCATGTGCAGTTTGTAATGCCATGCATGCCAGGGCCATGCATGTGCAGTATTCCATGACTGAGCTGGTTGCGGACTTTACTGGGGCTGACAGTGACACAACAGAGGGGATCAGAAGGACACTAAGGCACCTCTGATACTTTGGAGGGCTGGAAGAAGCCCCAGGTAAATACCACTTTTTTCCCCACTTAACAGTCACTTAAAGGTAAAATTTCATGTAATCTTGCTTGGATTAAATATTATTACAAACCTTGGCATCCCACTTCTGTTCCCAATGCACATGGTGGGACAGGAAGCTAGAGACTATTAATGCAGTGCTAAGAATTCTGGTTTTCGTGCAAATTTAATAAAAATAGTATGCAGTAATTGAACCAATGAAATGCACTTCCTGTTGATTTGTATTGCTTTCCAAAATGCGATAAAATTAACTGTAAACAGTGAGGGTCAATATATTTAGTAGTATATTTTGCATCACTGTTCCCACTGCAGTTTTAGTATCGTTGAATTTAAGTCCAGCTAAAATAACTCTTTTGAGCTGGGGTTTATTCTCATCTATCATGACACATTTCAGCAATTGTTGTGGAGTATGTATACAGGCATGTGGTGGGACAGCTTTCCTCCTGGTGCAGCAGCAACAACTTGGAGCTAAATGCTCTCAAAACTATGGAGATGATAATAGACTTTAGGAGATCTCCCCCCCCCCAGCACCTCCCCTTAACCATAAATGGATCCACAATAACCCAAGTAGAGTCATTCAAGTTTCTTGGGTCCACGATCTCAAACGACTTAAAATGGGACAACAACACTGCCACTATTGTCAAGAAAGCACAACAGAGAATGTACCATCTACGGCAGCTGAAAAAGTTTGGCCTACCTCAAAATCTAATGGTGCAGTTCTACACTGCAATCATCGAATCCACCATAACATCATCTATGACTGTATGGTTTGGCTCCTGCTCAGCATTAGAAAAGGGGAGGCTGCAGCGCATCATCCAATCAGCGGAAAGGATAATTGGCTGTAGCTTACCTTCCCTGCAGGATCTTTACACTAGCAGGTGCAGAAAGAGAGCAACCAAAATTGCCTCTGACCCCTCTCACCCAGCTCACCCCATCTTCCAGCGCATGCCTTCAGGAGTAAGATTCCGGTCAATCACTACCAAAACCTCTAGACACAGAAACAGTTTTTTTCCTCAAGCGGTAGCCATACTTAATGCTGAACCACGTTAGAGCTGCTAGGACTGAAAGTAATCAGCACAGAACTAAACATGAACAATTCTCAAATTGCTTACTGCCACTATACTTATACGTCCTTAACTTGTAATATTCACACTGTCTGTCCTTGTATTGTTTTTGTTTGTGTTTGTTAAGCAACTGCCAAGACAAATTCCTTGTAGGTGCAAACTTACTTGGCGAAAATAAATTGATTCTGATTCTGATTCTGATCTTCGTGCACTCTCTATGCCACAGACTATCACTGCAGTGTGATAGGACCCCTAAATGAAGGTTTAGGACCCCTTCATGAAGAATGTAAAAATGATGCCCAAAGTGTCAATATTCAGTGTAATCATGGTTATTTTCAAACACTGCCCTAACTCTCTTGGGCATGGAGCTCACCAGAGCTTCACATGGAATCCTCTTTCATTTCTCCATTATGACATTTGTTTTTCACCCATATATAGATACTAGCTGATGGCCCGACGTTGCCCGGGTATGTATTTAGCTGGTTTTGGCTCCACCCACTTTTTCTAACCCTAACACACAATTACTCAATGACCTAGTTTGTGAGCTTTGCGGTCTTTTGTATCAATAATTTGCACTGAAATTAAACAAATCTGATTGGTTGTGGCTCCACCCCCTTTTCTGAATTTTTTTCTAGAAAAATCTAGTCACCCAATGACCACCTGTACCACGTTTGAGGCTTGTGCCATTAACAGTGCAAGAATGGCAGCAATTACATATTCCCTTTGAAAAGCAATAGGTGAACTTTGATTGGCTTTTGTAGACTCCACCCACTTTTCTGAATATTAATCCTAGTCACCCAGTGACCAACTGTGCAAAGTTTGAGAATCCTGCCATTAACAGTGTAAGAATGGCTGCAGTTTACATTTTCCCAGTGAAATTTGTTTTTGTCTCCATCCACTGAGGACCTGACATTGCCTGAATATGTTTGTTAGCTTTGCGGTCTATGGCATCAATAATTTGCATTGAAATGAAACAAATCTAATTGACTGTCTGTGGCTCCACCCCTTTTTCTGAATTTGAACCCCAGTCACCCAATGACCAACTGTACCAGGTTTGAGGCTTGTGCCATTAGCAGTGCAAGAATGGGAGCAATTACATATTCCCCTTGAAAATCAATAGGTGAATTTTGATTGGCTTTTGTAAGCTCCACCCACTTTTCTGAATATTAATCTCAATCACCCAGTGACCAACTGTGCAAAGTTTGAGATCCTTACCATTAACAGTGTAAAAATGGCTTCTGTTTACATTTTCCCTGTGAAATTTGTATTTGTCTCCGCCCACTTTTTGGTTATGGGGATAAAAAGTATCCTATATGTTATTCCAGGTAATGAGCTATGTGTGTGCCAAATTTCAATCAAATCCGTTCAGCCATTGTTGCGTGATTGAGTAACAAATGTCCAAACATCCAAACTTTCCCATTTATAAGGATAAAAATATAGGATATATATATATATATATATATATATATATATATATATATATATATATACACACACACATACATATATTCCCTACTTGCATTGTGTGCTAGACATAGGGTCTATCATAGCACGGCAGGTCTCTAAAAAGTTCTAGTTCTAAAAAAGGATTTATATTCCCAAACCTGTCCATTTTCATTATGCTCATCATCATTAGCATCAATTACTATGTAGGTGTATTTACTAAGAATGGCTTATTACTCTTCTAATAGGGCAAAGAAAAAATATTATAACTGCCCTGACAGATCTTTAAGCATGTTTTTCTGCGAGTGATAACAACATTTTTGGCAATAACTGGGTATGATTACCTATCGTTCACTTATTCCTGAGGACATTGGTCTGAATCCCCCCAAAAAATCCCAACTTGTCTGAATTAATAAAAAAAAACTGTCTGTTTTGAGGTAGCAAAGGTTTAATACACTTCATAAGTTTAATGAATAATGCATTCACCCAAAGGAATAGATTTTTTTTATAACTGCAGGTCAACCTGGATTTATTAAAAAATAAATAAAAAATCTTGTGTTTGGTTTTGTTTATGTGCAGTAGCACAAAACTCTTAGGAACCCTTGTAGTGGGGCATTATAATTTAGATGAATGTTTCAACTACTCGTCTTCTATTATCAGACTATTTTAATATCCATATCAGGTTTGCAAATTGCAGGGTTATTTATTTCTCAGCTGTCAATATCCAAAATGTACTTAGCAAATGGTTGCAGAACCTGTGTTTGTTCATTCTTAACTGCTGCAGAAAAAGCATGATTGCACATTGTATATTTACAGCATGGTGTCACAACACAGAGTTTAATGCTACTAAGAATATACATTTAACAAATAATAGGATTAACCTATACACTTTTTACAGGGGTGCAGCTAAGGTTTTGGTGTCCCCAAGCAGTCCATAACTTGAGACCTCCATCCACGAAAGAAGCGCCGCGAGAAGCGCGGCACTTCTAAAAAATGGATAGCCACACCGCAAAATAAAAAATGGGCGTTGCCAAAACATGATGTGGGTGGGGCCAAATACTAGCAGTTTCTGGGCTAAATTGCACCCAGGACGAGGCCGTAAAAGGTTCCCAACGTGGAGACCGGTATAGGTGCCCACAGTATAGGTAGCCAGCTATAGGTCCCCCAGTATAGGTAGCCCATATAGTTGCCCCCAGTATAGGTAAGATAGGTAGGTGCCCCATATAGGTTAGATAGGTTGGTGCCCCCGTAAAGGTTAGATAGGTAGGTGCCTCCAATAGGTAGCCAGTATATTTGCCCCAGTATAGGTTAGATAGGTATATGCCCCCAGTATAGATTAGATTGGTATATGTTCCCAGTATAGGTTAGATAGGTATATGTACCCCAGTATAGGTTAGATAGGTATATGCCCCCAGTATAAGTTATATAGGTATATGTCCCCCAGTATAGGTTAGATAGGTATATGTCCCCCAGTATAGGTTAGATAGGTACAGTATATGTCCCCAAGTATAGGTTAGATAGGTAGATGCCCCCCCTTATAGCCAGGAGGGTGTGCGCAGCGGCAGGGAGAGAGGTTTCCACTTACCTGCATTCATCCTGCATGCAGCTTTATCTTCAGCCTCTCCCGGCGTGCGTCGCATCAGTAAGAGCTCCCCCTGTGATGACATGCGGTACGCCATCACACCTGTGATGACATGCGGTACGCCATCACAGGGGGTGCTGTTACCATAGTGACAGACGCCGGGACAGGAAGTAGATAGAGGCTGTCAGAATTGAGGAAGGTAAGTGTAACGATCGGTATCAGCACACAGAGAGAATCTGATTGTTGATGATCTGCAGAATCATCAACAATACAGATGTATACTTGATTATGGATGATCTGCAGAATCACCAATAATACAAGTATGACTAACCTCTGGACACCTAATGAGTTAAATGTATTGGATGAACTGGAGGCTATCTCCCGAGGAGCGGGAGATATAAGAGACTCGGCCAAGAGCCACCTGAGGGGCAGGTGACCCCGGGCAGTGCAGAAACTATCTCTTGATAGTGAGGACCTGGTAACCAGGGATAACAGTATTAGATGGTGAACTCTACTGCAGCCAGAGGGATGGACCACTGGCTGCTAACAGGCCGGGCTCTCAGAGGAGCGGGAGTCCTGGTTGCAGCTGACACCTGATGGAATGGTGTCCCTGCTAATACTGATAGACTGAGCACTCAGGGAGAGTGACAGCTAGGATAGTGGGGCAGGCCAGGTCGGCAACACACGAGCAGGTGAGGTACAGAGATAGATGACTGATTCGGTAACCGGTACAGGCAGGGTCTGGCAACAGGTAGACAGATATGCAGAGGTACCGAATCAGAAAGCGAGAGAAAGGTCAACAGAGCAAATAGTCATAACATATAAATATAACAGGGTCCTAGACTGGGGTGTGAGCTCCTTGATCTCGACACCCGGGAACTAGTCTAGAGTAACACAGTAATGACACAGAGTCCCTAAGCTTGGGTGTGAGGTCCTTGGTCACAACACCCTGGAACTGGTCTAAAGTATAACACAGCAATGACAAGGTTTCCCTAAGCTTGGGTGTGAGGTCCGTGGTCTCAACACCCTGGAACTGGTCTAACATATACCACAGCAATGACACAGTTTCCCTAAGCTTGGGTGTGAGGTCCGTGGTCTCAACACCCTGGAACTGGTCTAAAGTATAACACAGCAATGACACAGTATCCCTAAGCTTGGGTGTGAGGTCCGTGGTCTCAACACCCTGGAACTGGTCTAACATATAACACAAACGTATTCTGGCTAAGTGTGAATTCCCAGGTCCTCCTGGTTCTAACCCACTTTGGAATCTGACTGGTCTGAGTGCTCAAACGTAAGTATTCGCAATGGCAGACAACCAGCAACTGAAAGGCAAGAAGTATATATAGAGCAGCGCTCCTCAGTGACGCCCAGCCCCACTTAGCCAATCACCTACTACGCTGGGATCAGCTGATCGTCCTGATCAGCTGATCCCTCTCCTATTGGCATAAAGGTCCTGCCTCCTAGCGCGCGCGCGTAGCTCTCCATCTGTGTGCACTACTAGGCTCAGACACACCAGACGCACGCTGCTGCGCGGAAACCGCCGGCCTGAACGCGGAGACAGCCGCCCCGCTGTCAGGCCGCGCGGCGGTGTCTCCGCAATCCATTACAGTAAGTTGAAACTTCTCTCTCCCTGCCGCTCTGCCTGGTGCCTGCATGCCCGCCACCCGGTGCCCGCCTGCCGCCAGCAGCAGAGCGAGGCCCCCAGCAGTGTGAAGCCCCAAGCGGGGGCTTGGCTTGCTTGTATGTTGGCGGCGCATCTGACTTTTTAGCTTCTTCTTATTCTTTCTGAATGTACTTACTGACTACTGCAGATATTTCCTACATTTTCCTTTTTATGCTGTGTAAACTGTATTTGTACTTGAATTGTGTTTTATTTTTCTATCTCATTCATTGCCACAGATCAGATGTTTCTCTTTTTGATTTTATGAATGGGTTATCCTAGCCTTCCTTTCTTAGGCAGGCTATCACGAAACACTGGAAAATCTTATGTTATGGTTGTGATGTCCATTTTTTTTACAAATGTATGAGAAAAGACATACATTCTCATTTAGTAAACAATGCGTATATAGCAGATGTTACATAGTGATGACCTAATAGTCTGTTTTTAATTTAAAGCAGTGGAAACTTATAGACATATATAATTCCAGACAAAATTATTGTTTGGTACACTGCCAACAGTTAGAACCTCTGAGAAGTCCTTATTCTTATGACTTACTTTCCTGACTCAATGACCACCAGGAGCACAAATTAGAGCTTTGAGTGCTGTCAGGAAATAAGCTGAGGGAGTGGTTCTTTTTGGAGGATAGTAACAAACTAAACAAGCTGATACTGCAACTAGTGATAAGGTTCAAATTAAAACTGAAAACGAATTTTACCCAAATTTCCAGACTACTAATTTATTGAAAATTTTTGGAAGTCGATCAAATAATTAGTGTTAAAATGTCTTTAATTTTGATGAACATTTTAATTAATTATCTTGGTGGGAGTGCATGATTGGAGAAAGGAAAAAAATCTTCTTTAAAGCAAACGTGCAAATCTCAGAAAGGAAATTCAGATACGTACTTCAGTAGAGGGGAGCCTCTGCATCCTCCAGAGGCTTCCCATGTCCACTCTCCAACCACTGATTCTGCGCTGAAACCTCTGGAACTTTGTCACCGTGCTCCCATCCATGAACAAGTGTTGTCATACTGTGCAGGACACCTTGCGCCTATGCTGTAGCATGGAGTCATACTGTGCAGACGCAAGGCCTCCGGTGCCTGAGCAGAGTGACCGTGCCCATTCACAAAAAGGACATGGCCAAGTGCGACCACTCACTCAAGCCCCGGGGATCCCGGCACACAGGAACGTGCTGCAATCAGTGGTATCAACGGGAGCGTGTGGCAAGGAAGTTGAAATATATGCCCTGGCAGGGATAACAGGTCCCAAGCAGGGCGTAGATTTCAACTAACGTCATCCAGAAGTGGTTTAAGTTCAGAGAACTGAACAATGCCTGTGAGATGTACTTTTGGTAACCTTAGTAAGGCTTACATAATATCCAGATTTCATATTGTATTTCCCAAGATAGAAATGAGTAAAATGAATAATTAGCAGTGTCTTATTACAGTTACCAAAACAACACCAACCAGAAACCTTCGCCCACCAAGCGAAGCAGAAAAAAACGTATAACTTTGGCCATTCTGTAGAGCTTGTTAATAATCCACCAGTTTGCAGCTGATAACTTCCCACCATATTGAAATAGGAATCTGATTGAAATATAAGCAAGTGTACACACGATTTATGTTAACATTAACATGTTTCAATGATATGCTGATAATACCTATGACAGACAAATAGCAATGATATACATATAAATTATAATGCCAAAGATAGTCAAATATCAATAGAGATGGCCCGAAATTGAGATTTTGGGTTCGCAAACTGCGATCGTGAACGTCCTCAAAAGTTCGTGTTCGTGCAAACTGGGCGAACCACCATAGACTTCAATGGGCAGGCGAATTTTAAAACAAACAGGCACTATTTCTGGCCACAAAAGTGATGGAAAAGTTGATTCAAGGGGTCTAACCTGGAGCAGGGCATGACGGAGAGGGATTCATGTTAAAAATCCCTCAGAAAGTTATGTATTTGACGCAGAGTAGGGTTGAAATCTGTTATAAATCACCTTTTTGCTCCGGCACCAGCGAACTCAT
This sequence comes from Hyperolius riggenbachi, assembly GCF_040937935.1. NCBI lineage: Eukaryota > Metazoa > Chordata > Amphibia > Anura > Hyperoliidae > Hyperolius > Hyperolius riggenbachi. The sequence goes on from NC_090649.1 coordinate 245,417,326, forward strand.
CAGCAAGAGTTGCAAACACGACTCACAGCAAGCACGAGATAGACTTTCTTAGGCATCTTCAAAGTTTGATAGAGTTTATTAATTACACAGATATACAGATACTCATCTCTACATGTCGTTACAGCTTAGTGAAGCAATCATTCTTTAAGTCCATTTGCGTTACAAGCTTTTGACTAACCTTCCTCCTGAATGTTAGTCAGGTGATCTTCTTTCTATACTAAGTTACATCATCTAGACCAGTGTTTCTCAACATTTTATTGCTATGTACCCCTTTTAAAACCCTGTACTTACCAAGTACCCCCTAGCATAGTAAACATTATCACAAGTACCCCTTGACAAATATATATTTAATCGTAGTACATGATAATTGGTTCTAAACAATTTCCAAGTATTTGCTGTTGCTTTTAATTAGCTAAAACACTAATTTGGTGTTGTCTAAATAAGATTAATTATTTTCTAAAACTCGAAATGTGTTAGTCTTTATTAAATATATCAAGCCCGAGTACCCCCTGGAACCATCAGAAGTACCCCCTGGGGTACGCGTACCACACGTTGAGAACCTAGGATCTAGACTACCTATGTACAGCATACATCATATTAGAACAGAAATGGATTATATAATGGTTAAAGCCAGCAGGGACAGGTAGCAAGACAGAAAAAGTGCTACTCCATACTCCGGCTGTGGGTTTTATATGAACCAGAAAGAGTTAAATAGTGGCTGGATGGTGTAATGGTTAAGGGCTCTGCCTCTGACGCAGGAGACCTGGGTTCGAATCTTGGCTCTGCCTGTTCAGTAAGCCAGCACCTATTCAGTAGGAGACCTTAGGCAAGTCTCCCTAACACTGCTACTGCCTATAGAGCGCGTCCTAGTGGCTGCAGCTCTGGCGCTTTGAGTCCGCCAGAAGAAAAGCGCAATATAAATGTTATTTGTCTTGTCTTGTCTTGTAAATGTGACCCATAAAGGGCAGAAATCACATTGCATTGCTAAATTGGAGGCATAAAGTGCTTTAAAACATCTTGCGTGCATATACATCGATCAGGTAGTGTAAGTAGTGTACTGCTTCACACTGACAGACCAAACTCACTGTTGAACGAACCACCACAAACAGAAGCAAAGGGTTGTCATTAGTTTACACTATCAGGACATAAAATGTCAATCCTCTCGGGGACAGTGTTTGTGTAGTGATGGCCGTGCTCATGTGTACGTTGGCGAGAGTGCAGGCGATGGTGGTTTTCCAGCCCATACAGTCGCGCTGAGGTAGACAGTGTGCTGGCCTGCTTGCAATAGTTAGAAGGGTATAGCAGGGCTACAAGGCCCAGCTGACTGTGGCCTGTATGCAGTGTAAGTGTAACCCACACAAACAGATATCAATAGCAGATACAGTAGCAAGCTAAGCACAGCTTATGATAGACAGTGTGCTGGCTTGCTTGCAATATAGATATAAGAGTATAGTAGAACTACACAGCCCAGCAATGACTGTGGCCTGTATGCAGTGTGATCAGTGTCTCACACACACACAAAAAAACCCAAATAGAACAATATGAGCCCTCAAAAGAGCTTTTGTTTTGGGGTGCTTTCAGCGACAAACATAAGCACCCAGCTAACTGTCCCTGTCTCTGCAGCAATAGCCTCTATTCATAAAACATATGGGGCGAAAAAATTTGTGGAGGGAAAATACCGCATCAGTATTTTAGACTTCCGGGTGGTCATTCATAAAAATCTTGTCAGCTGCGATAGCAGTGCGGAGATTTCTCGCTGTAGGCTGGCAGCAGGCTGTCGGTAGGCTTGCGGAAACACAGAAGCAGGCAGAGTCCCTCCGTGCGCTGCTCTCTCTGCTGCTGCTTGGGAGGTCTGTCCCATTCACTTGTATGTATACCGCCTGCTTCTCGCTACATCCGAGGAAGCGGTATTTCACGTCATCACCGCTTCCTCTAATCTTTATGAATGTACATTTTGTTATTTTTTCTAGATAAATCTAGAAAATCCCCACACAAGGCGGAAATGTATTGCTCTGCTGGGGAATTGTAGCTTTTCATACGGAAACAGCTTGTTTTTAACTGTGCCAGAAGGCAATTTTATTGCTATAGGAGGAACTTTTATGAATAAATTTAGATATTTTTATGCAATGTGAGCGCTTTGTTTTTTTCTGGGTGCCATAAATCGCTGTAACAGGAAGGAAAGAATCCTCATCTACACACGCCAGATAAACATCGGATCGAGGGGCTGTGAGGTGGCCAATACCTCAGACGCTATTACGGGCCCATCCAGGCTGCTACATCCGGTGAGTGGGGACAAGAAGTGGAGTTTTAATCCCTGTCAGTGAATGTCCCAGATGATTGGTTGAAACCTGGTGTTGCACGTTAAAGTGATCCTAAAACCTGCTATAAACAGTCATTGTGCTCATATATGAATTGGATACAGCACTTCTATGAACTCTTATGAGCTCTGTGTATCAATTGCATGCAGCAGTTTTAATCATTTGCAGTGAACTTATATGGTGCTTGCTTATGAATTGGATGCAGCACTTTTATGAACTTTTATGACACTCATTTATTAATTGTATGTAGCGCTTTTAACCCATTTAGTCTATTGTCTGTCAGTTAACACACTGCAGGGTAGCGCTCTGCATTATAGATTCCACCATTTTGGTTACTTTTTTGGTTGCGGTAATCTAATTGTAATTATTGAACCACCCTATCTGTTCGCTACCCGCCGCGGATCCGAACAGCTGATGTTTGCCGGGAACTGTCCGCCGGCGCACCTTTCGGGCCATCTTTAGATATCAATGACAGGAAGATATTATCAAGGGCACGGGATTCCCAATGATATGTACTGTAGCTATTACCAATTACCAAACCGGCATGTTTCAATGACATTCAGATATTACCAGGATCTAGCAAATACCAATAAGATAAAGAGAATACCTGTAACAGATGGCAATGATATGCAAATAATGCCCATGACAGTGACATATGAATGACATGCAGATATTACTAATGATAGGCAATTTTGAATGAAATGTGACATAACGGCAATATAATACCAAAACGGATATCATATCCAGTGTATTAAGCAACATATACATTTATTTGCCCATTATAAATAGGCATGGTTGGAAATGCCTGCTTCCAATTCTGAGGAAATTCTGATTTCAGCCAATTTCCAATTTCTGTTTTTCCAATTTTCAGTTTTTCTGATTTACTGATTTCCCTTTTTTCTGATTTCCGATTTTCTGGTTTCCGAGGAGTATTTTATTTGTAATTCTTTGCATCGGAGAATGTAAAAAAATGACCCAAAAAATCGGACATTGGAAAAACAAAATCTTGTGGTGGGTCTAAAATTACCCCGGTAATCCAATTTTTGCTGAAAAATTCTCCGTTCTCTGATCGGTCCACTGCTTCCGTGTTCTGGGATTGGGCTAAAATTACAGAGTTCTAACAAATAGGACTTCTGCGGAATTCAAATCTCCGTTTCTTGTTTTCTGAATTCCGATCAGAAGTGCAGAAATTTCAATTCCGTGGAATCTGAATGAGCATCCCTAATTATCCCTAATTATAATACTTCTTCATTTTACCCAAATAAGCTTGGTAAACAACACAGAGGAAACATATCCATCTGTGCAATGGAAAAATGCAAATGGCAAGAATGCATGAACTTCTCTGCTATTCCCTCACCATGCAGCAGAGTGAACAGGAAGTGTACACTTAATCACGTTTACATAGGAATGTAAACTGCAGCATTGGCCATTAAATGAAATAATAAATCAAACCCATTGCTTATTTAATCAAAACTGGTAGTCGGAAAACCGGTAAATAGTCTGATATCAGCAATATATTAAATAAGGAAAACACAACTGCTAAATCTGCTGTATAAATCTGCTGTATTATGCACTGCAAACTATGAAACGTGTGCTGTGTTTGCTTTATAATAGAAAGTATGGTCTATTCCTTAAGGCAGTTTACAGTATGTGGATTTCTAGAAATATTTAGTTGACCCCTGCTACTTTCTGAAGCCTGAATTGCTGAAATATTTATTTGGCACCTGACATTCCATTAATGAAAGGAAAGACCCTCAAGGCCACACTGTAAGGTTCATTTTCAGGTGATGAAAGGAAATACATGTTTAAGCAATACCCTCACAGCAACATTTGTATACATATATTTCCAGCATTTATGGAACAAAGATTTATCAAAGGTATTTGAACATTTGAAACCTCAACCAAACAAATTGTTAGACACTATGATCTAAGATAGAGAACAGCTTTTTTTTTTTTTAACACCCCCACACACCCCCACACCGAGTGCATGAACTGTCACAATAGGTTTCCCAGGTGGTCTAGTGGTCCCCATATGCTTCCCTAATGGTCTACTTGTCACCATATATTTCCCTGGTGTCTCGTGGTCCCCAAATGCTTTGCTAGTGGTCTCTTATATGTTCCCCTGGTGTCTAGTGCCCCCCCTTACGTTTCTCGATATTTCCTGGTATCTCGTCTTCTTCTATATGCTTAGTGTCCAAGGGCCCCCCATATATTTCTTTCGTGTTCTAGTGGTTCAATCTATATATTTTCCCGGTGCCTACTGGACCCCTTTATTTTTCCCTGGTGTCTAGTGGTCTTTTATACATTTCTCTGGTGTCTAGTGGTACCCTATATCATTTCATGGTGCCTAGTGATCCTATATACATTTCCGGCGTATCTAGTCATCACCTTTACATTTCCCATTGTCTAGTGTCCCCTTATATGTTTCCTTGGTGTCTAGTGGACCCTTATACATTTCCCTAGTTTCCGTGGTATTTAGTTGTCATCTATGCATTTCCCTGGTGTGTAGCCATCCCCTATATGTTTTCCTGGTGTCTAGTAGTCCTCTACACATTTCCCTGGTGTCAAGTGCTCTGCTATATGTTTTCCTGGTGTATAGTGACTCCCCATATGTTTCTCTGGTGTCTACTACTGGTCCCCATACACTTCCCTGGTGTCTAGTGTCTAGTCTCCTATAGCAGTTTCTAGTGGTCCCCATAGGCAGCCGGCGGAGAGATATGTAGAGAGCGCACTTCCTCTTGCTCAGACTGGCCGCGACTGACAGAACTAACGGGACCCGATACCGGAGCTGCAGGCAGCAGAGGACGGCAGCGTGGGAGCGAGCGCATGGGTCTGGAGGAAGCCCCAGGTATGTATAAAACTTTTTTTTATTAGGTCTCTGGTACACTCTAACTCACTGCACAGGCAGAATGCTCATGGCAATGGGAGGTGCACAGCCTTGAACAGCGCATGCACAGTACCCTTTGGGATCATAGACTTTAGTTTAGCTGAAGCATTTCATAGGATTGGACTGCGAGGACACAGAGGGAGCTGACAGAATACAGGAGGCTGGAAGAAGCCCCAGAAAAGTAAAAATCCAGTGGTTCCTCTCACCTCACATTTATTTTAAGGTTAGGGGAATAATGAGCACAGGTGCATGCTAGCATGTATGCTATACTCATTGGTGCTGCTGCAGTAGATCTACATCCAGGAGCCCACAAAAGCTACAGAAATTATGTATATCTACTGTAGCTGAGGCACATGGTTTTAAGAGGGGCTGTCAGCCATATTATCACAGAAAAAACACAGATATATAAGTAGATAAATACTTGCTCTAATTACATAACATATGCATTGCACTGTCCACATTTTGATTTCAGTGGTTTTTCTATAGTAAAAAAAGAGAAAATCCTTCCAGGATTCTCCATTTTAACTGTGTCTTTCTTGAAGCCAATCCTGATGTAATTTCCTCCCTTACTCTCATCTGCCTGATTGTGTTTGCATTGCCCTCCCCCCTTCCACTCTTCAGTCACTCCTACCCAGCTCTGCAATAGAAGTTGCATAGTCTCAGTATGAGAAATATTGGCCAATCAGAGAGGAACAGAGGCGTGGGAGGGGAAACAGGAGGGAAACAGGCTTCAGCCAATCAGGCTGCATTAGTTAAGTCTGAGAGGAAAGTAAAGAAGCAAAAGAAAGACAACCCAGCATGCCCTGCAACTTCCTTTGTGCAGCAATGTAACAAATAAGAGTCCGGGAAACTGGGGAATGATCAGTTATCAACAAGAAAAGTAGTAGTGATTTTTAACTTTTGGATTGCCTGGTTAGCATTTTTGATTTTATGCCCAACAGTTACACTTTAAGTAAAACACTACTCTGGTTGAGAAAATAGTATTTAGCTGTAGTTTAGCTCAATACATTTACAAAAACTTTTGCTGTGTGCATACTGACAAAAACCATTGGTGTGATTTTCTGACTGGAGGTTGCAGTGACAGAATGCCAAATGACCAGTCCTAAAGTTGTTACATGAGGGCATCTGGCATTCCTTCAGGAATAAAAGCTTCATACCAATATTCAGGAACTAGTCCCTATACCCTTACCTTTCTGTGTACATACCTGACATTTGCAGAATCCACATAACAAAGTAATTGCTATATACTGCCAGAAAGACCCTTTGTAGTAACTTATCAGCTATTTCCAGTACTGCATAAGATCAGTGATGTCATCAACATGGTTCCTGGGACTTGCTACCAGCAATAAGGGTTTAGAAGCAAGAGAGAGAAGAGGAAAATATTTTATTTACTTTTGACTGCATGGGCCAGTTACTGCAAAAGTTCCATTGTATACAAAGGGCTGATTCCACAGGACATTGATGTGGAATCATTCATGAAAAGCAAGTGAGTTTGTAATACCCTCTTATTAAAGGTGGCTTCCAGATTCAACATGTCAGATCCTTCACCAAGAGTGGTTAATTTGGAAAAAAAAACTATTGTAGACAGGGATACTAAAATATTAAACACATGAAATTACAGTCTCCTGCAAGTTTAAAAACATTTTAATACTAAAATTATTATTATTTTGCTGACAATAACATATTTGGGCACTTTGCAATTAACTTTTTTTTTTTAAGTTGACTTTGCTATTACACAATACAATAAAGACTCTCCCTCTTTCCGCCCCTTTGCAGATGGTTGATATGAAACACATTACATTATACACTATGCAGATGCACGTTGTGGCAGCAGATGTTGTGTGCTCTGGTACGACCAGGCCAACTAATAATGCCTCTCCACATAGAGGACTGGAAGTTGCTCTCTACTAACCAGAACAGAACATCGGTATTTTCCATTATTGAATTCAATGGGGTTCAGATTTGGGAATTTACCACACCACTAGATTTTGCGTCTTTGGCTGAACTGCTCCTAAACCAAAAAAGAGGTATTTTGCACCAAAACTACTGAAAAAAAAAGCCTGGGGTCTATACTGAGTTTTAATTGTGTTTAAAGTACCAGTAATAGTACATTTAAATAAAAAAAAATAGTGCAAAGAGAGTAATTCTCATATACATGATATGTCTTGTCACCTGAGCAAAGCAGATGATAAGTGTAAAGGTGCATACTAATAATACATTCCTGATTGTATAAGCTTGCCAAATCAATGTAGTAAAAGGGTAAAATGAGTGAATATACTTTTTTTTAACCACTTCACCACTGAGGGGTTTTACCCCTTGAACACCAGAGCAATTTTCACCTTTCAGCGCTCCATCCATTCATTCGTCTATAACTTTATTATTACTTACCGCAATTAAATGAACTATATCTTGTTTTTTTCGCCACCAATTAGGCTTTCTTTAGGTGGGACATTATGCCAAGAATTATTTTATTCTAAATGTGTTTTAATGGGAAAATAGGAAAAAAATTTTGGAAAAAATTATTATTTTTCAGTTTTCGGCCATTATGGTTTTTACATAATGCATTCTACTGTAATTAAAACCCATGAAATGTATTTGCCCATTTGTCCCGGTTATAAAACCATTTAAATTATGTCCCTATCACAATGTTTGGCACCAATATTTTATTTGGAAATAAAGGTGCATTTTTTTCAGTTTTGCGTCCATCCCTAATTACAAGCCCGCAGTTTATAAAGTAACAGTGTTATACCCTCTTGACATAAATATTTAAAAAGTTCAGTCCCTAAGGTAACTATTTATGTATTTTTTATTGTATTTTTGTTTTGTTTTTTTAAATTACAAAAAAAAATAAAAAATTGGGGAGTGTGGGAGGTAATGAGTTAATTTATTGTGTAATCCAATGTAATTGTATGTGTAAAATGCTTTAGGGTGTAGTTTACTATTTGGCCACAAGATGGTCACAGTGAGTCTGTTTACATGCGACCTGCAAGCGTCCGGAAGGACGCTTACAGGAAGCAGTAGGAGGCTGGGAGAATCACAATGATCGCGCTGTTTCTAATAGAAGCAGCGGATCATTGCTGGGGCTTAGATCAACGAACGGGAATGGATTTTCCCATTCATTGATCTCCGGGTGAGCGGGCAGCGGCGTGCACAAGCGGCGGGTGCACGCGCACGAGCGGCGGGAACGCGGACAGCGGCGGTAGCGCGGAAGGTACGGATTTCTCTGTCCCTGGGGGTGAAAGGATGGAAAAAGGGACGGAGAAATTCGTACCGCCGGGGGTAAAGTGGTTAAAGAATAATTGTTATTGATATTTCAGCAAAGGAAAAACATTAACGATAAACAGTGTCAAAACTCACACAAGCAGTAGCTTTAATTGTGGCCAATGACTGTCGAATAACAGGCCACTGAGGCAATATTTACATGACTTACAGAAGGATCATGCATGTCTCCATTTTCCCGAGAACCTGGAATAGTCCTGGTCTGATTGCACCTCTCCCAAGAGACACTGGCATCCTCCTGTTTCATCTCATTCCTAAAAGCTAGTCATCAAGCTTTAGTTTTCAGTAAGAAATCCTGCAGGATCATACCTTTGTAAACTTTTTGCGACACTTCCGTTTAAGGTAGACACATTTCAGGAATACCATTTGTTGTGGACATAAGAAACCCAATATCTTTTTTTGTTTGGGGGGGGGGGGGGAGGTAGGGTTTTTTTTCCCTCTAAGTATTTTCATTTTTTGGGCATAGGATATAAGAATCCTATAGGTCTGTATTTTGTGAGTGGAAAGGACATCTTCTGCCAAACTACACAGCAGTACCGGCTGAGGCACAAATTCAATTGAGATTCCGAGAATGCGTGGATACTTTAAGTAGTCAAAAAAGGGGAAAGAGGTGCCCAGAGAAGATAAAATGCATTAAAAACAAATAAAATTAAAAAAAGTGAGGTGGCTTACCTTAATGAAATTACCTTAAATGAAATGAAAATACCTTAAACAAATTCTAGGTCAGATGGGGATTCATTGAGGTGGTGCTGAGACATGTTGGATTGAGGGAGAATATGCGGGCATGGATATTAGCTATGTACAGGGATCTATCGGCAAGGATTAAGGTAAACGGGGTACTGTCTCAGCCTATTAGAATAAGAAATGGGACCTGACAGGGGTGCCCGCTATCCCCCCTGATATTTGCCCTTACATTGGAACCCTTTTTGAGAACAGTTCGAAAGATCATCGACATATCGGGCGTTAACATAGGCTCAGCGGAACGAAAGATCGCTGTCTATGCCGACGATCTTTTGTTCTATTTAACAAAACCCAGATTGGCACTGCCTAATCTCATTAAAGCTTTTGAAGAGTATGGCAGGCTCTCAAATTTAAAGATAAACTGGGATAAGTGCAAAGCACTGGCGATAGGACTAAAGAAGGAGGAAATTGAGAGCCTTGGGGAAAATTTCCCCTTTAAATGGCAACGGGAATCATTAAAATATCTGGGAATTAAGCTGGCAATAAATGTCGCTGAAACAGTAAAATTAAATTATATCCCCTTGCTGAATATATTCAGAAAGGATCTAGAAAAATGGAGAAAGCTGAAACTCTCCTGGTTTGGCAGGATTAATGTCTTAAAGATGAACATCATGCTGAGGCTGCTATATGTCTTCCAGGCTCTCCCTCTCCTCCTCCCCAAAGGGTTTCTGAATGGGGTTCGAAGGGTCTTTCTAGATTTTATTTGGCAATACAAGACAGCAAGAATAAAACTTGCACTTCTATCTCAGACAAAATAAAAAGGTGGGCTAGCGGTACCAGATTCGCATAGATATTATAAGGCGGTGGTCTTAACGAGGATAGTTGATTGGAGTAGAAATGGGAAAAATAAACAATGGGTCTCACTGGAACAGGAGCTTTTTGGGGAAACCTTGATATTGCACTGTGGTTGACGCATGTCCCCAAATTTCATTCCGCCAATGGATTACTGATTGAACATACACTAAAAGTGTTAGCTACAAACCGTAAAATAAAGGATATAGCACCACTAGAGATGGCTGAACCTCCGATTTTCGGTACGCGAACTTCGGCAGAGATGCTGTGTGGGGAGCGACTTAGAATAGGGGCAGGCAGTCACACGGTGTGCAGGCAGAGATTAGAGATAGCCCGAACGGTTCACCGGCGAATAGTTCCCGGCGAACTTCTGGGGTTCGCGAACGCGGATATTCGCGAACTTTTCCGGAAGTTCGGTTTGCCCCCATAGTGCACCATTAGGGTCAACTTTGACCCTTTACATCACAGTCAGCAGGCACATTGTAGCCAATCAGGCTACATTCCCCCCTGAAGCCACCCCTGCCCCTTATAAAAGGCAGGCATTGCCGGTCATTATACTCACTCCTGTGCCTGAAATAGTGAGAGGAGGGAAAGCTGCTGCAGACTCTCTCATAGGGAAAGATTAGTTAGGCTCTTGTAGGCTTCTTAGCTTGCTCCTTGCTGATTCGTATTGCTAAAAAAGCACCCCACAACAGCTCTTTTGAGAGCTAATCTTGTTCTTGTGATCCATATTTTTTTTCTGTGTGTCTCACTGACACTTGTGTTGCATAGACAGCTTTGATAATTCATACTGTGTGTGTGCCACTGCCAGGCCAAGCACATTCAGTGACTACCTGTGTGTGTGACAAGTGCACATTGTAATACCCATTACTGCATATACCTACCTACCTGTTGTTCACAGTGCACCCACCTACCAAAGTGTGTGCATGCAGAGTCACTCTGCCTGTCCGGTATCTGTCTGTGTGTGACAGGTGTAAATTGTAATACTCATCACTGCATATACCTACCTACAGTGCAGCCATCAGGGGGGGGGGACAACTGACACTGCAGTGAGGGGCCCAGGGCTTCTGGGGGCCCTGGGCAACCCCCCCAAAGCGCTGGAAGGGCCGCATGTGCTGGCTGTAGGCCTGTGGCTCACTAACCAGCACTCAGAGAAGAGTGACATCAGCGCTTGAGCAGATGAGTGAGCCCGCTACAGCAGTCTTTCTATACTGGGCCACCACCTATAGCTGGCTATAGGCTACCTATACTGGGCCATCACCTATACTGGCTACCTATACTGGGGCTGGAACCACCTATACCTAGCTACCTATACTGGGGCACCACCTATACCTGGCTGCCTATACTGGGGCACCAACTATACTTGGCTACTTATACTGGGGTGCCTATAGCTTGCTACCTATACTAGGGGCATCTGTACCTGGCTAACATATACTTGTGCACCACCCATACCAGGCTACCTATACTGGGGGCAACTATACCAGGCTACCTATACTGGGGCACCACCTATAGTTGAATACCTATACTGGGGGCAACTGTATCTTGCTGGCCTATACTAGGGCACCAGCTATACCAGTTTACCTATACTGGGGGCATCTACATCAGGCTACCTATACTGGGGCACCACCTATAGCTGGCTACTTATACTGGGGGAACCTATACCTGGCTGCCTATACTGGGGGCACCTATGCCTGGATACCTATACTGGGGCACCTATACCTGGCTAGGGCAGGGAGACGAGCTCAGACAGAAGGGGACAAGAGGTAACACAGGTGGATAAAAGAAGCATGGGGGAACAGAGACAGACAAAAGAGGCACAGGGAGAAAAGAGATGAGATGGGAACATGAGGTCACACAGAGGGACACAAAAGAGGCAAAAACTGAGGTGAGACAAAGGGGGACAAAAGAGGCACAGGAAGAAAAGAGGGGGACAAAAGAGAACGGACCTACAAGTCCCTATCGCATTTGTTAACCAGGGACTACCTGTATTTTGCTAGTATTTTGCACCACCTACAACATTCCATGGTCACGCCCACTTTTTGCCGCATCGCGCTGTGCATGCCGCCTTCTTCAGTGTTGGAGCCATGCACATTTTTCGCCACAGCGCACTTCGCGCATGGACACGAGGGTGGGGTGGCTAGTGGGTAGGCACAGCAACCAGTGGGTGGACCCAGGGAGGGGGGGCCCAGGCCTGATGATGTTTGAAGGGCCCCAAAATTTCTGATGGCGGCCCCGCCTACCTACCTGTTGTTCACAGTGCACCCACCTACCTACGTGAGTGCACGCAGAGTTACTCTGCCTGTCCGGTATCTGTCTGTGTGTGACAGGTGCACATTGTAATACTCGGGACGTGCATGCCATGCCTGCTGCCTTCCTTGGATGTGTGTGTTAGCCGTTCCTGCTCCTTTGTCCACAGTGTGCCTGCTGCCTACCTTGGATGTGTGGTGGTGGTAGCCGTTTCTTAGGCTCCCACTCCGGAGCGGAATCAAACCAGGATTCCCCGGCCATTACCCGTGGTCACTCGCAATGGCAGACTTGGCCTCCATAACACATTCTCGTTACAGGCAGTGAACAGCCAGCAGAAAAAGAAATTTAAAAAAATAGATTTAAGCTTTAACAATGGTAGAGAAAGAACCATTGAAAGTTGATAAGGCAGTCAGACATTACCTGACATCACTGAGTGAGGAAGAGCAATCTGGCCATGGTGCACACCAGTCCAGCACGGCCGTCACTACACAAACAGCAGTTTGCGGTGCGTTAAACAGTGAGTTTGGTGTGTCAGTGTGAAACAGTACACTAATTACACTCCCTGATTGATGTATACACATGCAAGGTGTTTTAACCACCTGAGCGGTCTGGACGAGCTCAGCTCGTCCAACACCGCCGGAGGTCGCCGCTCAGGCCCTGCTGGGCCGATTTTCATCAAATAAAAAGCAGCACACGCAGCCGGCACTTTGCCAGCCGCGTGTGCTGCCTGATCGCCGCCGCTCTGCGGCGATCCGCCGCGAGCAGCGGCGAAAGAGGGTCCCCCCAGCCGCCTGAGCCCAGCGTAGCCGGAACAAAAAGTTCCGGCCAGCGCTAAGGGCTGGATCGGAGGCGGCTGACGTCAGGACGTCGGCTGACGTCGATGACGTCACTCCGCTCGTCGCTATGGCGACGATATAAGCAAAACAAGGAAGGCCGCTCATTGCGGCCTTCCTTGTTTATTCTGGGCGCCGGAGGCGATCGGAAGATCGCCTCCGGAGCGCCCTCTAGTGGGCTTTCATGCAGCCAACTTTCAGTTGGCTGCATGAAATAGTTTTTTTTTTATTTAAAAAAAACCCTCCCGCAGCCACCCTGGCGATTTAATCAGAACGCCAGGGTGGTTAAAGCACTTTAGGCCTGCAATTTAGCATTCAATGTGATTTCTGCCCTTAAAACGCTGCTTTGCATCAAATCCAGATTTTTCCCCGGGACTTTTGGCGTCTATTCCACTCCGCCATGCCCCCCTCCAAGTGTTAGACCCCTTGAAACATCTTTTAGATCACTTTTGTGGCCAGCATAAGTGTTTCTAGTTTTAAAAGTTCGCCTCCCCATTGAAGTCTATTGCGGTTCGCGGAAGTTTGCGCGAACCAAACTTTTTGCGGAAGTTCGCGAACCCGGTTCGTGAACCAAAAATCGGGGGTTCGGGCCATCTCTAGCAGAGATGGCCCTCTATCAGAGATGGCCATCTCTAGCAGAGATGGCAGTGTGGGGACTGACTTAGCTGAGCTGAAGGTCCTTTCTGAGAGGACGCTTGAGGCAAGGCAAAACAGAAGTTGGATGGCAAATTGTGACAGCTATGGCCACAGGTCAAGCCTGCGCACCCAGTAGTCCAAGGGTTCATTGCTGCTCACAGTGTCTACGTCCACACTTAAGACCAGGTAGTCGGCTACCTGCCGGTCCAGGCGTTGGTGGAGGGTGGATCCGGAAGGGCTAAGGCCAGATGTTAGACTAAAGAATGTCCACATGTCTGACATCACCATGAGATCGCTGGAGTGTCCTGTCCTTGCCTGCGTGGACATGGGAGAAGGATTACTGGCAGTGGTACCTTTATTGCGTTGTGCTGTGACATCACCCTTAAACGCATTGTAAAGCATAGTTGCCAGCTTGTTCTGCAAGTGCTGCATCCTTTCTGCCTTCTAGTGATTTGGAAACATCTGCGCCACTTTGTGCCTATACCGAGGGTCTAGTAGCGTGGCCACCCAGTACAGCTCATTCCCCTTGAGTTTTTTTTTATACGGGTGTCCCTCAACAGGCTGGACAGCATGAAAGACGCCATCTGCACAAAGTTGGATGCAGACGTACTATCCATCTCCTCTTGCTCTTTCTCAGTGACGTCAGGTAAGTCCTCCTCCTCCCCCCAGCCAGGAACAATACCACGGCAACGCTGAGCAGCACAAGCCCCCTGCGACGCCTGCTGCGGTTGTTCTTCTGCCACCGCCTCCTCCTCCAAAGAAACACCTTCCTCATCATCTGAGTCTGACTCCTCCTCCCCACACGACTCTTCCTCCCCCTCCTCCCTCTGTGCTGCCGCAGGGGTTGAGGAAACATCTGGTTCTGATGAGAATTGATCCCACAACGCTTCCCCCTGTAACTGTTCATGTTCACACTCCTCCAAAGGTTGATCCACCACTCTACGCACGGCATGCTCCAGGAAGTAAGCGTACGGGATCAAGTCGCTGATGGTGCGACTATCCTGGTTGGTCACCTCCTCAAACAGCCACATGAGCCTGCATGCATTTTGCATGAGTGTCCAGTTGTTGGGCCAGAACATCCCCATCTCCCCAGACTGTGTCCTTCTACTGTAGTTGTAGAGGTACTGGGTGACGGCTTTCTCCTGTTCTAGCAGAAGAGAGAACATAAGGAGGGTCGAATTCCAGCGAGTCGGGCTATCGCAAATCAGGCGTCTCACCGGCAACTTGTTTCTCCGCTGAATATTGGCAAAGCGTGCCATGGCAGTGTGAGACCGCCTGAAATGCCCACACAGCTTCCTGGCCTGCTTCAGGACATCCTGTAAGCCTGGGTACTTTGACACAAATCTTTGAATGACTAGATTCAGCACATGTGTCATGCAGGGTACATGTGTCAGCTTTCCCAAATTCAAAGCGGAAATGAGATTGCTGCCGTTATCACACACCATGTTGCTGATCTCCAGCTGGTGCGGGGCCAGCCACTGATCCACCTGCATGCACTCACGTAGGTAGGTGGGTGCACTGAACAACAGGTAGGTATATGCAGTGATGGGTATTATAATGTGCACCAGTCACACACAGACAGTTACCAAACAGGCACAGTGACACTGCGTGCGCTCACTTAGGTAGGTGGGTGCACTGTGAACAACAGATAGGTATATGCAGTGATGGGTATTATAACGTGCACCTGTCACACACAGACAGGTACCGGACAGGCACAGTGACACTGCGTGCACTCACGTAGGTAGGTGGGTGCAGTGTGAACAACAGATAGGTATATGCAGTGATGGGTATTACAATGTGCACCTGTCACACACACAGGTAATCACTGAATGTGCTGGGCCTGGCAGTGGCACATTAGGAATTACCAAGGCTGTCTATGCAACACAAGTGTCTCTGGGACACACACACACACAAAAAAAAAAAGATCACAAGAACAAGATTAGCTCTCAAAAGAGCTGTTGAGGGGTGCTTTTTTAGCAATAAGAATCAGCAAGGAGCAAGTAAGAAGCCTACAAGAGCCTAACTAAGCTTTCCCTAAAGCTCTCTCTGCAGTAGCTCTCCCTTCTCTAATTACTGCAGCCACACGAGTGAGTGAAAAGGCTGACGCTGCCTGCCTTTTATAAGGGGGATGGTGCTCCAGGAGGGAGTGTAGCTTGATTGGCTACAATGTGCCTGCTGACTGTGATGTAGAGGGTCAAAGTTGACCCTCATGATGCACTATGGGGGTGAATTGAACTTCCAGGAAAAGTTTGCAGTTCTTCGCGATCGCGAACCACAGAAGTTCGCCGGGAACCGTTTGCCGGCAAGCCGTTCGGGCCATCACTAATTACCGCAACCCTCCCCCCTGATGCCTATTTTAGGGAATAAAAGATTCCAATGAGATTGCCAAAAGGAGAATTATAGTCAATAGAGGAAAGGTGAGAAATTAAGGATCCATACATTAATATCAAAACAAACTTGGAGAAATGAAGAGAAGGTAGCATCTCAGTTGGGTATTGAGAAAGTAGATGCCTGGAGTCTGAACCAGTTCAGACATTTCGTGCTTTCCATGTATTGGGTAATAGGGAGGAACTCTCCCGAGACCTGACACAGTTTGAAAGACTTTGTGAAGAAAAGGGGCAAATAAAGGGGAACCTAGCAAGAATATATAGATGCCTTGGGGGAGAAATAGATCAATTACAAAAATACAGAGTTAGCTGGGAAAGGGATTTGGTCAGAGAGTTAACCCATCATCAATGGAACAGGATAATTAGAATGAGCCACGCAGTCTCAGTATCAACAAGGATCCAAGAATCTGGATATTAAATAACCATGCGGCAGTGGTGGTATTATACCCCTGAGAAATTAAATAGAATTGACGGTGTGGAGCCTACATGCTGGAGATGTAGGCAGGGAAGGGGAGACCTCCTACATATTATGTGGAGTTGTGGGGGCTTGACTCTTTTCTGGGACGTAGTAAAACAGCTAATACAGAAATTGGCAGGTATATACCTGTCTCTGGAGACCCAAATGTATATCTACTTCATCTAAATGCGGGAGAGTCTGAGATGAAGAAATATAGAGGCTCGTTGGGGATGCACCTAGTAAATGCAGCCAGGAATTTGCAGGAAATGGAAGACGCAAGTAGCCCCCTAAATAAAAGAATGGATGGAGGAAATAGACTATACCCAAAAAATTGAGGAATTATCTAGTATACTTTGTGGGCGAGAAGAGACGAATTGGGACAGATGGTTAGAATTTAGGCGTTCAGAAGAATATAGAGAGATAAGGGATAGACCTAGTTGAGGAGCAACTAGAGAGAGACCCTGGACGGGGATGAAGGGTTAGTATCTAAAGACGTATTTAGAAAGGGATGATGAAGGAGGAATGCGAAGCGGATGGATGGAAAATATGGAGGAGTAAGATATTACTTAGACATGTGGTGGGCGTACTAACACACCACTTTCTAACTTCTTTTCTATATTTTTTTCTTATCTACTCCTCGGTGCCCGTTTCCTCGTGTTTAGTGGTATCTAGTTGGGAGGGAGGATAGGATTGGAGATGAGAGATGGTCTCCCCCATTAGGGTAAAAGGGATAGAGGAGAAGAGGCCCTAACTTAATCATAATGAATGGGCACAGTGGAGAAGGGCCAGGCTTAAGTATCGGTGGGAAGTGAAAGAGGGATGGATGATGGGGAAGGAGGATATTGATCAAAGGGCCCTGGACTGTAACAGATGTGTATATGTCGCACAGACTTGATACCATTGTATTTTTGTATTCTTATGTAGATAAATGTAATCACGAAGGTGTTAAAATAACTTTTTTTATCTTTTATAAAATATTTGTACAAATAAAGAATAAGCCTTATTTGTGGCTATAAGCACTATTAGGCACTGCTATTTGACCTGAGGAAGTTGGTATGCACCCACGAAACACTTTACCAGTGCAATAAAATTCTATTAACACATGAATTTGTCTTCATTGAGGTAAGCCACCTCACTTTTTTCATTTTATTTGTTTTTAATGCATTTTTATCTTCTCTGGGCGCCTCTTTCCTTTGGAGAGGGATCAACCCTCTTTGACTAATTTAGGTCATTTGAGGTTTACCTTTTATCAAGAGTGCGACCATCACCAGCTCCGTCTGGTTACCCGAGTGGAGTCTGGGTTATACATTTCCACCTGCTTCTAGTGGTCGGTCCTTCTGCAACCCACCTTTGTGAGTATAATTCATCCGCATATTTTACATACTTCCGGTACTGTGACATACTGCACCATTTGGGCTCCTGTTGTCTCTTTTTTCTTTCTTATTGTCCACGGATGATGGAGGGCACCAACCTCAGAATGGGGGGAGTGCAGTGGGAGGTAAGAGCATTCATAACGTGCCAGACCAGGTTTGTCTCCTATGTCATCTTTTGCCCCTGTCAATTCTTTTATGTGGGCAAAACCACCAGGCCCCTCAAAGAGAGAGTGGGGGAGCATTTCAAATCCATAAAATCTGGGAAGGGGTGCCCACGCCTGATTGATCATGTTAGACAGGCCCACGAAGGTAAAGCAAAATGCCTGAGATTTGCAGGACTTTTGCATGTCACAAATTCGAGGAGGGGAGGAAATAGGGATCAGGAGCTCACCCGACGAGAATCCCGGGTGATTCTACGTACGGAGGCAATGGGGCCATTGGGCCTCAATGACAGGCTAGAACTGTCCTGCTTCCTGGACCCTTAGAACTTAGTGCAACTTCCCCCCTTGGGCCTCCCCCCCCCCCCCTTTCCCGTCCCTTCTCGAAACCCCCCCCCCCCCCCCCTTGCCTTTTCAACATTTACCCATGGACAGGTCTCTGTCCATTCGGTATTTAACCCCGATAGGGGTGCCCCCCCCCTTAAGGTTTTGCCCCGCTTCCTGCCCACTCGTCTGTCTCCGTTCTTTATTTTCTCGCCCCTTCATGGGCTTTTTCTCCCCTTCGGGTCTCCACCCTTCTTTTCAGCTGCAACTATCTCCATTCCTGATTTGTACTCGAAGGTGGCGCCCGCGGTGTACGGGCACCCACTTGGGGGATATGGATTACATGGGGGCAGCCGGGTGACAGGTGCAATACAGGGATGAGAGTGGACAGATATTGCCACCAATATATTGATGGTAGTGCCACCTTTTCCTGCATATAGAATAGGGAGGAAAGGACGTCACCGGGGGGGGGATGAAGTTGCCCCGGTGATCGTCCCCCCTAATGCACGAATTCCTCCCTGTCTGCACTGTCGTGCCCGGTGCACCCCTGTCCTGCCCCTGGGGGGTTGGGCGTGCACCGCTTGGATGCCACACCAATCTCTGGGGATCCTTTGGATTTTCCCCCCCCCCCCCCTTTTCTTGCTGTATAATTACGCTCCCAGCTTACTTTTTCCAGTGAGCATTGGGGGAACGCACTTTATGCCACCCTGGCTCTAACCCCGGTACCCTGGTAGGATTAAACACAAGGGTAGGGGACAAAATAGCCCTTGATAGGGCTTTTAGGTTTGGGTGGGTTTTAGGCAGCCCTTTTGTTTTCGGGGGTCCCCCCCTGATTTTTTGTGTCCTTCTCTCCATGTGCCTCCCAAACTGCATGTTGATTTTAGAATGGGAATTGAGGTGGTCTTGTTCCTTTTTAATCTATAGTATTTAATAAAGGTAAACAAAGAGGGTTCTTATGTCAGCAGGCATCAAAAGAATCATGGGGTATAGGTGCAATCATAGGAATGTGTATAGATGGGATGGACTTTACCCTTTTATAATGGATCACTCTTCTCAAATATCACATGGTTTAAAGCTTTATTTTAAGTTAATAATGTGTTAGCACAGTTTTTAACACGCCAATGTTCCTTGGCAAATGTTTATTGCAGTGTGCACAATGGTGTTTACGTAACGCAGTCCTGTTGTATTCGCCGTATTAAGGCGATCCTCCCCCCTGCACAACCATTGGTCCAAAGTAGAAGAGTTTCCCCTGTCACTCACAGGACACACATGACACGTCACATGACACGGCCCGTCCCCTCCCCTTTAGCCCAGTCACTATCGCATCACAGTTCCGCGGACCAATGGCGAACGCGGTGGGCGGGGCCTCTTGTCTACATCACAGAGGTCCGAACGCGCCGCCATTGCCCAAGGACACACGCACGTGAGCAAGCGCCACACCGGCGTGAAACGGCTGTTGTGCCGTCCTCTCATCCCCTGGTCACACCCCCGCATCCGTCTTGGACACAGGTCAGATTGTTCCGCTTCATGCACGTTGTGAACACGTATACAATGTCAATGTCTGCTGGTGATAACCTTGGATAATAAATGTGATTTAAAGACGCAGTGCACGGACCGCCTCATATGTACTACATATCTTCAGTTGCCCATGTTGGCCCGGATGCACGCCTCTACACATATTGCTGAGCAGTGAAGCTTAATAGACGGAGTCACTTTTTAAAAGGTGCAGGGACCAATTTCCACCCCCACTACTGAGTGCCAGGCACATCTACTTCTGTTGTGTACGTCTTTTTTCTTTCTGCAGGGTGACATTTTTATTATCCCTACTTTTTGTCCCTACTTTAGGTAGTCCCTCACATTGCAAAGAAGTGGTAAGATAGTATAGTATAGATTGTATCATTAATGGGCACCTTTATGCTCATCTGTCCTCATTTTGGAAATGAAACAATGCCTCCCACATCTAAAACCACTCACTGAATAAGATGAAAACAACACTAGGGACAATAAAAAGACATTTTGGCAAGTTCTTTCTCGCACAGCTGAATGAGCTGATATTTGACTACCACTGCGAAAAAGTACATCACAGAAGAATGAGATAAGTAAAATACCATAGAAAAGATAACAGAGATAGGGCCCAATTCAGTTATAACAGTTGGCAGGGTTAAGGGATGACAATTGTTATAGCTAAAAAAGGCCCTATGTCTGTTACCTTTTCTACCCTGTTTCACCTATTTTTTTCTTCCTCAATGTAGTTTTTAACCTGTACATGGAAAAAGGGCACTGGAAAAAAACACGTAGCGGCATGATTCTACTATTTGGGCAGTGGGTAATTCTGATAGTAGAATCACAGTCATTTTTGCTGATATTTTACTATTACCCAATCAGTTCTGCCTTCCGCCCGCTAAAAACTCCCTCTGCCAATATCTGCCACGCCTTTTACCACAATTAACATTGCGGTCTGTCATGCGCCCATTTTACCACAAGGCCGCCAGCTCTCAAGTTACGTACTTTTTAACGGCACATACAGTTGTACATTAAGAAATATGAAAATACACCTTCCATAGTGATAACCATTCCCACTGGCAAGTTAATGTTTAAGATTAAGAATAGTAAGATGAGATTAAGTTAGAGATTGCTTGTTGAAATTTGCACATTAAGTCATTTTTAATAGAGAACTTTAAGTGCAACACAATTTTATGCACAAATCATGTTATCTTGTATCTCTTTATTTTCCTTTAAGGTTCCCAGACAGGAAAATGTACAATTAAGTTCTGGCTAGAGCACTGAGAAATTACAGCTGTGGATTAGGCTGCCAAGTGTATGTCACTAGAGCTGAAAGAATGTAAGCTAACTTAAAAAAAATGACAACGTGGATGCTTATATAACAGAAGCCTTCCTTCTAGCTTAATAAGTACATTACCATGGTTCTCATTTCATGCTCTTGACAGAACAAGTAGATGATAAAATCAGCTGTATACATTTTGCAGAAGAATATTTAAATCTAAAGGTGAAAAGTAGGTTTGTAGGACAGATCCTTGCAGCAAGTTATGTCCATCAAAATTATTATTCTTTTTTGTTCTTCCTGCAGGATCTTTTTACTGTGCTTGTGTTGTTCATGGAGCCATGTGCAAGAGACAGTTATCTCCTATTTTACTTTTAGGCCTAGTTTACATTATAAATCGCCAGCACACTCCCAAGCCTTGAACACTTTTGTGAGCGCTTTTTAACCTCTTGCCGACCTCCTGACGCCGATGGGCGTGGACGCGGCGCCAGCCCCAGAACCGCTTAAATGCCGATCGTCATAAGGTCCTTGGGGCGTGGTTTGCGGGCGATCGTGCGCGCCAATGCGCGCACATCCCTGCTCTGATGGCTCCGCTCCCCCTTCAGTCTCCCAGCCGTCTTCTATTGCTGTACAGCGCTGCGATCTAACATTTTTTTTCAAAATAGGCATATGTATTTAAAAAATAATAAAATACATATTTATAAAAAAATAAATAAACATCTGGGGGCCATCAGACCTCACCAACAGAAAGCTCTGTTGGTGGGGAGAAAAGGGGCGTCCAACTCACTTGTGTGCTGAGTTGGACGGCCCTGCAGCGAGGCATTAAAGCTGCAGTGGCCTATTAACTGAAAAATGACCTGGTCTTTAGAGGGGTTTAACACAGCAGTCCTCAAGTGGTTAAAACGCTTTTCCTTGTGCTTTCAGAGCGATTTGCACTTTGTTAAAGGAATACTATCGATTCACATATTTGTTTCAATTGACACAGGAATTGTTTGGAAAGTGCTGCTAAGTACTGGTGTATACATTTTAGTAGCAACATCTTTGTTTACTGTTATCAAAATACTTTCAAACTTTACTGACGCCAAAACTGACGGCAGACTGAGCCATGAGGAGGGGTGAAATTCCCCTCACACTTGATCAGTTACCTCTATGTGTAACTCTGTGTGTGACAGAGAGAGAGAGAGAGCTTCCAACAGCTGCAGATCCTGTGTCCTGTGTTTCTGACTGAAGTGTCTGAAGAGAGCAGAGGAAATGTAACTAATTGTCACAGCTTTTCATACTGTTTTTGCTTTCAGAGTTTGATATGTTTGATATTTGCTTTCTGTAGTCTGATATGCAACTCTGGCTGTGCATTGAAGCAGACACCCCTTCTGCAATTAATTTATCCCAATATAGCTAAATCCTACCCTCAATAAATTACAGCTTTTGCCTCTGATATTTAACATGAAAAGTAGGAAAATGTTTACACAGCTACTTAGACATTATTTGTACATTGTCATTTTAGAACACTTGGATATTGATAGTATTCCTTTAATTACTTTTCTAAGCGCTTTACAAGCGCTTTTGTTAGGCGATTAGAGATTTTCTTTCTGTATAAAATCAGGAAGTAAACTCTTTGACCTGAAACTCTTACTAATATATATTGTGAGCAAAAGCACTCACCAAATCGTTTTTCAAAGCTCTTTTTCAAGAGCTTTGTGATTTCCCTATACCTTGCATTGCAGCGAAAACGCTCAGGAAATGGTGCAGGACCCGCGTTTGCGATTGGAAAGAAAGCTCATCGCTCACATAGAGCAACATTGCATAAGCGCTTACCAAAATTGTTCATAGTGTGAATAAGACCTTACTTTGCTATTCCCAAGCCTGGCTAAATTAAAATTCAGTATAGGTTAGTTAGTGAAATGAAACTTCATTATAGTTATATTATATCTTAAAAGGATCCAAGCAGCTTTTTGTTTCTGCAGTTTGTCCTGGTTTCTAATAGCTGTAGGAGCTGCCATTTCCCACTCCCTTTCCCTGTGCCCTAATTTATCCAGGGGAAGGTGCAAATTTAATCAAAGCTTTTGTTTGCTCATTGCTACTGCTAATTACAGCAATCCTTAAAAGCCTTCTCTTTCTACAGATTGCAGGACGCTAAAGTACAGTAGAACAATAAAAGCATCTAACAATGTTTTAAAAAGAAGAGGCAGAATGGATTTTTTTAGTAATGAGACTGTTTGCCAGTATGAATTTTTGATGAGCTATCGAGATGCCCTAGGTGCTAAAAAATAGTGCTCAGTTCACTTTAAGGCAAAACTGTGGGTTTTTTTGTTTTGTTTTTTTACAGTAAAGAAATGGGTCCTGAAGTTACAGTAATACAGAGACTGTCATCTTCATTGTCTAATAAGCAAATGCCAGTTGCCTGACCTCTGTGCTGATTCTTTACCTCTAATACTTTAAATCCCACAATGAGCATACAGATCAGATGCTTTGGCTCTTGGCTGATTCCCCTGGATGCATGCTTGCTGCAGGTGTGGGAATCAGAAACAGAGGTAGCGGGAAATAGAGGTAGCTGCTTATGCATTACTCAGAGTACTGGTTCCCTTTAACACCAACTAAAGCCAAAAGCTCAGCATGACAATCAAGAAACTGGCATTGTTTATAATGTAATTGAAGATAGCTGCCTCTGTACTACTCTCACTTTAGGTTCCCTTTAATTTTGTGTTATTTAGTTTGTTTTCAGATATGGGGAATATCTCCTCTCACTTCTTCATGGGCTATCGCTGATTTCACATATTCAGTTCAGATTCCTCACTATTGTAGGCGTTCAGCCAGCTGTCTAATCCAGTGAATTCATGACTTTTTAAAGTCTACTTCCTGGTCACGTGATCCATCCCCGTTTCTATGGTCGTGCGATATGTGCAATCGCCCGGGGCGCTGGATTGTTGCGGCCTGAGGGGGGCACTGTAGCGGTGAGAGCGGGTATAATAGTAATAACTCACCTTCGTTCAGCAGATTAGCCGATCCCACGCTGCTTCAATGTACTTCCTTTCCCTGTCTCAGTAGCAGCGAATCTGTCTCAGTAGCAGCGCCCCCTGTGATGATGTTCCGCATGTCAACACAGGGGGCGCTGTTACTGAGACAGATTCCGGGAAAGGAAGTACATTGAAGCAGCGTGGGATCGGCTATTCTGCTGAAGAAAAAGGTTAGTTATTACTATTATGCCCACTCCCACCACGCTGCAGCACCTACCTACCTATTCTATACTGCAGCACCTACCTACCTACCTAATCTGTACTGCAGCACCTACCTACCTACCTAACCTATACTGCAGCACCTACCTACCGACCTAACCTATACTGCAGCACCTATCTACCTACCTAATCTATACTGCAGCACCTACCTACCTACCTACCTACCTACCTATACTGCAGCACCTACCTACCTACCTAACCTATACTGCAGCACCTACCTACCTAACCTATACTGCAGCACCTACCTACCTATCTAATCTACTGTATACTGCAGCACCTATCTACCTACCTAATCTATACTGCAGCACCTACCTACCTAACCTATACTGCAGCACCTACCTACCTACCTAACCTATACTGCAGCACCTACCTACCTACCTAATCTATACTGCAGCACCTACCTACCTAACCTATACTGCAGCACCTACCTACCTACCTAACCTATACTGCAGCACCTACCTACCTACCTAATCTATACTGCAGCACCTACCTAATCTATACTGCAGCACCTACCTACCTAACCTATACTGCAGCACCTACCTACCTACCTACCTAACCTATACTACAGCACCTACCTACCTAATCTATACTGCAGCACCTACCTACCTACCTAATCTATACTGCAGCATCTACCTACCTACCTACCTAATCTATACTGCAGCACCTACCTAATCTATACTGCAGCACCTACCTACCTACCTAAACTGCAGCACCTA
Source organism: Hyperolius riggenbachi (assembly GCF_040937935.1). Taxonomy (NCBI): domain Eukaryota; kingdom Metazoa; phylum Chordata; class Amphibia; order Anura; family Hyperoliidae; genus Hyperolius; species Hyperolius riggenbachi. Next base: position 245,442,489 of record NC_090649.1, read on the forward strand.
CCTAACCTACACTGCAGTCACTTACCTACCTAACCTATACTGCAGCACCTACTTACCTAACCTATACTGCAGTCACTTACCTACGTAACCTATACAGCAGTTACTTACCTACCTAACCTATACTGCAATCACTTACCTACCTAACCTATACAGCAGTCACTTACCTACCTAACCTATACTGCAGTCACCTACCTATCTAAGCTATACTGCAGGCACCTACCTTTCTAACCTATACTGGCACCTACCTATCTAAGCTATACTGCAGTCACCTTCCTAATAAGCTATACTGCAATCACTTATCTACCTAACCTATACAGCAGTCACTTACCTTCCTAACCTATACTGCAGTCACTTACCTACCTAACCTATACAGCAGGCACCTACTTATCTAAGCTATACTGCAATCACTTACCTACCTAACCTATACTGCAGTCACCTACCTAACCTATACTGGCACCTATCTATCTAAGCTGTACTGCAGTCACCTACCTATCTAACCTGTATAGCAGTCACTTACCTACCTAACCTATACTGCAGTCACCTACCTATCTAACCTATACTGGCACCTACCTATCTATCCTATACAGCAGTCACTTACCTACCTAATCTATACTGCAGTTACCTACCTATCTAACCTATACTGCAGTCGCTTACCTACCTAAACTATACTGCAGTCACCTACCTATATAACTTATACTGCAGTCACCTACCTATCTAACCTATACTGCAGTCACTTACCTACATAACCTATGCAGCAGACACCAACCTATCTAACCTATACTGGGGGCATCTACCTATCTAACCTATACTGCAGTCACTTACCTACCTAACCTATGCAGCAGACACCTACCTATCTAACCTATACTGGGGGCACCTAGCTAATTAACACATACTGGTGGCACCTACGTAGCTAACCTATACTGTGGGCACCTATACCTGGCTCCACGGTGGGGGGGGGGCGATTTTTACAGCCTCGCCCTGGGTGAAATTTAGCCTAGAAACTGCCCTGACATGATCATTAACCACATAGTTACTAACTCATTGATATTTATCATTCGAAACTGGAATGCTGTCTTACTAATTACATGCAACTGATGTAGATACAAGTGATGGATAATCCTTGTATTTCCATGTTAGAAACTCCATATTATAATTATGTTGCAATTATTAAAATTGATTTTTCAGGAATGCAGTCATTTGAGAACTTCCCTTGCCCAACCTTGATCAAAATGAGGGATAAAAAACAGGACAGTGTGCTTTGTCACATATCACTGGAATATCACTTTAAAGCAGTCTCTTAGTGGGCTGATGTAAATCAAACAGGTAGTAAGGATGCATACTATGCAGTCTTATGATTCCATCAGCAGTGCTCACCAGGGATGAGCTTGAATTTTCACCAAAGCCATTGTCGCATCGAAATCAGGAATGGTCGTAGTCAGCCAACTTTGCTACGCTGGAACTACTCGTCATTTTACGCAATTACGCTTCTCCAAACTACGGCTTCGCAATCAAATATTCGCTTTGTATGCATTTCGTAGACTACGTGTTAAAGTACGCAATTACACGTAGTGCGAAGCATAGTGTATGCGGATGCTTATTCCTATGCAGAAAATTTTACGCATTAATTCCTCTGTAAATGCTTAAACAGGAAACTCTTCTATGTGTACATTCCCCTTTACAATGTGTATATTTGTACGCATATAATCGTACACGGAAAAATAGATGCAAGTAACGTATTCATAGTTCACTACGCATACACATGTTAAGTACGCATAGAGGGCGTAAGCTACGCGTAGCAGTACTTCGCTATGCGTAAATTCATAAGCATTGTTTTGAAACTTCACCTTCAAACTACGATGCGTAGATGCGAACTACGATGCGTAAATTCGCACTGGCGTAGTTTGTGCTCATCCTTGATCGAAATTTTAATTTTCATTGGACTCTAAATTTCCACAAAAAATTTAATGGAATGTTTGCAATATACACATTTTTGTGAAAATGAGAACTTTCTTGAAATGTTTTCTCATGCCCACTGACTTAAAAAAATGTATTTTTACATACATGTCCAAGCGTTTTTGTACACATGCAGATCTCTGTATAAATGTGTTTTCTATTGTCCATAGACTTCAATGCATTTGGTGCAAACGAGTTTCCACATGCCCATACATTTTCACAAATATTCTCATTTGCGGCTAAGATGTAATATTTTCATAGAAAGTATGGTGAAACGATAATGGCCATATTTGCCAATTACCAGCACTCACCTACATCAGAAACCAGGCTCTCTTATTCCCCACAGAGTCCCTTGATTTTTATGCATGTCCTCGTTAGTGTTGGTGTTTGATTTTGGTAGCTTGCATTCACGTGCTCATCACAAACTTCAGTTCAGGGATCCACCACCGGGCACCTGTTAGGAAGAGAACTAACCTGATGGTATTGACCACTGTTAGACTGGTCAATATCAGCTTTGGACAGATAGGGTCATTTAGCCCTATTTGTCCACCTTCCCTTAGGTTAGTGGATCCACCGCGGTACCACACTATATAAGACAGCTATCAGATCTCCTCAACTCCACAGTGGAAGAGGGAAGCATCGAAGCCACATGAAGTACAACGTAGACAGCAACCCTGTAACCCTATCCACCCCATGGGTGCTGAAGGTATAACATAGACCGCAACCCTGTAACCCTATCCACCAGCATGGGTGCTGAAGTGTACAACATAGACCGCAACCCTGTAACCCTATCCACCAGCATGGGTGCTGAAGTGTACAACATAGACTGCAACCCTGTAACCCTATCCACCAGCATGGGTGCTGAAGTGTACAACATAGACAGTAAACCTGTAACCTTGTCCACCACCATGTGTGCTGAAGTGTACAACGTAGACAGTAACCCTGTAAACCTATCCACCAGCATGGGTGCTGAAGTGTACAACATAGACTGCAACCCTGTAACCCTATCCACCAGCATGGGTGCTGAAGTGTACAACATAGACAGTAAACCTGTAACCTTGTCCACCACCATGTGTGCTAAAGTGTACAACGTAGACAGTAACCCTGTAACCCTGTCCACCAGCATGGGTGCTGAAGTGTACAACCGAGACAGCAACCCTTTAACCCTATCCACCAGCATGAATGCTGTGCTGAAGTGTACAACGTAGATAGCAACCCCATAACCCTATCCACCAGCATGGGTGCTGAAGTGTACAATGTAGACAGAAACCCTGTAACCCTATCCCCCAGCATGGGTGCTGAAGTGTGTTTTTCAGAATAATTTGGGTTTCTGAATGCAGGATCCTGAATGCAAACACCAACACTATCCCTGCTATGGAAACCAAGCTACATCCCCTAAGGTGTCATTTGATATTGGGATGGCCAGCAGTCGAGGATGAAGTTGAATTGTCATCCCTCTAAATTGCTTGCCATGACTCAGGATTAATATTGTTAATGAAATGGAAAGTGCCTATAAAGGGATAAGGATGCGTTGCTTGTAGTTGCAGCCTTATAACATAATCAGTTTAAGCTTAACCACTTTACCCCCGGCGGTACGAATTTCTCCGTCCCTTTTTCCCCCCCTAAAAAACCAAAGACCGAGAAATCCGTACCTTCCGCGCTACCGCCGCTGTCCGCGCTCCTGCCGCTCATGCGCGCGCTCCCGCCGCTCGTGTGCGCCGCCGCCTGCTCGCCCGGAGATCAATGAACGGGAAAATCCATTCCCGTTCGTTGATCTAAGCCCCAGCAATGATCCGCTGCTTCTATTAGAAACAGCGCGATCATTGTGATTCTCCCAGCCTCCTACTGCTTCCTGTAAGCGTCTGGAAGGATGCTTATAGGTCGCATGTAAACACACTCACTGTGGCCATCTTGTGTCCAAATAGTGAACTACACCCTAAAGCATTTTACACATACAAATACATTGTTTTACTCAATAAATTAACTCAATACCTCCCACACTATAAAAAAAACCATAAATAGTTACCTTAGGGACTGAATTTATGTCAAGAGGGTATAACACTGTTACTTTATAAACTACGGGCTTGTAATTAGGGATGGACGCAAAACTGAAAAAAATGCACCTTTATTTCCAAATAAAATATTGGCGTCAAACATTGTGATAGGGACATAATTTAAACAGTTTTATAACCGGGACAAATGGGCAAATACATTTCATGGGTTTTAATTACAGTTGCATGCATTATTTAAAAACTATGATGGCCGAAAACTGAAAAAAAAATTTTCCCCACATTTTTTCCTATTTTCCCATTAAAACACATTTAGAATAAAATAATTCTTGGCATAATGTCCCCCCTAAAGAAAGTCTAATTGGTGGCGAAAAAAACAAGATATAGTTCATTTCATTGCGATAAGTAATAATAAAGTTATAGACGAATGAATGGATGGAGCGCTGAAAGGTGAAAATTGCTCTGGTGTTCAAGGGGTAAAAACCCTCAGTGGTGAAGTGGTTAAAGGGAACCTGAACTGAAAATTAAGTCAAAATAAACATACACACATCATACTTACCTCTCATGTAGTCTACTCATCAATGTGTTTCTTCTCTCCCATGTCCTGCTTGTCCACTGTGATCGGTGGAATTCTCAGTCCTCCATTTTAAAAATGGCGTAACAGCTTTCTGGTCAGCACACTGTAATATAAACCACTTAAACCATAGGGAAACATGAACATTACCTTGCACATCAGTTGTCCTTTCAGTTATAACTGACAGCAACTGATATATTTCAGTTCTGACAAAATCTTTTCAGAACTGGAAGGAATCTTTGTTAGAATTAAATGGTGAGCTCCTGAGAGGAATGGAGGTAAGGTAAGTATCTAATATTATTTGCAGGTACATCATGTGTGTATCACAATAATTTCAATCAGTTCAGGTTCCCTTTAAATGTGCATTTGTATTATTTTTCTTAAAATCTTATGTTCTATTTTTGGCTACTAAGTACTGTTATTTCAAACACCAAAAGGTTAAAACCACCAGCATTACAACTTATTCATGAAATTATTTTTTACTGCCAAACTCTGAGTTGACTAAGAAGGAGAAGCTAGGATTTCCATTTAGACTAGACCAGTTCCTTCAGACAACATGGGCATGGAAATAATTATGAAAGATAAAATGTTCCAGACTAGGTGACACAGAAAAAAGAAAATTCCCGAATTATTGTTTAACTTTGCACTTTAGTATTTTTGCCATCACTGTAAATCACATATGTGGCATTTTTGGTTTGCATTCCTAAAAGAGAACTCTGGACTAACACACAGAACTACTGTAATTGTGTAAAGTCAATATATTTATCTTTGGTTACAATTTATTTCTTTATACGCTGTTTGGAAAAGAAAGCATGAAGCTTTGGGCAGTATCAGGAAATGAGCCTTGCCTTAGACACACACTGTATGTGGGGGCCCCAAGAAAAATATCACCATTACAGTAAACAAAGTGAGAAAAAATACAGCGGATATCATCCTTATTTCTTTATAAAACTTGAATTTAGCTGTTTGCAGTGCAGTTATTTTGGTTCCAGTAGTGTCTGGGTTGTATGTACACAATGGGATCACCAAGGACAGAACACCTACGCCCTTTGGATGGGAGGCCAGATACAGGACAGGAGCTACTGAATATAATGTTGGGAGGCTTTGTAGCCTGTGATATTTGGATGCTATAATTTCTGACTGGGGAGATTTTTGCTCTTACGATCACTATTATACGTATTGTATTTCACTGATACCTGGTCAGACTGTTATTGAGGCTGTAGTAATATATTTACTATTTTCATAGTAAATCTTCTGCACTGATGTTAAGTCGAGTCTACGTTTTTGATGGTATTGATGCGTGTATTGCTCTGAAAAAGTTTGTAAATGTATACTTGTTCTTGCTTAATAAGGCCTTAAATAGTTAAAAAAAAAACACCACCTAGGCCCCTATTCAATTCACTTTTTCAAGTTTTCTTCTAGGAAATAATTTTTTTTAATCATATGTTTAAAATAACAGAGCAGTTCTCTGCAGCTGAAAATGTACAAAAAAGAAGGTGAAAAAGTACTGTCAAAATAAAGTATTTTCTTGCTTGCTGGTAGCTGGTTTCACACATGGTGCTGCATTTAACTTAACTGCACCATTTCCTGTTTAAATCTGCTGTAGACAGGGTGATTTGCATAGCTCTGTCCCCAGTTCAATGACATGCCCCCTGCTGGATAGGAAGTTTGTCACATCGGTGCATGCAGGCTTCACTGCTACTGTAACAATCTAAATAGATTGTTGCAGTGCTATTAACTATAGTGCAATTGCGTGCCAAGCACTACCGCTCAGCATTGCACTGCAGAGTCTGCATCGCCTCTATGTAGCCAGAAGCACTTCCGTTGCATCGGTAGTGTAGACAGTCTCATAGAGACTAATGTCCATTGTGACAAGCTGCAGCGGGGGAGTGGCAGGGAAGAATACCACAACACACTGAAAGGCGATAAGTGTGAAAGGGGTTTAAAAGTCATTTTATTGGTAAGGTCTAAAAATATCACTTAGAAGAAAACTTAGGGAAAATGTTAATTGAATAAGGACCCTAATCTTTATTATTGTTGCAACTTTGAAATAGTACAGCAAGACGAATGTGAATGCTTGCTTCTAACGCTAACTAGCTTTAGCACTGTTATAAGATACTACAGGGATAGAGGCACCCAAAAAGGTATATAACAAAGTTAAAACCCCAATAAAATATAGAATAAGAGATGGCTTACCTCAAAGATCACACTATGTATTACATTAAAAAAAAGTTGTATTTACACAATGGCTTAAGGCAACAGAAACCTATTTTGCTGTACCCACTTCCTGGTGAAAACCACTTCCTTGGGCCAGTAATCAGCTGAGCTCTGAGTGCGTTAGGAGTCAGAGGCACTTAGAGCTGGGCTCAATGATTATTGGACTGAGGAAGTGGGTACCAACCCGTGAAATGTGTCACAATTGTCTAAAGCCATTGTGTAAATAGAAACTTTTTTAATATTACACTTGGGCCCATATGCAATTCACTTTTTCACCTGAGTCTTCTCCTAGGTGATCATTTCACAACTTGTAAATAAAATGCCTTTTAAACCACCAGCAAGACAATCAATTCTCAAAATTATTTTGATAGCACTTTTTCACCTACTTTTTGGTACTTTTTCCATTGCAAAATGCTAAAAAGTTATTTTAAATCGAAGATTAAAAATTATCTCCTAGGAGAAAACTGAGGAGAAAAAGTGAATTGCATATGCCCCCTAGTGTCATTTTTGAGGTAAGCCATCTCCTAGCCTATATTTTATTGGGCTTTTAAACTTTTTTAATACCATTTTGGGCATCTTTTTCTCTCATGGTTTTTGTTTACGCTCCATTGGAGGGTGTTTTTGATCCCCAAGTCCTGTTGATCATAGGTGGGTAGCCACAACACATTTTTTAAGAGACCAACCATCAGAAGGATTACGAGGTTCGCGAACCAAAAATGTCATGTTCGCTACACCACTACTGGCTTCACCGTGATTAGTAGATTGAGGCACCAGCCACCACCATGCACACCCTCCTCACACAGGTATCAGCATGATCACCTTTTATGACAGCTGCTCACACTCACAGCTGTCATCACCTAATTTCAACAGCAGGGTGGTTCCCTCCCTCCCTATTCATCTACTCTCTCCTCCGTGCCTGTCTCAAATATCCTCGAGAGGATTCAAAGGACATATCATAGTGCATAGAAGCTTCAAAAATCAAAAGAAATTATATTGTGCAAAAGAACAAACAAAATGTGTGTAACTGTGTCTTACTTTTGCATTTTGTGAGTGGAAACAGGGCTGTCATGTTAAAGTAGACCACTTAATCTGTGTCAGACACTACATTAATATAATTTTGCAATTGATTTGGGGTCATCAATCCAGTATACATTTTGTTAAAGTGAATTACACCTAGCAGTTCTACCTGTGCAACATTTTTGCATTATCTATACAAAACATTTTAGGCACCAAAGAAGCCAAGAAAGTACCAAAAATAAGGTGAGAAAAATGACATTGAGGTTCCATTAAAAAACAGTTATTTTGAGTGATTTTTTTTTTCTTGAGATGTGCTAAAAAGTTTTTTTGGAAGACAAGGTCAGTAATAAGTAGGAAAAGAATTCATGAGATAAGCTTTGCGAATAAGCCCTAATGAGTATGAAGCAAAAGTGGTATCCACTGCAAACTCTTTTCTGAATTGACTGTAGCAATCTGGACTTTCAATGTTATTATCATTGTAAATGGAAAGAATTAATCTGCAAAAGCTTTCACAGTCATGACTCATACACAAAACTGGTATTGTATTCAAAACTAAATATTCACACCAAGTTAAGTAAGTGCTTCTGATATATTACATGAATATAAAATTACAGTTTTCACTTCATAAAAGTAATATGCGCCAATGTCCTAGTGTTGAATAGAAACAAAACATTGTAAAGTTTCAGTTCTGTTACAATATACCCAAGTATCTAAAGCATCCAAAGCATTGCAAAGAAAGAATGATAAAGTAATCAAAAAATAACCACGGAACAAAATGTCTTGAAAACTGTAAATCAGCCCTAAATGAATTATCAGGACTGTAGTATTTTAGTGCCAGAATGCTAAAATGTTTTAACTTTGACAATTTCATCATACTATAGTACAAACAACTACATTAACTGAAAGGCACCCAAAAAAAACAACAACTGAAAAGGCTATTCACAATGATGTAGTTAAATTAGCTTAGTTACTTAGTTGCTACACATCTTCTGGTAAGATAACTACAGTAAATGGTTAGTGCTATCAAAGCTACTATCTGCAGAAAGATGGTATGCTCCTTTATTAAGGTCAGATGTGTACCAGATTTCTCCCACAACTCACAAAACATACTGCCAGGTCTGCCTAAACTAACTAAACAAGACACAGAAAATGTGGAGGAAATGTGGTAACGTTCCATGTTCTCTGTTAACCATTCTAGAAATGGAGTCAGCACTATAAAAGAGGCACTATAGTGACAAGTGGTAGAATGCAATTATTTAAGATACCAACTTTAACAGTAATTTTCCTGGTTACAGCATCAGAAACTCTTCCTAAATTTATATATTGCTGCACATTGAATGTAGCTTAGAATTATTAGCTATATGACCCCCCCCCCCCCCCCCCTCCTGAGCATCCTGGGAAACCAAGTATATTTTCTGCTAGGACTAACGATGTTGCCACCTGTGATACATTTTAGAATATAAATCAGGCCAAGGAAAGATTTTAAAATGGGTAAATGCTGGGCAAGTCATTTATAATAAAACTTAAAAAATAAATAAAAAGTTTTTATTTGTTTGTTACATTATTTTCCCTACAGTTCCTCTTTAACATAATTGTAATAATATAAAATATAGTTGTTGTTTTTTTAGAAGCAGTAAAGTGTTGTACCGTGTTAGCCATGAGTAAAAGCAAGACGTTTTGAATCAGGATGATACCATTTATTGGCTAACTTATGGCCCATACTCACGGGCAACCAAACCTGCATGTCGCTAGCACACGGGAGCGTGTGCGCGACAGTTCGGCGACAGCTCGTCGCCACGTCCCTCCGCATACACACTGTGGAAGAGGGACTAGTGGCGCGACGGAAGCTGTCACCGACGTTTTTCCTCCCCGCCGGAAACTCAGTGCGCTGGCTATGGGGTTGCTGTCGCTAGTCCGCATACACACGCGGTTGACCGGTTCAATCGCCTGGCGACATCAGCGACGAGCGAAGGTTTGGGGTGCGTGCCCGTGCAATGCCTCATACTCACGGGCGAACTGTCGCCGCAACACGCGTGTGCCGCGTGTTGCGGCGACAGTTGTAGCCCGTGAGTATGGGCCATTAGAGATGGATAAACAGTGAGCTTTCAACTTATAAAAAGCCTTCGTCGGACTGGTTCCTGAGCAAAACTGAAAAACACAGCTTATATACACTGACATACAGAGGAGAAACATTCTTTAGCAAACATAAATGTAATTAGATGCCTTAACTGTTACTGAGGAGGCTTTCCCAGGCATCCTAACTAAATTGATAAGATCAATAGAATCCTCAACATGACATAAAGCAGACTCTGGTGATGGGGAGACATCGTAAATTCCGAATTCAAATGGTAACTGGCCTGTTTACATGCACCATTAATTCTAAGCTTAAGAGAATTGTGGCATTTAAAGCCAGCACCTGAAAGCAAATAAAATTAATAGTGACAGTGAATTCCATCTTACACAGCATATGGCACAAAAATGAATGAAAAGATAGAAAAATTAAATAATACAAAATATACTGATCTCCCAATACCAACACACTTTTGTTTACCTGGACACAGTTTAAGCAATTTTCGCGTCACTGTATTAATGGGTGGCTTCAAATCGGGAAACATGAGACTAACACAAGAAACTAAGTTTATACATTGGTTCAAAACTGTAGAAGATGGTTTAAACAAGGACTCTAACTTCTTGTGCTGGTACGATGGGTTTTAAATGCCACAATTCTTTTAATTTTAATTTTTCTATCTTTTCATTAATTTTGTGCCATATGCTGTGTAAGATGGAATTCACTGTCACTAATCATTTAATTTGTTTTCAGGTGCTGGCTTTAAATGCCACAATTCTCTAATTGCCCATACTCATGGGCTACAAATGTCGCCGCAACACGTGGCGCGCGTGTGTTGCAGCGACAGGTCGCCCGTGAGTATGCGGCGTTGCACGAGCGCGCACCCCGAACTGTTGCTCGGCGCTGATGTCGCCGGGCGATTAAACCGCTCAATCGCCTGGCGACAGTCGCCGCTGCAACTCCGCCGCAACTGTCGCTAGTCCGCGTGAGTACGCGGACTAGCGACAGCAACAAGATAAGTAACCATTAGGCTTCCGGCGGGGGGAGGCGCAACAGCGACAGCTTCCGCCGCATCAGTTGCCAGGTCCCTCCGCCGTGTGTATGCGGAGGGACCTGGCGACGAGCTGTCGCCGGCCTGTCGCGCACACGCTCACGTGTGCTGGAGACAGGCCAAAAAGTTGCCCGTGAGTATGGGCCATAAAGCTTAGAATTAATGGTGCATGTAAACAGGCCAGTTACCATTTGAATTCAGAATTTACGATGTCTCCCCATCACCAGAGTCTGCTTTATGTCATGTTGAGGATTCTATTGATCTTATCAATTTAGATAGGATGCCTGGGAAAGCCTTCTCAGTAACAGTTAAGGCATCTAATTACATTTATGTTTGCTAAAGAATGTTTCTCCTCTGTATGTCAGTGTATATAAGCTGTGTTTTTCAGTTTTGGTCAGGAACCAGTCCGACGAAGGCTTTTTATAAGTCGAAAGCTCACTGTTTATCCATCTCTAAGTTAGCCAATAAATTGTATCATCCTGATTCAAAACTTCTTGTTTTTTTAGATAAATAGAAAAAATAATGTTTCTTACCAAGCTCCTCCATGTTACCATTTGGAAACTTTTTTTTTATGTAGTGAAAATACTCACCTACCCACACTTATAATAACTAGCAAGGTGTCCAAATAAAAGAGGAAAATGTGGATTGGCAAGGTTACTGATATAAATTCCATGATGCTACATTTTAGTCCACTCTCTAACCATCTTCTTCAGATGCTGCTTTGGTTTGGTCCCATGTTTGTGCCTCAGCACAGTACTGTGCTTCTGAAATAATTTTATGACATCCTGAAGTCCAAAACAGCTGCTTCTGGTTCTGTTTATACTTGAACTGCTGCTTTGGACAGTACTAAATGATATGCTAGCTAGTGACAGAGATTGATATGTTGATGACCCTGGAACATAGCAATCCAGTCATTATTCTGTCATTACTTAGTCATTGCACTGTTTTTAGAAGCTTGGAACTTTAAAAGGAAAGAAGAAAGCAGGTTGTCATATTTGCCAGTTATGAAATCAAAGACAAAGTTTCAAATTATTTGCCCTCAGTGTATCCTTCACTATCGGAGTGCTCACCTTCTAACTGACTCCCTCCTCAAAATTCAGGAGATACTGGCACATTTTATTGATTTCAAATTCTCACCTTCTTTTTTCTCATATGTAGATAAACAAATTTGGAGGATAGAGGGGCCTGGCGTGTTGTGGTCCATGGGGTCCACAAAGAGTCAGACACAACTGGCTGAGATGAATTTTAAGAAGCGTAATAAACCAAGTGGCACACCATCATCATATGTTCCCAGATGCTTGACAAGGATGAATATCCACACCGCCAATATTAATAGCAAACAAAGTCCCAAGAGAGGTCAGCACACCATTATAAATCAATCCAGAATTAGTCAATCAGCTGTCCATCATCAAAGCTGGTGCATAAACTTGAACTATGATTGTCACCGGTAAAAAATCTGGACTTCATCTTTCGCGCAACAGTTTGGGGCTGAGTAGTGTACAGACAATGTTGCTAGGCTACAGCTGAGTGACATGCTTTGTTGCTATGGAGGTGGGACAGTGGCATGGCATGGAACACAATGGAAGGAATTTCAGCTGACGAGATGAGGAAAGGAACAATTCACTAAGATGATCTGTGCTCACGATCTTCCAGCAACATATCTGGTTGGCTGTTCACAGGCTAGATACGGCTTGAAAATATTGCTGTTAGGAAGTTGGTATCAGAATAAAGTGATAAACTGTTACAGAAATTAAAATAGTTTATTAGTAATGACCAGGCCTGCTAATGATCTGGCTCCATATATTAAGATTTTGTTGTGGAGGGATTTGAATATAAATTTTAAGCTGTTGTATGCAGTGCGCATAAGATGCTTCGCCATGTTCATATTATAGTTTTTTCACATTATAGTTTTTTATTGCTCTGGTCTTTTTTAGAATTAAAAGCTAAGCATTGTGGCAGATATATATGAAAAGACCGTTCACGGCATCTCTGTAACTTGCTTTGCTACTCATACTTTAACCATTTAGTGTACGAAACTACAACATGCAGTATATTGTGATAGTTTATGCAAGAGTTACCTGAAGATGGTCTTCCCTTCACCAAGATCTTTCAAAAATATGTTGGACTATACTAACACTTACCCTCAAAGTCTGGCCATCAGGTTTAGACCACTGGCATTTGATATAGCTGGGTTGAGGTGTGGCATAACCAAAAACAGCAGGTGACTAAAAGTCAGTCACATGCAGATCTCTTGAATCAACTCTTTCTTTCACCCCTCACATTAATACTGGTTGTGCACAGATGTGGTGATGGAGAGGTGTATTGTGCTATAGTGGTTAGAGACGTGCAGCTCCATGCATATGGAATTATTCATACTATATGCACATGGTTCACAGGTGACGACAAAGTGACTTTTGGCATATAAGTTTCCCATCCCAAGGGGCCCGAGGATAACCACAACATAGCAAATACAAGTGAACTTTTTAACTGCCTAGCAAGATTGGGGCATAAGAGCATGGTGGAACAGTGTTTTCTAGTTGTTTTTAAAGGTGTGTGTATGCTATTGTGTAGCTTGTAATATATTGTTCGATTAGCATATGCTTTAATACATTTTGTACAGTTCCTATCCCAGTTACATTTAACCACTCTGCAACCGCTTAACTCAGAATTGTGGCTGCAGAGTTGATCCCCCTGGACCGCCTAACGCAGAATTGTGTCATCTTGCAATGCGCGAGATTTGCAGGGAACAAGCGCTCACTCAAGCGCCATTCCCTGCAGGGGAAGAGCGGCCGTAGCAGTAAGCCTGCCAGCCCAGGAGCGTGGCTAGCAGGTTTCCGATCATAGATACAGAGATAATTAAATATAAACAGCACTGCAATCTCCCACAGTTCTGTACAAGTGACAGCCTTGTCACTTCACTGTCCCTCAGATGGCCACACAATCTAATCCCTGCCGATCGCCATCTAGGAACAATTTGGAAGAGGAGGGAGGATTAAAGTAAATAGGGCCTTTTTTTAAAAAAAAAATGTTAATGAATCATAAAAAAAATCTAAAGATAGCAGGAGCGATCAGAGACCCCCAAAAGAATGTCCTGTTAAGGACAAGAAGAGGAGGTAAGACTCATTTGTGTGCTAAGTTGTATGCAGCTGCACAGCACTGATTTGTGAAAAATGGCCTGAACACTAGGGGGGTGTAAGCCTGTGGTCTTATAGAGGTTAAAATTAGCCAATAAATGTCATGATGTGGATTCAGGACTTTCTTCCTCCAAATGAAATAGAGAACAAACTCATTACAAGTTTCCTTTTATATGTAAGAGAGCCCACACCAAGCAAATTCTAAATTACCCAAACCTACTCCCACATACAAATAGACAGGGTATAGCATTCCCTTAGGTACAGTCAATACTATTCATTTGAAAGATACGTTTATTGCTATAATAATCTGTCACTCTTAGACAACAAGCTGTCTCCTCTGCAATACATACACAGCTGTGTTTATATAGTTCAGCCATTATATATGTAAATATAAAAGATATACATATATATACAGACTGTATATCCTTTGATATTTCTATCTTCATATACTTACAGGTCAGCGCACTTATAAAAGACTGCCATGCTTCATTTTACATTGATCTTAAACCTTACGACTATCATGCTTTGATATAAACAAGCATAGTTTATGACTTATTCTAGACAAATATATATATTTAAGAAAATGTTGCTCCTAAAAAAAATAAAACATTCTTAATCAGTCATTTAAAGTAAAGTAACAAAGGAATGTCTTATCTAGCCACCAGCAATTATATCCATATTGAATAGGTTGGCACAAAGCAACACAGTTAAACAATCTTTCATAGAGTTGGCAAGTTAGAATTTCTGGTCCATGAAAATATATGGCCCAGGATCTGAATCAGTTTAAACACACTTGTAGTATTGCATAGATATTATATAAGGAGAAAAGGTTTGTGATTTGCAGTACTTGGTATGAAAAGGCGGCTCCAATAAACTTCATCAGGTCTCCAAAGACATGCAAAATTTCTGCTTATTCTAGAACAGGGATATCAGGTATATCGGACTCCAGTCCTCAAGGACGGAGGTTCTCACACATTTTTGGTACAGCGCAAATGAATTGTTGCGACTGAATCAGGAAAGGCGTGGTCCATCAAATAGAACATGATTCTCCATTTCTTAGTCCATCCTACACATTGGCATGGCTATGGCCCCTGAGGACCGGTGTTCAGCACCTGTGTTCTAGAATCTAGATATTCCTTACTTATGTCATACAGCTCATTTTATAACCTCTGTATAAATGCAGAGATTAGAATATAATCAAATAGGATCAAGGAGATGGGTTCCCTCAACTGGACCCTTGTCAAATCATTTTTATTTATTTATTTATTGTATTTATAAAGCACCAACATATTACCCAGTGCTGGACATTAGTTTAGGTTACAGACAATATTTAGGGGTGACATACAGCAATATGACAATACAGGAATACAAGAAAAACCAGATCATGCAGCTCAGTATGAGTACAAGGTAATGCTTAGTCAGTCACGGAATGGGAGCATGGAGATTAGACAAGTTTGGTTCACTCAAATGCATAGCATGGGTGCACAGTAATGGAGGTGCATGATCAGGTAGGACACAAAAGGAGGAGGATCCTGCCCCCTGGCTTACAATGTAGCGGGAGAGGTAGGGACACGAAAGGTAGGGATCCAGAGTTCAGCTGTGGGTTTGGAAAACTTGTGAGGGCTGGTAGGCCAGAGTGAAAAGGTGAGTTTTGAGGGCCTTCTTGAAGATGTTGAAGGACTTTCTCTTTTTATTAGGAAGGGTGAAGAGCTGACACATGGTCTATAGGGGTGATATGAAGGGGGGGGGGAGGGGGGATTACAGGAAAACTACAGGAAAACTATAATTAGCAATAGCTTTCTAGAATCAATACAGTATTACTTTCATAAGGTACAATTTTTTTTTTAAAGAAGGAAGATATTGATAGTGTTGTTGCAGTGTCCATAAAGTGTAAACAAGTTCAGTATGAGAAGGGGCAACATCAGAATAGGACAGTCAATGTTTTGAAGAAACTTATATACACCTGCAAGGAAGAAGCATAGCTACATCTAAAATGGGCATCTCTCAAGCTAGTGCTAATGATGCTGGTCTTGCTGTCATTATGCTAGATGTAATGTAAGAGAATCTTTAGTAGTTACATGGCTTTAGTTACATGCAAAATCATAAGTTCGCTATTCAGCCACAAGAAATTAAAAAAAAAAAATAGGGATAATAAAGCTTGCAGTGTAGTACTTGTGTTTCCTTACTTTTTCAGTTGTACATTTTTGTTTGTTTGGGTGGGACCATCATCCAATTCCTCAACAAGCTCTAGCTCTATAAGTGACTAGTAGGCTGTTTACGTAGTAGTGAGAGGTCTCTAAGGTCAAATAGTCAAAGACTAGCTGACAGAATTTCCAGACTGGTGATGTGCTTCTGCATACTAGCTATTTCTGTTATATGAATCTTTAATAATACCACAGCAGTACAGTCATGTTTATGTTATGTCTGAATAAACACCTCTGCACAAAATGTAGATACAGAGGTTCTCATTGTTACTCAAGAAGAAGCAGTAAAGTGTGTATAAATATATATCTTTGTGTGAACCTGTCTCTAATTGTTACAAGAAATGTAGAGCCAAATAAATATATATATAAAAAATAGCCATGGGTATAGCATGAATATGATTTGAAAAAGAAAGAGCATCCCTGAACCACCACTAACCAATAATTGTCAGAAAATATCAAAGATCTTTATCAGGCACTTGTCCCTCAATAAAACCGATTAAAACACACAACAGCAAGCAGCAAACAGATATTAGAGAACACAGCATTGCAAATCAATAATAAATCCAAATTAATAAATAGGCTAGATCAACCTGAGGGGAATGCCTGGATAGACAAATCCTGCTACCATGAACATACCAAAACATCAGGTCCCTAAAGGAATGCTGAAGCAAAACCTGTGTATCTGTTATGAGTAGTGATGTAGCGAACATTAAATTAACTGCCATAGACTTCAATGGGCAGGTGAACTTTAAAACCTATAGGAACTGTTTCTGGCCACAAAAGTGATGGAAAATTTTTTAAAGGGGCCTAACACCTGGACAGTGGCATGCCGTAGGGGAATCCATGGCAAAGTCCCACCAAAATTATGCAAAGTCGTGTTTTAATCTCTAAGGGGCAGAAATCACAGTACATTCCTAAATTTGCGGAATTAAGTGCTTTAAAACGTCCGGCATACGTACACAGCGATAAGGTAATGTGAGGGTTAGGCCCGGTTCACAAACAAAACAGACCAAACGCCACGTTTAACGCACCGCAAACAACCACAAACCAGCTTTAGTGAAAACACCAGGTGAGCAAATTATTGTTTTTACTAGTTGACACTTCCAGGACATAAATGTTAGTCCTCTTGTTGGCAATCTTTGTGTAGTGGGGTGTAGTGGCCACCGTGCTAGTGCGCATGTCACAGGAGTGCAGGCAATTGCTGTTTTCCAGCTCCTATGGTCGGGCTGAGGTATTTCAATAACAGTCCAAAGCAGTCCAAAACAATCATCCATGCCATGATAGATTTGAGTGAAAATTTCAAGCATCTGCTTTTAATCTGTAATTATGTGAAACCAGGCCAAAAGAACATGTGATCTACAATACTGGTCACATGATGGAGGTTGTTAAAAGACGATACCGTTTTCAATAAGAGATTGGTGGCATTTGGTAGATTTCACATGTGCCCCATTCATACAGTCATATGAATTATAATGATGTTCTCTTCTATAGAAGGTATAGCAGAATCATGCATACTGAAAACAAATATCTGCGAAATATACAATGCTTTAAAGGGACACTTAAGTCAAAAAAAAAAAAAGAGTTTTACTCACCTGGTGCTTCCAATAGCCCCCTGCAGCTGTCCGGTGCCCTCGCCGTCTCCCTCCGATCCTCCTGGCCCCGCCGGCAGCCACTTCCTGTTTCGGTGACAGGAGCTGACAGGCTGGGGACGCGAGTGATTCTTCGCGTTCCTGGCCACAATAGCGCCATCTATGCTGCTATAGCATATATCATATACCATATAGCAGCATAGAGGGTGCTAATGTGTCTGGAAACGCGAAGAATCACTCGCGTCCCCAGCCTGTCAGCTCCTGTCACCGAAACAGGAAGTGGCTGCCGGCGGGGCCAGGAGGATCGGAGGGAGACGGCGAGGGCACCGGACAGCTGCAGAGGGCTATTGGAAGCCCTAGGTGAGTAAAACTCATTTTTTTTGTTTGACTTAAGTGTCCCTTTAAGTGATGGTCTCAGAAGACTTTCTATATATTATTGAATGTCTTAAAATCTGGCCTATAAACTAGAAGCTAGGCTTTTTCAAAGCTGAGAAATATAAATTTAGCATACTGTAATTATGACCATGTCTAGTTAAAAAAAAATACTTTTCAGACTTTCTGTGAAGTCATTTTTGTTCAATGAAATAGCACCTGAATGAGGATCTTGTTTCACTTGTCTATTCAAACTTCAAACTCGGAGGGCGTGGCTATGCACGCATACTGAGCGGTCGCTAGTTCTCGGAGCTCCTGATCTCCTCTCGTCTACCCGGCTTAAAATCCTATTTTTCACCCTCTATAATACCCTGCCAGCCGGCGGAACAACCCCTGATACCGGTGAGGTGATTATGCCGAAGGGAGGTGCCGGTGCGGACCAGCCGGAGAGGAAGCAAAAAACAGCTAAGTCACGCGGCATTCAAACCAGCGCCATCTTGCCTTCAGCTAAAGTGAAGGCCACACAAACTCCAGCCCCGATGGCGGCAGATGAGCAACCCGACCTCACTCAACTCATGGCGGCCATTACAGCATGTAAAGACCTAATCAGCTCTACGAGCGACACTTTGGGCACTAAAATTGACTACTTACAATCTCAGATGACGACTCTGCGCCAAGATGTCTCTAACATCCGAAACAGGCTAACTCAAGCGGAGCAGCGCATAAGTGACATCGAGGACTCTAGTGTCACACAGAAGGCGACCACAGCCGACCTGGTGAAAAAAGTTAAGCGTCTGGAAGACAGGATCGAAGATTCCGAAAACCGCAACAGGCGCAGTAACATACGCATAATGGGCCTCCCTGAGGGCAGTGAGGGAGACGAGCCAGTGTCCTTTACCACAACCCTGCTTAGACGCCTCATGCCTGAGGCCCTCTTCTCCTCGTGCTTTGTGGTGGAGCGGGCGCACCGCATACCGTCTAAACCTCTACCTCCAGGCTCTCCTGCTCGACCCTTCATATTCAAACTTCTCAATTTCCAGGACAGAGATGCGGTCCTCCGCGAAGCCAGGAAATTACAAGATATCCTCTATGAAAACACCCGCTTGATGTTCTTCCCGGACTTCGCACCGGAGACTCAGAAGCGTAGGAAAACCTTTGAGTCGGTGAAACCTCGGCTCCGCAAGAAAGGCATACCCTATGCCATGCTCTTTCCGGCACGTCTGAGAGTGCAAGACGGGGAAACCACCCGCTTTTTCAACACCCCTGAGGCCGTTTCGACCTGGCTGGATACCCTTCCTGCCTGATGCGGGCGAACGTGTGCTGCAGTTTGCTTCTCCGGCTTGTCGGCCTAGGTTCACCCACGACTACCTAACACCTGATGGGGTCGCAGTGAGTACTGTATGCAAGGCTACCACCCTTTGATTCCCCGTTCCCAGGGCCTAGTACATTGACTAATCCTCTCCGAATTCCAGCCTCTGGACGGACTTGAACACTTGCCACCTTACGTGTACATTCCCTGACCCCCTCCTTGCACCACTGCAACCCCCCCCCTCCCTCACCGGCCGAAATGCTTGCTTTCCCAAGGAGTGAAGGAGTGAAGACGTCCGAGGTCTATCCCCCACTTCTTACCGCCGCCTTTAGTTAACGGCCAGTCTGCACCCTTGGAAGTGCAAAGCTACCTAAGTATAGCTTAGTTAGGGGCCAAAGCTTCAGCTAGTTAGAAGGTTGAGGCAGGGTGGGATAGGGTTTCGGGAAATGAAGATGATCTTCAGATCTTCATGGGCTGTATATATTATGTTTATTGTATATGTGTGTGTATGTCCCTTTTACTGCAGCAGCTCAGAGCACCCAGGGTTTTTCCCTCCCCAAAGGTTTAAACTTTACTTGGTACAAAGGTTCCCTACTTGTATGCAATGTCTCTGATCTCCGCTGAACTAAAGGTGATCCTGTGGAATGTCAGAGGTCTCAATGACAAGATAAAAAGAGCTCTTGTCTTCTCTTTTATGCGTAATTATCAACCAGACATTACTGTCCTTCTGGAGACTCACCTCACCGGCAGTAAGGTATTGTCATTAAAAAAACCCTTCATTTCTGCATACTACTCCTCTACCTTTTCAAATTACGCACGCGGTGTATCCATTTTAATTCACAAAAAGTGCCCTTTTCAATTACTCCACCTTAAAATAGACACTTTCGGCAGGTACGTAATAATACATGCCGTGGTACACGGCATGGAGATGAACATAGTAGGGTTATACCTCCCACCCCCTGCTGACATTCAGATTCTCCAAGATATACTGGAGCACATTAACAAATGGCCCTCATGCAAGACCTTGCTATGCGGAGATTTTAATATGGTGATTTCTCCCCGGAAGGACAGATTGTCACCCTCTAACAGGGACTCACTAATACTGAAACACTGGATTGAGTCTCTTGGCCTGGTGGATATCTGGAGGGAGAGATTTCCTGATGAAGGCGGCTATACATGCCATTCCACTACGCACCAAACTCTTTCTCGAATTGACATGTTCCTCTCTTCTCCTGACCTGGCTCCCGGGGTGTCTGGTCTCAGGCTCCTCCCTAGGGGTGTCTCGGATCACGCCCCCCTGGAGCTAGCAATTAGAACGGAGAACTTTCAATCCAGACCCGTCTGGAGGCTCTCTCCCAGGTGGCTAAACAGCATGTTCGTGGAAGAAGTGATTAGGGTTCCCCTTCAGAAATATTGGCATGAAAACGAGACATCCGCCACATTGAGTGTGGTGTGGGATGCATACAAGGCCGTCGTGAGAGGCTCTTTTACTGCAGGCATCAAGTACGCAAGAGATCAAACTAGAATGTTGCTCACTAACGCGGAAGAGGCTGCCAAAAAGGCGGAGACAACCCATATCTCTACCCAAACCTCAGAATCCTACTCTGCATGGCAACTAGCTCTCTCCGCCCTTAAATTTAGACAAGTTAACAGTGCGCAATCAGCTCTTAAGCTTAAAACAGTCCGCATTTATGAACAAGGGGATAGCACGGGTAGGTTACTAGCGCACCTCATAGGTCAGGAAAGATTTATCCCACATATATCTACTATTCTTGACCATAACGACCAACCTGTCCATGATGCTCTGGCAATAAATCAGCTCTTCAGGGAATACTACACGGCCTTGTATGCATCCTCTGCTCATTACTCAGATGCTATGCTATCCGAATTCTTAAATGGTATCCATTTCCCTCAATTATCTCCCTCTGAGAGGGAATATCTGGATGGGGACATCTCCAGGGAGGAGCTAGATGCTGCCCTGGATCTAATGCCAGCAAATAAATCCCCTGGCACAGACGGCCTCCCTTTGGAGTTCTTTAAAAAAAATAGGGGCATACTTTCTCCCCGCCTACTCCAGGTGTTTCACCTCCCACACTCAGGTAAACCTTTACCAAACTCAATGGCTGAAGCGCTGATAGTTATAATCCCTAAACCAGGAAAGGACCTTACCAAATGCTCGTCGTACAGACCTATCTCGCTCCTAAACACAGACTATAAACTACTAGCCAAGATACTGTCTGTTAGAGTGAATAGGGTCTTATCGACCTTAATTCATCCAGATCAGTCTGGTTTCGTTCCTGGGAAGGGCACTGACATAAACATCAGACGACTAATGACAAATCTTAGTATACAACACGACAATTGCGGCTCGAGAGTGATTGCGTCCCTCGACGCTGAAAAAGCGTTCGATTCAGTAGAATGGACGTTTCTTTTTGAAGTACTTCGACGCTTTGGTTTTGGGCCTAAGTTCATTAAATGGATTCAGGCACTATACCTTTCCCCATCGGCCAGGGTCAAAACCGGCCTACATGTTTCAAACACTTTTAACTTAGGCAGGGGAACGAGGCAGGGTTGCCCCCTGTCCCCCTCCCTCTTTGCACTAGCAATAGAGCCCCTGGCTATCCAGATTAGAGCTGACAGCGCGATTAAAGGCCTGAGAGTTGGTGATATACAAGAAAAAATCTCCCTCTATGCTGATGACCTTCTTCTTTATTTAAACGATCCTGGCCCCTCCCTTGAGATGTCCCTTGAAGTCATACAAGAATTTGGCCGTTTCTCAGGCCTACAGATCAATTGGTCTAAGTCTCTTGTCCTTCCTATTGACCCGGCTCCCCCTCCTCCTGGTAAGCAATCCCATCTAGCATGGGTATCTGAAATAAAATATTTGGGGATTAGGTTCACCACTAATGTCCTAGATTTTCAAAAGCTAAACCTAACTCCTGCCCTGACAACCCTTAGGGATAAATGCAAGGCGTGGCGTAACCTCCCGCTTACCCTAATCGGCAGGGCAAATGCAATAAAGATGAATCTTCTCCCTAAATTTACCTACATATTTCGTAACTCCCCAGTCACTATTCCGAACAAATTGTTTAAAGAAATAGATACCTCTGTTATATCTTGCCTTTGGGATGCCAAAACCCCTAGAATTGCACTTAAAACCTTGCAGCTGCCAAAGGAGGCGGGTGGGATAGGCCTTCCGGTATTCAAATTTTATTACTGGGCTGCAATACTAGTAACTGCCAGGTGGTGGTTCTCCCGCTCTCTGGATAATCCCGCCACGGCTCTCGAGGCAGCAGTCCTGGGTTCACACACGGCCCTTGCCAGTTTACCCTATAGAGGCACCAAATGCTCCCCCAAGCTTACACACTCAATGAAAACTGTAATCCTAGTCTGGGACGCAGTCAAAAAATTCCAGTCCTCTCCAGGCCAGGTGTCCCCGTATCTGCCCCTCTGGAACAATACTTCCCTCCCTCATTTTGCCTTAATACCTGACCCTTCGGTCTGGGCTAACAGAGGTATCTATAGACTCAAAGATCTACTAGAACATAACCAGTTATTAACCTTCGACCAACTCAAATCCCAGTACCAACTTACAAACAAATACTTTTTCAGGTACCTTCAGTTACGCCACGCCTTTCATGCCCAATTCCCAACTTCTGATTCCCCAATGCTGGTTTCCACCTTCCCACTAGAATATAAGACGGCCCTCAAAGAACTCCCAAAGGCCTTATCTACTCTATACAAAACTATCCTCCCTGTCTCCTCCCCCTCCATGTCTAAGCTATATGACAAATGGAAAACTGACATCCCGGACCTAGAACTGCCTGAATGGGACGAAACTGTTCAGAGTACGTTCAGCTACTGTATCTCTGCCAGGAACAAAATGATAGCACTTAAGCTTCTCCACAGGGCGTACATTTCCCCAGCCAAACTCCGCTATTATAATGCTCAAGCTCCTTCCTCCTGTGCAAGATGCGGAATGTTGGATGCTGGCTTTATGCACGTACTGTGGTCCTGTCCCAGCCTAACATGCTTCTGGTCAGAAATGGGCCAATGGATTCACAAATTATTCCCAAGGGCCTATGTCCCCCCCAACCCTAAACATTTTATATTGGGAGTAATCAATGACCACATTAAAGCAGTCCCTAAACAAATCCTATATCGCAGTCTCCTCTTTTACGCTAAAAAACTTATTACTCTCCATTGGAATCAATCTAAACCACCCTCAATCTCTGAATGGCACACTTATGTTAACAAAGAACTCCTTATCCTCAGAGAGGTATACGAAAAAAGAGGTGCCAACAAAAAATTTGAGAAAATCTGGTTCCGCTGGTTGGCAGCTAATGAGATTGACTTCAGTTGAGGGTTTCTTCTTCTTTTCAGGATTTATCTTTACCAAGCTCGGACTCCTTCCTAAAATCCTTACATGGGGGGGTAGCTCTGCTCTGCTGCAGCTGTTATGTTATGGTATGTGTATTTGTATAATCTGTTCTAAGCCGACTGTTTCGGCTTTGTTGTAATAATATAAAATAACAATAAAAAACTATCTTTAAAAAAAAAAAAACTTCAAACTCGGCGACAGATTGATTACTTTTCAATCTCAAGACTGGCCTATTTTAACAACTGCTCTTTATAGACCTCTGAACAGGAGAAAAAGACGATGGAGAATATGCGAAAGATAAATATCTCATTCATCCTTTCAGTTATCTGCTGATGTAACTTAAATATTTGAAGTACCTTCGAGTTCAAAGCTGCTAATGTGTCGTGCCCCTAAATGACAAATATAACACTCTTAAAACAGCATAAAACTGTCTTTCTTAAAAAGCTTCAGGCACCTCTGAAGGAAATACTATACTAACGCTCGGCCTTGCAGGCATTTCCTTCCCATGTGCTTCTTGTGAATGGCTCTTTGTGCTCAGCTCTTCTCTTCAGTGCTACTTATGATTTTGACATCCAGAAAACAGCAGTCAGTGAACAGAAGCTGTTTTCAGAAGCTTATTGATGGGAGGGAACATTCCTTTTTTTCTGATTTTCTGGCAATCTGCCGCTACAGACTGCCAAAAAAAATGATATCAATGTTGCTCATCTGATAACTATTTTTTGCTTACAGTATGAGATCATTATCGAAAAATGTGTATTTATGGATAGACATTTTATATACCTGGATTTTATATTCACTAAACTATATATTTTTTTACACTGTTACATTTTGAAGTTGAGAATAGAAATATTGATGATTTGATTGTTGAGAACTGTTTATGCAGGTTCAGCCTCCAGGTTGTCTTCATCCTGTCTTCACTACTTCATATATCTATATTTAACTTCCTACTCCTGATCTATCCCTGTCCCTGTCATTTCTAATGGTCAGCAATTTCTTTATAAATGTCTGTAAGGGATCTATAGTTTAACTTTTAACTTTAACCTGGAGAAAATGGAGCTAATATTTATTTTCCATTTCATCTACCATTCTCTAATATCCTTCTGTCTGTTAATGGTATCATGTTAATCTTAACTCAAATCACTCCTTTAGCTCAGGACATCTCCCAGTCCTCTTTTTTCATCTGTACAACATTTGCAACAAACATCCCTTCCTAACTCAAGAGATTGGTGCACTGCATGCCCTTATTATTTCTTAGCAAGACTACTGCAACTTAATGCTAGGTGCACACGATGCAAATTTCTGACAGATTTATGGTCAAATCGGTTATTTCCAACTTGTCTGATCTGATTTTTGATTAATTTTCCAATCACTTCTATAAAAAATCGATCAGAAAATTGATTGGAAATCTGTCAAAAAATTGCATTGTGTGTACCTAGCATCGGTTTTCCCTTCACTAATCTCATCTCTATGATTAATTTTGAAAGTTATTGATAGTGGAATGATTCTCACCACTCCTTACCTACTACCCCAGATATTGAATTTCTGGGCTGCGCAACACCACAAAGCGCTTTTTGATTCGTCAGAGCTGTATTTGCATTTTTTTAAATATGGTCCCATTGAGCTACATTAAAATTACAGTAAAATCACAGCAAAAATCAGTGATTTAAAAGAAATGTAATCACAGGAATTTTGCCGTACTTTTGCAGATTTTTTAATGCACGTCAATGAGAGTGTGTTTGAAAAACCAAACGCAGTATGATTGGATCGAAAAATGTTCTGCAGTGTGTCTCAGACCTATACCCTGCCTGTATCTCATATACTCATACAACCCAGAATATCCACTCTCTGCATCAGTGACCTGCTTGTGTCCTCATCACTTTTAACCAGTTCCAGTTTAGGTTAGGATTATTCATGGGATGGCTTCATTCAGTAGAATTCTCTTTCTTGTCCTATAAAACTTTCCTTCACTTGTGAAATGCTAAAGTGCACCCATCGAAAATCTATCTCTTGAAAAGCACCTAACGACCAATCTCAGTACTGCAACCCTTTACTAGCAATTAGTACTCAACAACTCCAAATGCAGGTACTAGTGCACCCTTTACCCCCCTTATTTGTTAGTCTGATGGGGTAGTGTCATGTTTTTGTGGTTGTTAATAACACATTTGTAATCTACATACTCTATTAATTTATTGTTGCATAATATGTCAGCACAACTTGTGGCAGTTGCAAGCAGAGAGTTGAAAAGAAACAAGTACTTGATCCCGTGCTGATTTTGCCTGTTTGCCCTCTGACTAAAGCCCCATACACACGCATGACTAAAGTCAGATAACGACCACCTCAACCAATAGTTAGGCGTGTGTACAGTAGCCCAAATCTGAACCTCCACTATGCAAGCATTTCGCCCAGTGCATCAACTTGGTCAAGTGACGGACAACCTCATTGAGCATGCCACTTCCATGCCCAGCATGATGTCAAGGATGCATGGTCAACTATAAATCTGACTTTGCATCTGTTCAACCCGACCCTGTTTTACTGCAGGGAAGTTGAAAAGGTCATTCGCCCTGCTTGTTTTATAGTGTAATAAACAGAGTTTGGCTTGTAATTGCAAATATGGCAAAATGATGCAATGTTATAAAAAAAAGCTTTGTACCTGTATCTAAAAATGTAAATATGTGACTATTTTCTTTGCTACTAACGTTCTATTAATTATCAGTACTACACATACAAATCATATAACATCATAAGTTTTTTTCACTTCAGTGTCACTTTAATTCTAATAATTGGCACTAAGATGAATTAAAAAAATGAACGTGAAAATAATAAATATGTGACATGACACCAAATGAGGCAAAATCTCTTTATAATGGATTACAATCACGCAATGCAACCACATTAGCTCCTGCGTCACACCCCCATTACTACTCATAATCCCTTGTCAATCAGAACAAATGTTCAGTATTTTCATTGTATGGATGTGAGGTTCACAGTTTGGGTTTTGCACGTGGCCTATCAAGATGGGTGAAAGTGCCGCCAGTCTTTTCCAGTATTTATTTCATGTTGTAGAGGTCAGAATTGCCAGGAAACAAAAGTTCACAGTTACAGAAGGAGTGCCAAGTCTTGCTAATAGCTCATTTATAAGTGTTTCTATTATACCCGGAGCATGAAAGTTATTACCAAGATCCAACCTGTACAGAAAAAAATGAAAACGTTCACATTACAAAGTATTCTAGCACAAATGGAATCTTCGCAGCATGAAATGCATTTTTCAGATTGTTGCTGCATTGATTACATAGATGCTTTCACTTTGTCTTTTAAGAATTGTCGGCAGCAATTACTCATGTCAAAAATATTATGTCATCTTTCTTTCAACAGAATTATCCAGTTTCAGATATGTGAGAAACATTAGCTCTGTTTGTCTCTGTTAAGTCCATTTTGTCTTGTCATTAATTTCCTTGCTGTCAAACTAGGTTTAAGTTTGATCTTCCATCATATTTTGGATTACTGTTCTCCAGTATACTGATTTATAAAGCTGTTCTCCACTTTTTGCTGTCCAGGTCTATAGCTGTGTGGTCATTTATTGACAACGAATTGCTATCAATATATTTATATTTCTATTGCAACATTTGTGTTACTTGTTTCCTATCATGTTGATCATTTTTGGAAAATCGGTATCTATTATTTTCACATTTTAGGGTGAAGTCTTTTAATGAATGTAAGTAGCCTTCCTCAGCACTGGCAATCAGCAGTCACCCATTATGTTTCTCCTCGAACATTGATTAAAGTTAAGTGGAAGGTTAGGGTTGCAATGGTAAGTATATTTGTTAAGGAGGATTGGTTAAGAATAGGTGGCCGATGGGGAAATTATGTAGAACAGAAATACTGGATTTTTGGCAATTGCATTACCAGTAATCTGAACTCTAATTGTCAGGTGCTGGGCCCTAACATGCCAGTGCCAAATTAAAAACCAAAAAAAAAACAAAAATATCAATAGCAACTCCCAGGGCCCCAATTATGAAAAACAAGTACATTCTAAAATATATTTGCCAAGTTAAAGTGAACCTCCGGACTAAAAATCGACTCAGCAGCACTGAAAAGGCCTGGTGTTTCTTTAACAGTTTCACAGCATCAGAACTTTGTTTCTCTTATACAAGCCTCATTTTTAGCTGCACAGAAGAAAACTGCCCGGGCTTTTCCCCCCTGATGCTGTGCAAAGCATGATGGGATTTCTGATTTTGTTGTTCTCGTTCTGCTGTTTTGGTACATTTTTTTTTTTTTTTTAACATTTTGAATTTGACATCTGAAGCCTAGCGTGTGCAGCTGGGAGGGGTAATCAGGACACAGGACAGTTGGAACTGTGTCTCCTGCTCCTTGTCACCTCCTTTCAACCAAAAAGACGGCTGCCCCCATGACAAAGATGGCAGCCCCCATGAATCACAAACATTTGCCTGTTCTTTTAAAACAGGGTGCGTAAGAGATTATATTACCTATCTATTCTAATTAACATAACTAATGTAACTTGATGACAGTTTGTTTAGGCTGAAGTTCCCCTTTAACCAAAATATGACTGTTTATCACAGCGCCAGTTACTAAAAAATTACACATAGAGCAATATTTTTCAAGCTGATCAAAATATTATAAAAAAATATATATTATATTAAAACATTTACTGTACTATATAGTGCCAGTCTTTGCAGGTGCCAGCACTGGTAATAAGTAGTGTTGGGCGAACATCTAGATGTTCGGGTTCGGGCCGAACAGGCCGAACATGGCCGCGATGTTCGGGTGTTCGAGCCTAACTCCGAACATAATGGAAGTCAATGGGGACCCGAACTTTCGTGTTTTTTAAAGCCTCTTTACATGCTACATACCCCAAATTTACAGGGTATGTGCACCTTGGGAGTGGGTACAAGAGGAAAAAAAATTAGCAAAAAGAGCTTATAGTTTTTGAGAAAATCGATTTTAAAGTTTCAAAGGGAAAACTGTCTTTTAAATGCGGGAAATGTCTGTTTTCTTTGCACAGGTAACATGCTTTTTGTCGGCATGCAGTCATAAATGTAATACAGATGAGAGGTTCCAGGAAAAGGGACCGGTAACGCTAACCCAGCAGCAGCACACGTGATGGAACAGGAGGAGGGCGGCGCAGGAGGAGAAGGCCACGCTTTGAGACACAACAACCCAGGCCTTGCATGCGGACAAGAAGCGTGCGGATAGCAATTTGCTTTTTGTCGGCATGCAGTCATAAATATAATACAGATGAGAGGTTCCAGGAAAAGGGACCGGTAACGCTAACCCAGCAGCAGCACACGTGATGGAACAGGAGGAGGCGCAGGAGGAGAAGGCCACGCTTTGAGACACAACAACCCAGGCCTTGCATGAGGACAAGAAGCGTGCGGATAGCAATTTGCTTTTTGTCGGCATGCAGTCATAAATGTAATACAGATAAGAGGTTCTGTAAAAAGGGACCGGCAACGCTAACCCAGCAGCAGCACACGTGATGGAACAGGAGGAGGCGCAGGAGGAGAAGGCCACGCTTTGAGACACAACAACCCAGGCCTCGCATGAGGACAAGAAGCGTGCAGATAGCAATTTACTTTTTGTCGGCATGCAGTCATAAATGTAATACAGATAAGAGGTTCCGTAAAAAGGTACCGGCAACGCTAACCCAGCAGCAGCACACGTGATGGAACAGGAGGAGGCACAGGAGGAGAAGGCCACGCTTTGAGACACAACAACCCAGGCCTTGCATGCGGACAAGAAGCGTGCGGATAGCAATTTGCTTTTTGTCGGCATGCAGTCATAAATGTAATACAGATGAGAGGTTCCAGGAAAAGGGACCGGTAACGCTAACCCAGCAGCAGCACACGTGATGGAACAGGAGGAGGGCGGCGCAGGAGGAGAAGGCCACGCTTTGAGACACAACAACCCAGGCCTTGCATGAGGACAAGAAGCGTGCGGATAGCAATTTGCTTTTTGTCGGCATGCAGTCATAAATGTAATACAGATAAGAGGTTCCGTAAAAAGGGACCGGCAACGCTAACCCAGCAGCAGCACACGTGATGGAACAGGAGGAGGCGCAGGAGGAGAAGGCCACGCTTTGAGACACAACAACCCAGGCCTTGCATGCGGACAAGAAGCGTGCGGATAGCAATTTGCTTTTTGTCGGCATGCAGTCATAAATGTAATACAGATGAGAGGTTCCAGGAAAAGGGACCGGTAACGCTAACCCAGCAGCAGCAACACACGTGATGGAACAGGAGGAGGCGCAGGAGGAGAAGGCCACGCTTTGAGACACAACAACCCAGGCCTTGCATGCGGACAAGAAGCGTGCGGATAGCAATTTGCTTTTTGTCGGCATGCAGTCATAAATGTAATACAGATGAGAGGTTCCGTAAAAAGGGACCGGCAACGCTAACCCAGCAGCAGCACACATGATGGAACAGGAGGAGGCGCAGGAGGAGAAGGCCACGCTTTTAGGCGCAACCCAGGCCTTGCATGAGGACAAGAAGCGTGCGGATAGCAATTTGCATTTTGGCGCCATGCAGTCATAAATGTAATACAGATGAGAGGTTCAATAAACAGGGACTGGAAACGCTAAACCATCACAGATGTTCATTGTTCATGTTACTTGGTTGGGGTCCGGGAGTTTTGCGTAGTCGCTTCCAATCCAGGATTGATTCATTTTAATTTGAGTCAGACGGTCTGCATTTTCTGTGGAGAGGCGGATACGCCGATCTGTGACGATGCCTCCGGCAGCACTGAAACAGCATTCCGACATAACGCTGGCTGCCCGGCAAGCCAGCACCTCTATTGCGTACATTGCCAGTTCGTGCCAGGTGTCTAGCTTCGATACCCAATAGTTGAAGGGTGCAGATGGATTGTTCAACACAGCTACGCCATCTGACATGTAGTCCTTGACCATCTTCTCCAGGCGATCGGTGTTGGAGGTGGATCTGCACGCTTGCTGTTCTGTGGGCTGCTGCATGGGTGTCAGAAAATTTTCCCACTCCAAGGACACTGCCGATACCATTCCCTTTTAGGCACTAGCTGCGGCTTGTGTTGTTTGCTGCACTCCTGGTCGTCCTGGGTTTGCGGAAGTCAGTCTGTCGGCGTACAACTGGCTAGAGGAGGGGGAGGATGTCAATCTCCTCTCTAAAGTCTCCACAAGGGCCTGCTGGTATTCTTCCATTTTGACCTGTCTGACTCTTTCTTCAAGCAGTTTTGGAACATTGTGTTTGTACCGTGGATCCAGAAGGGTATAAACCCAGTAATTGGTGTTGTCCAGAATGCGCACAATGCGTGGGTCGCGTTCAATGCAGTCTAGCATGAATTGAGCCATGTGTGCCAGAGTCCTGCCAGAATCCTCATCATCCTCTTGTGAGCGTTGTGATAGTTGTTGTGATGCATCATAGTCGTCACCTTCTTCCTGGTCTGCTTCTGCTGACCATTCACGCTGAATTGTGGAAGTCCAACGTGCACCGCTCTGGCCCTCGTCAGTGGTGGCATGAAATTCCTGCTCCAACTCCAGCTGTTCCTCCTCCTCTTCTTCGTCATAGCTGCTGGGGCCAGCGTTTCCTAAAGCAGATGGCCTGATGTTGGTATCATCACGCTGATCGTTTTCTCCTTCAGATTCCCCCAGTTGCATCATGACAGCTGTTTCCTTGATTTTCAACATTGACTTCTTCAGTAAACACAGCAGTGGTATGGTAATGCTGACTGAAGAGTTGTCACTGCTCACAAGCAACGTGGATTGCTCAAAATTTTGGAGGACTTGGCAGAGGTCCAACATGTTGGCCCAATCGGATCCACAGAAGCTTGGCAGCTGTCCGGATGCGCCTCGGTACTGCGCCGTCATGTACTGGACCACTGCACTCTTCTGCTCGCAAAAGCGGGCTAGCATGTGCAGCGTAGAATTCCAGCGCGTAGGGACATCACACAGCAAGCGATGGTGGGGGAGATTGAAGCGCTCCTGCATCTTGGCGAGTGCCCCCGAAGCAGTACTGGAATTTCTACAATGTTTGGCCACTCGTCGCACCTTCAACAGAAGATCGGCCACGCCTGGGTATGTCCTCAGGAACAGCTGAACTACTAGGTTCATCACGTGCGCCAGGCAAGGGATGTGTGTCAGCTTAGCCAACCTAAAAGCGCGAATGAGATTACTCCCATTATCACACACAACCATGCCCGGTTTCAGGTCCAGCGGTGCCAGCCACAAATCCGTCTGTTCCTTTATTCCCCTCCAAATTTCCTCCCCTGTGTGCTGCTTATCCCCAAGGCAGATCAGCTTCAGCAACGCTTGCTGACGCATGCCAACAGCTGTGCTGCACTGCTTCCACTGCTGCTGGGTTAGCGTTTCCGGATGAGGTACAGCTTTGAGATGCGTTGGAAGAGAAGGAGTCAGAGAGGTAGGTGCTGCTGTTGTTATCCAGTGGGAGGGACGGCGGTGCAGCTGTTTGTGGCGTGGGCAACACCCGCGCCGTAGCAGGTGAGGAATCGCTGCCAGGCTCCACAAGGTTCACCCAGTGCGCGGTAAGGGAGATGTATCGACCCTGGCCGAACGCACTCGTCCAGGACAGGTGTCAGTGGTGAGGTGAACCTTGCAGGCAACGGCATTCTTCAAGCTTCGGGTTATTTTGCTGACCACGTGCTCATGCAACTCAGGCACTGCAGAGCGCGCAAAGTGGTAGCGGCTGGGAACCACATAACGTGGGATGGCCACTGACATCATGCCCTTGAAGCTGTTTGTCTCCACCACTCGATATGGCAGCATTTCGCAGGCCAGAACCTTGGCTATGCTGGCTGTTAGTGCCACGGCCCGGGGGTCATTTGCTGGCAATTTCCTCTTGCGCTCAAACATCTCCGAGACAGACAACTGAACCGTAGGGCTGCACACTGAAGGGCTGTTGGTTGTTGTGTTTGATGAAGACTGGGAGACCTCAAGAGCACTATTCCGGAAAGTGACAGTGTCAGCGTCGTCTGATGTTTGTGAGTGTTGTTGTGAACCACGCAATGGCTGGGCTACTGCTGCTGCTGAGGAGGGTCTGGTGGTGAGTCTGGTGACCCCAAGGGAGGCAGTGTTGCTGGTACCCTGTCCTGGCGCCCACAGAGTGGGATGTTTGGATACCATGTGGCGGGTCATGCTGGTGGTGGAGAGGTTGTTAATATTTTTCCCCCTGCTCAGGCGGGTCTTGCACACCTTGCAAATCACCATGGTACCATCCTCACTGCAGTCTTCAAAGAAAGGCCAGACTTTGGAGCACCTGCCTTGCTGGCGATTTCTGTTTGCGCCTCTTTTGCGTCTCACTTGAACTTCCACGCTTGTGGTGCCTGAAATTTCACGCCGCCTACCTTGTGGCACAAGGCGAACTCGTGCAGCAGTGGGTTCTTCAACAGACTCATCTGTGCTGCTGCTACGACGGCAATGTTCTCCTTCACATACAAAATCTGGGTCTCTGTCAACATTGTCCATACCCTCCTCCTCTTCCATCTCCTCAAACTCGTCATATGTGATTGTGGGCCACCACCGTGGAGTAGAGCTCCCCAGAACAACCTCTGCGCAGCTCACTCCAACGTCGTCTTCCAGATCTTCTCGGCCGACCTCCTGCAATTGAAACCCCTCCTGCCCAACTTGCTCTGGGATTTGGGTTTCAAAGTCCTCGGACTCGCCTTGCATTTCAGTGCGCGGTGCATTTCCCACACTAAATGGTTGTGAATCCGGGCACAAAATTTCTGGCTGTTCCATTGACCTTTGAAAGGTGGAAGTGTGTTGGGCTGGGAATAGCTCCTGCGAATACCTCATTGTGTCCTGAGGAAATTCTTCGGACTGGTTATTTGGCAGTTGTGTGCGTGGTGTCGCTGCCGGTTGTGTCAGCTTTGTGCCCACTGGCTCCTTGTAACTGGCTGAGGACTCGGACCTCGTGCGTGATGTGCTGGTGCTGCTTAACCCACTGCTGGACGCTTGAGAGGTCATCCAATTAATTATCTGGTCCTGTTCTTTTGGATTTGTGAGGGTTCATTTCCTGGACAACATGGGCGGTATTGAGTGGGTTTTCTTCGGTGCTCCACTGTGGCCTGTACGTGAACCGTCAGGGGAAACACCTCTTCCCTTGCCCCTCCCTCTTTCACAGGATTTCTTCTTCATTTCACTTATCCTTTAAGTACACGCTGACTGGCAGCAATACAGTGGCAGTACAGAAATGCTATACAGTGGCGGGTGAGCGGTGTACTACTATTCCCAGCAGCGACACAGAGCACAATGCTATACAGTGGTGGGTGAGCGGTGTACTACTATTCCCAGCAGCGACACAGAGCACAGTGCTATACAGTGGTGGGTGAGCAGTGTACTACTGTTCCCAGCAGAGACACAGAGTGGCAGTAAACACAATGCTATATAGTGGTGGCTGAGCGGTGTACTACTGTTCCCAGCAGCGACACAGAGCACAATGCTATACAGTGGTGGGTGAGCGGTGTACTACTGTTCCCAGCAGCGACACAGAGCACAATGCTATACAGTGGTGGGTGAGCGGTGTACTACTATTCCCAGCAGCGACACAGAGCACAATGCTATACAGTGGTGGGTGAGCGGTGTACTACTGTTCCCAGCAGCGACACAGAGCACAATGCTATACAGTGGTGGGTGAGCGGTGTACTACTATTCCCAGCAGCGACACAGAGCACAATGCTATACAGTGGTGGGTGGGTGAGCGGTGTACTACTGTTCCCAGCAGCGACACAGAGCACAATGCTATACAGTGGTGAGTGAGCGGTGTACTACTGTTCCCAGCAGAGACACAGAGTGGCAGTAAACACAATGCTATACAGTGGTGGCTGAGCGGTGTACTACTGTTCCCAGTAGCGACACAGAGCACAATGCTATACAGTGGTGGGTGAGCGGTGTACTACTGTTCCCAGCAGAGACACAGAGTGGCAGTAAACACAATGCTATACAGTGGTGGCTGAGCGGTGTACTACTGTTCCCAGCAGCGACACAGAGCACAATGCTATACAGTGGTGGCTGAGCGGTGTACTACTGTTCCCAGCAGCGACACAGAGCACAATGCTATACAGTGGTGGGTGAGCGGTGTACTACTGTTCCCAGCAGAGACACAGAGTGGCAGTAAACACAATGCTATACAGTGGTGGCTGAGCAGTGTACTACTGTTCCCAGCAGCGACACAGAGCACAATGCTATACAGTGGTGGGTGGGTGAGCGGTGTACTACTGTTCCCAGCAGCGACACAAAGCACAATGCTATACAGTGGTGGGTGAGCGGTGTACTACTGTTCCCAGCAGAGACACAGAGTGGCAGTAAACACAATGCTATACAGTGGTGGGTGAGCGGTGTACTACTGTTCCCAGCAGCGACACAGAGCACAATGCTATACAGTGGTGGGTGAGCGGTGTACTACTGTTCCCAGCAGAGACACAGAGTGGCAGTAAACACAATGCTATACAGTGGAGGCTGAGCGGTGTACTACTGTTCCCAGCAGCGACACAGAGCACAATGCTATACAGTGGTGGGTGAGCGGTGTACTACTGTTCCCAGCAGAGACACAGAGTGGCAGTAAACACAACGCTATATAGTGTGGGTGAGCAGTGTACTACTGTTCCCAGCAGCGACACGACTGGGGGGACCCTGGCTAGCCTGGCTGGAGAGAGAACTACCCTGCCTGCCTACCCAAAGCTAAACCCACAGACAAATGGCGGAGAAATGACGTGGATCGGGTATTTATTTACCCGAACCACGTGACCCGTTCGGCCAATCAGAGCGCGTTCGGGTCCGAACCACGTGACCCGTTCGGCCAATCACAGCGCTAGCCGAACGTTCCCCGAACATCCCATATGGCCGAACTCGAACATCACCCGAACAGGGTGATGTTCTGCAGAACCCGAACAGTGGCGAACACTGTTCGCCCAACACTAGTAATAAGATAATTAACAGAAACCAACAAGAAGCAACAACCAGTATAGGCTGCACACTGCAACATTTGTAAATACATTTTTAGAGTGCAACTAATGGTATACAAAAAATTGCATTTATTGAAAAAAATATTTGCTATCATCAAAATATGAACACGGTGGAACAACCACCAATCCAGATTGCTGTGTCATGAGCGAACACGCCACCCACCCCTACAAACAAACACACCCCTAAAACAGTTTTTTGGACAAGGTGGTCATTTTTGATGTCCCAAAATAAAGTATGAGATAGTTGGCTAGGACTCTTTAAAAATATGTGTCAGGCCTGAAAGAGTCACATCAAATCAAGCTGAATTACAAAAAGTTAACTCATACAGGGACTATCAGCAAAAATATTGTAGCATAACCACCGTGTGCATCAAACCTACATTAAAACCATACACTGTGGTCATATTGGTACATATACTTCCCCATAAACAGGAGGTGTGAGGTAGTCCAGCCAAATAGCTGTGAAAAATACACACAAAATTTTACTCGGGCAATTGACAAAAACACTCACAGAGCTTGGTATTGAAAATACTCTACCAATATGATCACTAAGATATGACTATCTGCTCCCTAATTACATAGATAGAATTTTCCTCAACCCGGGACCTAGGATCTGGAATATAAAGCGTGCTAGCCCTAAAGGAAAAAATAGCCTATTTATATTTATATTTATAAATTGCTTAATGCTGGGTTTTTATATATATGGCAGTTTTCCCAATAGGCCACAGATTTTCATTGGCCCTTTTGCTAGTGTTATCCATTGTAATCCAATAATTTGAAATGGCTCCACTACAAATGTCCAGAACAAGGATAGTGAAAGCGGACCCAAACCAAACATTTTTTTAATTCAAAATATTTAGTTGCACCATTATGACACATACAAAGATAAATAAACACTCCTTCAAGTCTATGAGCATTTCAGTGCATGCTTTTCACCCTTCTCTTTTCATAACTGGGGTTATACAGGTGGCAGCCATTAGCAATTCCTCCTTTGCTGGACAGCTCCTACTCCACCAGTTTGCTGGGTTCAGTCCCGGCAATATGAAAGGAAGGGAGGGGTTCCTCCAATAAATGTAAAATATTTTATATTTGTCATCATGCAGCTGAAAAAAGGCTGCTATTTATTATTATAATTTAGAAAATCTTGTATTTTTAATTTGGGTCCAGTTTAACCGCTTTGTAAACTGCAAGCAAGATTGGTTAACAGCACAGCCCAGAGACCGACAATCTTGATATAGCCTATACTGGTTGTTGCTTCTTGTTGGTTTCTGTTAATGATCAAAATATTAGTCAGGGCCCCAGTAAAGAAAAACAAACAAAACAATGTTTGCCAAGTTGCCTTCCAGTGACTGACGCTGCATGCAACACTTTCTCATGAAAATACACCAACATAGTTCCCTGTCCACATCACAGATTAATTATTTCTCATGTGTGCACTCATTCCACTCAATGGCCTTTTAAAGCTATAAAGCCCATCTAACAATTTAAATATTCACCCATTTTGCCTTTCCGTTTGACTACAATGCTTTCTGTATAAATTCTGCAGAATATTCCACCATAATTCTGATGGAGGCATATTTGGTGATTCTGTTAATTCCAACTGTAAAGCCACTCCAATATTGTTAAACTACAGCTGCTTACAAGAGTTAATCTCCACTACCTCCTCTGCCACTCCCTTGCCTACCTCTGCTATCTTCTCCTTTAAGAGTACCTTGGTACTTCAGCTGCTTTGTTTTTGCAGCTTGGAGCTGAATGGGGAGCCAGTTCCTTTGTCCCCTACCACCTCCATTCCTTCCTATGCTTGGAATGATACTGAATTTGTATTCTTGTGTACTGAGAAACATGTAAAGTTATATACAGGAACAGGATACCATAGACCTACTGAGGCACCTGGAGGCAGTGGGTCCGCTACAAAAGGGGATGATCCTGACTACCATGGAAGAGGAAGCACTGTAAACAAGTGTCCTGCATGAGGATTGCAAGGCAGCTTGCAAACACTTTCTAACCAGTGTCACCTTCCCACTGAATCAGTGATACCTTTCATGAGGTTCCTCCTCATCCACAATTATTTCCTCTTTGTTCAGGAAGTTTACCTGCAAAGGATTAGTAACAGTATGGGAACATACTTCACACTACTATATGCCAACCTTTACATAGCAAAATTAGAAAGTAACTTTTTATCAACTGGTAGTGATGTATGCGAGCAGCTCACCTGCATAGGCGAGCTGTTCGCCGCGAATAGCTATGTGCAGCCTGCCCTGTACTACTTCCGGGTCGCAATGTCCCAGAGTAGTACGCATGCCCTGGCCCGGACACGTTCATTAGTACGCATGCCCTGGCCTGGACATGTTCATTAGTACGCATTCCCTGACCTGGACATGTTCATTAGTACGCATGCCCTGGCCCTGAGGTGCACGTCCTTGATTGTGCGTCTGTGGCCGGGCACACTTTGCGCATGAGTGTGATGTCATGAAGTGTGCCCAGCCACGGACGCGCAATCAAGGAAGAGCACTGCCAGGCCAGGGCATGCTTACTAATGAACACATCCAGGCAAGGGCATGCATACTACTGCATTTCAAGCCGCGTCACGTGACTAGTACTATGCTTCCCCCTTCAACCCGGAAGGAGGAAGAATGGTAGTCACGTGAACACGGCTTGGAACGTGGCATCATACAGTTAGTGGGACCGGTGGCCAGAGGACCATTCAAAGAAGAAAGAGGAAAGAAGCAGGAGGGGGAGGAGGAGGGTAAGTTTAATAGAATTAGACATCCCTCCTATTGCCTCATTTAAGAATTGAGTTTGTGAATTGCATGGGGCCCATGGGGTCAGCTTGCCAAATAAGCCTACAAAATCATATGTAAGTCTCTGTATGTATACTCTTGTATGGTTCTGCTCTAGTTCTCTATTTTGCCTGAAGAAGAAACTTAAAATTTCAAAAGCTTACCCTAAACTATGTACAGTGATTCATGGTATTTTCTGAATCAACATTTGTTGGTTTTGATGTCTGTATATTTGTATACTGTCTTTATGATTTTTTTTAATGATTAATACTTTATTAGTTGTTGTCATCAGTAACACTAACTGGGTATAGCTAGTCAGACACAAATAAAATGACAAATCTGACTTTTAACTGGATGAAGTATACTCTGACTGTAAATTTTTACACACTTCTTTTTTTTTAATTACGGCTGCTTTTTCCCCCCTTTTGCATTGGTATGCAAACTTGTAAAGACAGGCAAAAGTTACCAGCAAAATGTAATAGTCCAGCCTATTTGTTCTTATTTGCACTGCACTGCAGGACAAGAGCACACAGCAATGAACAGTTACAGCAGTTTAGAGAATGAATGTGCTGAGGCGACCAGAGTAGAATGGAGATATCACCCACTAGCGAATCAATAGACTTGCCTGGTCAGTCACTCAGCACCACTGACATGATACAGTTTGCATGCAATGGGAAAAGATCAACACCACCTTGTTTGCAAAAATAGCTCTTTTTGTTCAGACAGAATAGACATAAACATAGCAACATTCCAGAGCTACAGTATATTATAGAGCTCCTTCTTTAAGCTAGTCCATCTGTACATATACTCTTAACCACGCCTTACCAGGTCATAAACAATGGATCCCTAATCTCCCCTAAAACATTCTTCCCAGCTTGGACATGACACTCCCTGCCCCCTTTCACCTGGTTGGTCTACTGCCTTTCAGACATCGCATAGTATTACAGGTCTTTGATTATTACTTACTCACTTCGCCTCCTGGTTTTGCCATAGTGTCTTTCAGATGTTCTGCAGACAAAGTTATCCAGTCTCGCTCTGAATTCTGCTTTCAATTGCCAATATGAAACTTCATACTGAAAACAATGAAAAGTGGGATCCAAAGAAAGGCCTAGACAATTTTGGCAGCCATTAAACAAAGCAGCAGGACCTGGAGAAGAAATTGAGCAGCAGCCAATGACAGGAGACTTAGCAGTGAAACCACGGACTATAGCTATTCCAATACCTCTTCTGCAGGTTTTACCGTACTCACCATTGGGGGCAGAAGGAGGGTGACAACACTGATGGAAAACACCCAAACATAGACTGATATATGTTGTGGCCATTTTTTGGCCAAAAAGGTTTGGTTTATATTTGTGTAAAGACAAAATATTTTCTTAAACTCTATTTATGATACTTATAGATACAGAAAAATAGAAAAATGTACATTACGTAATCCAAAAGTGCTAACACTGACAAAAATGCATGAAACTTTCATAGATAGCATGATATGGAAGAGTGTGTTCTCTAGGAATCAAGTTTCATGTGCAACAGTCTACTTAATACCATGTGTAAGGCACATGAATAGTTTTATATTTGATGATACATACTTTTACATTCAATACATTTATGCTTTTTACAGTAACTGTAATGCGTTGAGAGGAAATTCTATGAGCTTCTACCATTGTTTGAACTGGAGACTGACAAGAAAAATCAATATTATTTTCATCTTGTAAAAGCTGTAATGTTTGAACATGTTTGCAGGGATTGAAGATGGTGAGTGATGGAACTGTCGGTAATAAGACCTGGAAAAGAATTCCCAATATTTACGTTATAAGCTCCAAATAATTAAATGATGACTGTTGAAAGAAATAAGTAGCTAAAAAAATCTTGCTTCATGAAAAGAGAGTGCTCAAAAATATACATGATGCCTGTTAAAACTATCTCAAAGTAATCTGTTCATTGTTTGTGACCACCAACACCTCTCACATACATGTCGGTCTGTGTAAAAAAAATATGTGGCGAATAAAATATATTTGTTAAAAAAAAAGAAAAACTTCCCCAGAGAAAAATGTCTCATCAAACAGCAGATGGCTAAATGAAAAGATCTGTTTCTGTCTCTAGTAGCAGGCCCCTGGAACACAAGCCCAGAATATCTTTTGCCTCCATTGTGCTTTATATCCAGGGCCAGATTGGTTCCTAGAACCATAACTGCTTAGTCTTGCTTAGGGGCTCCACTCTTGAAAGCACCTACTTTCATAGAGTCTCTCCCTATTACTACCTATCTCTAACCACTAGCTAGCATCTTTTCTTTTATAAATTGAAGCAACTACAAGAAAAGGTCAGCAATGTAAAGAGATTTCAATGCAAAAACTGAAGCAACTGCAAGAAATGATCATGATCAGCACTGTAAAGAGATTTTGATGCAAGAACTGAAGCAACTACAAGAAATGATCAGCACTGTAAAGAGATTTCAATGCAAGAACTGAAGCAACAACAAGAACAGGTCAGCACCCAGTTACCATCTGTGCACTAAGGGGAAAGCTAATAGTCTGTGGTTGGTTTCAAGGATAACAGGGGCCAAATGCAATTAACTTTTTCTACCGAGTCTTCTCCTAGGAGATAATTTTTCATCTTCAATTTACAATAACTTTTCAGCACTTTGCAATGAAAAAAGTACCAAAAATAGGTGAAAAAGTACCATCTAAATAAATGTATATATTTTTGATGGTTTAAAGGGCATTTTATTGACAAGCAGTTACTTGCATATGGGCCTAGGTGTGCTATTAATGAGGTTGATTTCATGAGTTGTCTTACCTTATTTATTAACTCACAATTTATCTGTCCTCATCTGTCTGAACTCATGGTTTATTTTCCTTATCTGATTTAGTATTTAACTCTCCTTAATTGACTTAACACACGATTTATCTCTACTTTAGGGCCCGATCCATTTAACTATTCTCCTAAGTTTTCTCCTTGGTGATATTTTAACAATATAAATAAAATGCATTTTAAGCCACCAGCAAGCAAGAAAATATGTTTGACAGTACTTTTTGGTACTTTTTCCATTGCAGTGGGAAAGTTGTTTGAAACCGAAGATGAAAAATTATCTTCTAGGAAAAAACGTAGGAAAAAAGTGATTTGGATCAGGCTCTTTATCTGTTTGTATAATTAGCTCTCCTTGATCCATATGCAATTCACTTTTTTGTCTGAGTATTCTCCTAGGAGATAATTTTTCAACTTATTTGTAAAATCACTTTTCAGCACTTTTGCAATTTAAAAAGTACTGAAATGTAGGTGAAGTAGTAGGTAGTAGTAGGTAGTACTAGTAAAATTATTTGGAGTATTTTCCTGCTTGCTGGTGGTTTAACCTCCCTGGCAGTTCATTTCTTGGTCTTAAAGCGGTACATTTTTTTCAAGAATTTTAGGCATCCAATTCTTAAGTCATAACTCACCGAAATGTGTCAGAATAAATCTCTTGTAGACATCCGTGTATAATAAATGACTAGAACACAATATTTTTGAAATGATTAAATTCATGCATACACTTGCAAACTGTACAAGTAGGTGAAATCTGCTGCACCCTGGAGACTGTCTGGGTGTCACCCTGGACTCCGCACTCTCCTTCACTCCCCACATCCAAAACCTCACAAAGTCCTGCAACTTCCACCTTCGTAACATCTGTAAGATTTGCCCTTACCTGACCTCTGCCACCACCAAACTCCTCATCCATGCCCTCATAATTTCCCGCCTTGACTACTGCAATGCCCTTCTGTGAGGTCTCCCTAGGACTCGCACAGCCCCACTGCAGTCCATCATGAATGCGGCAGCCAGAATTATCCACTGCTCCCATCGCTCCACCATGGCGGATCCCCTCCTTAAATTCCTCCACTGGCTTCCTATCCAGTCCAGAATCAAATTCAAGATACTGTGTCTGACCTACAAATCTGTCCACAAAACCTGTCCAACCTACATTTCCGATCTTACTCAGAGGTACACACCTAGCCGCTCACTCCGCTCTTCCAATGAACTTCGCCTAACCGCCCCCCGCATCACCCAGTCCCATGCACGCCTCCAGGACTTCTCAAGAGCTGCTCCAACACTATGGAACTCCCTACCTCCACCCATTAGGGCAGCCCCCTCCTTCAACATCTTCAAGAAAGCACTCAAAACTCACCTTTTCACTCTGGCCTACTACCCCTCACAAGTGCTCTAAACCCACAGCTGAACTCTGGTCTCCTACCTCTCGTGTCCCTACCTCTCCCTTTAGATTGTAAGCCTTTGGGCAGGGTCCTCCTCCTTTTGTGTCCTACCTG
Organism: Hyperolius riggenbachi; assembly: GCF_040937935.1. NCBI lineage: Eukaryota > Metazoa > Chordata > Amphibia > Anura > Hyperoliidae > Hyperolius > Hyperolius riggenbachi. Next base: position 245,485,403 of record NC_090649.1, read on the forward strand.
ATCATGCACCTCCATTACTGTGAACCCATGCTAGGCATCTGCGTGAACCTAACTTGCCTAATCTCCATATTCCCTCCAGTGACTGACTAAGCATTACCTTATGCTCATACTGTGCTGCATGATCTGGTTTTCTTGTATTCCTATGTCATATTGCTGTATGTCACCCCTAAATATTGTATGTATCCCTATTTATTGTCCAGCGCTGCGTAATATGTTGGCGCTTTATAAATACAATAAATAAATAATAAATAAATAAATAAATAATAGTGCTGGAACAAGGCGACTTTAACCCAAGTAAACAGCAAAGGAAGGAAGGAAGTTCCGCACAAAATCCTATGTAGAATGTAGTCCCAATTTTATTGAAGAATATAAAAGCTGAACAGCCTGGTAGCTGACATGTTTCGGACACGCAGGTCCTTAATCATAGCACATGATTAAGGACATAGGATTTTGTGCGGAACTTCCTTCCTTTGCAAACTGTACAAATAAGGCACCAGACTATACAATATGTACATATATTCCTAATACACCTCCCACATGTGGTATATTTTGAAACAGGGAATGGCACAGAGGGCGACATCACAATCGGGGCAGTAGAAGCGTGATTCCTTTTTGACTTTTTTCCCTTTGCTATCAGTCTTAGGCGGCAGGCAGAGAGTAGTCAAGATCCAGGCAGAGGTTGGTACAGGCGGCAGGCAGAGACTAGTCAAAATCCAGGCAGAGGTTGATACAGGTGGCAGGCAGAAACTAGTCAAAATCCAGGCAGAGGTCAGTGAAGGCGGCAGGCAGAGAGTAGTCAAAATCCGGGCAGAGGTCGGTACAGGTGGCAGGCAAAGACTAGTCAGAATCCAGGCAGAGGTTGGTACAGGTGGCAGGCAGAGAGTAGTCAAGATCCAAGCAGAGGTTGGTACAGGTGGTAGGCAAAGACTAGTCAAAATCCATGCAGAGGTCAGTACAAGCAGCAGGCAGAGAGTAGTCAAAATCAAGGCAGAAGTCGATGCAGGCAGCAGGCAGAGAGTAGTCAAAATCCAGGCAGAGGTTGGTACAGGCGGCAGGCAGAGACTAGTCAAAATCCAGGCAGAGGTTGATACAGGTGGCTGGCAGGAACTAGTCAAAATCCAGGCAGAGGTCAGTGCAGGCGGCAGGCAGAGAGTAGTCAAAATCCGGGCAGAGGTCGGTACAGGTGGCAGGCAGAGAGTAGTCAAAATCCAGGCAGAGGTCGGTGCAGGCGGCAGGCAGAGAGTAGTCAAAATCCATGCAGAGGTCAGTAGTAGCGGCAGGCAGAGAGTAGTCAAAATCAAGGCAGAAGTCGATGCAGGCAGCAGGCAGAGACTAGTCCAAATCCTGGCAAAAATTGGTAAGGCAGGTCAGCAGAAGCACTTAGCTCAGTAGCTCAGAAGCAGTTGGGAACCAAATACTGTAGCTATATTGACATCCTGTGCTTTCAAAGTAGCTCATCTGCCATCTCTGCCATGGTAGTCATGTGACACAGGGGAGAGATCAAATTACAACTTGTGAATAGAAACAAATGAGGAAGAATTAGACAGGCTAAACTCTTTACATACAGGCAGCATTTCTCGGTTTACCTTCTGAACTGTGCAAGAGTTCAGGTCCAGATGGGGGATTAGGCAGGCTAAACTCTCTACAAAACATACAGGCAGCATTTCTCTCCTTCTTCCCTGTGCCAGAGATCTGGTCCAGATGGGGGGGGGGGGGGGGATATAAGGTAGGCTAAACTCCGCATAAATACCGGCAGGCAGCAGCATTTCTCTGTTTTCCTTCTGTCCAGTGCAAAAGTTCAGGTCCACTTTAATTTCCTGCTCCGCCCCAGATGATGTCACGCTCGGCCGATCTGATTGGCCGCTGGGACCTGGGAAGAAGGCCGGGTACGTGGGGTCCTGCAGCCATGGAGTGAAGGCTAACAGCCAGGGAGAGAAGGTTGGAGTCCCACCGTGCAGTGCCGATCTATTGCGGGACTCCAAACTGCAGAAATTGCTCGGGCTATTCTTTCCTACCCCGAGCTCAGCTCGGGGTAACTGCCAGGGAGGTTAAAAGGCATTTTATTGACAAGTTGTGAAAATATCACTCAGGAGAAATAGTTCATTGCATATAGGCACTTATAGTTGGTACCTTGTCAGGAATATAGTAAACCTCATATATTTGCTGATATGCAAAATATTACAAACATAAAAGTTTTCCTGGCAGAATACAACTTCTGAGGATATTTTTGATTTCCATAGCTGCATATGATGACCTTTGCAGAGGTGTCACCCTGCCCCTCATCCTCAGAGCCTGCTATTAAATCTGTCATCTCCTCTATTGTTAAATTTGTAAAAGAGGCTCTTTAGCTGCTAAAAAAAAAATATTTAAAAAAAAGGGTTAGCATTTGAGCACTGTGATTACTAAGTTATCAGATAGTATATGTGCACCTACGCATGGCTGGAAATAACTGAATAATTGCAACCCATATAAATACATTTAAATCTTTGTTTTCAAACTTAATTTGTGCACAAAAGTTGATGGTTCTAGTATATTGAAAAAACAGTGTTAACAGCTCATATGGAAGACAGGTAATTTTTGCAGGCTTTACTACTGGCAGTATCTTTGGCAATGCAGCCAGCATCTATTTTATGACATCAGTACTTCTCTGACAGGAGACAATGCCAAAAGACTAGGGCTTTGTCAGTGCTTCCAGGCTACAGCATATATTTTACATACCATCAGCTGCCTCTTGGGACTTTTCAGTATGACCTGGAAAAGAACTTAAGTGAGAACTCATATGACCTGGATGGTTTAAAATACTTTAATGTGAAAATAATAGATAATGACTTTGAAAGTATAAATTCATCTAAAACCACAAATGTGTCATTTGCAAACCTTGGAAAAGCTTTTCAAAAAATGTTATGCAAAAATTCCCTTATGAAATATGATATTGACATTGTATACTTTGGTACACACGTAATTGGCATGATGGATTTGGCATCGGCATACAATATAAAAAAATAATCCCAATGCCTTCATGCTTTGGGTGCTATGCTCTTTTCACTGGTAACCTTTTCTAAGGAAGAGACCGGTTTTTTTTGCCAAAGCCATTTTTCATACAAAAATTTGCGTTATTACTTTACTTTAAATTGTCACTAACACTTTTCCACAAAGATTAGAACTTTCTAGAAAATGTTTTTGTGTTTATTGACTTCAATGAATTTAGGGAAGATTTGTTTTCCCACTTATCCACAAAGACGTCCAATACATACAATATACTTTTTTCCTGGAAAATCTTTTGTGCAAACTCTTATGGAAAACCCTATATCTGCATTTAAAGACGGCCTGAATGCTTTCCTTGGAATGAAGGGCATCCATGGCTATAATTATTAGGTAATGTCCGGGAGAGTTGATCCAGGGATTTAACTGACTGTCATCTGGAGTCGGGAAGGTATTTTTCCCTTTTAAGGCTAATTGGTCCAGGCCTTGTAATGTTTTCCGCCTTCTGCTGGATCAACTGGGATATGTGAGTGTTCAGGATGGTGTGTTTTTCTTTTCTGGTTGAACTTAATGGACAGATTTATTTTTTCTACCAAACTAAATATATGACGATGTAAGGTTTTTCAGCCAAATCAGTCTAAACTCTGATTTAATGAGCTACTCTCAATAATTATGTATTAGCTAATGAGATTCTTCAGAATGAGTTAGTTAATTTAAATGTAAATCTGGGCCTATGGTGTGACAAGCGATTAATTTGGGTGGCGGAGTTTGACTGTTGCATAGTTGAACTCCAGCTATCAGTGCAGCAAGTAGGAAAGGTGCATAAATGGTACAGAGGTTCAGTTATTATATGGCCAAGCTTCAGATATCAGTGCCTGGGTTCGGCTATTACCGTATATGGCCAAACTCCTGATAGCTGAGGACAGCTATTGGCTATAGGTTAGGTAGGTTAGGTATAATCAAGTACCACTAACGGCTGAGATAAATCATTAATGATTGTGGTGTTTGGGTATAGGGGTTGGATCTTGTGATTTCAAGTACACAATCAAGGATCAGTTGGTTGGAAATATTTCCATCCTCTTTAAGCTCAACACACACCATACAATCTTGGTTGTACAGATTTACCAAATCTATGTAGTATAAGGGCCAACAGATTGAAAATACCTTGAAAGATTGATTGGATAAGCTCTTATACTACATGAAAGTGGTAAGATTGAACAACCAAGATTGTATGGTGTGTGTTGACCCTTAGGGTGACATGATTCTTTCTTGTGCTTGGATATGGGAGAAGAGAGCGTTTACCTTTTCTGATGGGAATCTAGGCTGCTTACTAGCGTACGAGAGGAATTGGCGCAGGAGACTTGGGCGCAGGATACAGCCTGTATGGCTTATCCTGCTCCTGCACAATTTCCCATTGATTTTAAATACTATTCCCCCTCCAGGCCGCCATGGATAGTGGAGAATGAAATAATTCGGCTTCCAGCAATTGCTGGAGGCTGAATGATAGTGTTTTATAAGTAACTTCAGCTCCATCTTCTGACGGCACTGAATTTACTCACTGCTGCTCCCAAGTCTCCTGCGCTGGAATGGCAGTGTTCAGCTTACTAAGGCCTAAACTGTTGATATTAGGAACTTATATTTATTGGACAGGGAGGTATTCACAACTGGTTATGTAGGTACAATCTCCTGAGCCCAGGGACAAAACCGTAAAGGATACCTGAAGTGAGTAAAATATGGTAGTTACCATTGTTGACAGACATCCTTAAAAAAAATCTCCTTTCCTGATTCCACTGGCTGCATGTTTGTTGCAGATGTGTGAGTCATCGCCGAAGTCAAAACATCTGACAGCCAAGCAGTTGCCATAAAAAAATGATGAGAATCACCATAGTACTCCCTGTTAGGGTACTGTTAGCATGAAGTGTTTAAGTCACACACATACACCTGCTGTAGTATTCCTTCCTGGAGCTACAAAGGCGTCAAAGCCGTAAAGCCCAAAACTACAATGTAATTTTCATTATTGTTATTGCTTTGTAAGTTAAGGGATGAACAATTAAAGAATGCTAATACATGTGTATCTATTTCCTAGAATCTGTCGTAATCATTTTTTCTGGGGAAAATTTGCTTTAGCTCCATACGTTATGTAGGTACTCTGTTACTCTGTTACCCATTGTTCCCTGTCCTCAGGGCCCACCAGCATTACATGTATTGTGGAAATCCACAGAGGTAGCTAATCAGTTCTGCTGAGACACTAATTACCCCACCTGTGCATGTTTGTGGTTTTCTGCAAAACATGCACTGTTTGGTGGTACTTGAGGACAGGGTTGAGAAACTGTGCTGTAAACCATCAATGTAGGAGAAAGAAAAGCACACCACTAATTATTAAGGGATAAGATGAAGCAGAGTAGGAGGTGGCTGGGGAAAGTATTTAATAACCCACAGTGTACTTGCCAGGGGCTTCCTTTGTGATGTACAAACCATCAGATTCTTTAAAAAAAAGTTTCCTAGTAATGCTTGAAAATTTTCAACAGTGTATCAAATAGTTCTCAACAGAACATTTATTGTAAAAAACGTTAAAAATACATTTAGAAAGCCAAGCAATACAGAAGTTGTAATTGTCTTCATACCCCAGGCAACACACACACACACACACACACACACACACACACACACACACACACACACACACACACACACACACACACACACACACACACACACACACACACACACACACACACACACACACACACACACACACACACACACACACACACACACATAAAGTATGTTTTGAATGGAGATGGATTGCAGAAAGATTAACAAGAATTAATTAAATGAGTTTTTATTTAATTTTGAAGTGAGAGTTATGATAATTTGATTTCATGTTAAGGTTACTCTTTGCTATTTATGTGAATTGATTAATTGCTTGACTGATTGATAAATTGATAGTTATACGAATGTCACTGCCATACACTGTCCAACCCTCAATCTTCAGTTCTCCCATGAAACCTTCTTGTCCTTTAGTTTCACCTACTATCGTTTTCACATCCAGGATCAACAAATTTCACCTCTCCTTTTCATGTCTGTTTTGTACCTTGTCTGCCATGCTCTGAGATTCTCCTTCAAGACTAGACAAGAAAAATAACAATTTTATTGTGATGTTCTCCTGGTGGACTCAAAACACCAGGGCTGCAGCCACTATGGCGCGCTCAGTAGGCAGTAGCAGTGTTAGGGAGTCTTGCCCAAGGACTCCTTACTGAATAGGTGCTGGCTTACTGAAAAATAATAATATGAGGTCTAACATTTGTAACTTTCAACATCAGTCCTAGAAAATAATTATCAATAAATTAATCAAGAAGTAATAAAGAAGTAGAGGTGAAGCGGTTTTCCTTCATCTCACATAAGGAAGATAAAGCACAACAAGGTTGTTAATGTTTTTTTTTTTTTTATAAGCTCATGTTTTCTCGTATATACATTCAAAATAACTCAGCTACTTTCCTGATCAGAGTGTTCTCAGACATCAAAATCCACTCTCCAATTGCGTGGATGAAAAATGTGCGCAAGGAAATTTGGACGCCTAATTTCAGCTAGTAGAATATCAGTATAATTTATGAATATTTTACATTTTAAAGGTGTAAATTATTCATAGTCAAATATTCTAATATAATACTGATATTTTACTACAACTTAGCCTAACACTGCTCTCACACAGAGCCTTCCCTTACCGATGCCTAACCTTAACCGCCCCCCACGCCTGCCATTAAAAAATACCCCACACCTAGCTTTACCCACCTCCCCAGGCCTAACCCTTAAAAACACCCCCTCCATGCCTAACCTTAACCCAATAACCATAATCCCCATGATTAACCCTAAACCTCCCCTCCACGCCTAGCATGAACCCCAACCCCAACACCTAACCAACCCCGCCACCATATCAAACCCTATTATGATAATTTGGAGGCACCACCATAGATGTCAATATTAGATAGTGGCTATAGTGTGAAATTTGCTATTTATCGGGCCCCCCGAGTGTGAAATCTTCTATTTATCGGGCACCACAATTTCACGCAATAGCTGTTATTTATAATGACGCCTATGCAGCACCCAAATTTCTAACAACAGCGGGCACCCACATTTTCTTCTTTGCTCCAATCCTTATTAAGTGTTGAAAAATAATTCCAGTGAATGACAGATTCATGGCACTACTGCAGATATCAGTAATCTCAGAAGAAGCCCAGCTTGGCGGGGAATGACTGTCAGGGTTCCCCCCAGTCACACCCACTACCCACTGTCTGAAAGTCTGGTATGTGGTCTTTACCCAGCAGTTGTTGTATAAACTACACCTTTGAATTTGCATGGAATAAAAGTTGATGACTTGCTGATATCTCTTTTGATCCCAGAGCAAATAAGTAAGTATCTAACTTTAAAACGTTTTCTCCTAACAGGTTTGCTTTAAAGGGACTCCGAGCAGTGCAGAAACTATGGAAAGATGCATATCATTTTAAAGCTCTCTTTCTCCTCTTTCCAATGATATATAAACCACCGCCCTATGCCTTTTAGTTTTCGCTATTTTCGCGATTGAAATTGCCGCGGCAGCGATTTCAATCGCGAAAATAGAGAAAACTAAAAGGCGTAGAGCGACGATTTAGGTGTCGCCAGAAAGAGGAGAAAGAGAGCTTTAAAATGATATCCATCTTTCCATAGTTACTTGTATTACACAGGACGACACTTTTCCCAGTGTCAGCAGCTCCATTCAGCAGAAAAAGTCGCCCTGTATAATACAATGTAACTATGGAAAGATGGATATCATTTTAAAGCTCTCTTTCTCCTCTTTCTGGCGACACCTAAATCGTCACCCTACACCTTTTAGTTTTCTCTATTTTCGCGATTGAAATTGCGGCCGCGGCAATTTCAATCGCGAAAATAGCGAAAACTAAAAGGCGTAGAGCGGCGGTTTATATATCATTGGAAAGAGGAGAAAGAGAGCTTTAAAATGATATGCATCTTTCCATAGTTTCTGCACTGCTCGGAGTCCCTTTAAGACAAGCACATGAGATAATCATCATTTTGCTGCAAAGTTGTTTAGACAGGAGATAACACTAAGAAGTTTAAAGTGTTCATGTTATGTATACTGCAAATGATATGCTCATATACTGATTAACATTTTATATGAGAAATGCAGATTCATTGTTATATTTCTGGTGATTGTGAAAGTGCAGAAATGCCTGTACTGTATATGTATAACAAATTGTTCTTACAGCTAGGCCTGTCTGGGTGGCTGTATTTATTCTTCAAAGCATCAACCTTCCTGATTACGGTCATAAAATGCAAATACAATGCAGACATCCAATTCACAGAACTAACAAATGCCTGACACTTGTTTCAAGGCCAGAAACCACTTCCTCAGAGGCATACATTGTATACAAATATCAGGCATAAATAAACAAATACGAAAGCCATCTACAATCTATGATACTGTGTATAAAGGGATATAAACATCAACCTATGCTGTCTCACCAGAAGGAACTGAAAGCGCCATTTTGTACCTTCCCCTTTCTTATTTGTTGCTCAAAAAGCAATAAAAAGATTTGTTAAAAAATAAGAAAGGTTAAAGAGGGTTTCCTTTTTCTTGTTTTATAAAAAGGTTTTGTGAACATGAATCCGTCCCTTTTTTTAACCACTTGAGGACCCACCCTTTACCCCCCCTTAAGGACCAGCGCTGGTTTGATTGATCTTTGCTGGGTGGGCTCTGCAGCCCCCAGCACAGATCAGGGTGCAGGCAGGGAGATCAGATTGCCCCCCTTTTTTCCCCCCTATGGGGATGATGTGCTGGGGGGGTCTGATCTCTCCTGCCTGCTGTGGGTGGCGGGGGGGGCACCTCAAAGCCCCCCTCCGCGGCGAAATTCCCCCCTCCCTCTCCTACCTGCTCCCCCCCCTGAGATCCGGGCTGCACAGGACGCTATCCGTCCTGTGCAGCCAGTGACAGGACGTCCCCTGTCACATGGCGGCGATCCCCGGCCGCTGATTGGCCGGGGATCGCCGATCTGCCTTACGGCGCTGCTGCGCAGCAGCGCCGTACAAATGTAAACAAAGCGGATTATTTCCGCTTGTGTTTACATCTAGCCTGCGAGCCGCCATCGGCGGCCCGCAGGCTATTCACGGAGCCCCCCGCCGTGATTTGACAGGAAGCAGCCGCTCGTACGAGCGGCTGCTTCCTGATTAATTAGGCTGCAGCTGGCGACGCAGTACTGCGTCGCTGGTCCTGCAGCTGCCACTTTGCCGACGCACGTTATGAGTGTGCGGTCGGCAAGTGGTTAATAGGCATCCAAGAAGGCATATGTGAATTACAGGCGTCAGGGATAAATGGGCACAGGAAAGCTGCCGATAGTAGAATATTGGTACATTTACCGATATTCTACTATTTACAGTGCTCATTTTAAATAGTAAAATATGGGCAAATATTACCGATATTTTACTATAGCTAAACCTAATCCTTCTCTCACACAGAACCCTCCCCCCATGCCTAACCTCTAACCTTAGCACACACCCCACACAAACCCTGTTCCTGACGCCAAAACACTTAACCTCCCCCCCCCCCCACACGAACCCCCGTTCTGATGCCTAACACTTAACCTTCCCCCCCCCCACATGAACCCCCGTTCTGATGCCTAACACTTAAGCCTCCCCACACACAAACCCTAGTCCCTCATGCCTAACACTTAACCCTCCCCCCCATCACAAACCCCGGTCCTGACACCTAAACTTTAAACCCCCATATACCAAAAAAAAAAGTCAGCAAAAACCCTGCAATATACTGTAAATATAGTGGATTGCCACACCACATGGGAAAAAAAGAAAAACCCTGCAAAATCGATAAATATCACATGCCACTATGTGCGTTGAATTTCCACTTTGCCGCTGCATGTTGGGCCACCATGCTTCCTCTCATCCCTTCTGACTGTTGCACAGTGGACTCTTGAGTACCAGGGCTAAGTATCACTCTTCATTATGTTGCTAGTACACTGTGGCACTTTCACTCTTCCTTCTTCGTTTGTATGTTGTTCCATCCATTTCTTTTCCTGGAATATGGTCAGTTGTATTCCATTTTTGTTCTTTGACTGTCACTTATGAAACATCCCTTTATTGTGTATGTATATTTGCACAGTGCACTTTTTCATATAATTTATTTGCTTGACCGGACAGGCACTTTTATCATACATATGAATTATACAGATTATTTACAAACTACGTGGGAAAAAAATAATTACCATTTCTTTTTCTATCCATTGTTCTTGCATGTAATATAGATCACTACAGATCTCAATTAAATTACTTAGTACAGTCTAGAGATTAATTAGGATAAAGGGGAAGAGGTGCCCATATGAGATAACATACAGTAAAACAAAATAAAACTGAAAAAGTAAGGTGACTTACCTTAATGAAGACCAATTCATATATGAGATGAATTTTTATTATAAAGCTCAGTGTAACGATCTGTGTAACACAGAGAGAATCTTGGCGATCTGCAGTATCCCCAAGAATACAGATATACCTGATTATTGGGGATCTGCAGTATCGCCAATAATCAAATATGACTAACCTCTGGATACCTGAGTAATATGAGTGTTTGGTGCAACAGTAATACTTTGAGGAGAATACCTGGAGAACAGGTATCAGGATAGTAGGCAATACTGTCCTGGAGAACAAGTACCTTCCAGTAACCTGGGACTCTCCCGAAGGGATGAGCCAGGCTAGGGGTAGGAAGAACCAGAACGTGAGTGACACCAAAGACAGAATGTCACTGACTGATCTGTGAACTATCTCTTAACTGAGAAGATAGTTCTCGAGGTCGGGCAAGCCAGGTCAGCAACACATGGACAGACAAAGTACAAAGACAGGAGACTGATTCGGTAATCCTAAGGCACGCAGGGTTTGGCAACAGAGTATCAGAAATAGCGAGGTACCGAATCAGTAATCAGAAGAGTGGTCAGGAAAGCAGAAAGTCATAACAGATAATAAACAATGCCTAGTCTTGGGTGTGAGCTCCGTGATCATCAACATCCTGGAACTAGTCTGAAGAATAACAGAATGATACTACAGATTCCTAGACTTGGGTGTGAGGTCCTTGATCATCAACACCCTGGAACTAGTCTGAAGTATAACAGAATGGTAATACAAGTCCCTAGGCTTAGGTGTTAGGTCCGTGATCATCAACACCCTGGAACTAGTCTGGATATAACAACTGGTAACACAGAATCTAACAAAAGGTCTGAGTGCTTCCACGTAGTGATCGCAACGGCAGACAACCAGAGAATGACCAGCACCCAGTATATATAGTAAAGCGCTCTCCAGCGCCTCCCCTAAGTGCTGGACCAATGGGAACTGGTTGAATCATCAGCTGACCGGCTTGGTCAGCTGACTCCCTTCTGGCTGTCATAAAAGTTCTGCCTCTCAGCGCGCGCACGTGTCCTTCTGAACCTGTGTGGACTATCAGTCCCAGCCACACCAGACATGTGTTGTAAAGCACCCGCCGCGCTGGACGTGGAGCTGGCCGCACCACTATCAGAGCATGCGGCGGTTTCTCCGCGTTCAGCCATACTAGTGGATGTAGGCCTACGCGTGCAAACCGCCGCGTTGAACGCGGAATCAGCCGCCTTGTTCTGAGTACACGCGGCGGCTTTTCTGCGTTTTCTCACAGTACCCCCCCCCCCCCCCCCCCCTGAGGAGTGGACTCCGGACAGCTCCTACCCAGTTTCTCAGGATGTAGGGTGTGGGATTCCTTCTTTAATTCATCCGCATGCATGCGGCAATCAGATACCCATGTTCTTTCCTCAATGCCATAACCCTTCCAGTGAACCAGATACTGTACTGAGTTCTGTACAATACGTGAGTCTAAAATCTTTTCCACTTCATACTCAGGTTGGTCGTCCACCATCACAGGGGGAGGAGGAGTGGAATCTACTTGCACTGCTGGCTTAAGCAGGGATACATGGAACGATCTCACACCACACATGCTGGCAGGAAGATCAATGGCATAAGCAACATTATTGATTTTCCTGGTTACTGGGAAAGGACCCACAAATCTGGGTCCTAGCTTGGGTGAAGGCTGTTTTAAAGCCAAATGACGAGTGGACACCCAGACCAAGTCTCCTGGCCGGAACTTCCACTCTATGGAACGTTTCTTGTCAGCTTGTCCTTTCTGACTCTGAAAAGCCTTCTCTAGATTCTTTTTCACAATTCCCCAAATGTCTTTAAATGACTTTTGCCAAGCCTCCAGAGCTGGAAACGGAGTAGAAGCTACTGGCAATGGGGAGAACCTGGGCAACCTTCCTGTTACCACCTGGAATGGAGAGAATCCAGAAGAAGAGCTTTTCAAATTATTGTGTGCAAATTCTGCAAATGGCAAGAACTTGACCCAATCATTTTGTGCATCCGCAACATAACACCTTAGAAACTGTTCCAGAGATTGATTTATTCTCTCGGTCTGACCATTGGTCTTAACTCAAAGTATGATAACACTCTACTTCTAAAATTTCGGAAGTCAGATCTGTGACCAGAGAATCTTTCGGGTACAGGCATACGTATGTCTGTGCTAGGAGGGGATCGCACTTCATCCACAGCCGTCTGGAGGGTTTGTACGGATCCAGGCAGGGCGTCTATTAACGTCTGGTGGCTACCCAGCACTTGGTTGATGTTATCCACCGAAGTGGTAAGTGTGCCCAGACGGCTGGTGAGTGCGTCCATTTGTGTTTGGTCTGCCGTTCTGTAACGATCGGTGTAACACAGAGAGAATCTGATTCTTGGCGATCTGCAGTATCCCCAACAATACAGATATACCTGATTATTGGGGATCTGCAGTATCACCAATAATCAAATATGACTAACCTCTGGATACCTGAGTAATATGAGTGTTTGGTGCAACAGTAATACTTTGAGGAGAATACCTGGGGAACAGGTATCAGGACAGTAGGCAATACTGTCCTGGAGAACAAGTACCTTCCAGTAACCTGGGACTCTCCCGAAGGGATGAGCCAGGCTAGGGGTAGGTAGAACCAGAACGTGAGTGACACCAAAGACAGAATGTCACTGACTGATCTGTGAACTATCTCTTAACTGAGAAGATAGTTCTCGAGGTCGGGCAAGCCAGGTCGGCAACACACGGACAAAGTACAAAGACAGGTGACTGATACGGTAATCCTAAGGCACGCAGGGTTTGGCAACAGAGTATCAGAAATAGCGAGGTACCGAATCAGTAATCAGAAGAGTGGTCAGGAAAGCAGAAAGTCATAACAGATAATAAACAATGCCTAGTCTTGGGTGTGAGCTCTGTGATCATCAACACCCTGGAACTAGTCTGAAGAATAACAGAATGGTAATACAGATTCCTAGACTTGGGTGTGAGGTCCTTGATCATCAACACCCTGGAACTAGTCTGAAGTATAACAGAATGGTAATACAAGTCCCTAGGCTTAGGTGTGAGGTCCGTGATCATCAACACCCTGGAACTAGTCTGGATATAACAACTGGTAACACAGAATCTAACAAAAGGTCTGAGTGCTTCCACGTAGTGATCGCAACGGCAGACAACCAGAGAATGACCAGCACCCAGTACATATAGTAAAGCGCTCTCCAGTGCCTCCCCTAAGTGCTGGACCAATGGGAACTGGTTGAATCGTCAGCTGACCGGCTTGGTCAGCTGACTCCCTTCTGGCTGTCATAAAAGTTCTGCCTCTCAGCGCGCGCGCGCGTCCTTCTGAACCTGTGTGGACTATCAGTCCCAGCCACACCAGACATGTGTTGTAAAGCACCCGCCGCGCTGGACGCGGAGCTGGCCGCACCGCTATCAGAGCATGCGGCGGTTTCTCCGCGTTCAGCCATACCAGTGGATGTAGGCCTACGCGTGCAAACCGCCGCGTTGGACGCGGAATCAGCCGCCTTATTCTGAGTACTCGCGGCGGCTTTTCTGCGTTTTCTCACACTCAGGTAACACATTTTGTGGGAACTCGCCCACTTCCTCAGGCCAAATAAAAGTGCCAATCGATGCTGCTAGCCCCATGTAAGGCGCCTTTGTGAGTATTATTCAACTATCACATATTCGTCTCCGAACCATTGTGACATACTGCACCATTTGGGCTCCTGTTGTCTCTGTTTTTTCCACTTAGGGTATATTCCTTCACCCCCAACCACTGCTTGGAGATTAATTAAATGCATTTTAAGTGTTTGTATTTACCTTCCTTTAGCCCCCTGTAGTCCTTGGGCTCCCTCGTTGTCCGTCCAATCCTGTCCGTTCCACTGCTGGCAGCTCCAGTATGGTCCCCAAATGAGCCAGTCGGGGACTACTACACTGTTATAATCTATAAACTAACTGTGCAAATGAATAACACTCCCAGCCATGAGAGGGCAACCAAGGAGCTGCACATGCACAGTAGTCCCCAACTACCGTGGCTGACAGCGAGAGAATGGAGTGGTCTGTGAGGATGATGAGGGGACCTATGGATTACAAGGGGCTGGAAAGTATAAAGCCTTATGCTATGTTTAGCTCAGGTTTACTTTAAACTTGTTCACTACAACTTGTTTACTAGAATTGGTTTATATATTCCAGCTAAATGGTATTAAATAGAAGGAATTAAGTGGTATTCATGAACAGACAAAAAAGTGTTTAAAGAGGCACTGTAGTAAAACAGAGTCAGGAACAAGTTTACACTGGCTAACTAATATATAAATGAATATTGTAAAAAAAAAAAAAAAAAAAATGTATTCCGTATGTATTATTTTCACTAAGTTCCTCTTTAACACATTACTCTTATACTACATTTAACATACCGTATGTTGCACTTTGATTTGACTTTCTTTATTTTGTTAACTCTTCTCTAATTTCTAATTTATTACGAAAAATAAATATTAGTGTGGGCTTCTAATGAAAACCTGCCTTCCGCTTCTAATAAAAGAACGTTTAAAACAAATATACATTTTTTTCTTCTTATGAAAGGTATACTGAGCTATTAACTTTACAGCATAAGTGTAGGGATATCCAGGTATTTATTGAAAATAGTCTGAAATATTACAAAATTATAATAAAAAAATATTTCAGCTTTTGGAAAGTAGCGAGTTCCAAATATTTCCACTGGTACAAAGTTTCGTAGCAGAAAAGGTATCCAGTTTTCCATCTTGCCATATTTTATAGTGCACTGTTAATGTATTCAATTATTATGAATTAGCTACAGTCCAGACTAAAACACATATTTTCACAACGTGGCTGTAAAGTACTGTCAGTAGGCTGAATGATTTAGGAATATGTTCACTGGTTTGGCTGATATAGAGGACAACAGGGAACTATGGGATTTTACATTTTTTTGGTCCATTGGAAATTTAGACCTTGACTGTTTTCAGAGGAAATATGGTGGTCTTTTCCTAAAGAAATATAAACGAAGGGAAAGAAAATCTGTTTCAACAATGTGCAGTTTTTATTATTGTATCAGGAAAGTCTAGTAAAGTACTGTATTTCATAGACTTTTTTTTAACTGAAAGAGTCTTCTTTTTCCTTTCTATGTGAATCTTATTTAACAGCAAACAAAACACTATATATTACTGATCTTTGTTTTCTTTATGTGGCCATGACATTGGAGCAAACAGCATATAATATATAACTGTAAGCTTTATTTCCTACTAATATTTGCTATTAATTTGGCTCATAAAGATTGAAATATACGTAAATCATATCCATGTGTTGTTAGAGGAGGAATACTAATGGTCTTAAACAATTTCAAGCAATTGAAGACAGCTATAATAATAGAAATAAATTCAAAACATCTACAGTATAATAATCATAATTTCCAAGCCATCCATTGTATGTGTGTATCCATCTGCCCTGGACACTCTCCCTCATGCTCTGCCCTGCTGTGATTGGCTGCCAGGATTGGCCACAGCATTGATTGGGTGGCATGCCAGAGAGATGGTGCGTGAACTCATGCCCCACCACCAACTAGTTTCTGAATAAATAAATTAAATGTGAAATGTAGAGTTTATTGAGGTTAGCTAATTAGGGACAAACATATGCTTTGCATGCTCTAGCTGATAAAACTGAGAAATGTACTCACTACACAGATTTGAAATTCATGTGGACCAATAGGAATCCTCAGTGAGATATTTTAAATATGACTTTAACAGCTTTCCTTGATGAAAAGTACCACATGACAACAAATTTTCCAACGCAGAGTTTGGCACTTGATGCTCTGTAGGGGCCAAGAGGGTGATGCGAGCTGAGCATCAGGGTCATTAGTTAGGGTTCATCAATGGTGTAGGAGGGTTAGTACTGGAGGACAGGTTAAGGAATGGTTAGTTTTATACTGGAAGACAGTTTAAGGAATTGGTAGTTTTATCAGCTAGGGTTAAATGTTGTCAGGCACTAGGAAGAGGTTTTTATTGGGAAAGGGAATAAAGTAACAAAGTAAATGTTAAAGGCACTGTGGTGGAGAATATGCCCTGACCATTGAGGTAAAAAAAATAAAAATAAAAACATTCAGCAATGATCTTGAGAAAATACTTACTGGTGGCTGAATGTTACTACATACTACCTTCTACATACTACAGCTTGTTTATATAATATACCCCAATGAATTTGACCCTCACCCTTGACCAATAGGAATACTTAGTGGCATATTTCAATAAAATATTTTTGTTTACTATTTTTATTTAAAAAAAATATTTAAACTTTTTTCTATCTAGCATTTCATTGTAAAAGTTGGATCAAAGATGTCCTGTTTAGCTGGGATAGAGTAGACATATAAGGGTCCCCTTACCAATACCATTAGAGGGAGCTTCAGTTGAGGGAATCTAGCAGCAGCAATAGTAGTACAGCCATATATATTTAAATAGTTGTAGTGTACATATATATATGACAGCTGGTAATAACATGATTAAAAGTGTTAAACATGCTTTAAACATTTGGCTAATAAGGTTGATATATCAGGATTCCTAGCTGACAGAATAATCTTATCCAAGTTTGACCTTAAGATATGTATATTGCATACAATTATTTATCTATAATCCCAATTGCCTATTGCCGTTTTCACTAATGTACAGATTATTAAAAACTGCAGCCGTGCTATAAGGTCAATTACACAGTTATTTTCTACTAGCCTTGCAGCCACATACAGGTATACAGCATACC
Organism: Hyperolius riggenbachi; assembly: GCF_040937935.1. Taxonomy (NCBI): domain Eukaryota; kingdom Metazoa; phylum Chordata; class Amphibia; order Anura; family Hyperoliidae; genus Hyperolius; species Hyperolius riggenbachi. The sequence continues at coordinate 245,502,555 of NC_090649.1, forward strand.
GGTATAATGCTAAAAAAAAAATCTAATTTGCCCTAATGCACCAGCTAACAAGGTAAGCCCACCCAATTAAGATCTAAAGGTGTGCGCATATATTGCACACAATTGACCTACCATAATACTTTGCCTATAAAAGGTGCCACAGATGATCTAAACAGTTGTATACCTAGACTGACATTTGCCAGCTCGGGTCCTCTGTGTTGAATCCCAGCCAGGGCACTACGGTTTCTTCCCACATCCCAAAAACATACAGGTAAGTTAATTGGCTTCCCCCTAAAGAACTGGCCCTGAACTATGATACATACACTACATCATACATAGACATATGACTATGGTAGGAATTAGATAATGAGCTTCTCCGACGGACAGTTAAGTGACAAGACAATATACTCTGTACAGCGCTGCGGAAGATGCCGGTACTATATAAGTACTAAATAATAATAATAATGGTGATGAAAGATGCTGTAAACCTTGTCTGTCTTGAATAACTGATTTGCTCCCTGCAATACTCTGGTTAGTAAGATAGCCTCATCCAGTTTTGATTTGGCAGGAAATTTTGAATTAGAATGATACTATTTATTGTGTAGTCCTTCTACAGACTCTACATCATTTTGTAATGGGTAGAAATGGAAGGTCCGCAACAATATCTCTTGAAAATGCTCAAAATCTTTATTTGGGACGTGTCCTCATATCAGTAAAAGCACAGCTGACATGTTTCGGGCCAGATATTGCCCTTAATCATAGCTCAAAATCACACAAGGTCTCATCTGTTATTATATAGGTGGTAACAGAGCAGGATGGGGCACATGCCTCTCCCACTGAAGGAGGAGTTAAAACAAATGTCAATCTCCTTGTATGCTGCAGTCACGACCCATATATGCATGAATTTATGTAAAAAAAACCATACAAGGTAAAACATAAAATAAAAGCAAAAAACAAACAAAAAAGAACAACAACAAAATGAGAAGCAAAAAAACACAGCTCTTAGAGTGGTGATTAATAAAGTATTCATGATGTCACCAAAGCCAGATCCCACCTAGCATTCAGACCTTTGGGGACTCTAGTTCCAAGACGGAATATCCATAGAGCCTCCCTCTTTCGAATTATTGATAGTAGATCCCCACCTCTTTTTGGTGAAAAGACCCTCTCTATGCCCTGAAAAATAAAACCGGACATATCACCACCATGTATCTCCCGAAAATGTTTGGCTACATTTGAGATGTTTCTTGTGGACCAGGACGCTCCTAAATAGTGTTCCGCTATCCTCGCCCTAAGGGGTCTGGTGGTGCACCCCACATATTGCAATGAACATGAGGTGCATGTGACCAAATAGATGACATTTTTGGTACCACAATTAATGAAATGTTTGAGAGGGGATCCATAACCGTTCGTAAGTGACCTGACTGTTTGAGAGTTATTGTGTACTGTGCAGTAATGACATGTGGAAAGAGCACACCTATATGATCCCTTACTGGAAAGCCAAGTGGTGGCATCCATATTAGAGCTGAAGAGACTGGGGGACAACATGCTGCCCAGTGTGGGGGCACGCCTGCTAGCAAAACTAACGCCCTTCTGTAGGAAGGGGCGTATGTCACTGTCTCCCTCCAAAATAGGTAGAAACTTCTCTATGATGCATTTAATATCACGGAATTCAACACTGTAATTAGTAACAAAAACTGGTTTTTCCATGGGTGTAGCACTTGAAGCAGAGCTACGAATCAGTTGGCTTCTAGGGATTGAAAGGGCTCGTCGTTTGCCCTTATTAATCATCCATCTAGGATAGCCTCTATCACGTAGGCGACCCTCTACCACAGTGAACTCCTGCATCAAGATGCTGTCGTCCGAGCAATTCCAGCGGGCCCGCACAAATTCACCCACCGGAATTGCCCAGACGGTATGGCCCGGGTGACAACTATTAGCCTGAAGAGTGGAGTTACCCGCACATGTCTTTCTAAAGGTTCTAGTGTGAATCCCCCCAATATTCACATCACCCTCCAATGTGAGATCCAGATAGTCAATTCTGTTCTGTTGCCAGTTATGTGTGAAACTCAAATTGCAGCGATTGTTATTAAAGAGACTCCGTAACAAAAATTGCATCCTGTTTTTTATCATCCGACAAGTTCAAAAAGCTATTCTAATGTGTTCTGGCTTACTGCAACACTTTCTACTATGACAGTCTCTGTAATAAATCAATGTATCTTTCCCCTGTCAGACTTGTCGGCCTGTGTCTGGAAGGCTGCCAAGTTCTTCAGTGTTGTGGTTCTGCTATGAACTCCTCCTTTCTGGCCCCTCTCTGCACACTGCCTGTGTGTTATTTAGGATTAGAGCAGCTTCTCTCTTCTCTCTTATCTTTTACAAGCTGGATAAATCGTCCTCTGAGCTGGCTGGGCTTTCACATACTGAGGAATTACAGACAAGGGCAAAGCTGTTTGCAGGAAGAGCAGCCTGAAACTTCAGTGCATGAGAACAGGGGGAAAGTAACACACAAATGATCTCTTGAGATTCAAAAGGAAGGCTGTATACAGCCTGCTTGTGTATGGATGTATTTTCTATGTGTGGACATACTGTACATCAACCTACTTCCTGTTTTGGTGGCCATTTTGTTTGTTTATAAACAAACTTTTTAAAACTGTTTTTAACCACTTTTAATGCGGCGAGGAGCGGCAAAATTGTGACAGAGGGTAGTAGGAGATGTCCCCTAACACACTGGTATGTTTACTTTTGTGCGATTTTAACAATACAGATTCTCTTTAAGGGATGTCAGAAATGCGTCTGCCGAGGATTGATCTCCCAGCCAGAATGTAATGATTGTGGTTCAAAACATTCTTCCTTAAAGGGAACCTAAAGCATTACAAAAATACAAGTTTAACTTACCTGGGGCTTCTACCGTCCCCCTGCAGCCGTCCTGTGCCCATGCCTGTACTCAACAATCCTCTGGTTCCCTGCAGCGGCTCAGTTTCATTTTCCACCGACTGGCCAGTCAGTGGCCAGGCAAAGCCCTGGCCGGGCGCATCCTCGTTGGCACTCCCGTAGCTGGGAGTGTCCTGCGCAGGCACAGTAGAGATTTTATTTTACTGTGCCTTTGCAGAACGATCTCACCAACAGGAATGTGAACGAGGACACGCGGCCAGGGCTGTGCAGGTGCAGTGGCCATCGACTGGCCAATCGGTGGAAAATGAAACTGAGCCATGACGGGGGACCAGAGAATCGGATTGGCACGGTGTGGTTGCAAGGGACGGTAGAAGCCCCAGTTAAGTTAAACGTTTTTGTTTTTTTATTTGTATTATTTAGGTTCCTTTTAACTGTGGGCTAACAAGGAACAATTATCAGTTTTGAGTTAAAAGTGTGCATAAATTGGACTAACAAAAAAATCTGAAATTTAAAATATTCACCACATATAGCATGTACAATTAAAGTTTAGTTACAGAAAATGCATTTCTTTTAATTTATGAAGCGGAATAAACCTCTATCAATTTTTACAAAGTTTATATATTTTTTTCTCAGTATACAGTATACTTTTAATCAGTATTTAATAATCAGTTGGCTGTGTACACTTATAAGTTACCAACGTTATAATTACTACCAATAATTTAATATAGTATGCAGGGAAGGGCAATTAATTATCTCTTTTTTTTCATTTACTTTAATATAGTTCGGTTTAAAATATTAATTTGGTACTTATACATACTCTATAACCAAAAATTATTATAACAGATCGTCGACTATCAGGACTAGACCAGATAGCTTTTTCCTACTGGGGACTGTAAAAAGTAGTTATAGACAGATGTTCCTATAAATGAAATTCTTTTTAATGTATTATGGTGAACAGGTTGACATTGTGAGGCCCATAAAATGATCTGTAAAAATGCTCTTAGAATTACATATGTAGATTAGCTTTTCATGAGAATAAATGGCAATGTGTATGAAAAACAGACAGTAAAAAAATATGAAGAAAGGTAAATGTAAAGCTACATTCCAAAGCAAATTCCTCCAGTTTTGTTTTCTTATGAAGAGAGCTGGATTATTAATTTTAACAGCAAATCAAGCAAATTGCAACTATGCAACTATTTAACCTCCTTGCCGGTTATCCCGAGGTGAGCTCGGGGTAACCCGCGCAGGAGGATTGCTCAGGCCCCGATAGGCCGATTTTCAAAATTTTGTTTTTATTGCATGCAGCTAGCACTTTGCTAGCTGCGTGCATAACTCGATCGCCACCGTTCGCCGCCGATTCGCCGCTACCCGCCGTGCCGCCCCCCCCCCCCAGACCCCTTACACAGCCTGGCCAATTAGTGCCAGGCAGCACTGAGGGGTGGATCGGAACTCCCTCTGATGTCACGACGTCGATGACGTCGGTGAGGACATTGAGATCGTTGCCATGGCGATGTGGGAAGCCATGCAGGAAATAGCATTCTGAACGTGATTTCCTGCTTGCGCAGATCACCGGAGGCGATCGGAGTGGGTGGGGGGATGCTGCTGCTCAGCGGCTATCATGTAGCTAGCGCTAGGCTAGATACATGATTTAAATTTTTTTTTTAAAAGTGCTGCGCTGCCCCCTTGCCGCAATAATTGGAACGGCAAGGGGGTTAAATGCAAAATGTACTTTAGATGTGTTTGCTTGGGTTGATTCTTGTGCATGAGTTGAAATGTTAAGGTGTTTTATCTCACACTAGGCTCTATGTGAGATACCTGTTCAGGAAGGAGACCTTGGACAAGACACTGCTTCTGCCTGCTGAGGGTGCCCAAGTGGCTGCAGCTCTGGCACTTTGAGTATGCTTGGAGAAAAGAGTAATATTAATGTTCTGAGTCTCGTCTTGTCTAACTTCAAAATCAGGCGTCGATAATGTTGCCTGATCCAATTACACTTAGCACCCAATAGGGTGGTAAAAAAAACTGTTGAGTTCTTTTCTCCCTATCCTATTTCCCTTTTACCTGCTAGGAGTAGGTCTTAATTCTCTATTGCTCATCCGCTGCTTATCACTACCCGCCACTCCTTTGCCGACATCACTGGTCCCCCACAGGTCTTCGCCCTTGAAGCGGCGCTCCTTCTAGAAGCTCAGCCCTGTGCCTCCGGCCCTTTCACTACCCGTCTTCCAGTGTCGAAACCATCATGAACACTTGCCACTACCAGTTGGCCATACCAGCCTACATGGGTGAGGAGGGGCTAATGAAAGCATTCTTTCCAAACTTTCTACCACTACTTCTCACCATGCAGGCTGGTCAACCTGTGGGTGATTCCAGCATACTAAGCTTTACAAGCCCCCATGGTGCATTATATGGGGGGCTCTGTAAGGGAGGGGATACAAAGCTGTAGATACATCAGCTGTAGAATTCATTCAGCCCTGACTCACTAACAAAGTGTGAAGGTTAAATGTAGAATGTGTGTTCCATTAGGTAATATTCCATTAGGGAACATTTGGGAAATAGTTATCACAACATGATGACGTTTGATCTGGTCACTGATAGGCCACGGGGCAGCGGGACTACTAAAACTATGAATTTTAGAAAAGCAAAGTCCAATCAACTCAGGCAGGCACTAAGTTTGGTGAACTGGGATAATGTACTACGAGGGGAGGACACTGAAGGGAAATGGCAAGCTTTTAAACTTAATCTCAATCAATATTGTAGTAGACATATACCATATGGAAACAAAACGTCTAGGAATAAAAAAAAGGCCTCTATGGATAAATAGAAAGGTTAGAGATAAAATAAAGGGGAAAAAACAATGCCTATAAGGTCCTAAAACAGGAAGGGACAGAGGCTGCATTAAGCAATTATAAGGAGTGCAACAAAAGTTGTGAAAAATAAATTAGGCTGGAAAAAATTGAAGCTGAAAATCAAATCGCTAAGGATATCAAATCTGACCCAAAGAAGTTTTACAAGTACATCAACTCTAAAAAAAAGAAAGGTTGACTGTATTGGACTCCTAAAGGATGAGGGTGGGAACTCAATGGTGGATGACCAAGGTAAGGCAGAGTTATTAAAGGCTTTCTTTGCTTCTGTCTTTACAAGGGAAACATCACTGTTGCAAATTACAGATGCAGAAGAGTCTCAATCTTCCAATTGTAATATTAAATACTTAACGCAGGAAGAAGTGAAGGCAAGACTAAATAAATTAAAAATAGACAAGGCACCTGGCCCGGATGGCATGCATCCTCGGGTCCTAAGGAAATTAAGTTCAGTTATAGATAAACCCCTTTACCTTATCTTTTGTGACTCTCTTTCAACTGGCAGAGTCCCAGTGGATTGGTGTACAGCCCACGTTTTCCCATTATATAAGAAGGGCATAAAATCAGATCCAGGAAATTAAAGACCTGTAAGCGCTTAACATCAGTTGTATGCAAACTATTTGAAGGGTTACTAAGAGATACGATAAATGACTTCATAGTGAAAAATAATCTTATTTCTCAGCATCAGCATGGGTTTACTAAAGACAGGTCCTGTTTGACTAACACGCTCAGCTTTTATGAGGTAGTGAACGCTAATGTGGATATTGGGTATGCTGTCGATGTGATATACTTGGACTTTGCAAAGGCCTTCAACACTGTTCCCCACAAAAGTCTGGTGCAAAAGTTGAGGATGCAAGGACTGGGGAAGAGTCTGTGTGCATGGATCGGGAACTGGCTAATGGACAGAAAACAAAGAGTTGTGGTCAATGGATCATACTCAAAATGGGTGACTGTTAGCACTGGACCCAGTACAGGGGTCTGTACTGGGTCCAGTGCTCTTCAATGTATTTTTAAATGACCTAGTAGATGCAGTAGAAAGCAATGTTGCTATTTTTGCAGATGATACAAAATTGTGCAGAATCATCAACTCTCAGGAAGTTAGTGACATATTATAACAGGATCTGGATAGGCTGGCTATATGGGCACATAAATGGCAGATGAAATGCAATGTTGAAAAATGTAAAGTCATGCATTTTGGTCGTACCAATGGTCTAGCACCATACAAAATAAATGGGATACAGTTGGGGACATCAAACTTGGAGAAGGACTTAGGCGTACTCATCGACAACAAGTTAAATAATCGTATTCAATGCCAAGCCGCTGCAGCTAAAGCTAATACAATTTTGGGTGCATTAAAAGGGAAATAAAAACTCGAGATGCTAGCATAATATTGTCCCTGTTTAACTCTCTAGTAAGGCCACATCTGGAATATGGAATTCAGTTCTGGGCACCACATTACAGGAAAGATATTGCAGTTTTAGAGCAGGTGCAGAGACGGGCAAAAAAATTGATACAATGGACGGAAGGTCTCACTTACCAAGAAAGGTTAGATAAACTGGGTTTATTTAGTCTAGAGAAAAGACGCCAAAGAGGGGATCTAATTAACATGTATAAATACATCAGAGGGCAATATAAAAGCTTGGCGGATGAGCTTTTTGTCCCTAGGCCTTCACAAAGGACTAGAGGACATGATCTGCGCATGGACAAAAAAAGTTTTAGCCATTTATTTAGGAAAGGGTTCTCCACAGTAAGAGTGATTAAGATGTGAAATGCATTGCCACAGGAAGTAGTTATGGCAAATTCTATACCTGCATTTAAAGGTAATGCCCAGTGATGTTGATCCAGGGTTTTTATCTGATTGCCATCTGGAGTCGGAAAGGATTTTTTTCCCTTTTGGGGCTAATTGGACCATGTCTTGTAAGGGTTTTTCGCCTTCCTCTAGATCAACAGGGATATGTGATGGAGCAGGCTGGTGTTGTACTTTGTTCTCTGGTTGAACTCAATGGACGTATGTCTTTTTTCAACCCAAATAACTATGTAACTATGTAACTGTTAGCCATCATATGCCCCCCACAAAAAATACATATGTAAGTAGATAAATGCTTGCTCTACTTACATATCAGATGTAATGCACTGTCTACGTTTTGGTTTCTTTTAATTTTAAATTTATGTTATTTTCCTGGCAGGGGCCATCTTGTGCCCTCCAGGTTAAAGAATCCCCCCCTCCGCATCCCCTTCCTCCCCGCACTGATTCAGAGCACAGCAGGGAGGATAAAGGCAGCAGGCACAGACTCACCTAATAATGTATCCAAGTGCTGGCGTTCCCATCTGTTCTCTGCACTACCACCGGAGGCAGTGCAGAGAGTATAGAAGGGAACTGCAGCGCATGGAACCATTATTCAGGGGGTCTGTGTGCAGCTCCTTTATCCTTCACCAATATTCAGCACAGAGTAGAGGGAGAATTCTGCGGGCAGCAGATGCAGCAGAGAGGGAGCCCACATGCCTCTGGAGGAGGGCGGCAGAGGACAGTGACAGGAGACAGCCTCTGGCCCCCCTCCCTGCGCACTAACGCGGCTGAAACATAGAGAATGAAGGGGAGAGCAGGCAACCAATTACAGCACAGAGAGGTAAGTGACAGAGGCTTCAGCCAATCAGGCTGATACAGCATAGCATGTCACTTCTCTTTTGCGTCTGTGTTAGTCTGCGTACCATCTTAGAGCCTGGGGCATGGGGAGAGAAGGAGCACAGTAAGATTGATTTTAAAGTTTGGATTTGCCTGGTTAGCATCCTCTTGACTATTGTAACAGCCTGCACTAAAAAAATAATTTTGTATTTAATGCCTAAGAGTTACTCTTTAAGGCTCCCTGCACACTGCATGCTATTCCAATTCCGATTCTGCTTTTTAATCGGTTTTTACATCCGATTCCGATTTTTAATCTTTACTGCATGCTGCATTTTTTGATCCGTTTTTCTGTTGAATGTATTCAGGGAAGAGTGGAATTGAAAGACGGAATAGGAAACGGAAACGGAATCGGAATCGCAAAACGGATTTGCAGTGTGCAGGGAGCCTAAAAGGCATTTTATTGACAAGTTTAAAAATATCACATAGGAGAAAACTCAGGAGAAAAAAGATAATTGCATATGGGCCCTTGGCCCATATGCAATTCACTTTTTCACCTGAGTTTTCTCCTAGGAAATAATTTTTCATCTTCAATTTAAAATAATTTGTTACGGTAGCACTTTTCAACTACAAAAGTACTAAAAAGTACTTTGAAAGGTACTATCAAATGTATTTTGAGTATTTGCTTGCTTTCTGGTGGCATTTTCGTATTGGCACGTTTAAAAATATCACCTAGGAGAAAACTCACGAGAAAAAGTTAATTGCATATGGGCCTCTGCCTCTTACATTGCTGCATGGTACTACTACCTACATAAAAACTGTCTTTCCTAGAAGTGAATATTTGCTGATTTAGTCCTTATTACGTTCTGCACAAGTTGTACATCACAGTTGTGTTATGTGTCCATTGCCACCCCAATAAAAATAACCTTTATGTCATTCCATTTTGACAGTTTCACTCAGGGTGGCATACTGTTACACTGTTTGTATGCTGACCATTTTCCTGCTGTCACTTTAACTGCAATTTTCTGAAAAACCACAAGGTCTTTTGGAACTTTTCCCGCTAGTTGCCTACAGATACTGTACCTAGCACATTTGTGGTTCTTTGTATAGGGGCTTTGCTATTAACCTTTAAAGTCAGTCTGACTTTGCAAATTAGCTTCAGTGGGAATTTGTGGTACCGCCCAAAGTTCAGGGAACTGTTTGCGACACTGCCAGATGCATTCTCGCTCATCCCTGGTGATGAAGTACAATATTGTGGTTAACAGCTTATGTGACAAATGCAAAGCACTAAGTGGAGACATGATTTCATCCTATTTAATGCCAAATATTTCAGGAACTTAAGAATGCCCTTTCAAGAAATGTGTCTAATATACAATTCCTTGAAACTTCAGTTTATATCAGCTCTCTTCGGTGTTGCTAGACTTTAATAGCTGTTTGTATCAAGAAAAACAAACAACCTCTTATTAGTGTAAACCCTCTCAGCAGAGGCCCTATTTGTTTGCTTTGGCACTGAACTGCTTACTTGCACTGAATTTAATCCTTGTATTTTTAAACACCTGCAGCACTACCTATTGGTGAAATCTGGTATAACAGCGTATTATCATGACAATCTGTCACAGTTATTCAATAAACATGGTCAGTGAGATGCTACAACTAAAAGCTTGTATGCAAATGTATAGCACATTTTATGCAGCTTGGAATAAGATGCACTTCTTGACAATTTGGATTAACTAAGGTCCATCTAAATGCAAGTTAGAATTATTAACTTATTATTATTATTATAAATTTATATAGTGCCAAGCCAATAACTTCTCATTGACCAGCTCTGTTATGCACTAGGAATGTGTGCAGAAAGTCACAAGTGATTGTTGGAATTTACAGTAGTCAGACGAGTGATATATGAATTCCATCTGGATGCTAGAAGCTGCTGTACTTTGCGTTTCACATTATTGAATTCAGACACACTGGAAAAATGTATCTTCAGTCTGTCAGTTCTGCAAGTGTATTGAGCTTACTAGATTTTAAATGTTAAACACTAAACATGTTTAATTTTATAATAAAAATAGGACAGTTATTGAAACTCTTAATATTAGTTATTTGATATCCAGAATAAGGGAGCATACTGTACATAGACTTCTTATAGTCACGTGCAATTTGCTGCACGCAATACCATGCTAAGTAAACCTGCCGCTTCTTTAACCAAGATAAACAAAGCTCTAAACTAAAAAGAGCCTATTCACAACAAACTAACCACGTGCATTTTATTTTGATAACTGCAGTCAGTGACCAGATGTTTGTATATAAGTACACGTACATCATTTATTAAACATGATGAACTGGTCAGTTCCTGCTTTCTGATGTAAAGATCCAGTCTCCTCTTAGACCTACATCAGTCAGCGGGATTCACTGATGGCACATCCTGCTGCCAGGTTTGCTTCATACCATTCAAACATTGTATTGCAGGTTGGGATAGAACAAGGAAGGTTAATAGACTGTGACAGATTTTTATTTCTCTTACTTCCTGTTGCTCTCATGGGTGTCACAAAAGACAGAGATGCAATCATGCAAGCAGTAAATATTTTTTTTTCTATCAATCAGGTATTCACTGCTGAGTTTCTACTGGAGACATTTTACTCACTTCCTGTTCAGATTTTTTTAAATAACTTATTCCCACAATATAAAGATAAAGGATAGGCATCAGAAGTATAGGTACTTCCGGTTCCGGCGCCCGCATGGTGGAAGCGCGAGGCTAAAGCTCCGGCTTACCGCTCCGCAGATTGACCCGCTACCCAGCAAATAGCACGCCGGCAGACAAAGCACTGCACCCGGGACGAAAGGGAGACCCCCCAGCATCATCTGGTCTCGTGCATGGATCGATACCTAACAAGGTTGGAACACAAACAGCGCCGAGGACAGGAGGGGGAGACTCCCAAGATGGCGGGCGGGAGATCAGCGCGGAAAAATGCTAAGCAGGCAGAAGCTGATGCCCAGAGAGGTGAGGGCAGCTCAGAAGGGGAATCTGACGGGGGAGAGACACAGGAAGAAACCACGCAGAGGTCACAGATACGTATCAACTACAAAAGGCTAGCTGAGGAGGTGGGGAAGGCACCTAATGCCAGAACTGCAGGCCACTATCCAGGACACTATTAAAAAATCTCTCCAGGGGATCAAACAAGATTTGCAGCAACAGGCCAAGCGCATTAAGGGAGCAGAGCAGAGAATAAGCAATTGCGAAGATGATTTAAAGAAAGCTAACACTACAATCGGTACACTTCTTAAAGATAATGCTACAGCATATGCTCGCATAGAGGACTTAGAAAATCGCTCCAGGCGCAATAACATAAGAGTCATTGGCCTCTCAGAGGACATCCCTGATGACCAGCTCTTTGATATCTGTGCCTCAGAAATACCAGCAGCTTTAGGGCTGGAATCACACATTAAAGTTGAACGAGCACACAGAGTGGGCCCACTACGCGGCAAGAAGGCACGTGTCTCCCCTCGCATGATGATGGTCAGATATCTTGATTTCGCTGATATAACAAGAATAATGGCGGCATACAGGAAAGCAGCAAAAGAGCTAGAACTACGCAATTTTCAAATACGTCTGTTCAACGATTACTCAGCCGAGGTTTCAAAAAAACGACAGGATTTTGTCTCATCCTGTAACTCATTGGCCAGCAGAGGAATCAAATTTATGCTCTTATATCCAGCAATATTACGTGTCGTCACCCCAGAAGGTAAACAACTTACTTTTGACACACCAGAGGAAGTTCAAGATTACTTAAAACAACGCCAAACTTCTTCACACTCCTCACCGGAAAGACGTGCATCTTCGCCTAGAGATGACCATGCCTGACCTCTCTGGAACACTTAAGTATAATATCAAAGCAAGAAAAGTCTTAACACCTATAGACTGGGTCTAACTGTAGAGTAAGATGTAACGGAGCTTAGGAGGACTCACCATCGGGGAAGAAGTGGAGTCATTTTACGGGAAAGGTTCTATGTCCCCACAGCACATCTTTTGGTTCATTCTTTATGTTTGTTTTTCCCTAAGGTTTGGGGGAAAAGGCTTAGGGGTTAAAAGGGAAAGGGGAGGGGATGAGCTTTCACTGTGTCAGGGTAGAATAGAAATGTTATTGCTCAATATTTGTTGGTTGATGTCTTGCTATGATCTCCATCCGGGTAGTGTCGCAAAATTCGCATAATTTCATGGAACGTTAAAGGACTGCAGTCTGCAGGCAAACGATCACACATTCTAAATCATCTGAAGAAGTTATCCCCAGATATTTGTTTACTACAGGAAACACATTTAGACAACAATCAGTTTAAATATATGAGGAAAAACTCCGAAGGCTCAAGTGGCCATGCCAGGTTTTTTATCCAAACTTATTGATCTTAAAAGGGGTACAAGACAGGGATGTCCCCTGTCCCCGCTCCTTTTTAATCTGGCCCTTGAGCCTTTGGCAATACTTTTAAGAAAAAACTTAGGGGGAATTACAGTGGGAAACAGATTGGTCCAACAGGCCTTATTTGCGGACGACATACTTCTCTTCCTATCTGATCCAGTCACCCAAGTCCCAATAGCACTAAGTACTATAGAAGAGGTAGGCAAATTCTCTGGATTTATAATTAACCCTCAAAATTGAATTAATGCCTCTATCCTCTAAGGCAGATACTGCAGGATGGCTTAACCTGGGGGTAAAACTTAACACCACAAATATCAAATACTTGGGTGTGGTCTTTTCTAGAGATCCTGCACAACTGTATAATTTAAATTATACCCCACTAATACGTAAAATTAAACTCCAACTAGAAAAATGGCATAACCTACCTATAGGATTTGCGGGCAGAGTGGCATTAATTAAAATGATCTCCATGGGAAGACTCTTATACCCGTTGCAGACGATCCCGCTCCTCCTGAAACATAGGGACGTGGCCTCACTCAACACAGCGTGGTCTACATTTATATGGCAATCCAGGAAATCTAGGATCTCTAGCGCTAAACTCGCCTTGCCAAAACACCTTGGGGGCCTTAACCTACCCTCGATTAGGGATTATAATCTGGCGTCTCTCCTCTGCCATTCACATGATTGGATCCTCAAGACCAACCATTATTCTAATGTAAACTTGGAACAGGAACAGGCACTCCCCTGGTCATTAGAGGGCATCCTACACGCCCAGCTGAGTAATTTACCACTTCGGTTGAAGCACAATGTGATCTTCAGGGATACCATAGCAGCTTGGAAAGCAGTCAGGCAAAAAATGTGGCCTTCCTTACAAATATTCCAAATACCTTCCAATATGGGTTAATCCCAACTACCCATCTAGCATTCAGCAGAGAACTTTCGCCACTTGGGATGACAAAGGACTAAGATGTCTGGGAAATATGTTTAATATCTCTGAGGGCAGGTGGTTGTCTTTTAGGGAACTGAGAGAGAAGTTCAATCTTCAAGCAGGGGATTTTCTCCCATATGCTCAAATTCGGTCTATGGTTAACAAAGGTCTGAATCGGCAGACTTCCATAATGTTAGCTACAAAATTTGATGGGATCTTGAAACCAGGGCTCTCTTTCAGATCTTTGGCAGACTATTATTTAGCCATAAGAGAACTAGACAACAACAAAATAGCAGATAGGGCAATGAATAAGTGGGAGGAAATCCTGCAAGAAGAAGGGATAGGGGAGCGGATATTAGAGGGCAACTTAATGGTAAGACAAGTGATCAAAAATGAAAAATGGAGATCTTCACATCTCCTGTTTATACATAGAGGCAAGTACGCCTTTAATATCAAATACGAAATACCGCCCCCAAACTATACCCCGCATTGCCCCAAATGTAACCTGCTCATCTTTTGCATTGCATGTGGTCTTGCTCTAAGATTCAACTCTTTTGGGACAAAGTCCTCAAATATGCAAATAAGATATGTAAAAAGAAAGTAAGCAAATCATATCTTCTTTGTCTTTTCAATTATATCAAGCCACCTAATAATGATATCCAAGCCACTCCATCAACACTATATCATATCATGTTAATAGCGGCTAGGAGAGCCATACTGTGTAGATGGCTAGAGTCCTCTAATCTGGATATCAAAACCTTGGAACAAGAACTGCTTTACATCTTTCATATGGAACGGTTAACTACTCTACAGGCCAAAGAAATGAGAACTAAACCTTTCTTTAAAATATGGAGGAACTTTATACTACATCACTTCTCTCCACAACAAATTGAGGCACTGATGAGTGACTTTCTCCTGACCTCTTGGTACTGCTTGGAGTCAATCGGGGACAACCTAGGCAAGCTAGAGGTTCCAAGGACCTCTATTCCGCTGGACAGGTCTTCAACATAGATTTTACAGGACACAGTGAAGCTCGGAGGGTGGGAGAGGGTGGGAGAGGGGGGGGGGGAAGGGAGGAGCTCGGAGTTTGTATATGACAACTTTACACAAAATATTTTTTCAATTTGTGACTATGCTTTTATTGCAAATTCTGTATGTTTCTCTCTTAAAAACAAATAAAAAAATTTTATATAAAAAAAAGAAGTATAGGTAGACTCATTAAATAGTAAAGTTAGTAGTGTAATGAGGAATTAAAAGGCAGCAAAAAAGGCAAATGTCACACAATGGGGTTGATTCACTAAACAGTGCTATTGAATAGCACAATAGCTCTACATGAATTACGTGCATCGTTGTGCGTGTAAAACTTTACGCGCTGTACAGGACTCCAGGGATGGGTCCTGGACGGAAGATACATTTCCCCTATTTTTGGTTTTGGCTCCCTTTAGACAGGCAGTTGGGGAAGGAGTCCGGGGTAGTTTGCAACCCAGGGTTGCATGTTCTTTCATTTGTTAGGGCCCGGACTCTGGAATGGAAGGGAAATGGTTGGGCGGGCTCTTCCATTCCACCCCAGGGCTTGTCTGGAGATAGCCTTGATAAAACTAATGCCAGTACAGCAGGGGTTAACCTATTGCAGGAAGCAATATCTGCAAGGAGCTCTGGGAAAGGAGGGTGTGTTTTTCCTGAGCAGGTGTGCATTGCTGATGAGCTGTGCAGGCTGCAGACAGTGTGTGTGTGGATCAGAGCTCCTGGCTGGACTTCCCAGTGTTACAAGGAAGGTAACCCTCTTGCTAAAAAGAAAAGAAATACTGAGGTGTGTCAGAAATTGAACTGTTTCTTGCAAAGACTTTTAAGTTTGGGTTGCTGAAGAAAGATGGACTTTTCCCTTATGTTGAATTGAACAATGAACTGCATAGTTTTGTTGGCTGAGTGAAGCTGCACTTTATTTTCTGTTTTCTGGCGGATGCCTAACTTGTGTTGCAAGAATAAACAAAACTGTTGTTTTTTTTCAACTTTATGGCTGCCTAAACTATGTGAAACTTGATCCCAGATCCCCTGAATATCACAATTGGTGTTTCGGATGCGGGCAGCAGCCATCACAGAGAAGTACATGTACTGTTTTCTAATTTAACATTTAAAGGCCTAGTGTGGTGCACACAATGGAGGAATTAGTGCGCCAATTAGCTCTGGCTACAGTGCAGATGCAGCAGAGTATGGCAGTGCAACAGCAAGCCACTGAGGCCCAACTGACAGCCCTGCGTGAATCTACCGCAGCGCAAGCGAATGCCTTGCGAGAGTCTACAGAGGCACAGTCTAAAATGTTGTCCGAGGCAGTGCAGCAGCTCGCTCAGGGGCGTGAAACAGCTGCTGTTACCCCTAGCAACCAGGCAACCATTCGGGCCAGTCATTTTTTGCAAAAACTGACACCCTCAGATGACACTGAAGCATTTCTTACCACGTTTGAGAGAACTGCAGAGCGAGAGGGATGGCCAAGAGAGCAATGGGCTGGCCTTATTGCACCTTTCTTAACAGGAGATCCACAAAAAGCATATTTTGATCTGCCTTCAGAGAAAGCTAAACGTTATGATGACTTAAAAGCAGAGATATTAGCCCGCCTTGGTGTTACTACAGCTGTCAGAGCGCAGAGAGTGCATAGCTGGAGGTACCAACCTGATCTACCCCCTAGGTCACAGATGCATGACCTTATACAGCTGGTGAGGAAGTGGTTGCAGCCGGAGACCTTGACAGGACCACAGATAGTGGAACGCATCGTCCTGGACCGGTATTTAAGGGCCCTTCCTGGACCGTTACAGCGCTGGGTGAGCCATGGGGACCCAAAGACTGCGGACCAGCTTGTAGATATGGTGGAAAGGTTCACTGTTGTAGAGGATCTGCTAGGACCTTCAAGGCCTAGGAACTACCCGGCTAACAGAGTGACAAAGACCTCCTCAGTGTCGGAAGGAGGAGCTACACGTTTTCCTGGCTCAAGCAGGGGATCTAGCAATAACAGCCCCCCTAAAGAGGGTGTTGTGTCCCGGAAGGCTGGCTTAACACAGTGCTGGAAGTGCCAAGCCTGGGGGCATGTGAGGGCACAATGCCCGTTGCAAGAAGAGCCAATGGAATGTGGAACTGTCCGTCGAGTATCATTTCATGCTCAAATAAATTGCACCGCACGCCCTGAGAATAAGGGGCAATTTGAATGCAGGGTTAATGTAAATGGTTTTCCTGCTCATGCTTTACTAGATTCAGGAAGCATGGTGACTCTGGTGCATACCCGGGTGGTGGGACAGGTCGATCCAATGGTACCCACCTTGCGGGTTATTTGTGTACATGGGGACACTAGGGCATATCCCTTGGTGGCTGTCTCCATTTCTACCATGTGTGGAACTATGACACATAATGTGGGGGTGGTACCCTCCCTAATGTATGATGTTATAATAGGATGTGACTTCCCATTGTTTTCAGAGTTATGGAGCTTGATGCAGCATGATTCAACTATGGTGTTAAAAGAAGTAGAAATGAATGGTGTGCCACTTGTACCTATGTCAGAAGGAGATCAAGTGGAATTACCCCTGCTAGAGTTGACAAACGAGTCTGAGTTAACCTCTAAGGGGGGGGAAATATCCCCATTACAAGTTATGCTTGGGGAGGATGAAGGAGACCCCTCCACTGATACTGTTTATCCAGATTTGGAAGTGGGGAAAGGAGCTTTTGGTACAGCTCAAGTACAAGACCCCACTTTAGTACATGCCCGTCAGCAGGTAACTGTAATAAATGGGGTGCCTCAAGAACCTGGGGCTGAGAACAGATATCCCTATTTTTCAATGAATGATAATTTGCTGTATCGGGTAGCCAAGGTACGCTCTGATGTAATAGAGCAGCTTTTGGTTCCCCAACCTTACAGGCGAATGGTGTTGGATATGGCCCACAATGAGGTTTTGGGAGGACACCTGGGTGCTGAAAAAACGGAGGCGCGGATTATGGACCGGTTTTACTGGCCAGGGCTTAAGGCAGATGTTAAAAAATACTGTAGTTCCTGCCCCATATGTCAGTTAACCGCTCCGGCTCCACACTTCCGAAGTCCCTTGGTGCCCCTACCCATAATCGAAGTTCCCTTTGAGCGGATTGCCATGGACTTAGTAGGCCCTCTAGTGAAATCAGCCAGGGGACACCAATACATACTA
This sequence comes from Hyperolius riggenbachi, assembly GCF_040937935.1. Lineage (NCBI taxonomy): Eukaryota > Metazoa > Chordata > Amphibia > Anura > Hyperoliidae > Hyperolius > Hyperolius riggenbachi. Next base: position 245,520,413 of record NC_090649.1, read on the forward strand.
GTAGTACTAGATTATGCTACCAGATACCCAGAGGCCATCCCTTTAAGAAACCCTACTTCGAAAATCATTGCACGGGAACTGTTTCAGATGTTCTCAAGAACTGGTTTTCCTAAAGAGATCCTTACCGACCAGGGCACCCCATTTATGTCGAGGGTGATGGCAGACCTCTGCAAACTGTTTCAGATTAAGCAGTTGCGGACCTCTGTCTATCACCCCCAGACAGATGGGCTGGTCGAAAGGTTCAATAAAACCCTGAAGTCCATGCTAAAGAGGGTAGTACAACAGGACGGTAAAGATTGGGACTGCCTGCTACCTGCATTGATGTTTGCTATCAGGGAGGTTCCTCAGGCATCCACGGGCTTCTCACCATTTGAGTTAGTGTATGGTCGGAGGCCACGTGGGTTGCTTGATCTTGTCAAAGAAACCTGGGAAAGTGAGGCCACGCCTCATAAAACAGTGGTTGAACATATCTCCCAAATGAGAGACAGAATCGATAAGGTGATGCCCTTGGTCCGGGAACATCTCCAGAGTGCTCAGGAAGCACAGAGAAAAGTGTACAATCGGTCAGCAAAGGTTAGACAGTTTCAAGTGGGTGATCGAGTGGCAGTCTTAATACCTACCATGGAAAGCAAGTTCCTGGCTAAATGGCAAGGGCCATTTGAAGTGGTGGAAAAAGTGGGAGACGTAAATTACAAAGTGTACCAACCTGGGAAAAGGAAGCCATATCAGATCTACCATGTAAACTTGTTAAAACCCTGGAGAGACCGGGAACCAGCACTGGCATTGGTAGGCCTAAGCCCTGAACCCCACAAAGGGATTGAGCATGTGAAAATATCCCCCACGTTGTCAGGGGCACAGTCCCAACAGGTGAGAGAGTTCTTGCAGAGAAACAAAGAAGTGTTTTCAGAACTGCCAGGCCTTACCCACGTTATAGAACATGACATTATCACTGAGCCTGGAGTCAAAGTACGTGTCAGGCCATACCGCATTCCCGAGGCCCGCAGGAAAGCAGTTTCAGACGAGGTTAAAAAAATGTTGGAAATGGATATAATTGAGGAATCGCAGAGTGACTGGTCGAGTCCCATTGTGCTGGTCCCAAAGCCCAATGGAACTCTGCGGTTTTGCAATGACTTCAGAAAATTGAATGAGGTGTCAAAATTTGATGCTTACCCCATGCCTCGAGTAGATGAGTTGATAGAAAGGCTAGGCCCAGCCCGGTTTATTACCACTCTGGATCTGACAAAGGGGTACTGGCAGATACCTCTATCCAAAAGTGCCAGGGAGAAAACCGCATTCTCCACTCCAGATGGTCAGTTCCAGTACAAAAAAATGCCCTTTGGTCTTCACACTGCTCCAGCCACCTTTCAGAGAGCTATAAACAGGTTGCTTCGGCCTCATCAACGTTACACCTCTGTGTATCTTGATGATATTGTGATTTTTAGTAGGGACTGGGATTCCCATCTTCCCCGGGTGCAAGCTGTGTTAGACTCACTAAGAGAGGGAGGCTTCACAGTGAACCCTGAAAAGTGTGCCATTGGGATGGAGGAGGCTAAGTACCTGGGGTACATTGTGGGTAGAGGTTTGGTAAAACCCCAACTCAATAAAGTAGAGGCGATAAAAGACTGGCCCCGCCCCATTACAAAAAGACAGGTAAGGGCATTCCTTGGCATAGTTGGGTATTACCGGCGGTTTATACCCAACTTTTCCACTCTAGCAGCACCACTGACTGATCTGACTAAGGGTCGGAAGTCAGTCATGGTGAGCTGGAACACAGATGCAGAAAAAGCCTTTCTGGAGTTAAAGGCCACTTTGTGTCAGCACCCGATATTGGTTGCTCCAGATTTTTCAAGAGAATTTGTGGTACAGACTGATGCATCAGATGTTGGGCTGGGGGCTGTCCTGTCACAAATAGTGGGTGGTGAGGAGCATCCTGTGCTGTTTCTGAGTAGGAAGTTAACAGCAGCTGAAAGAAGGTATGCTGTGGTCGAACGGGAATGTTTGGCTATCAAGTGGGCCCTTGACTCGTTACGCTACTTTTTATTAGGTAGGAAATTCCGGTTAGTTTCAGACCATGCTCCTTTGACTTGGATGATGAGAAACAAGGAAACCAATGCCAGGGTGACAAGGTGGTTCCTGTCCCTACAGGAATTTTCGTTTGTGGTAGAGCACAGACCCGGGAGACTGCATCAAAATGCTGATGCCCTCTCCCGAGTCCACTGTATGGTGTCTAGTGATGCCTCCACCTCCTCCGGGTTGAGGCAAAGGGGGGGGATATGTACAGGACTCCAGGGATGGGTCCTGGACGGAAGATACATTTCCCCTATTTTTGGTTTTGGCTCCCTTTAGACAGGCAGTTGGGGAAGGAGTCCGGGGTAGTTTGCAACCCAGGGTTGCATGTTCTTTCATTTGTTAGGGCCCGGACTCTGGAATGGAAGGGAAATGGTTGGGCGGGCTCTTCCATTCCACCCCAGGGCTTGTCTGGAGATAGCCTTGATAAAACTAATGCCAGTACAGCAGGGGTTAACCTATTGCAGGAAGCAATATCTGCAAGGAGCTCTGGGAAAGGAGGGTGTGTTTTTCCTGAGCAGGTGTGCATTGCTGATGAGCTGTGCAGGCTGCAGACAGTGTGTGTGTGGATCAGAGCTCCTGGCTGGACTTCCCAGTGTTACAAGGAAGGTAACCCTCTTGCTAAAAAGAAAAGAAATACTGAGGTGTGTCAGAAATTGAACTGTTTCTTGCAAAGACTTTTAAGTTTGGGTTGCTGAAGAAAGATGGACTTTTCCCTTATGTTGAATTGAACAATGAACTGCATAGTTTTGTTGGCTGAGTGAAGCTGCACTTTATTTTCTGTTTTCTGGCGGATGCCTAACTTGTGTTGCAAGAATAAACAAAACTGTTGTTTTTTTTCAACTTTATGGCTGCCTAAACTATGTGAAACTTGATCCCAGATCCCCTGAATATCACAGCGCGTTAAAACTTATAGTGCGCATTAATTTAAGCGCATAGAAGTTTACGCGCGTAATGTTAAGCTGTTTGCCTATATATAAGCTTTGCTCAATAGCACTTGCTTCAGAATAGTTTGAGACTGGACAAGTAAGTGTTATATGTTTGTATGTGTCCTGTACAATTTTCAGCTATTTTAGGCTTCTGTGTAATTTTTCATTTTTTTTAAGTAGTAATTAAATTGTATTGGTCATATGTACAATGCCAAGCAATCATAACTTTTATTAATTGTATATCACTGTATCCATTGTAACATGCGGATATTGTGTAGTGTGACTTGTGTTGTGTGCTGTGTAATGTGTATGTACTGTGAAGCTGCATCACACTGCTGGGGACACTGAGAAATCTGCAGTACACTGCTGGGGACACTGTGAAGCTGCAGCACACTGCTGGGGACACTGTGAAGCTGCAGCACACTGCTGGGGACACTGAGAAAGCTGCAGCACACTGCTGGGGACACTGTGAAGCTGCAGCACACTGCTGGGGACACTGAGAAATCTGCAGTACACTGCTGGGGACTAGGGATGCTCGGAAAATTCCGCGGAATTATGAATTCCGGTAGTCAAATCGGAATTCCTATACCTCTCAAACGGAATTCCGCGGAAATTTTATAATTCCGACGGAATTTTCCGGAACAACACAAAAAAACCTCCTCCTCCATCCATCCATATCATGCAGTAGGGAATTGCAGATTTTCAAAACAGCTTATATACCATAGCTGGGATTTGAACCCAGGACCTAGTGTGTAGTAGGTATCTGTCTTACCCTCTAGACCATGACCCACACTGCATGCTAAAGCTGGCGGTAGCATAAACCATACTTCTATTATGATCAATTCGATAGAAAAAGTAGCATGGTTAAGGATTTGTACTTTTTGAAAAGCATGCTTATATACCATAGCTGGGATTTGAACCCAGGACCTAGTGTGTAGTAGGTATCTGTCTTACCCTCTAGACCATGACCCACACTACATGCTAAAGCTGGCGGTAGCATAAACCATACTTCTATTATGATCAATTCGATAGAAAAAGTAGCATGATTAAGGATTTGTACTTTTTGAAAAGCATGCTTATATACCATAGCTGGGATTTGAACCCAGGACCTAGTGTGTAGTAGGTATCTGTCTTAACCTCTAGACCATGACCCACACTACATGCTAAAGCTGGCGGTAGCATAAACCATACTTCCATTATGATCAATTCGATAGAAAAAGTAGCATGATTAAGGATTTGTACTTTTTGAAAAGCATGCTTATATACCATAGCTGGGATTTGAACCCAGGCCCTAGTGTGTAGTAGGTATCTGTCTTAACCTCTAGACCATGACCCACACTGCATGCTAAAGCTGGCGGTAGCATAAACCATACTTCCATTATGATCAATTCGATAGAAAAAGTAGCATGGTTAAGGATTTGTACTTTTTGAAAAGCATGCTTATATACCATAGCTGGGATTTGAACCCAGGACCTAGTGTGTAGTAGGTATCTGTCTTACCCTCTAGACCATGACCCACACTGCATGCTAAAGCTGGCGGTAGCATAAACCATACTTCTATTATGATCAATTCGATAGAAAAAGTAGCATGATTAAGGATTTGTACTTTTTGAAAAGCATGCTTATATACCATAGCTGGGATTTGAACCCAGAACCTAGTGTGTAGTAGGTATCTGTCTTAACCTCTAGACCATGACCCACACTACATGCTAAAGCTGGCGGTAGCATAAACCATACTTCCATTATGATCAATTCGATAGAAAAAGTAGCATGATTAAGGATTTGTACTTTTTGAAAAGCATGCTTATATACCATAGCTGGGATTTGAACCCAGGCCCTAGTGTGTAGTAGGTATCTGTCTTACCCTCTGACCATCAACCACACTCAGGGCCAGGCTTTAGCATGTAGTGTGGTCAGAGGTGGGACAAGGTCCTTCAGCACCCAAGGCTGAGACAGCAAAGTGCGCCCCCCCATCCCTCCCACCCCAGCTGTCACACACTGATTGCTATTACACTAAGAGGTGCCCCAGGGCCCCCACCCCCAACACCTTAATCTCTACTTATCTGGCTTGCAGTCGATGCCATGTATCACCTTTTCTTATTTCTTTCTGCTTCAAACACAATTGGGATTGACAGCTGAATGAATTGTGCACCCCCTCCTACACTGCGCCCTGAGGCTGCAGCCTCTCCAGCCTCAGCCTTACTAGTGGGTAAGACAGATACCTACTACACACTAGGTCCTGGGTTCAAATCCCAACTATGGTATATAAGCATGCTTTTCAAAAAGTACTAATTCTTAATCATGCTACTTTTTCTATCGAATTGATCATAATGGAAGTATGGTTTATGCTACCGCCAGCTTTAGCACGTAGTGTGGGTCATGGTCTAGAGGGTAAGACAGATACTTACTACACACTAGGTCCTGGGTTCAAATCCCAGCTATGGTATATAAGCATGCTTTTCAAAAAGTACAAATCCTTAATCATGCTACTTTTTCTATCGAATTGATCATAATGGAAGTATGGTTTATGCTACCGCCAGCTTTAGCATGTAGTGTGGGTCATGGTCTAGAGGTTAAGACAGGTACCTACTACACACTAGGTCCTGGGTTCAAATCCCAGCTATGGAATATAAGCTGTTTTGAAAATCTGCAATTCCCTACTGCATGATATGGATGGATGGATGGATGGATAGGAGGAGGAGGGGGGGAGAGAGAGATTTTAACATTTTTCCGACGGAATTCCGTATAAGTCGGTATACCGTCGGAATGGAACGGTAACGGAATTTCTATATGACGGAATGCGGAATTGTGCCGGAAACGGAAATCGGCTATTCCGACCATGCCTGCTGGGGACACTGTGAAGCTGCAGCACACTGCTGGGGACACTGCAAAGCTGCAGCACACTGCTGGGGACACTGTGAAGCTGGGACACAGTGTTTGCTGGAGCTGACATAAAGGTAAAGGGGACAATTGGCCCAGGGCCCCTGAGTTCTGCAGGGGTACCTGCACTGTAGGACCCCAAGTTGCCTCTCCCTCCTCCAGCAGACCGGCACCCCAGGTTCTCCCCCTATGGATCATGTATTTAGAGATGGCTCAAACTGTTCACCGGCGAACGGTTCCCGGCGAACTTCCGTGGTTCGCGTTCGCGGAAAACCGCAAATGTTTTAAGAAGTTCGATTCGTCCCCATAGTGCATAATTAGGGTCAACTTTGACCCGCTACATCACAGTCAGCAGGCACATTGTAGCCAATCAGGCTACACTCCCTCCTGGAGCCCCCCCCCCCCTTATAAAAGGCAGGCAGCGTCATCCTTTTCACTCACTCGTGTGGCTGCAGTAATTAGAGAAGGGAGAGCTACTGCAGAGAGGGCTATAGGAAAAGCTTAGTTAGGCTCTTGTAGGCTTGTTAGCTTGCTCCTTGCTGATTCTTATTGCTAAAAAAGCACCCCTCAACAGCTCTTTTGAGAGCTAATGTTGTTCTTGTGATCTATTTTTTTTTTTCAGTGTGGCCCACTTGCATTATATACAGCCCTGTCAGTCAGTCGCAGCTAGCCTTTGGCACCTTAATTCCTACTGTGCCACTGCCATGCCCAGCACATTCAGTGACTACCTGTGTGTGTGACAGGCAACTGCACATTTGTAATCCCAATCACTGCACCTGTTCACTGTTTAGTCCACCTACCTACCTACGTGAGCGCACGCATTGTTAATACCACCAGTCATTGCACCAGTTCACGGTACGTGTGTGTGTGTGTGAGACAGGTGCACATTTGTAATACTAAGCAGCACTGCATATACCTACCTACCTGTTGTTCAGTGCACCCACCTATCCACGTGAGCGCACGCAGTGTGCTATTTAATACCACCAGTCACTGTACCTGTTCACGGTACATGTATGTGACAGGTGCACATTTGTAATACCCAGCAGCACTGCATACACCTACCTGTTGTTCAGTGCACCCACCTACCTACGTGAGCGCACGCAGTGTGCAATTTAATACCACCAGTCACTGTACCTGTTCATGGTACGTGTGTGTGACAGGTGCACATTTGTAATACCCAGCAGCACTGCATACGCCTACCTGTTGTTCAGTGCACCCACCTACCTACATGAGCGCACGCAGTGTGCTATTTAATACCACCAGTCACTGTACCTGTTCATGGTACGTGTATGTGACAGGTGCGCATTTGTAATACCCAGCAGCACTGCATATACCTACCTGTTGTTCAGTGCACCCACCTACCTACGTGAGTGCACGCAGTGTGCTCTTTAATACCACCAGTCATTGTACCTGTTCACGGTACGTGTGTGTGACAGGTGCACATTTGTAATACCCAGCAGCACTGCATATACCTACCTGTTGTTCAGTGCACCCACCTACCTATGTGAGCGCACTCAGTGGGCTATTTAATACCACCAGTCACTGTACCTGTTCACGGTACATGTGTGTGACAGGTGCACATTTGTAGTACCCAGCAGCACTGCATACACCTACCTGTTGTTCAATGCACCCACCTACCTACGTGAGAGCACGCAGTGTGCTATTTAATACCACCAGTCACTGTACCTGTTCATGGTACGTGTGTGTGACAGGTGCACATTTGTAATACCCAGCAGCACTGCATATACCTACCTGTTGTGCAGTACACCCACCTACCTACGTGAGTGCACGCAGTGTACTATTTAATACCACCAGTCACTGTACCCGTTCACGGTACGTGTGTGAGACAGGTGCACATTTGTAATATCCAGCAGCACTGCATATATCTACCTGTTGTAAAGTGCACCCACCTACCTACGTGAGCGCACGCAGTGTGCAATTTAATACCACCAGTCACTGCACCTGTTCACGGTACGTGTGTGTGATAGGTGCACACCTTAACTGTGGATGTAGACACTGTGAGCAGCGATGAACCCTTGGACTACTGGGTGTGCAGTCTTGACCTGTAGCCAGAGCTGTCCCAATTTGCCATCCAACTTCTGTCTTGCCCTGCCTCAAGCGTCCTGTCAGAAAGGACCTTCAGTGCAGCTGGAGTCATTGTCATTGATAAGAGAAGTCGCCTAAGTCACAAAAGTGTTCAGTACCTCACTAAGACTAAGACCCAAAGACTAAGTCAGTCCCCCAAAGAGCATCTCTGCCTGCACGCCGTGTGACTGCCTGCCCCATTATTAAGTCGGTCCCCACACAGCATCTCTGCCTGCAGGCCGCTTGACTGCCTTCTCCGCCACCACCAACAGGGTTCACCAGGACACCAGGCGGATTCCTGAATTTTTAAGGGCGCTGCTAGCAGCGGCCGCTATAATAATTTTTCTGGTGCGTGTACATGCCTGCCTAATTTTTCTGGCTGCACTTCGGCTGCAACAACAATACAAAAGGCATGTACAGGTGTCAATTCCCCTTCATGATCGTTACATTGCCGCCGTGAAGGGGCTTGCGTATCACAATGAAGCAATAACCGCCGGCTATATGAGTGTCTTGGGGGGTGGCACACCAAAGATAATAAGGTCGTTGCTTCATTGTGGACAGACCAAATTCAATCAGCTGGACAATCACTGTTGTTCTGTCATTGAGCTACCTCAGCCTGGCAACCATATGGGCTTGAAAACCGCTATCGCCTGTACTCTCGTCATGGTGTGCACCAGTCCAGCACAGCCGTCACAACACAAACAGCTGTTTGCGGTGCATTACACAGTGAGTTTGGTGTGTCAGTGTGAAGCAGTACTCTAATTACACTCCCTGATTGATGTATACACATGCAAGATGTTTTAAAGCACTTTAGGCCTCCAATTTAGCATGCAATGTGATTTTTGCCCTTAAATTGCTGCTTTGCGTCAAATCCAGATTTTTCCCTGGGACTTTTGGTGTCTATCCCACTCATCCATGCAAAAACTCAGATGTTAGACCCCTTGAAACATCTTTTCCATCACTTTTGTGGTCAGCATAAATGTTTCTAGTTTTCAAAGTTCGCCTCCCCATTGAAGTCTATTGCGGTTCGCGACAGTTCGCAAATTCGCGAACAATTGCGGAGGTTCACGAACCCGGTTTGCGAACCTAAAATTGGAGGTTCGGGCCATCTCTACATGTATTTACATGGTGTTGTTGGCCCCTTACAGATGCTCGAATGTGCTCGATCGCATAAATTAGTATTTATGACATTTAAAAAATGTGAATAATCCTGGACAAATGTTAATTTTTTTTTTTTTATATATTTTTGTTAAAATTTTCCTTCAGTGATGGATGATTTGGTTTGGCTGGATAAGTGCATGTGAGGTAATGAATGCTAACTTTGCTATGTTTTTAAAGCATACACTATTAAACTACACACCATTTAAATTAATAACACATAATTTTGTATGCGCGTAATGCTTTAATGGCGCAATGTATTATGCGCATTAAAAACATTGCGCTCTACCATACGTGCTGATAGCGCTTGTGGCGTTATGCCGATAGCACGAGCACCATTGCGCAATTACGCCTCTCATTTTAAGTTTTCTACAGCTGTGACACAGAGATGCCTGTCACACTCAAATGATTAGGTGTAGTTGGTACAGCCTCTGTCTGACTGGATAATTGGTTTTTTGTTTTTTTTTTAAACCTTAAATTTTAACACATGTTCATCGGTGTTGCTTGACACAATTAAATGTAAAGAATATGAATCTTCACATTTTCCAGTATTTTAGCAATAATATAGCAAGCTCTGCAGTTCTACAAAGCCGCAGCAGTAACAGTGGAGAGTGACTGAGTAACAATTCTAGATGCGTAACACATTGTGAAAACTAGCAGGATGATGTGTGTTTCTGGCCTTGAATGGCTAACAAAGGGTGCATGTTTCAAATAAATAACCAAAACATTTAAAACAGCACATTGGGTTCACATAAGCAAACAAATAATATCACTGATACATTACCAATGCTCAATTCTTCTAGTATTTTTGGCAATGTTAGCAACCACTGCAGTTCTGCAAGGCCGCAGCAGTACTAGTGACTGAGCTACATTTCTTTATGCTTAACACACTACAAAGACTAGCAGGGTGATGTGTGTTTTTGGCCTTGAATGGCTATTGGCTAACAGAGGGCTTGTGTTTATGATGGATAACCACAAAATGTCAAACACAGCATTGGGTTCAGGTACACAACCTATTTGCAAACATCAGGTAAGCTAAGCAAGACGGGCTGATTCACTGGGAGACTGAACTTATAGCTCTTGGTTGCTTGTCCCTATTATCCATTCAAAGACGTTGGACATATTAACGTTGAAACTGAATCGTGCAGCGGGTATTTAGCCACTTGGAATTACAGTATCGTATATACCGGCGTATAAGACGACTTTTTAACCCTTAAAAATCTTCTGAGAAGTCGGGGGTCGTCTTATACGCCAGGTGTCACTTGTCAGGCCTGGTCCGGGTGTCAGTGTCGGGTGTCAGGCAGAGTTGTAAATACCTAATCCTGCCGTCATCTGGTGAAAAGATAGATAGATAGATTGCGCTCTTGTTTAAAATAACTTCTTGTAATCGCTTCTGGCGAGCAGCCGCTCGCACGGGTAGCAGTGCAGCTTCCGGCGTCACCTGACTGGTGACGTGTGCGCCCCACAATACAGCCCTGCATGAGCGTAATTAGTGGAGCGCACACGTCACCAGTCAGGTGACGCCGGACGCTGCACTGCTACTCGTGCGATCAGCTGCTCGCCAGAAGCGATTACAAGAAGTTATTTTAAACAAGAGCGCAATCTATCTATCTTTTCACCAGATGACGGCAGGATGAGATATTTACAACTCTGCCTTACATCCAACACTGACACCCGGACCAGGCCTGACAAGTGACACCCAGGGACTCCTAATGTGGGGTAGTCTTATACGGCGAGTATACCCCAACTTCTACATTTTAACTGGTAAAGTTGGGGGTCGTCTTATACGCCCAGTCGCCTTATACGCCAGCATATACGGTACATCAGGCCCTTGGTTGGCTCTAATAAGGAAAAATTAATACTGTATATGTTAACAGTAATAACAGGATTTTAACGAAGTAAAAGCAAAAGAGCGTTATTACTTTTTCTTTTGTCTTTCAGTATATTTGGCTACAAATTACAACCTTATAAATAAGTGGTATCTTTGGTCACACTCCTTGTGGGAATTAGCCAAAACAGAATATCACATTCTTTAGGCTAACAATGTCTTTGTTGTGCTAGGACATCTTTTTCCCAGATGTCAAGCTTGCATTTGTACCAAGTCTGACCACATCTTTCCTCTAAGGAAAAGCCAAATGTAATGTGTGACTAAATGTACCTCTAGAATTTATTTTCAAGGGACATTATTTAATGGCAGTTTTTTCCCCCCACCTTTTCCTGTTAAAGGCAATATTCCATATTCAACAGAGCCTGTCAAGTAGCTAATTTTTAACTAAGCAAATGTGTTTATTTAATGTGTGATTGTTTGGATATTAGCTTTTTGTAACAAATGTAATTTTTCTGTTCCCCTACCAACTAATACAGTCACCAAGCACAGACCAATGCTGCAACCTCTAACATTAAACTCATGCTACCCATAGTACTACTTACTCGGGCTTCCTTCAGCCCCTGGCAACCGCTATGTCCCTCGCCACAGGCTAAGACTGAAAGCAGCCTGTCTCACCTCGCCTGGTTCCTGCAACCATCTTCCAGCAGGAGCCTCTGTTCACTGCTCTGCACTCAGACCCGCGATGCTGAATATCCAGGTCCTGGCTTGATGATGTCATCAAGCCAGGACCTGGATTTTTCGCATCATGGGGCTGAGTGCAAATCGGTAAATGGAGGCTCCGACTGCAGGATGGTCGCAAGAACCAGGCTGCTTGCAGCTGCTTTTTTTTAGCGATCTGGCCGGGTGAGGGACGGGGGTGGCACATTTGGCTATACATCCTGGGGGGCTGAGACATCAGAAAAGGGGAGGCAGGGTTTAAATTCACTGGGAAACTTCTGGGTAACTGGGGGGGGGGTCGGATATTGGGGGCACATCTGGTTACCTTGGGGATAACCTAATACTTGGGGGGAACATCTGGCTATAACGGGGGACCTAATCCTGGGAACACATCTGGCTATAATGGGAAATGCTTATCCTGGGAACAGGACACATTTGGCTATGATGAGGGGCACTAATCCTGGGGGTGCATCTGTCTATCTATACTGGGGGTGGCAAATGCAGGGGACACATCTGGCTATACTGGGGGGCTTATATTTGGGACACATGTGGTTACACTGGAGGGGGGGCTGATACTGGGAACACAACTAGCTATCTATACTGATGGAACATAAAACTGGTGCCATGGTTTTTAACTACTATAGTGCTTGTTATTTTTTAACTGGTGATGGTACAAAATAATGCATTTTTTCCTCTTTTTCCCATTAAAATGCATAGAAAAAAAAATTTTCTTGGGACAAAATACCTGCCAATGATTAAATAGGGACATAGCTAAAATGTCAAAACTGCTCTGGTCCATAAGGGGAAAACAAAGTCTTGATGATAAGTAGTTAAAGTGACATATAGGGATTGTGAAATCAACTGCTGCTTGTAGCTTGCTATAATAATTGTTCAAAAATGTGCAGCGGGGATGATTGAAATCTATGCCCTGGCAGAGATAACAGGTGCCACTGCCAAACAGGGCATAGATTTCAATCACTGTGGTCTGGAAGTGGTTAATAGGGGTTTGTACACTATTTATATCAACTGTATCATCACCAGCCTACACTCAATACTTGGTGTTTACTGCAGAGCTGATAAGATATGCACAGGCATGATGAGGAGTATAGAGGCATGATTTACAAACCAGGAAGGGAGAGGAGTGTTAAGCCCCATACACACGCTCAACAGCGGTCTTTTATGCAGCACAATTATCAAACAACTTTTGTTGTGAAACAAGTTGAAACAACCAGAAAAAGTTGCTTGCTATTGTTCACACAACTGATAAGGCGTCAATGTACTACATAAAAGACCGCTGTTGAGCGTGTGTATGGGGCTTTAACAAAGCTATTAGGATAACAGCTCTCAGCGCTGCGTAATATGGCGCTTTATAAGTACAATAAATAAATAACAACGATCAGCACACACTACATACACTTAAACCAAGGATATTGGAGATGATGTGCTTGTATTGTAAAAGGAGTAAAATAATCAATGTAAATGTGGTCACGATTTTCAAGAGAGTTCCGGGCAGTTGTGGTGGTCTGGAGGAGGATGTGAAAAGCTTTAGATAAGAAGTATCTTTTTTTTTTCGGGAGCGACAATCGATCGTTCCCATGATCTAGCGATGTGGGTGCAGGTGTGAGATCACAAGAACAACATTTAGAAACGCTTGACGATAAAGATATTAGGAGAAAATACCGAATTGGAAGGAATAGATCAGGAAAAATTATGGCATCCTTACTAAAAAAAGAGAAAAGCACAGTGTTTATTGAAAGGATAGAGGATGAGAGTGGTGATCTTCAAATTTCAACACAAAAGATAGGTACAGCATTTGTACATTATTATCAAAAGCTGTATAATCTAAACAGTAGTTTGGGAACAGAAAACGAGTGTCCTTTTCTAGATAAAACTGACATACCACATATCACTAAAGAGCTAAAAGAGTCACTAGAGGCCCCAATAGAGAAAGAAGAATTTCTGAGAGCAATTAAGTCTTCTGCTAAGGGGAAATGCCCGGGGCAAGACGGATTCCCATTGGAATTCTTTGAACAATTTTCAGAGTCCTTGGCTCCATTCTTCTGTGCAATGGTTAATGAAGATGATTGTGAGATGCTATTTTCTGAAAGAACAAATGAAGCCATAATCTCTTTAATACCAAAGGAGGGCAAATCACTCTTGAATTGTTCGGATTTTCGCCCGATTTCCATCATTAACTGTGATATTAAGATCTACTCTAAGATATTAACAAATAGATTGGAAGAGGCGGCGGAGTTGGTCCTGGGGGAACAACAGTCAGGATTTAGGAAATATAAGCATATGAAAGACAATATCTATACAGCCATTGATGTCGCACATAGATTTAGAGCCAGTAAAAAAGAAGCAATACTTGTAGCAATAGATGCAGAGAAAGCATTTGATAGAGTGTCAAGATCCTTTTTGATAAACACGTTAAAGAAGATTGGTCTAGGGCCATTATTTATATCTAGAATAGCTCAATTATATAGTAATCAATCAGCCAGAATAAAAGTAAATGGCTATATCTCAGAACCATTTGGGATAACAAACGGGGTGCGACAGGGCTGTCCCCTCTCCCCGGTGCTGTTCAATCTCTGTCTGGAATCACAAATCAGGAACATACAATTGGATTCTCAGATAAAAGGTATTAAAGTGGGAAATGAAGAGGTTAAGATAATAGCTTATGCGGACGACATACTCTTAACTCTCTCTGAGCCTAGAAACTTATTGGAAAAATGTCTGAGCTTGTTTATCGAATATAGTAAAGAAACTAACTACAAACTAAACCGACAAAAAACATATGTTTTAGATCTGGGCTGCTCGTCACAAACAAAAGAAGCTATTAAGGAGTACTCCGGGTTCCAATGGGAAAAAAAATCGATCAGATATCTGGGGGTGAATGTATGCGCACACTCGCAGGATCTGTACAACTGTAACTATGGGAATATTTTGAGGGAAAGTAAAGTGACATTACAAAACTGGGACCGCTCAATTTTTAATATATTGGGAAGAATTGCGATTATTAAAATGATGATTCTACCTAAGATACTGTTCCGATTGCAGTGTGTGCCTATATCCCTCCCGGGTAGGTGGTTTGAGGAATGTAGTGCCATATTACAAAAATTCATTTGGTCCAGGACACGGCGTAGATTGTCGTACTCCATGATCTCGAGAGGAAAGAAGTACGGGGGTTTGGCTGCTCCGGATATATATAGATATTATGTGGGTGTTCACTTACTACGGGTATTAGAACTAAGAATTGATGATAATAGTAGAACTTGGGTAAGACTGGAGGGTGACGATCTGCACCGTGAGTCATTTGAATCATGGGTACCACAAAAAATTAAACGAGCTATTCTATCCACCTCGCACCCATTGCTGACTCCGTCATTAGAAATCTTTTCTGGGATAATTAAGCAATGGAACTTAAGTGAAGGTTCCTCTCCAATGGTGACTCTCGCAGCTGACCCGGATTTTGCTCCAGCCAGAGATAGAGCTTGGTGTAGGGCCAATAAATTAGATACAGATATAAGACTTATCCACATCATGGGTTGTAAAAAACCAAATATCATATCGGTTTTAGATAGAGGGGAGTTAACAGCCTTTAGCAAAGTACAACTCATTAGTTTCTGGAGAGGGTATATAAGGAAAAATGTAGCGTTAAGACAGGATATAAACATATATGAACAGTGGTTTTTGAGTAAATTCAGACCATCAAAGGCGCTATCAAAGATCAATAATTTACTAGATGAGATCTCACATAGGACATTGCCCGCATATGTATCCAAATGGGAAAAAGAGGTGGGTTTAAAACTGGATAAGAGGTTATGGGATAAGATCTTCCATTCAATTTGTATTACTTCGGATACAAGTATTCAATTAATACAATACAAACTCATAACAAGATGGTATTTTACACCGGCAAGGATGGCAAGTAGTGGCCTAATAGCAAATGATATATGTTGGAAGTGTACTAATCAATGTGGTACTTTGGTACATATGATGTGGGAGTGTCCTATAGTGAGGAATTTTTGGGCGGAGGTAGAATGTTTTTTAAAAACTAAGTTTACTAAGCAATTAACTATCGATACTATGGGGGCCCTGTTTGGCGTACTGGATGGGACTCAGGGATTGGGTCAAGTGTGGGAGTCACTGTTGACCCTAGGAACAGCGGTCGCGAGGAAACTTATTATAAAATTATGGAAAACACAAGGAGCACCTTCTGTTCAGGAATGGGTAACTGAGATGACAGCAATTTTAGAGGACGAAATAGGCAATGAGGTGGCAGAAGAAGTAGAAGATAGAACACAACCTACCTGTAGAATAGGGAGAGAAATGTGCACATTATGGAATAGTAGGCTATAACTTGAAATTAATGGTGGAAGAGGCCAGTCTCTGGAATAAAATGGATGGTTGGATGGGGGGAATGTATGAGTAAAAGGATGAATGGATGTGGTAAGAGGAATGAAGTGGGAGGTGAAAGAAGGGGTGGGAGTTATCTACCGCCTTATGAATTTATTTGCTATGGTAAAGGAAGCAATAGGCCCTTGTAGCCAGTAATGAGGTATGGATAGGAAGAGGACGGGGGGCCTAGGACGGACTTGGGACGGTAGAGGGAGGGTGGGATTGGACTCTGAGGATTTAGTATTTGTTTTTTGTTTTTGGCTTGTCATATAATAAAGATAAATAACGCAAACTATGATGCAAATTACTCCCAACTATAGGAGGTCTCTGATGAAGCCAAGTTAACAGGTTGGGACATGGCTTTTGTTGAGTTGCTGACTGTTTGCAAAAGAAAAAAAAAAAAAAAAAGAAACGCTTGACGATAACGACCATCACGCCGGATCTTTAAGATCCTTGACGTTCTCCGCGCAAAGTACCGTGATCCCTTGACTTCCTGTTCGCGCCCGTCGATTGCCATCATGTGCTGTCATGTGTACCTGCTGGCCCGAAACATGGATTGTGGAATGATTGTCGTCAGAGGAATGTCACTGGATCCATCTTCCTCCGAATGGGTGGTGAGTATTTAGCTTCAGGATCACCTGGGGGTTCACTTTAAAGCCAAACTGCAATTTAGCGAAGGAGTAACATGTATCTAAAAGAATTATTTTTTTTTCAGATGTTCTATACAATAAACGGTGCTCATTAATTCCTGTTTTAACCTTATAAATGCAGAACATAAAGAGCTATGCTGCAGCTGTTTTTTGCAAATAATAATAGATAAATACGTGTTCGTGGTTGAAAAAACACTATCTCTTCATTATTTGGAACCATTTCATTTTAGACTAAAAGAACTGCCAAAAGAAGTGGATAAAATTAAAATAAAACATATGTGAGGAAGTTTGCAAGAGCAAAAAAATGATAAATCAGATCCTGTGCTCTTCTTACTTATCAGTGAAAGTGATTTTTATTTACTTTTAGATTTTTATTGTGTCGTTTGGTATGCCGTTTCATTTTGCTACAGCACAGCTGATCTATCTTATTTGCTTTCTGCCTAGACACTTCCATAAAAGCTTGGAATTCTGACATATAAAGTCATCTAATCTACAAACATTGCCTATGAAAACTGTTCATGATGTTTTGCAATGTAATAAATCAGTTTCCTGCCTTAACAGTTACAGCAAACAACATCATGTTCATTTCCACAGAAAGAAAATTAAAACTGAATTCAAGGCAAAATTTACCAAAAAAAGAAAAAAAAACTGGAAACTCCATGAGTACAATCTGAACTTTTCAGAAAAGTCCAGAAATGACAGTTACATGCTAAGTTTTCCTTTGCTTCAGCTACAAGATTCAGTCTCAAGCCATGGCAGTATGGACTCCATTACGTAACTGTGTTATTAACCTTGGATGCAACACCTCTCTTCCAGCACTAGCAGTGGACCTATTTCTGGCAAGTTAGGTGTACAAGGGAAGACACTGTGCACTTACACTCACCTCTCACCTTACCTAATGCTGCTAGAACACTACACTAAGGTGTTAGCATAGTCCATAGTCCATCTAACTTATTACCTGTCTGTGTAGACTATGACTAAGCTGTGGCCCTTGACATCATCAGAGGGACATACATACGTGTCCATATAATACACAGCTATTTCCCCCCACCTACGTCATTAGTACTCCCATTTCTTTTTTAAGTGCTTCTCTAATTCACATCATTAATGTTCCCATGAATTGTTATCAACCTGAAATGAGTGCCCCTGTATGCTTCTTGATTTAATGCCTTTGCTCACCCACCTCCCATAATTTGTGTCCCCTATTCCCCTTCCCATTGTAATCAGTTTCCTTGAGCACCCTATTTTCTTTTTGCCTTTTCCTTCTGTAATTAGTGCTTCCCCTGTGCCCTTGCCCAGAGCACTTAGTGTCCCGCCCCTCCATAATTACTCCACCCTCTGCCTCCTCCCATTGTTTTATTTAACCTATTTCTGCTTCTGTGATTAATGCCCTTTCTCCCCGTTATTTAGTTCTCTCCCAATCATTATCCTCTGTCCCCATCTCTTCTGTAATTAATGTCTACTGTGTCCCCATCAAAATTCTCCTTCTCCAGGTACCTCTCTTTTGAGACCCTACTTTATCCAGTTGCCTCCCTTATTTGTTTCCCCCTTCCACATGCCTTGCTGCAGCCTGAAGTTCTAATGCTGAGCTTAGCTCTACCACAGCAGAGGTCCCATTGGCTTGGAGAGAATTAAGTAATCTTCATCTTTCTTAACAGTAATACATCTTATGGCAAATCACATGACCCAATACAGAGAGATAGTACTGCTAAAGAAACTGGAGATTCTGCCTCTTCATTGTAAGATGCTAAAATCAGGGATGAGTGAAATTGACCTAATCTGCTGCATTTATGCAAATAATTCACCTTGAGGTGGATTTTGCATTGAAGTCTGTGGTGCCAATCTTCAGGGCTAATGGTGAGCACATTTTTTTTTAGACTGCAGTTTTTGAGAAAATGAATTTAAAATTCGGAAAACGCATTTGTAAACAGGAGCTGTGTCCCATTGAAACAGATTTTGGCTCATTGCAAAGCCCCCAAACACACTATATTCTCCAGCTGGTAGCCTTTAACAGGAAGCTCTGCAGCAACTAAAGGTAATAAATTCCTAAAGCATAGAATTTCTGGGCAATAGACAGTTCTGGACATACGATGTCTGATAATCGCCCTGCTCTGGGTGCTTGACAGCATAGTGCAGTGAGTGAACGTTTCGTGTGGATGGTCATCGGGGGCTCTTGTCAAGTTCTAGAGGATATTGATATACTGTATGATCATTAGTTTAAGGAACTCTATTGTTAATTAAGTATAGAAGACAGAATTATGCCTTCTTAAAACAGAAGGTATTGGAAATTATTCAAGTTGGAGTGAGCATATGCGGTGCCCCACTGTGCATCACCAGGGGCATAACTATAGATCATGGGGCTACCCAACATTCACACCCTTTACTTTGTTAACCTCACAGTTTGGGGGCCCATCTAGCAAGGGCCATAAAACAATACGGGCTTTGTAATCTTCACACCCATAACAAGTGTAGCCACAAAAAACTGATCTGAAGGATGGACCCCTTTATCAGAGGGAGTGAAGTAGTAGTTGGGATCCCTTTAAAGCTCTGGGCTGTGGTCTCAGTGGCTGCTCCCCTGTAGTTACGCCCATGGACATCACTGCTCAATATGCCTTTATTGAATGCTAATCACACCCCCAGAACTGCTGGACTACAACAAAGGGATGATTTGCATATTCAGCAGTGATGCATTGTGGGGCACATCACATGCTCACTCCAACCTGAACAATCACAAATACCTTCTGTTTTAAGACGGCACATTTTTTTTTTTGAAATGACCGTTTTAGTCATTTTTAGCCATGTACACAAACCTAGGATTTCTGATTCCACGTGATCTTGCTGGGCAATCTGTAATTAAGTATAGAGGGACCCTAAGCTGTTCCCCTTTAAAGAAAATGCATATTGTCACTTTTCATTTTTTAAGTTTAACCAATGTACTCAGAAAAAAAAGTTCTTATTTCATAAATTAAGAGATAGGGGAGGTATTGAGCCCAAAACCAACATAAACAGCACTTTTCCCTCCACAACTTTAAGATTTAATTTCTCAAAAATCTACAAGATTTTTTTTTTTTAAATAAAATCTTATTTTGACATGTTTTCCCACTATGCCACTAGTGGCCTTAATATATGTAGCAAATTTAGTGAGAAAAGCTAGGGCTTTGCAGTGACCCAAAAACCCTCTGAATGGGACACTGCTCCTGTTTACATGTGTATTTCACCAACAAAACTTTAAAATCAATTTTCTCAAAAATTACAGGCCACTGACATACATTACGTAACAACTACGGTGATGAAAGCATGTAAGGGGCTTTGCAGTTAGCCATGAAAGTTTGTGCCGTAGACTTCAATTCACCTTAAGCAAATCAGCTGAATTTGCAGTGAATGTGACTTTGCGAGTTTTACTTGCTTATCGCCAGGCCATACAAAGCCTACATGTCATGGCATCATTGATATAATCTATTGAATGCAGTAAAATAAATTTTGGCTTTGTCCTTTACCAAGTTCCATACTTGAGATATACAAAATCATCAGTGTCAAGCATGCAAGATTTTCACTGGTTGTCTGATCGGTCCACAAGGTTCTCACATATAATTTTTGTGAAACTCATTCAACATTTGTGAAACTCATACAACATTCAAATAGACAAAACAATTGTAAATCAAAGAAAAACTATTGAAAATCATAGTGAAAAGATTGATAAATTATGTCTTTCAATCAATAGGCTAAGCCTTTTTTTCTTCTTCCTGACTAACTTGCTCTGCTGTTGAATACAAAATCAACAATGAATAAGTTGTATTGTAGTTTCAGGCATATTTGGCCCATGGTGCAAGTATTCTGTCCAGCAGTTTGCTTCTGTACACTGTTTACATTCACATGTAATCCTGATTTCTATTAGAATTTTCTTTTTTCTGTTTTGGATTTAGATGGGATTTGAAGATTATGTTTTGTAAATCCTGAAAGTTGCTTTAAATGATTCCTGAGAAACCAGTAATGAGCAGCTGTCTTGTCCCTTTGTGGCATTGAGCATAATGAAACAGCACTGACAATGACCGCAATTCACTGAGATCATACTAGTGATACTAGTGATAATAAGGCAGGTGAAAACGTATCATCATACATCAATATTTTAGGTACTAATTCAGTGTTTCTCAAACCTGTCCTCGTGACTCCCCAACGGTGCATGTTTTGCAGGCGACCTCACCTATGCACAGGTGGGGTAATTAGTGTTTCAGCTACATGGAATCCGCCTAGCTGAGACACTAATTACCCCACCTGTGCATAAGGGAGGTTGCCTGCAAAACATGCACCATTGGGGACTCACGAGGACAGGTTTGAGAAACATTGTGTTAATTCACTAAAGAAGCTTGCCTTATTAAAGCGGTATAAAACCCTGACATAATATTCAATAAAACATGTTTTCCTACTTTTTATATGCCATACGGTTATCATATTTGCATTTGTGCATAAGTATTATTATTCATTTCAAAAATTGCAAGTTCCCAAAAGTACAGTTTTTTGCTCTGAGAGCTGACTTTGCATTTTATTCATAACTGGTTTTATTCATTATGTATTGAAGGCAGAAATGCTTTGAGTGTCTGTCTGTGTCCAGGACCTTCTGCACAGTCAGAGAATGTGTCACATTCTTTACTTGATACAATTAAGTAAACACAAGATAACATTATCTCCACTTCGGATGCATCCAGATTTCTCTGCACTGAACTTTCAAGTCCTGTGTGTAACCCTTTGAATGCTGTTCTAGTAAAAGAAAAATGCTGGCTGTATATAATATGCTGTAAATAATTTTTTAGAGCAAAGAAGAAATGCTGGGTTTTATTTCGCTATGACATGTAGTGAAAAGCAGTGAGAGTGTTGTCTTATTACTCCAGTCCAAAAGTTATCACCTCTGTAGTTGTTCTTACATGCATTAGATAGTGAGGGGAGGAGCACACACAGGCAAGATGTGGCTCCACCCCTCCTGCAGCCAGGATGATTACAGCTAGCCTGTGTAGGACAACCAGGGAAGGAGAGAGAGAGAGAGGCTGTGGCTGTGTGTGTCTCTCCATCGCTCTCTGTGTGCCTGCAGTGTATAATTCTATCTACACAGAGTCCCCTTCTGCATAAACTAGTAAAAAATAAAGCAGACAGCACACTTTACATTGCAGTCTGTAGTAACATTTCACTTAACGACAGCTGAGACTAGGTGATAAGCCTTCACACACTTTACAGTTGTTATCACTTGCATTTCTTTCTCTGTGAATTAACATCCTGTCTTTAGCTTTAGAATTCTGTCATTATCTCAAGGATTGAAACCTTAACTTTAGAAATCCCTTCTTAACTTAGGGAAAGAATCCTTATTTTTAAGGTTTGCCTGAGGTAAATTGCTTAGTAAATACTAAATGCTTTATCACCATGGTGATAACAGTAAACATCACACAGAATTGTTATTAAAGACAGGAGAAGAACTTAGTGAGTTGTGGCCAATGTCATGTTGTCTGATGTTTAATAAGCTACCTGTTATAGTTATATACACACAACTGTCAAATTTGCCAGTCAGTTACAGAAGAAAAACAGATTTAAAACTTCCTTAATGGGAAGATATCAGTTATAAGTACTGAGTTTACAAAGCACAATAGACAGCCTTACTGGCAACTTCCCAGATTGATGGGAGGTGAAGACTGCAAAAAAAGAACAACAACCTGTACTTAGTAATAGAAGGAGAAGAAATATTTCCTGGCTTATTAAACACGCTACATCACTTTCAGTGCAGACGTTCTGTTATTACAAATGCTTATTTGTGACTGGTTATCTTTAATTCCGGTAGTTAGCTAAGAACACGTTAAACACAACACACTGCAAAAATCCCATCAGCTGTTTTTGTCAGATCAAATGCTCCCTTAAGCAAAACTCAGAGGAGGCTTTTTATATGAAGTCTGTTGTTTAATACTGACATAGCTATAAGTGAGAATCTAAGGAATGCCTGACTTCCACATCTGGGAACCACAAAGGAGCAGATGCCAAGGAAAGCACCTGTACGCAGTGGAAGGATGAACATTCTTATAAATCTTTCCTGTTGGCATGGATTTGTGGGAAGAACCGTGCAAGCCGTTTGTCTCTGATGTAGAGATGAATGAACTGACCTGTAAAACATTGTCCTATTATTATCATCTCATAAAAAATGCACAAGTAGGAGTATTGTGTGGACTGTCAAACACAGTATATGCTTTTAGAAAACGGCACGGGCTGCCAAAGGTTCCAAAGAGATGATAGCAGGAAAAGGGTCCAATGAGAAGGTGGAAAATTGTGGAAAGTACAGAGACAGCTGGAAAATGTCAAGGAAAGTACTTATGAATATAATGAGCAAATGCTTGCACAGCATAAAGACCGCACGGAAACACAACAGTAGAGCTTGAATTCAATTAAAAAGTAGCACTTTTTAAGAATACCACTTATAAAATGAAGTAAAACTGATACACACATTATACAAAGTGAAGGCAATTACAAAAGATCCCTCATTGCAGCACACGTCTAATAAGCCCTTTTTTTTTTTTTTTAAATAAAAAGTAAATAAAATGGCAATAGCTGTTGCTGCTTTATACTTCACTCTGTGTATTACCCACAGTGCAGATGCTCAAAGAAAAAGTACTCTGTATATTTTGTAAGCTATAGGCTTGCTATACACCAGTGGTTCTGGATGTAAGCCTGGCTTCAGGGGCATAAAGAGATCATTTGCATTTAGTAGTGATGCATTGTGGGTAACCACAGTTGATCACGTAAAGCTTAATTATCAAATACCTTCTGTTTTCAAAAGGTTAACTACACTACGCATTGGCTTTTTAGTAGGAGAATTTTTTTGGTCTTTTTTAGTCTCTACACTTTCCCAGTAGTGTTAGGTCACCGCGAGCTGCATGGTTATTCTACAGAGAACAAACATGATCTAATCGCAGGGCCGGGCCGAGGCATAGGCTGTAGAGGCTCCAGCCTCAGGGCGCAGTGTAGGAGGGGGAGCACAAATTATTCAGCAGTCATTCCTTATTGTGTTTGAAACAGAAAGAAATAAGAAAATGGGATACATAGCAGTGACTGCAGGCCAGATAACTAGAGATTAAGGTGTTGGGGAGGTTGTGGGCCCTGTGGCCCTCTTAGTCTAATAGCAATCAGTGTTTGATGGCTCGGGTGGCAGGGATGGAGGGGCGCACTTTGGTGTCTCAGCCTTGGGTGCTGGAGGACCTTGTCCCGGCTCTGTCTAATCGTAAAAGGCCAATGTTTTTACTAAGATGAAGAACCACTGAAATGAGCAGCAACATTCATTAAAGAGAGGGAAGGAGAACACCTGCTACTGTCTGCAGATTGGTGTCAGCCTTCTCAGTGGGAGGAAATTGCACCCAAAAGGGATTGTAAAGTCTTCTGAAGCCTCATAGATTTTAATAGAATTCTCCTCTTAAAAAATATCATCTCTGAATTGATGTCATTGGTGTTTCTGCTGAAGGGTCTCAACAAAAATCTCCTCTCTGTGAGTCATGAAAAAGTTTGTATACTGTGGTGACATTTTTCTCCATATAGCTGCCTCCATGACCTGGAGGTTCTTTTGTAAACTAATTATGGGTGAGGGAGCTTCATCACATATTTGGTTTTGGTCCTTTGGTTTAGTGAAGATGATAGAAATTTGCTAATATAGACATTAGCTTCTTAAGTTATTACCTGACATTTTTTATGGCTTTTATCGGTGAGCCTTTATTCATGTTACGTCACCCCTTGTTGACATCCTTGCATTTTGGCTTATTCTCCATAGCCAAATTGACAAGATATTTTACAGCCTGAGGTCTATCATGCACAACAGAGCTATGCACTCTGCAATACTTAGAGAGGTGCACCTCTGATGATGCAGATTCTCAGCGACATGTGTTCGGTGATAATGGCGGTTGATGTACGACAGTCCTTCCTCCTTGGTAAGCTATTCACTTTTTCATTGTTGCACCGTTTTTACAGTCTTTACCACTCTATATATAGTTTGTGACACATGTTATGGTTAGTTATTTCTCACAGGGTCTTGCACTTTCTCATGCAGTTTATTTCAAATTATCACATATTTTACTTATGTGGTCATTTGCACGCATGCACTTTCGCTAATCTATTTTTACTTTTTCCATTTTAATTTCTTAATGCACTTGACACTTATTCTTGCAAGAGACATATGAACTGCAGAAAGATTGTTGCACATTCACTAGGCAATCTATCATTAACCAATACCTTATCTTTGTCTGACAACAGTAGTGCAGCCTGTAAATGCAGCGTCCTACTCTTCCTAATGCGGATAACCCACATGACCATGCCCAGGGCCGGATTTCTGCAAAGGCCACAAAGGCCACGGCCTAGGGCGGAAAAAAATCAGAAGGATAAAAGGGCGGCAGGACCTGAGAGAGATAAGAGGCTGCATGTCAAAATATATCATTTCTCTTGCTCCGAAGCCGCCCCGGCTTTGCTGCACACACAGTCAGAATTCCAGAGCTCTGTGTATTTTACTTACTTCGTGGTGTGCGATGAGACAGTGCTATCTCCTGAACATACAAGCTTCAGTTTATTGCCAGGGGTGAGAGAAACATGGATCACAATGTAGACACAATTTCTGATCCAGTAAAAGTAAACATTTTAACAGAATTATTTCCACTTTACAACTCAAGCTGGGCTAAACAATGTATTGCTGGTCAGACTCTGTTAATGACTTGAGCCATTCCTTCTCCTCTCTCCCCCTGGATTGTAAATCTTAAACAGAAAGATACGTTTTTTTTTTCCTTAGAGAGATTTATGACAGCCCCTTCTAAGCTAAATCTTAACCCCTTGCTGGCTCATTTTAAAGGCAGCAGTAGTCTAGTATGAGATAGACAACTTCTCTATAATTATAATTGCAAAAGTACTGTTGTATACTTTTGTATTGTTACATTCTGTTTTGTATACCAAAAGTAATCACATACACTAAAAATTTAAAAAAATATGTTTGTACCGTGTTGGCAAACAGTAAAAAAAACAACTGTGAAAGAATCAGTACAATAAATACTATAAAATAAATGCAACAGATCTGTGATTACAGAAGAGCAGAGAGGGAGATGAACTGCTCTGCTACTTCATGCCCGGTACACACCATGCAATTTGCCATCAGATAGATGGGTTCGAATTGATTATTTCTGACAGGTCTAATCTGATTTCTGATCATTTTTCTAATCGACTTTGTATAAGTGATCGGAAAATCGAATCAACCCATCTATCTGGTGCGTACCAGGCATTAGGGACTCACTGCTCTGACAGGAAAAACAATCATTCATCATTTTTCAGAGAGAAAACATTCATAGGTATTCACGAGTCACTAAAACAGGTATTTCCTCCTGCAAACAAGTGATCCTTAAAGAGACTCTGTAACCTCAAAAACATCCCCTGGGGGGTACTCACCTCGGGTGGGGGAAGCCTCCGGATCCTAATGAGGCTTCCCACGCCGTCCTCTGTCCCACGGGGGTCTCGCTGCAGCCCTCCGAACAGCCGGTGAGAGACCCGACTGTAAAATCAATATTTACCTTTGCTGGCTCCAGCGGGGGCGCTGTGGCTGCTTTCCGCTCCGAACTACACGATCTCAGTCAGGTCCGCTCTACTGCGCAGGCGCCGAAAACTTGCGCCTGCGCAGTAGAGCAGACCCGACGGCGATCGGGTATTTCCATGTAGTTCGGAGCCGACAGCCATCAGAGCGCCTGCGCAGGAGCCGGGAAGGTAAATAATGATGTCATCTTGTACGGAGGGCTGCAGCGAGACCCCCGTGGGACAGAGGACAACGTGGGAAGCCTCATTACGATTCGGAGGCTTCCCCCACCCGAGGTGAGTACCCCCCAGGGGATCTTTTGATGTTACAGATCCTCTTTAAGGCTCATACACACATCAAACCATAGTCTTTGAAAAATGAAAGATCACAGACCAATTTTACCCCCTTCCATGTAGTATGAGAGCCATACCTACACAGTCTATTCTATGGAGCTGATCTCCCCATCAGATAGAAATCTTTGCAAGATGCTGAACACAAAGATGCTGTACACATTCAAAAGATCGATATCTGCAAAAGATCTGTTCCTGCAAAAGATCCATTCCTGCAAAATGCATTAATAGTCTATGATATCTACAGATCCTCATACACACCTTGTTTAACAGACATTCATCTGCAGATCAGACAATCATCTGCAGATCTGAAAATCCATCCTGGTGGATCTGATCTGCAGATGAATCTTTGTTAAACAAGGTATGTATGAGGATCTGCAGATATCATAGACTATGAATGCATTTGCAGGAACGGATCTTTTGCAGGAACAGATCTTTTGCAGATACTGATCTGTTGCATGTGTACAGCATCTTTGTGTGCAGCATCTTGCAAAGATTTCTATCTGATGGGGAGTTCAGCTCAATAGAATAGACTGTGTAGGTATGGCTCTCATACTATATGGAAGGGGGTAAAATTGGTCTGTGATCTTTCATTTTCCAAAGACTATGGTCTGATGTGTGTATGCACCCTGAGTGTGTGTGTGTGTGTGTGTGTGTGTGTGTGTGGGGGGGGGGGGGGGGGCGCTTGTGGTACCGGGCCTAGGGCACTGGGAAGTCCAAATCCGGCCCTGACTATGCCCAGGCATTACCCTAGCAACCAGACAGATGTGTGTTCATTGGTCTGTAAAAACAACATGACTGGGTCCTTCATCACCACAGCAACCACAGCGCCACTCACACATCGCAATGATGGCACTCTACTCTTTTAAAAGTAATGATAGTCAGACACTAGCCCAGGCGCCAGCACAAGCCTTGTATTGATTGGTCTATATAGACCACATGGTAGGATCATCTGCAGCCATGGAAACCAAACTTCTTGTACAGAGATGGCATTATTACAATAGCAGCAGTGGGTGGACATATTTGCATATGCCCAAATTCTGATTCAATTAGCATGTGGGCATATGCATTCGTGACTGCCCACCGCTGCTATTGTAATAGCACCGTCACTGCAATGTACAAAATGTTTGGTTCCCATGGCTGCAGATGATCTTGCCATGTATATTATATAGACCAATAAATACAAGGCTTGTGCTGGCACCTGGGATAGTGTCTGCCCATCATTACTTTTAAAAGAGTAGAGTGCCGTCATTGCAGTGTATGAGCAATGCTGTGGTTGCTAGGGGGACCCAGTCATGTGGTAGTTACAGACTAATGAATACACATCTCTGTCTGGTTGCTAGGGCAACGCCTGTGCAATGTCACGTGGGTTACCCACATCAAGAAAAGCAGGGCAGTTTCTTGGCTAAATTTCACCCAGGGCGAGGGTGTAAAAATCGCCCCCCACCCCCATCGTGGAGCCAGGTATAGGTGCCCACAGTATAGGTTAGCTACGTAGGTGCCACCAGTATGTGTTAATTAGCTAGGTGCCTGCAGTTTAGGTTAGATAGGTAGATGCCCCCAGTATAGGTTAGATAGGTAGGTGACTGCTGCATAGGTTAGGTAGGTAAGTGAATGCAGTATAGGTTAGATAGGTAGGTGACTGCAGTATAGTTTAGGTAGGTAAGTGACTGCAGTATCGGTTAGATAGGTAGGTGACTGCAGTATAGGCTAGGTAGGTAAGTGACTGCTGTATAGGTTAGATAGGTAGTTGCCAGTATAGGTGTTAGGCTTGGTGGTGTAGTCTCCACGGTCAGCACGCGATGCATAAGCTGACGTGAAGGAGGTACACACACCAGCACAAGGAATCAGGATATCCCCAGTTTAGTGGAGGAGAGGACTGACTCCAATAGGAGATTGTGGCACACAGAGCCGGTGCAGATCCGAACAGCCACAAACAATACTTTCGTGATAACGTCTCAGCGCAAAGTAGCGCTGAGCGCATAACCAGAACTGAGGAGATCAGGACAGGTAGACAGAATGAACGCTTGCTTAACTAGCCACTACTTAGTGACAGCAAGCGTCCATGATAAAACAGACTGGAATGAGGCAGCCAATGCGTTGCGGCGATGGCGTGCCTCACAAAGACAGGACAGGATAGTCAGGAAATAGCAGGATCAAGATAGATGAACGTAACACAGATAAATATACAATAAGTATGATTTCCTAGCGTATTACAATTACAGCTATCAATAAAACTATTTGTAACGTCTGACTAACATATGTATATATCGGCAATGAACCGATATATGACATAAGCAGGAACACTGACTTAAGACTGGAACGATACAGGGAACAGGACTCAGAAGGATTCGCTATCTCTTCGCAGAGATGAACGCAATCCACAAACGGTAACAGGACAGGATTCAGAAGGATTCGTTATCTCTTCGCAGAGATGAACGCAATCCACAAACGGTAACAGGACAGGATTTAGAAGGATTCGTTATCTCCTCGCAGAGATGAACGCAATCCACAAACAGGACCAGGAACAGGATAACTAGCTCAGCACGGGTGATCACGATACGCGCAACCACCAAAACGTGCTGGAACTGACTAACTGAACACAGGATATAAACAGTTCGTGTACGTATATATCAGCGTCACTGATGTATCAACGTAACACGAATACAAGGAAAATAATAAACGTGCTGGTATGCATATATATGGGCAATGAACCAATATATGATGCAAAACCAGCAAAGTATCTTTAGAACAAGAAACACGGTCTGGGGCTGAGCAACAGCAAGACTAGCTTACACTGAAACTATGATAGCCCGAGGAAACCCTGCAGGAAGCAGATCTTTATACTGAGGTCATCCAATGCGAGCAGACATGCAGATTCCCACACAGGTGAATGATAATCAGTCACAAGCTGACAGCAGGGAAAGGCAGACAAAGCTATGCAGCTTGCATGGAAAGAGATCAGAACTGCCTGAGCTGCAGCACTACTACTGCCAGCAATCCCTGCTGCAGCAGCGATCATAACAATAGGTTAGATAGGTAGGTGACTGCAGTATAGGTTAGGTAGGTAAGTGACTGCTGTACAGGTTAGATAGGTAGGTGCCAGTATAGGTTAAGTAGGTGACTGCAGTATAGGTTAGGTAGGTAAGTGATTGCAGTATAGCTTAGATAAGTATGTGCCTGCTGTATAGGTTAGGTAGGTAAGTGATTGCAGGATAGCTTAGATAAGTAGGTGCCTGCTGTATAGGTTAGGTAGGTAGGTGCTGCAGTATAGATTAGGTAGGTAGGTGCTGCAGTATAGATTAGGTAGGTAGGTAGGTAGGTGCTGTAGTATAGATTAAATAGGTAGGTAGGTGCTGCAGTGTGGTGGGAGCAGGCAAAGTAATAACTCACCTTTCTTCAGCAGAATAGCCGATCTCACACTGCTTCAATGTACTTCCTTTCCCGGCATCTGTCTCAGTAACAGCGCCCCCTGTGTTGACATGCGGAACATCATCACAGGGGGCGCTGTTACTGAGACAGATGCCGGGAAATTAAGTACATTGAAGCAGCGTGGGATCGGCTGAACAAAGGTGAGTTGTTATTATTATAACCGCTCCCACCACCTCTGCGCCCAGCTCCTGCCGCAATAATCCAGCGCCCCGGGCGATTGCACGTATCGCACGCCCATAGAAACGGGGCTGAAGAAAAGTAGGACGCTGCACTTACAGGCTACATATCTCCAAGTGTGTAAGCCTTGGGCATGAAAAAAAGTACAAATCCAGCCCTGGACATCCCAACCCATTCTCCATGAATAAAACCAGAATGAATAACAAAATACACTGATATATCTAAATCACATACAATAATAATGGGCCAGGGAACAAACTATTAAAGTCAGGGAAAGGGACAAAAGCAAAACAGGGCAAACAGCCCTGGGTCTTTAGCTTTAGATCACCAGCACTGTGGGAACTTGAAATGGATAAACTGACAAAACGCAGACGCACCCTTGGAAAAAGCAAGACCAAGTTTTAACATCATTCTTTTGTACATAATTATTCATCAATTATGCATTCCTCTGTGTCTGGCCACAATTTTCCAGTTAAACAACTTAATAATTGTAACACCAAATATGTTGTTTATTTAATTACTTGTATTCTGTGTCAAAACTATATGCCTTAGGCTCAGAACGGAAGAACATAATAAAAATGGTTGCAATACATCTGCATTAAATTTAGAATGTTTCACAACATTTCCAGATTACCCATGATCAGGGGTCTCAAACTCGCGGCCCGCGGGCCATTTGCGGCCCTCGATACAATATTTTGTGGCCCTCGCTGGCAAAAGCTTCCTTATAGTTCGCTTCAGTGCTCCCAAGTAATCCGCCACATCCCCGCCGCTAAACGACGGCTGCAGAGCCCCCAAATCGCCCGGGGGGCAATCCGCCGGCATTTCCTGGAAGGAGCAGAGCTTTCAGCTCTGCCCCTCCTGACGTCAATCGCCACACGGATCGCCACCTCTCCCCGCCCCTCTCTGTGAAGGAAGAGTGAGAGGAGCAGGCAGAGGCAACGATGCGCCGCGATTGTGAAATTCCTTATGCGGCCCAGCCTCATCCTGACTTTGCCTCCTGCGGCCCCCAGGTAAATTGAGTTTGAGACCTCTGCCCATGATGGTGAAATGGAGGGCTTCATGTTTCAGGGCACCAAATAAGTCTATATGGCTGCAAAATCCAGTTATTATTAGTCCATCACATACAGCACAGTGAATGTCACAATGATTCTTACACTGAAGTAAAGGTATAAGTAGTTAGCTCAGACCTACAGTCACCTCCATGTTCCCCATTGGTGGGCTAGCCCTGCCCATCACCATTATGTTTCATCCTGCCTCAAGTGGCTTCATCAGGGTAATGGATAGCTCGCTGTATGCTCAACACCAAAGAAAAATGTTGAGCTTACTGTTGACTTAAGGAGGCACGCTCCTCCTCCAATCCACATAGATGGCGCTGTAGTTGAGAGCATTTCTTGAGCATGCCTCCTAGGCACTACTATCTCCAAAGACCTGACTTGGAAGGCCAACAGCCTCCATTCAGAGGAAAGACCAGCAGAGGCTATTTTTTCTTTGCCAACTGAAGAAGTTCAGTATGGCCCAGAAACTTCTGACGAGCTTCTACTCTGTCACAAATGAATCTGTCCTCTGCTCCTCCATCCTGGTCTGGTACACTAGCTCCTCCACCAGCGATAGACACAAACTTCAGAGGGTCATGAGATCAGCCGAGAGGATCATTGGCAAACCACTTCCTCCTCTGGACCATCTCCACATCTCCAGACTGCAAGCCAGGGCTTTCAAGTTCGCCAACGACCCCTCCCAACCAGGCTTCCACTTCTTTAGTAGGCTCCCATTAGGCTGGAGGTTCCGGTCCATCTCCACCAAGACTACTAAACACAGAAACAGTTTTTTCCCCTCAGCTGTCAACTCTCTGAACTCTATGAACTCTCTGCACTGAAACCGATAGCACATGATTGAACTGCTTCACATTGCACATTTTTCTGTGGTCGAACTCTGAGTTAAATGTTTTTTGTGTTCGAATTGCTGTATTGTATGTATTGTATTGCTGTAGTGTAAGTATTGCTGTATTGTATTGTCATATTCTATGCTAGCCCTGTATATGCCAAGCCCAATTCCGGAAACGACCAAGTTTTGTTTGTCGAAATAAATTATTCTGATTCTGATTGTGAAGCATCACATATCAATATAATGCAATATGTACATAAAGGAAGCATTTCTGTTGCTGAAACCTGGATAAAAAACATAAAATTGGGCATCCTGAATAATGTATCACATTCTACTTTATGTCATTATTGTGCCGATTTAAAGGTAATGAAGGATTGGTTTTATTTTTGCCTATTAACCACTTCTATACTTACTTTTCACAGGTGCAGGGCAGGTATACTATGGGGTGATTGATCCATTCATCAAAAGATAAAGTTTGTTGTTAAAGGGAACCTTAACTGAGAGGGATATGGATGTTTCCTTTTAAACAATACCAGTTGCCTGGCAGTCCTGCTGATCTCTTTGGGTGGAGTAGTGGCTGAATCACAGACCTGAAACAAGCATGCATCTAATCCAGTCTGACTTCAGTCAGAGTACCTGATCTGCATGCTTGTTGAGGGGCTGTGGCTTAAAGTATTAGAGGCACAGGATCAGCAGGGGAATCAGGCAACTGGTATATTTTAAAAGCAAACATCCATATCACTCTCAGTTTAGGTTCCCTTTAACATTGAGAGTTGCTTCATAACTTGCAGTCTGCCATATTAGTTATAAGTATTATGTATTTCCTGGGTACATTCAAAGGTGACGATTCTTCTGCATGATTTCATAGGCTTCTTAATATGAGTACGTACAAAAAGGGTGCCTGGTGTAAATATCGTTTATAGAAATATTTACAAATAACGATTTACAAATGTATAAATCATCAAATAATGTGTATGAAATCGGCAATTGGTAAATCGTTAATCTTCCCTCTTTAAAAAGTGAAACTTATAATTAAGTTTGTTAAAAAATCATTAATATAAGTTTAATCGTTATAATTGTATCTTATTGTGAATAATCTTCGTTTATTGTTTCTTCTTATAATAAAATCTGAAAATATTGTTTATAATGATGATATATACAGGATCTTCTCAAAAAATTAGCATATTGTGATAAAGTTCATTATTTTCTGTAATGTACTGATAAACATTAGACTTTCATATATTTTAGATTCATTACACACAACTGAAGTCGTTCCAAGCCTTTTATTGTTTTAATATTGCCTCCATGCCACGCCGCATTGAAGCAGTCATTTCTGCACAAGGATTCCCAACCAAGTATTGAGTGCATAACTGAACATAATTATTTGAAGGTTGACTTTTTTTGTTTTAAAAACACTTTTATTGTATTGGTCGGATGAAATATGCTAATTTTTTTTAGATAGGAATTTTGGGTTTTCATGAGATGTATGCCAATTGAATATTAAAACAATAAAAGGCTTGGAACGACTTCAGTTGTGTGTAATAAATCTAAAATATATGAAAGTCTAATGTTTATCAGTACATTACAGAAAATAATGAACTTTATCACAATATGCAAATTTTTTGAGAAGATCCTGTGTATAAGTAGGTTCCTAAAAAGTGTTGTAAAAAAATTATTATGTATTACAAAAATGTTATTAAAACTATACCTAACCCTATTCTCACACAGAACCCTCCCTGTACCTATCCCTAACCCCTAGACCCCCCCCCCCCTGGTGGTGCATAACCCTAACCACCCCCCTGGTGGTGCCTAACCCTAACCAGCCCCCTGGTGGTGCCTAACCCTAACCACCCCCCTGGTGGTGCCTAACCCTAACCAGCCCCCTGGTGGTGCCTAACCCTAACCACTCCCCTGGTGGTGCCTAAACCTAAGACCCCCCTGGTTGTGCCTAACCCTAACCACCCCCTGGTGGTGTTTATTGTACTGTAACTATACCTAACCCTACTCTCACACAGAACCCTCCCTGTACCTATCCCTAACCCTTAGACCCCCCCCCCCCCCTGGTGGTGCCTAAACCTAAGACCCCCCCTGGTGGTGCCTAAACCTAAGACCCCCCTGGTGGTGCCTAAACCTAAGACCCCCCTGGTGGTGCCTAAACCTAAGACCCCCCTGGTGGTGCCTAACCCTAAGACCCCCCTGGTGGTGCCTAAACCTAACCACCCCCCTGGTGGTGCCTAACCCTAAGACCCCCCTGGTGGTGCCTAAACCTAACCACCTCCCTGGTGGTGCCTAACCCTAAGACCCCCCTGGTGGTGCCTAAACCTAAGACCCCCCTTAGTGTTCGCTTTATTATGTGGATAGTAATGTTTTACAAATAGTGACTGTAAAAAATATATTGCAATTTACGTTACGTACTGATTGCTTTAGTTTGTGAATAATAATGTTTTACAAACAGTAAGGGATAAAATGTTAAATAATGTTTTAGTTATAAATAGGATAAATATGTTTAGTATTTTTATAAACGTTATTTGTCACGGGTGCATTTTGTAAACGTAAATCATCACAAGCACAGTTATAAAACATTAAAAAAAAAGTAATATAAACATAGACCTGGGGAGTATCATACATTTAAATAGCTATTTTTAGTTTACATATAAATGCAGTTGTAGACATGTAGTTCTGTATTTAAACTGAACCTGAACTCAGAATGTTCTCTCTGCTCTAAAAGATACACAACAGCATAATAACCTTTAAAGGGAAGGTTCAGGGAGGGGAGTAAAAAAATAAAAATCAATTTCCACTTACCTGGGGCTTCCTCCAGACCGTGGCAGGCAGGAGGTGCCCTCGCCGCCTCTCCGCAGGCTCCCGGTGGTCTCCGGTGGCCGACCCGACCTGGCCAGGCTGGCTGCCAGGTCGGGCTCTTCTGCGCTCCAAGGCCTGGCACTTCTGCGTCCCACGCGGGCGCACTGACATCATCGGACGTCCTCCGGGCTGTACTGCGCAGGCGCAGTAGTTCTGCGCCTGCGCAGTACAGCCCGGCGGTAGAGTTGGGCCGAACGGTTCGCCTGCGAACGGTTCCATGCGAACTTCAGTGGTTCGCGTTCGCGTCCCGCAGGCGAACCTTTGCGGAAGTTCGGTTCGCCCCATAATGCACATGGAGGGTCAACTTTGACCCTCTACATCACAGTCAGCAGGCCCAGTGTAGCCAATTAGGCTACACTAGCCCCTGGAGCCCCACCCCCCCTTATATAAGGCAGGCAGCGGCGGCCATTACGGTCACTCGTGTGCTGCCTGCGTTAGTGAGAGTAGGGCGAGCTGCTGCAGACTGTCTCTCAGGGAAAGATTAGTTAGGCTTAACTTGTTCCTG
Source organism: Hyperolius riggenbachi (assembly GCF_040937935.1). Classification (NCBI taxonomy): domain Eukaryota; kingdom Metazoa; phylum Chordata; class Amphibia; order Anura; family Hyperoliidae; genus Hyperolius; species Hyperolius riggenbachi. The sequence goes on from NC_090649.1 coordinate 245,555,897, forward strand.
TCTGGCTGCATACCTGTTCTGTGAACCCACCACTGCATACCTGTGCTGTGAACCCACCACTGCATACCTGTGCTGTGAACCCACCACTGCATACCTGTGCTGTGAACCCACCACTGCATACCTGTGCTGTGAACCCACCACTGCATACCTGTGCTGTGAACCCACCACTGCATACCTGTGCTGTGAACCCACCACTGCATACCTGTTCAGTGAACCTGCCACTGCATACCTGTTCTGTTCAGTGGACCCGCCACTGTATACCTGTTCATTGAACCCACCACTGCATACCTGTGCTGTGAACCCACCACTGCATACCTGTTCTGTGAACCCACCACTGCATACCTGTTCAGTGAACCCGCCACTGCATACCTGTTCTGTTCAGTGGACCCGCCACTGTATACCTGTTCAGTGAACCCGCCACTGCATACCTGTTCTGTTCAGTGGACCCGCCACTGTATACCTGTTCAGTGAACCCACCACTGCATACCTGTGCTGTGAACCCACCACTGCATACCTGTTCTGTGAACCCACCACTGCATACCTGTTCAGTGAACCCGCCACTGCATACCTGTTCTGTTCAGTGGACCCGCCACTGTATACCTGTTCAGTGAACCCGCCACTGCATACCTGTTGTGTTCAGTGAACCTGCCACTGCATACCTGTTCTGTGAACCCGCCACTGTATACCTGTTCTGTTTAGTGAACCCGCCACTGCATACCTGTTCTGTTCAGTGGACCCGCCACTGTATACCTGTTCAGTGAACCCACCACTGTATACCTGTTCTGTTTAGTGAACCCGCCACTGCATACCTGTTCTGTTCAGTGGACCCGCCACTGTATACCTGTTCAGTGAACCCGCCACTGCATACCTGTTGTGTTCAGTGAACCTGCCACTGCATACCTGTTCTGTGAACCCGACACTGTATACCTGTTCTGTTTAGTGAACCCGCCACTGTATACCTGTTCTGTTTAGTGAACCCGCCACTGTATACCTGTTCTGTTTAGTGAACCCGCCACTGCATACCTGTTCTGTTCAGTGGACCCGCCACTGTATACCTGTTCAGTGAACCCGCCACTGCATACCTGTTGTGTTCAGTGAACCTGCCACTGCATACCTGTTCTGTGAACCCGCCACTGTATACCTGTTCTGTTTAGTGAACCCGCCACTGCATACCTGTTCTGTTCAGTGGACCCGCCACTGTATACCTGTTCAGTGAACCCACCAATGTATACCTGTTCTGTTTAGTGAACCCGCCACTGCATACCTGTTCTGTTCAGTGGACCCGCCACTGTATACCTGTTCAGTGAACCCGCCACTGCATACCTGTTGTGTTCAGTGAACCTGCCACTGCATACCTGTTCTGTGAACCCGCCACTGTATACCTGTTCTGTTTAGTGAACCCGCCACTGTATACCTGTTCTGTTTAGTGAACCCGCCACTGTATACCTGTTCTGTTTAGTGAACCCGCCACTGCATACCTGTTCTGTTCAGTGGACCCGCCACTGTATACCTGTTCAGTGAACCCGCCACTGCATACCTGTTGTGTTCAGTGAACCTGCCACTGCATACCTGTTCTGTGAACCCGCCACTGTATACCTGTTCTGTTTAGTGAACCCACCGCATCAGTGCGCATACCTGTGCAGTTAAGTGAACCCACCTACCTACGTGAGTGCACGGAGTGTGATATACCACTCCGTGCATACCCGATATGGACAAAACAGGTAGAGGAAGAGGTAGTGCCAGAGCCAGAGGAAGGCCACCCGGCAGGTCTGCGCGAGGTCGTGTAAATGTAATTTCGTGTGGACCTGGCCCACAGTACAGTGCTCGGAAGAAGGCACGTCCCATCACCTCCCAAGATTGTCAGGACGTGGTTGAGTATTTAGCGACACAGAACACCTCATCTTGCTCAGCCACCAGCGCTACTACTAGCACCACTTCCGCTGCATTTGACACTTCGCAAGAATTATTTAGTGTTGAAATCACTGATGCACAGCCATTGTTGTTACAGCCAGATGAATTTTCACCAGCTAATATGTCTGAGTTACACGGCAACACTATGGATGTAACGTGTCAGGAGGATGAAGGACCTACTGATGGTGCAAGTTTGGATTTGTCTGAGGCAAGCGAAGCTGGGCAGGATGACTACGATGATGACGGTAATAGGGATCCTCTGTATGTTCCCAATAGAGGAGATGAAGAGGGGGACAGTTCAGAGGGGGAGTCAGAGAGTAGTAGGAGGAGAGAAGTTGCTGAAAGAAGCTGGGGCAGCTCTTCGTCAGAAACAGCTGGTGGCAGAGTCCGGCACCATGTATCGCCACCTATGTACAGCCAGCCAACTTGCCCTTCAGCATCAGCTGCTGAGGTCCCCATAGTGCCCACATCCCAGGGTGGCTCAGCGGTGTGGAAATTTTTTAATGTGTGTGCCTCAGATCGGACCAAAGCCATCTGTTCGTTCTGCCAACAAAAATTGAGCCGTGGAAAGGCCAACACTCACGTAGGGACAAGTGCCTTACGAAGGCACCTGGAGAAAAGGCACAAACAGCAATGGGATGGCCACCTGAGCAAAAGCAGCAGCAGCACACAAAAGCAAAGCCACCCTCCTTCTCCTCTTCCTCCTCCATCAGGTGCATTATCTGCTTCTGCCGCTTTCTCCCTTCCACCTTCACAGGCACCCTCCTCCACTCCGCCTCTGCCCTTGAGCGGTTCCTGCTCCTCTGCCCACAGCAGCAGTCAGGTGTCCGTGAAGGAAATGTTTGAGCGGAAGAAGCCAATTTCGGCCAGTCACCCCCTTGCCCGGCGTCTGACAGCTGGCGTGGCGGAACTGTTAGCTCGGCAGCTGTTACCATACCGGCTGGTGGACTCTGAGGCCTTCCGTAAATTTGTGGCCATCGGAACACCGCAGTGGAAAATGCCAGGCCGCACTTATTTTTCGAGAAAGGCCATACCCCAACTGCACCGTGAAGTTGAGAGGCAAGTGGTGTCATCTCTTGCGAAGAGCGTTGGGTCAAGGGTACACCTGACCACGGATGCCTGGTCTGCCAAGCACGGGCAGGGCCGCTACATTACCTACACAGCCCATTGGGTGAACCTGGTGGTGAACGATGGCAAGCAGGGCGCAGCGGACCAAATTGTGACACCTCCACGGCTTGCAGGCAGGCCTCCTGCCACCTCCTCTCCTCCTGCTACATGCTCTTCGCTGTCCTCCTCCTCCTTGGCTGAGTGGTAGTTCTCCTCTCCAGCTACACAGCCCCAGCTCCGTAGGGCCTATGCTGCATGCCAGGTACGACGCTGTCACGCCATCTTAGACATGTCTTGTCTCAAAGCGGAGAGTCACACTGGAGCAGCTCTCCTGGCTGCTCTTAAGAAACAGGTGGATGAGTGGCTGACCCCGCACCACCTGGAGATAGGCAACGTGGTGTGCGACAACGGCAGCAATCTGCTTGCCGCTTTGCATATGGGGAAGCTGACACACATACCCTGCATGGCACATGTCATGAATCTAGTGGTTCAAAGATTTGTGGCAAAGTACCCTGGCTTAGCGAATGTCCTGAAGCAGGCCAGGAAGTTCTGTGGGCATTTGAGGCGGTCTTACACAGCCATGGCACGCTTTGCGGAAATTCAGCGCAAAAACAACATGCCGGTGAGACGCCTCATTTGCGATAGCCCGACTCGCTGGAACTCGACCCTGCTCATGTTCTCCCGCCTGCTAGAACAGAAGAAAGCCGTGACCCACTACCTCTACAACTACAGTAGAATGAAACAGTCTGGGAAGATGGGGATGTTCTGGCCCGACAACTGGACACTGATGGAAAATGCATGCAGGCTCATGCGGCCGTTTGAGGAGGTGACCAACCTGGTGAGCCGCAGTGAGGGCACCATCAGCGACTTAATTCCCTACGCTTACTTCTTGGAGCGTGCTGTGCGTAGAGTGGCGGATGAAGCTGTGAATGAGCGTGACCAGGAACCGTTACGGCAGGAACAGGCATGGGACCAATTTTCATCAGACCCAGCTGTTTCCTCAACACCTGCGGCAGCACAGAGGGGGGAGGAGGAGGAAGAAGAGAAGTCGTGTGCAGAAGACGAGTCAGACTCAGAGGATGATGAGCAAGGTGTTTCTTTGGGGGAGGAGGAGGAGGAGGGGACAGCGGCAGGAGAACAACCTCAGCAGGCATCGCAAGGGGCTTGTGCTGCTAAACCTTCCCGTGGTATTGTTCGTGGCTGGGGGGAGGAGGTTGACTTACCTGACGTCACTGAGGAAGAGCAAGAGGATATGGAGGGTACTGGATCCGACTTTGTGCAGATGTCGTCTTTTATGCTGTCCTGCCTGTTGAGGGACCCCCGTATAAAAAACCTCAAGGGGAATGAGCTGTACTGGGTGGCCACACTACTAGACCCTCGGTAGAGGCACAAAGTGGCGGACCTGTTACCAACTCACCAGAAGGTGGAAAGGATGCAGCACATGCAGAACCAGCTGTCAACTATGCTTTACAATGCCTTTAAGGGTGATGTGACGGCACAACGCCAGCAAGGTACCACTGCCACTAATCCTCCTCCCGTGTCCACGCAGTCAAAGACAGGACGCTCCAGCGATCTCATGGTGATGTCGGACATGCGGACGTTCTTTAGTCCAACGCCTCGCCGTAGCCCTTCCGGATCCACCCTCCACCAACGCCTGGAACGGCAGGTAGCCGACTACCTGGCCTTAAGTGTGGATGTAGACACTGCTGTGAACAGCGATGAGGAACCCTTGAACTACTGGGTGCGCAGGCTTGACCTGTGGCCAGAACTGTCCCAATTTGCCATCCAACTTCTCTCCTGCCCTGCCGCAAGCGTCCTGTCAGAAAGGACCTTCAGCGCAGCTGGAGGCATTGTCACAGAGAAGAGAAGTCGCCTAAGTCACAAAAGTGTTAAGTACCTCACCTTTATCAAAATGAATGAGGCATGGATCCCGGAGGGCTGCTGCCCGCCCCAAGACTAAGTCAGTCCCCGCACACACAGCATCTCTGCCTGCACGCCGTGTGACTGGCTGCCTGGCCTGCCCCAAGAAGACTAAGTCGCTCCCAGTCCCTCCACACAGCATGTCTGCCTGCAGGCCGCTTGACTACCTTCTCCGCCACCACCAACAGGGTCCGGGACTCCAGGCGGATTGCTGAATTTTTTAGGCCGCTGCTAGCAGCGGCCGCTGTAATAATTTTTCTGGTGCGTGTACATGACTGCCTAATTTTTCTGGCTGCACTGCGGGCAGCTGCAACAACAAAAGAAAAGGCATGTACATGCGCCCATTCCTCTTCGTGATCATTACCTTGCCGTGGTTAAGGGGCTTGCGTATCACAATGAAGCAATGACCGGCGCCTAGATGAGTGTCTCGGGGGGCACACCCACGATAATAAGGTCGTTGCCTCATTGTGGTCAGACCAAATTTGATCAGCTGGACAGTCACTGTTCTGTCATTCAGCTACATCAGCCAGGTGACCATATGGGCTGTAAAGCCACCAAAACCTGCACTCTCGCCATGGTGCGCACCAGTCCAGCACGGCCGTCACTACACAAACAGCTGTTTGCGCTGCGTTACACGGTGAGTTTGGTGTGTCAGTGTGAAGCAGTACCTTAATTACACTACCTGATTGATGTATACACATGCAAGATGTTTGAAAGCACTTTAGGCCTGTCATTTAGCATTCAATGTGATTTCTGCCCTTAAAACGCTGCTTTGCGTCAAATCCAGATTTTTCCCGGGGACTTTTGGCATGTATCCCACTCCGCCATGCCCCCCTCCAGGTGTTAGACCCCTTGAAACATCTTTTCCATCACTTTTGTGGCCAGCATAATTATTTTTTTTTTCAAAGTTCGCATCCCCATTGAAGTCTATTGCGGTTCGCGAACTTTAACGCGAACCGAACCTTCCGCGGAAGTTCGCGAACCAGGTTCGCGAACCTAAAATCGGAGGTTCGGCCCAACTCTACCCGGCGGACGTCCGACGACGTCAGCGCGCCCGCGTGGGATGCAGAAGTGCCAGGCCTTGGAGCGCAGAAGAGGCCCGACCTGGCAGCCGGCCTGGCCAGGTCGGGTCGGCCACCGGAGACCACCGGGAGCCTGCGGAGCGGCGGCGAGGGCACCTCCTGCCTGGCCTGCCACGGGCTGGAGGAGGCCCCAGGTAAGTGGAAATTGATTTTTATTTTTTTACTCCCCTCCCTGAACCTTCCCTTTAAAGAGAAAAAATGTCTTTGTTACAGCTGATACAAATCCTACAATAAATCTGCACTGTTTCTACTTCCTGATTCATGGAAGCAACAATCGAGTCAGCACTGTTTAGTAATCTTCAAGCTCTTTTATTGATTAAAATAGCATGATGTATAATTCAGCCCTAGAAAGTGGAACTTTCCCCCCTACAATGCGTGAGGCGCTCGTAACTCTGATCCCAAAACCTGGTAAAGACCAGCTGCAATGCGAATCATATCGCCCCATTTCTCTTATACAGGTAGATATCAAAATTCTCGCAAAACTCCTAGCCCTCAGACTGAACACTGTCATAACCTCTCTGGTCCACACTGATCAGTCTGGTTTTATTCCAGGCCGATACACAGCCCTTAATATACGTAGACTACACCTGTCTATGCAGTCCTTGCACGACACAGTTGGGACCAGAGTGGTGGTATCTCTTGACGCAGCTAAAGCTTTTGATACCATTGAATGGGACTTTCTGATTATAGTTCTCAAAAGATTTAAATTTGGCCCTAAATTTACAAATTGGGTGAAGCTTTTGTACACTGACCCTTATGCTCGAATACGAATTAATGGATGGATCTCCGATGCCCTCCCTTTGGTTAGAGGCACGAGGCAGGGTTGCCCTCTTTCCCCTCTCCTTTTTGACCTGGCCCTTGAACCCCTAGCAGCTTTGATTAGAGAAGACAAGGAAATTTATGGTCTCCACCAGGGAAATAATGTGGATAAAATCAGCTTGTATGCAGATGACATGCTATTATATTTGTCTGACCCTGGTCATTCACTCCAACGTGCTTTACAAGTTATAGAAAAAGTTGGTTCTTATTCTGGCCTTCGCATCAACTGGTCAAAGTCCTCTATCCTTCCCTTAGACATCTTCCCTCCATCCCTGCCTCAGGCCTCTACTCCTCTTCAATGGGCATCGGGGATCACCTACCTTGGCATACGCATTTCCAGGTACCTCCAGGAATTTATCTCTCTCAACTGGACCCCACTTATTCAATATGTACAGTCTAAACTTCAGGCATGGTGTAAATTGCCGATCAATGTGGCCGGCAGAGCGAATCTCTTTAAAATGATTTTATTACCCCGTATTCTATACATTTCCTGGAATGCTCCCCTGTATCTCCCATTCTCGCTCTTCTCTAAAATAAATACTCTTCTTACACAGTTCATATGGAATAAGAATAGGCACCACCTTCCACTCTCAACACTACAATGCCCTAAAGACCTCGGTGGCCTAGCAGTACCTAACTGCCATGTCTATTACTTGGCTGCCCAGCTCTCTCACATATACTTTGACCTTACCCTCCAGAAAGACAGGCTGATAGGGCTTCTGTCGGACTCCTCAGCACTTCAACAACTTGAACCCATTACTATTATTCTTATAGGAGCCAAAAATTCCTACCACACTAAAGGCTATCCGATCACACTTCTTCAAACCTTAAAAGCATGGGATACAGCCCATAAATACTTACGCCTTGAGCATCCCCTTAAATAAACTCCGCTTTGGGAAAACCGTAGCCTTCCTGAACTACGTAAACTGCCAAATGCCAGGCTCTGGATTAATCAGGGTATTCTATACCTTCACCAAATTATAGACTCAGGCCACCTTATTCCATATGAACAACTTTTTACTCAATACAACCTTCCCTCTCATATGAGATTTGCCTACCTACAACTCACTCATGCAATTAAGGCCCAATTTTCAACTTTGTCGACTGTTTTCTCAGATTCACCAATTTTATCTATAGTTAGAGGCACTTCATCTACTCAGTTGATATCCACAATTTATAGCATTATAATGATGGAGGTCTCCACTCGTAGGGCCTATCTTAAGAAATCCACATGGGAACTGGAGGTGGGAGAACTAACAGATGAGGACTGGGAGGATGCCCTCGACAACATTCCTAAGGTATCCCCTCATATACCTGACAGATTGCTTGCCCTCTATGTACTGCACAGAGCATACTTAACCCCGGTGCGCATATCTAAATTTAAACCAGGTTATTCCCCTCTCTGTCCAAAATGTGCTTTGGATCCAGGTTCTTTTTTCCATATGATGTGGTCCTATCCCGAGGTAAATTTGTATTGGCAACAAGTAACAAAATTTCTCCATGATAAGATGGGCTGCTCCGTGGCTCTTGACCCCAAGATTTGCCTACTTAACATTATCCCCCCCAATACCTACAACAAGCACACCACTCAATTGATCATATATGTCATGCAAATTGCCCGTAGAACTCTAACTAAACACTGGATTCTTCCTCTTGTGCCATTAATCACAGAATGGATTACAGCAGTAAAAAATGTCCTCCCATATCATGAAGCCATATACCAAAGGCGTTGGGGCTGTTGCCAAATACCACTTTATCTGGGACCCCTGGACTCGTATAATGCATATCTGAACTCTCTCCTGCCAAGTTAGTAGACACAGATTCTCTCCTCAGTTCTTTCTCCTTCAATGTGGTTGGCCTGGCAGGGCCTAGGGTACTCCCCCTTTTTTTCTTTTCTTTTATTTCATTTTTCTTCCTTATTTTCTTTCTTTTCCATCCCCTTTAGCTTAGACATGGTAATTTTATATGTTACTCTGTTTTGCTGTTATTCTTCAGCGGTCCAGCAGGATCATATATTGGAACCTTTTTTCTGCTGCAGGACAACTTACTCTGTATGATGAATCGTCTATCCTTTTTTGCCTACACTGCCTGTGAACAGAGAATGTCTGTGTATTTCAACTGCCAACTTTTCCAATAAACATGACTTGCTGAGTTAAAAAAAAAATAGCATGATGTATGCAGGGCTCTAGTCCTGGGAAAAGAGGTAAATGGACTCACCCCAAAAATCCCTGTGCCGTGCGTTGCACAGAATGCCAAAAACGGGCGTGGTCATGCAGCAGAATGTGGGCGTGGTCATGGGTGGAGCCAAATATACATGACCTTAGCAGTGGTGTATAAGGTCTGACGGGAAAGTTTGAGCTCTGCCGTAGTGTAGCCCCCAAAAATAGATGTAATCTGACAGCATTTCACCAAAAATACATGTAATCTGGCAGAGGTTCCTCCAAAATACAGATAATATAATATGGCAGTGGTTCCCCAAAAATAGACGTAATCTGGCAGCAGCAGTTCCACCAACATACACATAATCTGGAAGCAGTTCCCCAAAATACGCGTAATCTGGCAGCGGATCACCCAAAATACATGTAATATGGCAGCAGTGGTCCCACCAACATACACAATCTGGCAGCGGCTCCCCAAAATACACGTAATCTGGCAGCAGCAGTTCCCCCACCATAAATATAATCTAAATATAATCTGGCAGCTGTTCTCCAAAATACACTTAATGTGGCAGTAGCAGTTCCCCAAAAATACTTAGGGCCATATCCTATTCAAGGTGATAAGTAGCTTGCAGATGCGAGCTACTTATCACCTTGCCATCGCGCGAGGATTACCGGCAAATCCTATTGCCCATATCCTTCGCGCGATGGCCGATCGTTAGAGAGCATTACTCAGGCGAAAGCCTGAGCGATGCTCCCTTTTACCGAGCGATGGGGAGTGAGGTTTACGCTGTGGTGCTGTCCATCAGCACCACGGCCTCACTCCCCACACATGCGCACTCGCCCGCCGAACATCGCCGACATCTTCCGTCGCAGCATCTGGGGGTCTCCTTTAATAAGGAGACCCCCAGAGCTCCCCGTCGGGTCGCCGCACAGTTTAGAAGCCCCCGCGCAGCTCTGCCGGGCTCCCCTGTCATACGTACCGCCGCCGATCACCCGCCGCCTCTCGCCGCAAAATCCGTCACGTAATTACAGTGTATCTAACACTGTGATTACTGTGTGCATAGAAGGAGCCCGGGCAAAGCATCTTTGAATCTGCAGCCGGGCTCCCCATTTGTCCGCTGTCTGAGCCATTTTATTGGTTCAGACAGCAGACCAATGGGGAGCCCGGCTGCAGATTCAAAGATGCTTTGCCCGGGCTCCTTCTATGCGCACAGTAATTACAGTGTTAGATACACTGTAATTACGTGACGGATTTTGCGGCGAGAGGCGGCGGGTGATCGGCGGCAGTACGTATGACAGGGGAGCCCGGCAGAGCTGCGCGGGGGCTTCTAAACTGTGCGGCGACCCGACGGGGAGCTCTGGGGGTCTCCTTATTAAAGGAGACCCCCAGATGCTGCGGCGACGACGTGCGTTAGCTAGTTTAGACCTGCTTTTTGCAGGTCTAAGCTAACGCTCATGTCTGCCGGGAAGCATCGCTTCCCGGAGACATGATAAGGGTAATTGGATTCTGTGTTAAGAACTCGCTGGGCGATTATATCGCCCAAGCGAGTTCTTTTCCGCCTGGGGGGGTCTAAAGTTTAATTAGATTAGGCGATGCCCCCATCGCCTAAGTTAAGAACTCGCCAGTGCTTAGCGCTGGCGAGTTCAGCAATAGAATATGGCCCTTAGTGAGATAGTAAGCTTCTCTGAGGACAGTCAGTGACATGACTATGTACTCTGTAATGTGCTTCAGGAGATGTCAGTGCTATATAAATACAGAATAATAATATGGTAGGACATTAGACTATGACTATGGTAGGATTAGAGTGTGAGCTCCTGTGAGGACAGTCAGTGACATGACTATGTGCTCTGTAATGTGCTGCAGAAGATGTCAGTGCTATATAAATACATAATAATAATATGGTAGGACATTAGACTATGACTATGGTAGGATTAGAGTGTGAGCTCCTGTGAGGACAGTCAGTGACCTGACTATGTACTCTGTAATGTGCTGCAGAAGGTGTCAGTGCTATATAAATACATAATAATATGGGAGGTCATTAGCCTATGGGAGGGATTCGATTGTGAGCTCCTCCGAGGATTGCTGGCATAGAAGTGCGATTGAGGAGGTCCGTGCAGCCAGGAGTGACAGGGGCACAACCTAGCAGACCGGGAGGACACCAAAGGATTTGTTGGACCGCAGGGGGCTGGAAAAAAAACCCCCAGGTAAATAAAGGAAAACTTCATTCCCTCACTTTAGGTTTCCATTAAATGAGAACTGACCTAAAAGGGCCTGCAAAATGTATTTCCAATTAAACAATACCAGTTGCCTGGCTGTCCTGCGGATCTCTTTGGCTGCTATAGTGTCTGATTCACACAACTGTAACAAGCATGCAGCTAATCCAGTCACACTTCAGTCACCTGATTTGCATGCTTGTTCAGGGTATATGGCTAAAAGCATTAGAGGCGCAATAACAGAAGAACAGCCATGCAATGTGCATGATTTAAAAGGAAATACACGTCAGACCCCATATCCATCTCAGGTCACAGCTCAAAACACTGGTTTGATGGCATTAATTACAGTAAAGTAGCATTTCTGTTTGTACAATGTGTTATTACCTGGACAGGGTCACTGTGGCTGTGTGCAGGAGACCACAGAGGAAAGGGAATGTTATTCTGGCCTGACAATGTTGAAGGTTAGGAGACTCAGGCTGAAGGAATCGGGGGCAGGGCTAGTGATAGTTACAGTGGAGACAGGCTAGCTAGACTAGACAAATGCTTATGTGTGTTAAATCTCAGCTAGAGCAGCAGGACACTCAGAATGAGAAACAGGAGGGGATGGGAGAGAGATACACATTAAGCTGGCCTGGCTCTGAGCGAAGGGAAAGCATGGAGCATGCAGTGCACTGTGCAATAAAGAGAGCCGCTATTTACCAGCACTTGCTCCACTGATTTGCTGCTGCTGCTGCTACTAGAGCGACTTCCTAGATTCACCAGTGTCCTCAGTGCCCCCTTCCGTACAGCAGTCCTTATCTTTGATTCTCGCTCCAAATCTTCTCTTCTCAGCCCCACCCCTCAGAGACAGTGTCAGAGAGGAGAAGAGAGGCGCTCCACGGGAAAGACTGGAGGAGGAAGTGTAAAGTTGCTAGTAGCTCTGCGTGATGAAGTGGGACCGTGCGCTGACAGCAAGCATGTGTCCTGCTAGGGTGGACGACGTTCACCCTGTAAAAAAAGTAGGTGGACGTCATCCACCCGCGTCCACGCAGGACTCGACCCCTGGATGTATGCTGCCTGTAACAGAGACAGCCCCGCTGTTTCGGTCAGGCAGATCTTTTTCAAGCTGTTCAGTTTGTGCATCAAGCTACCATTTAAACTCAATGAACATATATAGGCTCATATCCATTTTCCAGCCAATCACATTCAGGCTCCCTTAGCCAATCAGGACGCAGAGGCTCTCCAGCGGACCTGATAGAGAACTTAGGTCCCAAATATGTAAATGATCACCTCCCATGGTAGCCAAGCCGCTCCTCTATGCCCAGCAGAAGCCACAGACGGTGGCGTATCGCGAAGGTCCTGTCCAGGGCCAACACCGCGGTTCCTCTTCCTCCTCGCTTTGGTGAGTCCTTTAGACCGGCTTGGTCACACTATTTGCACGTCTCTCTTCGTTTCACGGCACTGCAGTGTCTTTCCTTACTTTGCCCTACGGGGCATTTGCTACTACTGCTCTCATCAGTTTCTGGGACCTGTCCCATTGGTGTTTATATGCACTTTACCTCTCTTTCACTTGGTGTCTATTTTCCACTTGGGTGGATGGTCTTGGTGCCACCACACGTTCACACCTTGGCACTTTGGTTTACTTTCTTGTGTACAGCCACGCATTGGTTGACACAGGGGGCTTCCTTCATTATTGTATGTGCTTTTTGTATTGACTCTCCTTTTTGTGCTGTAATTTATCCTATTTCTACTTTAGTAGGTTGAGGTAGCAAGTGGGTATTATCCTTTATTGTAACATTATTGCATATTATAACATGGTGTGTACCCTGGACATGCGTGTTTTAACTGTTTTTATTGATTGTCAACCCTTAACAAAATAAAGCTTATTTGTATGTTTTTAACGATATGATGTGGTGCGGTTTTTGTCAAGGGACTTTTCTTTTTTGAAAGTGGTTTAAGCCACTCCTCTCAATCTAAAACTCCTCCCCCTTATATACACTTCAGGGTGAATAAGAACAATCGCATTGCACATCATCAAATGTGACAATCTAAAGCACAAGTGAACATAACACCAGCGCCATACATACCGGAGCGCTCCTCCACCGAGCACTGGCACTCTGAGATCGGGCGGCTCCACTCACCGCAGACACTTCCACATACGGACGTCCGATGACGTCACCATCACGTGACCTGGTCACATGATCCTTCCTTTAAGGAGGCGTATCAAAACAGTAGAAAACACGACCCCTAGGCAACGTGTGCAAGCTTGTCCTCGGCAGCCAAGCCGGCGCAGACACACTGCATTATAACAAACTGCTGCCACTACAACTTGAGGGAAAAAAAGGTTTGCAGTGCTGCAATAAATAGAGACTCACCGCTCCACCCCAGATCGCCAGGGTCAGTCCTATCCTATGGGAAAAGGATAACCTTCTCCATCCCTTAGCCAAGAGACACCTGTAAAAGATAAACACAATATTAAAGAGAAGCATAATCCAATACAGTGGAGGCATAAAACACCTCAATCTATGCAGCAATCAAATGCAGGGTAGCAAGTCATATTCTTTATTTAAACCTCCCCTCCCCATAGTCCCCAATCTCCTAATCCAGCCAGCCAGCCTCCTTAGTGAGTAACAACTTATGACGAACACCCCTCCTCAAAGTTAGAGGGGCTTGGTCTATAACTTGCACTCTTAATTGTGCAACAGTATGTCCAAAATGTTTTAAATGTAGGAAAACTGCTTGCTCTTCACACCCACTTTTGATCGCCGTTTTATGCGACGAGATACTATCCTGTAATGCCTGGGTCGTCATACCAATGTATCCCAACCCACAGGGACACTTAATCAAGTATACCACAAATCTCGATTCACAATTATAACATCCATTGATATAAAATTTTCGACTGCTCAGTGGGTGCATAAAGCAGTTTCCTTTTATAACATGACTGCACATGTGGCAATTTAGGCCGGGAAATGTACCCTGTCTATTTGTTTTCTCCTCGGGTTGAACATAGGTATGTACCACTTTATCCCTAACGGATGGTGGGCATCGGAATGACATGAGGGGTGAGTATCTAAACTCTTTCACATGGGGAAAAGATTCCTGTAAAATCTTCCAGTGTTTTCTAATTACAGTCCCTATCTGGTGACTTAAACTATTGTAAGTGGTGACAAAAGGTATCCTCAACCCACTCAAGTTCCTACCCCCTCGTCCCCTTCTCCTACTACACACCTCCTCTGGGTAACCTCTTTTTGCAAATTTCTTCTGCATTTGTGCTTATCTGGTTTTACGTCTATCTGGATCTGCCACCAATCATTCCACTCTAGTTAGTTGTCCGTTAGGAATATTATCCTTTACATGCTGGGGGTGGAAGCTCCCATACTCCAAAATGGAGTTCTAGTCGGTGGGTTTGGTGTACAGGTCCGTGAATAACCTATCACCAGACCTGTACACCAATGTATCCAGAAAGGCAATTTGGTCTGTTGTCACATGTGCAGTCAATTTTATGCAAGGACACTTGAGATGCAATTCCTCCAAAAACGCATCCAGGGTTGAACGCGGCCCCACCCACACGCAAAAAATGTCATCAATAAATCTAAGCCAGCATTTAGCATGCTGGCCAAATAGGGTACTACTGTCGACAAATGCCTCTTCATATTGGCCCATAAATAAATTTGCGTGGGGTGGAGTCACGTTCGACCCCATCGCGGTGCCTCTCTGCTGCACATAAAATCGTGCCTCAAAAAGGAAATAGTTTTTTTGGAGTATAATCTGTATCAGAGATACAACAAACTTTCTCTGAGGAATAGACAATTCCGAATACATCATCAAATACCATTCAACATCCTCAACACCTCCCTCATGTGGGATGGAGGTGTAGAGGCTTTCAACATCCAATGTTATCAACAACGACTCTGATGTTAATGCCAGCAACATATTTAATTTCTCAATAAACATGTGCGTATCTCACAGGTAAGAATCTACTGACTGAACCAAAGGTTGTAGCAACCTATCTACAAATAAGGCTAAAGGAACAAAGACTGAGTCAACACCCGATACTATCGGCCTTCCAGGTGGGGCCACTAAACTTTTATGTATTTTGGGGAGTGTGTATAATATGGGGGTTCTCGGATGCGGTTTGATCAAGAATTTAGCATACTCCTAGTCAATAATGTCCTTCTTCAAAGCGTCCTCCACCAAGTCCTTGATCTTCTTCTGGATCACAAAAAGTGGATCTACATCTACCCTCCTATACACTTCCTCATTAGCAAGTTGCTGTAATATCTCGCTTTGATAGTAAGTAGTATCCAACACAAACACCGCTCCCCCCTTGTCTGCTGGTGGTATAGTACTTCTCTTTCTCCAGTAGTTAGGTTTGGTGTCACATGAAAGTTCCTTCTACCGTGTTCCTGCTCCAATTTCTGCAACTCCAAATTCACCTTTGATACAAACATCTCAATCATGGGATGACTCGGTGGATTAAACATACTCTTGTTTCTTAATCCCAAAGGCCTTAAAGTGAGTTCTTGTTCCTCCTTCACTTCTTTTGATGCTGGCCATATAGGCATGGAGGAAAATATTGTTTTAATCTGATATTCCTGTAGAAGCGACACAGGTCTAGGTCTATTTTTAAAAAATCAGGTCCAGAAGTAGGGCAAAAGCCTAGGCCATGGTACAGTACTCGAGTCTCATCCCGCGACAGCACGTGTTGTTGCTCTTCTGTTGTGTCCTCTGTCACAAGTTCATCTTGCTGGACACCACATTGTCGGGTTTGCCTCCTCTTTTTCTGTTGGTACCTCCTGCCTCCTCTCCTTCTGTGTCTCACATTGGAGCTGGGGAGGTGTCCCTGGAGGATGTTAAAAAATCTGATGAGGATGAGCCATCCCCTCTCGGATGCCATGGCTTATTTCCTCGCCGTTGAGGGAAGTTCCTGCCTTTCCCCTTCAGAGTGAAGCCTTCCTTTTGCCATACGTACACGTAGCCATTTGTGTGATCACAGAGGTCACGATGGTATTCAGACCTCTTTGTTTCTTCAACACCTTTTCTATACACCTTTATTTTATCTTTGAGGTTATCAGTAAATTCCTGAGCTGCTGATGGCGATAGCAGTTCCCTCAGTTGTTTATAATAAGCTCCAATTTTTTCTTCACTCTTTGGGATCTCACATTGAATGCGATCCATCAGGTGAAGCATCACATCGAACGATGATCTATTCCAGATCCTTTCTCATATACAGCAAAAGTCCTTCTCGCGGCTAAACATCATGGGAGCTACTTGTGCTCTAATCGCTCTGGGGATATATTTTCTGTTGGTGATACTCTGCCAAAGTGGCCACATGCAATTCATAATTAATCAAGGTTTTGTTTCATGTTTCCAAGTTCCTCTTAATCAGCTTCACATCAGGGTCTTGCAGTAAAGAACTCTTCTTATTAGCTGCAGTCAAAATCCATGGCGTGTCCTCCTCAACCCGGAAGGAGGAACTGTAAGTAATCACGTGATGACGGATTTTAACGCAGCGTGGGAGGCGCCGAGGGACGAGCGAAGAGGATGCCTGATGGGTAAGATTAACCCCCCCTCGGCCACCTGCACAGCTGCTGTAATTAGTGGGAAATTCGAATTTCATTTGAATTTGAAGTTAAGAGCATCCCTTGGAACAACTCATGAAAGAGCAGGCATGTGCAGAGAGGGGGGCTCTTTCTTCTTTCTAATTACCATTAAAAGGGCCCCTTCAGCTGCAGTAAGCCCCGCCTGCCAACCACATGAAGCCCCGTCCACCAACCACGAGAAGCTCGTTCAGTCCTTAGGGCAGCTCATTTAGTCCTGCATGGTGCGGAGGTTTGGGGAAGACACATTACTGTAGTGAGAGATCTCGCAGCACTGCTGGGCGAAGGCACAGAGCGAGATTTCTCACAGGCAGCAAGCCAGAGACCAGAGAATGGAGCACGCATGTAATTCACTCACATGGTATGAAGTGCAGTGGTAAACTTCACCCAGAGCAAGCCGAGCCCCCTCCCTACTCTAGCCAGGCCAGCACCCAGTAACACAGTGATGTTGCTACCCGCCTGCCTCCCACCTATACCAGCCAGCACCTTGATGCTTTCTCCCACCCATTTCAGCACCCAGCAAGATGCTTCCACTCACCCCTCAACACCAAGCACCTAGTTGTTCCCACCTCAGTCAGCACCTAGAAGCTTCCTCTTTCCCACCCACCCCAGCCAGCACCTTAATTGTCTCTCCCACCACCGAGGTGCTCTCTCCCTCCCATCCCAGCATCTAGATGCTCCCACCTAGCCAGCACCTCACCCAGAACCTAGGTACTCTCTCCCTCCAACTTCAGCCAGGACCTTGATGCTCTCTCCCACCCACCTGCCCGAGCATCTAGATTTTCTCACTCCAGCATCCAGATGCTCCCTCTCTCCCAACCACCCCAGCCAGCAACTTGATGCTCTCTCCCACCCAAGGAAAAGCACCTTAAAACTCTCTCCCACCCACTCCAGCACCCAGCATTACTATATTCCCACCCTACCCAGCACCTAGATGCAAACACCACCTACCCGACCCAGCAACTTGATGCTCTATCTCACCCATCCCAGCCAGCACCTTGATGTTACCTTCCACCCAGTCACCCCCCCCCCCCCCAGCCAGCACCCAGATGCTCCCTTCCACACTACCCACCCAGCACCCAGATACTACCTCTCACCCACTCACCCCCCAGCCACAACCCAGATGCTACCACCCACCCAGTCAGCCACCCCAGGCAGCACCCAGATGTTGCCTCCCACCCCAGCCAGCACTCAGATGTTATCTCCCATCCACCCACCCCAGCCAGTACTCATATGTTAACTCTCACCCCAGCCAGAACTCAGATGTTATCTGCCCAAAAGAGCTGTACATGACGAAGAAGAGCTTCTGTTCATGGACATTACATATGAATGAGGGACACAGCGTCACATGAAAGAGGATCAACAAGAAAGTTGGCCTAGGGGTGCTAAAAGTATAAATCTGGCCTTGCTGGCTGCAGAATTTCTAATAGTTAACAGTCAACACACAACCACACAAATTCAAGAGTACTCGACTTCTTGCTCTCTTAGATTGTATGTCCCTCCCTAATATGTCCCTATGTACATGTGTGTTTGGTAAATTTCTCTTTCTTTAAATTTCCAATCTGATAGCACCTTCATTGTCTGCTCTAGTAAATGGGTCTGATTTATCTCCATATTTGCAGAAACTCCAAGACACACCATAATTATTTATATATGGTGTATCATTAGTTTATTCACAAGCTCACTGCAGTTGCCTGTATAAAGAAAGTACCCCCCTCCTCCCCCGACATACACAAGTATATTGGGGTATGCATTCCACGTGCTGAGAACCTTGTCTCTGTGACATTGTTTAAGTGTTTATAAAAATAGAAAGTGTAGTTACTTTTGCATTTATATCTTATCTTGAGAAATTACTGTGATAAAACGCGGAAAAGCCGCCACGTGTACTGGCGGCAAGGCGGCTGATTCCTTGTCCAGCGCGGTGGTTTGCACGCAGCAGCGTGCGTCTGGTGTGGCTGGGCCTGTTAGTTCATACAGGCTGAGGAATACGCGCGCGCGCGCGCTGAGAGGCAGAACCTTTATGACAAACAAGGAGGGATCAGCTGACCAGGTTGGTCAGCTGACCTCAAAGCAAGTGGCTATTGGTTGATCGCTGATGGGTGGCGCTGGAGAGCGCCGCGCTATATATAGTCACTGCTGGTCAGTCTCAAGTTGTCTGCCGTTGCGAACACTACGTGGAAGCACTCAGACCTTAGTCAGATCCTACAGTGTGTTAGAACCAGGAGGACCTGGGAATTCACACTGAGCCAGATTACTTCTGTGTATTATTGTGTTATATTTCAGACTAGTTCCAGGGTGTCGAGACCACGGACCTCACACCCAAGATTAGGGACTCTGTGTTATCATTCTGTTATACTCCAGACTAGTTCCAGGGTGTCGAGACCACAGACCTCACACCCAAGTCTAGGAATAATCTGTACCATCATATTATACTCTAGACTAGTTCCATTGTGTCGAGACCACGGACCTCACACCGAAGTCTAGGAATACTCTGTACCATCATATTATACTCCAGACTAGTTCCAGGGTGTCGAGACCACAGACCTCACACCCAAGACTAGGCATTGTTGATATCTGTTATGACCTATTGCATTCCTGACTATCCCTCTGCTTTCTGATTCGGTACCTACGCATATCTGATGATTATCTGTTGCCAAACCCTGCCTGCCTTTGGATACCGAATTAGCCTTCTGTCTATGTACCTTGTCTGTCTGTGTGTCGCCGACCTGGCTTGCCCGACCTAGAGAGCTATCTCTCTCCTTAGAGATAGTCTCCAGACCTGCTAGTGACATCCACCTTTCAGGTGTCACTCACTCACAGGTTCTTCCTACCTTCAGCCTGGGACTCCACCCCTTTGGAGGCCTCAGGCTGTTGGACAGTTTTTGTACTTCCCAAAAGGCGGTATCGCCCATACTGCCAGAGACCACCTGCTCCTCGGGTGGTCTTACTTAAAGTCATTACTGTTGCACCAAACACTCACATTATAAAGGTGTCCAGAGGTTAGTTATACTTAGATTATCAGTGATTCTGCAGATCATCAATAATCAGGTATAATCTGTATTCTTGGTGATACTGCAGATCACCAATAATCAGATTCGCTCTGTGTGCTGACACCGATCGTTACAATTACTCTTTATATTTATTACATTTTGTTTATTAACCACTTCAGGATTCTGCGTACGCTTAACTACGCCCCTGAATCCTGAAGTGGTTTCCATGGAAACGTACGAGCGGCCGTTCCATGTCAGTTCACGGAGGGTGTCTCCGTGAACACCCTGCGAGCCGCCAATCGCGGCTCGCAGGGTAAATGTAAACACGCAGGGAAGATCTTCCCCGGTGTTTACATATATACGGCGCTGCGCAGCAGCAACGCCGTAGAGGAGATCGGTGATCCCTGGCCTCTGATTGGCCGGGGATCGCCGGCATCTGATAGGCTAAAGCCTATCCTATCCGGCGCAGGCCGGCTTTCCGTCCTGCGCCGCACACAGGGGACAGGAGAGGGAGGGAAGGAGGCAGAGGGAGGACTAGTGCTGCGGAGGGGGGCTTTGAGGAACCCCCCCTGCTAGGCACAGCAGCGCGGCGGCGATCAGACCCCCCCAGCAGGACATCCCCCTAGTGGGGAAAAAAGGGGGGAGGTCTGATCGCCCTGCCTGATTTCTGATCTGTGCTGCGGGCTGAAGAGCCCCCGCAGCACAGATCAGCCAAACCACCCGGAATCCGGAAGTGGTTAATACCCACAGGAACATTAGTTTGCATCACCTCTTGCTCTCCACATGTCTCTTCATCTTATATATATTAGGGTAACAGTGGTCACGTTGAACATCCCTCACATATGTCCAGCTCAGATGATAAACTTTACGTGTGCTGTAATAGACTGACGTTTTACAAATAATGGCCAGGTTAAACTTGTTTTGATGCAACAGCTAATAGGACTTTCCCTTGGACTTTGGTATGACTAATGAGTAAAAGACAGAGGCTATACTCCTGGTTGCATGGACACCAGCTCAACAGTGGATACAAAAACACATGCTGGACAGACATTAGAGAGTTGTGCCTTTTGCAATGTAAGTCTTCGCCTTTTGGAAGTAAATGATCCCTAATTGCTGTTTATGTCCAAAAGTGAACTACAGACAAAAAAAAAGTATGGGACAGATACCAGACCTGCTCCACTTCTATGGTTTAGATTAGTCATATTCTTGTTGTCTTTTGCCAAGATCATTTCATATTTCTATTTCAATTTTAGCCAAGCTCCAAATCCTCCTAAGCTCAATACATCAGTTATACTGGCTTGTCGTGTGTGTGCATGTAATGAGTTCACCATGAGACTTCAGCTACAAGTATTCTTTTGAATGTGCATTTTAATTATTTAGCACTAATCCATGTGAACGCACCACCCTGATGTATAATATGTTTTTTTAGATCTCAAATTATTACAAACCGAGAAAAAATGCACATGGACAAGCAGAGTCATTAGAACCCTTGTAAACATGTCCGGATTTCAGCCCAAGCGGCAGAGGCCAGAACCTTGGGCAGCAGCATCTATCTCTGTCTTCAGCTCAGCTGGTCATACAGCTGAGCAGATATGTGTTACTGGAGGATGGGGAGTACAGTGAGGCATGCAAAGGTATCTATAGAATACATTAGCTCTGCACAGGGGGAAGGGAATATACAGTACTAGTGCACTAGGTTGCCAGTATGCCATAAAAAGTCATATAGTGTCCATTCATGCACAGATAATAGTGCTGTAGTACGTCATTATCAATCTGTGCAGCACGGATTCTGCTCAGGTGGAATGTTAGGCATTCGTGGCTTGCAGGCTGTCCTGCAGTATGATCCTCTCCTCTGTGTCTGGTATTGCTGTGTACTGGCTTCACTCTGAGACTTCTTCAGGTGGGACAAGACCAATGTTTGGGGAGAAAAATAAAAGCATTGTGGGTGCGGGCTTTGCTTTTTTGTAGAGCATGTATGGGGGGTGTTGGAGGGGGCAGTAAAGGAAGCATGATTGATCTGTAAATGGACATTTACAGATAAACTATACAGTACTTGGAATATAACTATGGATGACATAATCTGATTGGATTGGTTAGGATATTTTTGCCCCTAAGTGGTCCCAAACAATTATTTCCAATTGTTTATATGTAAATCATTCATATGAAATCATTTGGCAAATAGTGTCAGTAGTGACCACCTTTAGGGTCACTTTGCCTAACTGTTTTTGGAGGAAACTCTGGCCAGCTGCCTCACTGTTACACATTACATTACATTACAGTTATCGTCACCCACGTGACCCATTGATACCCATTAAACCTCTCATCCCAGGTTCGGCCCAGAAAAATCTGATCACTGTTCATAATATTTGCACTATTGTATTTATAGGGCTTGATTCACTAACCGGCATTAAGCCGGTTGGTGTGCCCTAAAACTTAGTGTGCGCAAACCACGGTGTTAGGTGGTTTGCGCCCACACATTAGATACAGCCCGGCTCACTGTGCGTGCAGTGCGCATCGCGGGTAATAGTGTGCGGTGCGACAATAACGTAGCACCCGCTGCCCCTTAAACATCGCACTCAGTGCGATGAAAACGGCACATTGGGTGCCCATTAAGCAGCGCTTTGATGCGCCACTTCGGGTGGAACCTGATGCGCCGTAATAGTTGCACCAGGTGCGGCGTTTAAGGGGCTGCGGGTGTGACGTTATCGTCTCACCGCACACTAATATAGGCGCACCCGCAAAAAATGGCTTTTTCAACACTTAGCGCCGGTTAATGAATCAAGCCTATAGTGTAATGTAATACAATCTCTTGCTTTCTCTTTTCTCTCTCTGCCCACCCATTCTCTTACTTCTTCTCCTCTCTCTCTCTTGCTGTCATTACTAGCATCTCTCTGCCCACCTGGTATGTCTTGCTTTCTCTGCCAACAACCTCTATGTTGCTTTCCCTGCCCATTCACCCTCTGTTCGCTATCACTATCTTTGAACCTCAATATTTATATTGCACTCACATTTTCTGCAGAACTTTACAAAGTACATAGTCATGTTAGTGACTGTCCTGAGAAGAGCTTAAAGAGAATCTGTATTGTTAAAATCGCACAAAAGTAAACATACCAGTGCGTTAGGGGACATCTCCTATTACCTTCTGTCACAATTTCGCCGCTCCTCGCCGCATTAAAAGTGGTTAAAAACAGTTTTAAAAAGTTTGTTTATAAACAAACAAAATGGCCACCAAAACAGGAAGTAGGTTGATGTACAGCATGTCCACACATAGAAAATACATTCATACACAAGCAGGCTGTATACACCCTTCCTTTTGAATCTCAAGAGATCATTTGTGTGTTTCTTTCCCCGTGCAGCTATCTTCCACTGAAGTGTCAGGCTGTTTCTTCCTGCAGAGTGCAGACAGCTCTGCCTGTATGTTAATTCCTCAGTATGTGAAAGCCCAGCCAGCTCAGAGGAGGATTTATCCAGCTTGTAAAAGATAAGAGAGAAGCTGCCCTAATCTAAATAATACACAGGCAGTGTGCAGAGAGGGGCCTGGAGGGGGGAGATGCATCACAGAACCACAACACTGAAGAACTTGGCAGCCTTCCAGACACAGGCTGACAAGTCTGACAAGAGAGAGATAAGTTGATTTATTACAGAGATGGTGATAGTAGAACGAGCTGCAGTAAGCCAGAACACATTAGAATAGCTTTTGGAACTTGTAGGATGATAAAAAACAGGATGCAATTTTTGTTACGGAGTCTCTTTAAAATCTAATCCCTTCCATAGTCATAGTCTAGAGTCCTACCATATTATCCTTATCTGTTCATATAGCACTGTCATTTTCTGCAGCACTGTCTACCACATTCCCGTCTCTCACTCTTCCCCTCTCCTCTCTCTCTCTCTCTTTCTCCCACTCTCTTCCTCCCCACAGACACTTTGACACTTACTATTGTCTCTTTCCCCTTTCCTGCCTCCCGCTTTCCTCTCTCTACCTTCCCCCCACTCTCTTCTACCTCTTTTTCTTACTTTCCTGTCTCTGTCTCACCATCTCTCTTTCACCCTCTCCACCCCTAAAAAAACAACAACATTGTCTTATTCTAACTACTATTATTTATTTATATAGCACTAACATCTTCTGCAGCACTTTACAGGGTACGTAGTCATGTCATGGACTGTCCTTAGAGATCTCAAAATCTAATCCATACCATAGTCATAGTCAACTAATGTAACATTTTTTTCTGGGATGTACAAGGAAACCAAATAATTACCACATTCCCTTATGTCCCCAGGTCATGTGCTATAATCAGTCGTGTGTGGTGGAGGGAGTGTTATAGAAGGCCTTGAGTGCTGTAAAGTACAAATCCAGCCCTGCCTGTTAAGGTTCACTGCTCTGTTCCTTGCCTGATTCTTGTTCTTTGGTATTTTTGGTTAAGAATTATTTTATTTTATATGCATTTTAAAGGGAATTAGAAGAAAAAAACATAAAATAGCCATATATTCATTATTTCTCAGCTTTCAGCCATTATAGTGTTCAAATAAAACATGCCAATGTTATTAAAAACCCGCTCATTTTATTTTCCCATTTATCCCAGTACCCTCATGACATACAGCTTTAAAAAGATGAGTCCCTAAGGTAACAATTTATGTATTGTTTTTAATTCCATCACTGTGTGTGTGTGCGCTCGCGCGCGTGTGTGTGTTTTATATAGGGCAGGGAGGGGTAGAAAAGCTGAATAGGCTTGCTATAGGTATAGGAAATGTATATTGCATGGTATAGAAAATTTATATTGTCCTTTTTTTATTGTAATTCTTTTTTGGGCCACTAGATGTTCCCACACTTTTTCCTGTCTGGTTAGAATACTGCTGCGTTCCAGCCAGCAGGAAATTACAGTTTATTTCATTTACAATGGAATGATTACTGTTGTTCAGTGCAACAGTGATCATTCTACATTATACACTTAGATTGACTTTGGTAAAATATGTTCCCATTCACCAATCTGCAATCTTGCGACACCAATCGTAAACAGAGAGGGATACAATAATACAATACAATACAATAACATTTGTAAAGCGCTTTTCTCCCATAGGACTCAAAGCGCATAGTTGTGTCTCAGATTAATACAGGGTTTCAGGCTGGGTTGTGTTACAGAGGAGATAGTCAGATGTTCATGAATGCCAGACTGAAAAGGTAGGTTTTCAGTTTAGACTTAAATGCTTCCAGGGATGGGGCTGTCCTGATTGGGTGTGGCAGGGAGTTCCAAAGTGTAGGGGCAGCATGACAAAAGGCTCTGTCTCCAAAGGTTTTGAGGTGGACTCTGGGGGTGACCAAGGTGTTACGTCCTTTTGATCTAAGATTGTAGGGGGTTTGATGTAGTTGCAACAAGTCCTTCAGGTATCCAGGGCCCAGATTGTGCAAGGATTTGAATGTCAGTAAGCCAATCTTAAACAGAATTCTCAATTTTATCGGTAGCCAGTGGAGTGAGCTCAGGGTTGGTGTTATGTGGCAATGGCGGGGTTGGCTCGTTAAAAGCCTTGCGGCGGCATTCTGTACTAATTGCAGGCGGCGTAAGTCTTTCTTATGCAGGCCTGTGTAGAGGACGTTGCAGTAGTCTAACCTTGATGTGACGAAGGCATGAACTAGGGTTGGAAGATCCTCTGAAGGAATTAGGTGTTTAATCCTTGCAATATTCCTTAGGTGAAAGAAGGAATGTTTCACAACAGCTGAGATTTGATTCCTGAAGCTTAATTTCCCATCAATCAGTACTCCCAGGCTGCGCACACAGTCTGAGTTGTTCAGGTCTGAGCTCCCTATCCTTAGCGGTGTTGGTTGAGACTGGAGCTGCTTTGCTGTTGAGCCCTGGCCCTCGATAACAAGAACCTCAGTTTTGTCAGCATTAAGTTTTAGCCAATTGTTATTCATCCACTCCTGAAGCTCAGCTAAGCATGCGTTTATTTGTGGAGTAGGGTCTGTGACATCAGGTTTGAATGGCAAATATAGCTGGGTGTCATCAGCATAGCAATGATATGTCGGGCCATGTTTTTGTATGATTTCTCCAAGTGGCAACATGTACGGTATATGGTGAACAGTAAAGGGGATAATAATGCGCCCTGAGGTACACCGTATTTTAGTGGTACAGGGTTGGAGAGGAAGGGCCCTAAGGCTACCCTTTGTGTTCTGCCAGCCAGGAAGGAGTTGAACCACCGGAGAACAATGCCATCTATGCCACAGTACTCTTGTAGCCTGTTGAGTAAGATTTCATGATCGACTGTGTCAAAAGCCGCTGAGAGGTCGAGCAAAATCAGGATGGAACATTGACCCTTGTCTCTTGCAATGAGCAGATCATTGCAAATCTGGGTGAGGGCTGTTTCACAACTGTGATATTTCCTGAAACCAGATTGAAGAGGGTCAAGGATGTTGTTTCTGGAGAGCCTGGCTTCAAGTTGGAGGTAGACAGCCTTTTCAATAACTTTTCCCAGAAAGGGGAGGTTTGAGACAGGTCTGTAGCTGTTTAGAGCATCTGGGTCTAAGGATGGTTTCTTGAGTAGAGGCCTGACGATTGCTTCTTTCAGAGTAGAGGGAAACCACCCTTCTTGTATGGAGCCGTTGACTATTTTGTGGAATGCCGGTGTAAATAGTTCAGGGCAGTTCAACATGAACTTAGTGGGGCCAGGGTCCAGATCGCAGGTAGTCTGGCGAAGGTTTGAGAGGATATCCAAGATGTCTTTTTCAGTGATTACCTTAAAATCAGACCATGGTGGTAGGCCCCTGGGAGCTCAAGTGCAGTTTTGCATGGATGTAGATACTTGTCCTCGGGGAGGGTAAGTGGTTAAATATAACGTAAATAATTTATAATGTAAAACGGGTTCTATTAGTGCAACAGGGTGCTCAAGTAAGCGGGTGGTCAGGAAAAACTATTGCAAACAGATAACTTCCGCATAACAACACCTTTGTTCAAAGCATTTAAACTGGACCTGAACTCTAAATTTAAAAAACAAAACAAAACATTGGAATCCTTTTTAAAAATCATAGTCAAAAAAGTGTGCAATATATGATAAAAACATGTGAATAAAACTTATAATATAAATAATTGACTTAATCCCCTCCCACCTGTGATGTAGACTGCCGCGGCAATCACTTTATAACTGCCCGGCAGGCTTGCAGAGAATGCTGGGAAACCTTGTACGTCAGCTAAATGCCACCTACTATGTAATGTGCTTGTGAGAGTTCTTGCAGGCATGTTTTGTTAACTATTTACGTCCTCAGTTAGTGCCTCCTCGGAAGGCAGAAGAAGGGGAAATGACAGGCAGAGCGGACTCAGTGGAGCAGACAGTGGAGGGACCGGAGAGGCGATTAGAGAGGAGTGGAGAGGAGGGAGAGAGGCAGGAGAGAGCCTAACAGAGTAGATGGTGGAGGGGGTAGGAGAGGCTGGGAAGCGGCATAGAGGGACAGTGCTCAACAAAGAGCCCAGCAGGCACATGCCTGAGTGCACAGAGGAGGATCCCCCTCCCCCTGCACAGCACAGAGCCCAGCAGATGAAGGAAGGGGGAGAAGGGGCCTGCATCAGCTAATACAGCTAAGAGATGCGCTGTCAGACTCAGCACTACAGTCAGCACTCTCCCATAGGGAGGTTGCAGCAGGCAGGGGGAATCCCCTCTGACATCATCCAGCCGCCCTGGTCTCCCCTATAGATAGCACTGCAGAGGGAATCCCCTAAATTAAAACTTTGAAGCTCTGACCTGTATAGCTGCAGCACAGTGATGTATGACAGTCATACATTACTGTGTGACCACAATAGCCGCTGCATGCTTTCTGCTCCAGGAAGTAGAGCATTGTACACAGCATGCACTCTTTCATCAGACGCATAGTGATGTGCTGCAGCTTCAGAGGTGACATCAGTTTGAAGACCCAGCGGCTGTATCAGGAAGTCTCTACTTCCTGGAGCAGAGTGCAGCGGCTATGGAGGACACAACAGTGATGTATGACTATCATACATCACTGCGCTGCAGCTTCACAGGTCAGAGCTTCAGAGTGTCAATTTAGGGGATTCCCTCTGCAGCGCTACCTATAGGGGAGACCAGAGTGGCTGGATCATGTAAGAGGGTATTCCCCCTGCCTACCACGCTACCTACAGGAGAAGGGGGGCGGGGGCTGGTTGACATAAGAGGGGATTCCCTCTGCAGCACTAACTACAGGGGAGACCATGGCAGCTGGATCACATAAGAGGGGATTGCCTCTGCCTACCATGCTAACTACAGGAGGAGAATGGGGGGGCAAGGGATGGTTGACATGAGAGGGGATTTGCTAACTAGGGAAGACCAGGGCAGCTGGATGCTTGAGAAGCACAAATGGATGCTTGAGAAAATCAGCTGAAACAGCTTACTTTACATGTAAACTCGCGTGCCAGTACAGTGCAGCAGCATCAGCCCTACAATGTCAGTGTCCTGTGACAGCCTGGGCGACTGCTGATTACATCATGACACAGGGCTGTAAATCTCGTTCAGTGGGCGTGAATGGGACAACTGTAACACCGCACAGGGAATCTGACTGCACCTCCCATGGAGTGAGAGCTGCAAGATGGAGCCTGCCAGTCTAAAAAAAAAACCTTTTACTCAAAGTTGAATTGCGCAAATATATATATTTTTATATTGCATGTGACAAGTGTTTTTTATCTAATAATTAATTACTAAGGGATAAAGAGTCTCAATTTAGTGACTTTTTTTTAGTTCAATTCCTCTTTAAGTTAATCAAACTGGAAGATGCACGTTCAGAGTTGAAGCAGCTTCCATGCTCAAGGTCCACCCACATCCCACCCTCTCCAATGGCCACTGACCAATCAAACATCGTAGGAATGTGGTCCAACTGCCATCTCTCATACGAGCCACAGCCAATCAAAAGAAGGGGGCTGTTGCAAGCAACTACGCGCCCAGTGTTTTGTGCATACACTGAGCTTGTGTCAAATCTAATATTAAAGGTTGCAGGGCAAATGATCAGATCAGCATGGCTGGGGGTGAGTTCAATCCGATGAATTGCTTGTGGGTTGGCGGCTGCCGTACACATGCCTCATTATCAGCTGAAGCGGTTGTTATCGGCCGCCTCAGCCAACACAAGTCAGGCAGGTGTGTACAAGGCTTAAGTTTGCATCAATAAACCTTCTTTTTTTCCTATTAACTTAATGCTATGTTTTATGCTTTAAACCATAGATAAAATGTAAGTATCATCCCATTTAAAGTCTCATGATCACTGTTAGTGATTGAGAACACAACCATTTAAAGTTATATTCCACTTTTTTTAAATCCCACATGAATGTGACAGGATTAAATAAACTTTGACATTGATTCACCAAAGTATAGCAAAATAGCCATGTACAGTAATTTTACGGGCGTTTATGCAAACAACTCAATGTGTGTTTTGCATATAGTCCAACTTATCTACTGCCCATTCTGCTTCTATAATGTGCATTACTGTATTGTCTCACAGTGAAGTGAGTGTGGTTATTAAAACTTACTAGAGTTTTAGAGGTTTTTTGTGTTTACCTGTGTCTGCTGTATAAAAGTATGGATGTGTTGTGTTTTCAAAACAACCTTTTTAGGTGTTGACATTTTCTTTTCTGATTTTGCAAGATGTCATCTATGTGGTAGTTGGAACAATGGGTAGGCTCCTGTACCAGTGTACATATACCTGTGACCTGTGTCATTTGCAACCAGGAAATCACAGATTCATTAACCTCCCTCTTCTGTGCCTATTAGAAACCTCCCCCTCTCCTCTGCCTAACCCTAACCTGCCCACCTCTCCAGATTCTGCCATGTCCAAGAGAGTAACATGGAACAAGGCAAACAGCGACATGACAGGAAAGCCATTTTGCACAATGGCGATTGTTGGACTTTGGCTGGTGATGTTACAAGTAAATTGGGCATTGGATTTAGCTGTTCAGTACAATCCTAGTCATAATTCATAAAATCCAATGCATAAAATATACAATAACAAATGCCATCACATGCAGGTAAGTTACCCTTATGTGTGCAAAAGCAAAGAAATGCCTCTTTGCCACCTGGTTATAAATAGTGCTATGTAGATGATGAATTCACTCACAGGACTGACAAAAAAGCATTGAGTGAACAGCACATTTAGATGTGTTTTGTGAACAATGTTCAGTATCTCAGGAGATGGAATTCGAACAAAAGTGGATGAATTTGATCAGGTTAATATGAGTAGATCCCATTGCAATCCTGCAACATGGGGTAAGGGTTTCACCAAACAGTACATGGAGATGCCTAAGACACCAGAATCACATGTGCGCAGAAATCAGCGTGAAATAACCTCGTGTTTGCTACACGTGATTGAGAATCCGCACATTCAATTTTTCTGTCTTATCCTAAACTATAATAGCCATATCTAAAAAATGTTACGTTTTAATGATACATGAAGGTATGCAGAGAGTGCACAGCAACTTTATCGTTCATACTGTCAAGGTAATGGGAGGGTCGTTAGAATAAAGCCTGCTGTGCTAGCAGTGTAGTGCACATTACTATAGTAATGTGCCCTTGTCAGTGTAATGAATGTTTTGTAAATATGCCCCATTGTGTCAAGCTTGTTCACTTTAATATTTTTCAGTCGAGAGGTTTCACTCATGTTAGGTCCTGATGATTAACCCTTTGTTTACTATTTGTGCCCCATTTTGTATAACAACTTTAGCGCATATGAGGCTTTGTGTACACCCCAAAAAGTCCTAAAAATGCGTGCATGTGTACAGCTAGGGGAGGAATTTTTATGAGCAGCTTGGTTACATCACAAAAAGTGATGAATCTAAACAATACTCTTTATGAAGAATTTATCGTTCATACTTTTGAAAAGACTTTTGTTCCTTTGATGACACCATTGAATGACATCTTTGAAAAAAAAAAAGTGAAGTCTAAATTGCTATCACAATGCTGTGCTCAGTAAGGTACAAATTACAATACAGTTAGCAAGGACTGTGTGACTAATGGAAGAAAGCATGATAAGTAATGATTCAGCTGCAGAACACTTTGAAAACGGTGTCCCTGTAAGACACAAATATATTATTTTAAAACTTGTTTAATATAGGTAGGAGGAAGAGAAATGCGAAGTTTAAGATTATGACCTTTCTTTAAACAGAATCTCTTGAAAGCAGCACTTTCTTTTTACTGTTTTAAAAGAAAAATTCCTGAATGCAATTGAGTCTGATTTCCAAAGCAGTTCAATGCAATTTTTGGTCCTTAACTGTGTGCAGGAACATATTACAATTCCTGTACTTTTTTAGTAGGGCACAAAGGGGGCACAATGACTGGCTGATGGGGCCCATTTGTGCACATGGGGGGAAAAATATACCCACCAACAATCTATTACAGTATGTAAAGGGTGTTCAACAAATATTTCATGTCATACACCCTGAAAGATCAGCAGGACTGCCAGGCAAGTGGTATTGTTTAACCACTCTGCGACCGCCTAACGTCGATAAGTGGCAGCAGAGTGGCTCCCTTGTTCCTCTCAGTCACGCCATAGGGCGTCATCTCGCGAGGAGCGAGATTAGACAGGAGCCTACACTAACACAAGCTCCAGTCACTGTAAACAGGCGGCCGCAGTGATCAGCCTGCCAGCAGCTGATAAGTGCTGGCAGACTGTGTTTTCAGTAAAAAGAGAAAAAAATTATATAGTGCTGCCATCGTATGCAGCACTGTACAGAGTATATGCTTGTCACTTAACTTATGTAACTGTCCCTCTGATGGGCTCACAATCTAATCCCTATCATAGGCATCTGCCTATGTATGTAATGTGTAGTGTATGGATCACAGTGTAGGGCCAATTTAGAGGGGGAAAGGGGAGAGAAGG
This sequence comes from Hyperolius riggenbachi, assembly GCF_040937935.1. Lineage (NCBI taxonomy): Eukaryota > Metazoa > Chordata > Amphibia > Anura > Hyperoliidae > Hyperolius > Hyperolius riggenbachi. The sequence continues at coordinate 245,587,517 of NC_090649.1, forward strand.
GGTTATACAAATAAATGAAAAAAAAATGTTTAATTAAAAAAACCTGACAATCGCAGCAGCAAGCAAACAGAGACCACCAAAAGAAAGCTCCATTTGTGAGAAAAAATGGGGGTAAAATTATTTTGGGTGCTAAGTTATATGACCGAGCAATAAACCGTTAAAGTTGTGAAGTGCCTGTTCACTAGGGGAGCATAAACCTTTGGTTCTCAAGTGGTTAAAAGGAAATAAATATGGTATCCTTCATATCCCTCTCACTTCAGGTGTCCTTTAAAGTGAACCTAAATCAAACTGCAAAAAAGTAGATATGGAGAGAGAAGGCAAAGCCAGCACTGCAGTTAGGGTTCTTTATTCGTAAAAATGGAAGACACTTACAGTAAAGTTGCAACCAGATGTCAGAGCAGGTTAAGTGGGCGCCCACTTAACCTGCTCTGACATCTGGTTGCAACTTTACTGTAAGTGTCTTCCATTTTTACGAATAAAGAACCTTAACTGCAGTGCTGGCTTTGCCTTCTCTCTCCATATCTACAAGTTTGCTGTCTTACTTTTGCCGGAGCACGCAGTTCAGAGGGACTTACACCCTTACAGTTCAGCACAGCCCAGCCCAGCCTCCTGTTGCAATCTTTGCTGAGTGCTGGAATCCCACTCCTCTTCGTTTACACAAACTGCAAAAAAGTTTCACTTACCTGGGGCTCCTACCAGCCCCCTGCAGACGTCCTATGCCTGCAACATCCTGGAACAATCCTCCGGTCCCCTGTATGTGATTTACATTCTAGCGTAGCCAAATAGATCAGCAGGGCTACCGGGCAACTGATATTGTTTAGAAAGAAATACTGTAAGTATGGCAGCTTCCATATCTCTCGCACCTCGGGTTCACTTTAAAGTAAAAAATATCTGTATTCCTGGTGTGCTCACCTCCTCCTCCAGCCTGATAGACCAGCAGAAGCTAGAGTGTATTTGTCTGTATGCTGCTTTAGTTACTACAGTTCTTGCCTGACTGAATGCAAAGCTATGGGCCATTGATCTTTCAACGCTCCTGTCCAGATTTTCCCAGATTTTCCAACATGTCCAATCAGACTTTCAAAGCATAAGGGGATATTCACTTCATGCCAGCAAAACTACCATGCACAGTCCATAGCAATTTTACTGGTACTTCCAACTTGACATTAGCGTGACCTCCTTTACCTAGGTAATTTGAACATGGCTGAGGTGCTACACATGGGTACCAGCACTACACTTCTTTCATAGCACCCTTACAATGAATGCATTACCTAGGTAACCCAAATCATGCCAATTGCACATTACACGCTACCTAACTGTTGGAGGTACCAGTAAAATTGCCATGTGCTTTCTGAGCATAGAAACGTTACCATTGTCTTGTGCACATGCACCATATGTACCTGTCTGCCATACTGTCGCTTTGACCCTCCTTTCTCAGTTGAATGCCTCCTCCCTATCATGGTTCATGTTATGATGTTGTACACTCAACTAGGAGATGACTACTTTGTGCAGAAAATATTTTGGACCGAACAACAGAATGCTGCAGAATATCAGGTTTAACTGGGAAAACAAGCCAGCAGAACAGTCACATGATCAGAAGCACAGGTTCAGTGATACGTACTAGAGCTGATCAATACAGTTTCTTGCCAATGGATATTCTGGCAAGGTCTTTAGGGAGGGTGATCCTTTGGTGTTGCACATTTACTACCTAGGCCAATGCAGAACATCTGCTGGTGGGCAAGTGTGAGCTCAGCTCATCACAATTAGAGTCCAAGATCCTGCTCACCAGTAAATAAGTCACCAAACTTCCACCTGCTGGAGGAGAGCTTAAGTCCACAATAGTCAAGCCACACACTGCCACCAGCAGGTAAAAACCACAAAATACACATAGCTAACAGCTTGCTACAGTCAATGTGAACCTGCTGTGTGATGCTGCCACCAGGAACAGATGTTTAAGGTTTGGAGGCAAGTTGAGAGAAGACAGCCTAGGTACTTGATAATACTTGATAATAGAGAGCACAAACAGTGTTTGTCAGTTCACTCAACACCTTTAGGAATGTCTATAGCAATGTCTGATATTATTTGTGGCCTCTTAAGAAGTGGGGAAGCCCTCAAAAATGGCAGTTAAGCCAAATTACAAGTACACCCACCCTTAATGCTGTAGTTATTGAAGATAATTAAATTGAAGCGCTTGGGTTGGTGCTCAACTTTGCTATATGGCTTTTGATTATTGGACTTATTGTTGTGAAGGATTTTCTATAAAAAAACATATCCAACATGTCCTGCTTTTGACTAAAAACATTTAGTGTCAGCCTCTTTCCTCTAACTTATTGGAACTGAAAATTAGAAGGATATTTGCATGTAACATTAATAAAATGTAAATATTTATTTTTTAAAAGAGAAGATATTAAAAAATGTATTCATAGTGTTCATGTTTCGTGAGTGTAACCCTTTGTGTGGATGAGTAAGGGGCACTAATACACTCCTATACTGTTTTCACCTGGGGGGGGGGGGGGGGCTTCATTGATTTCATTGATATTAATGGGGGCTTCCAGATTTTGCTATAAGTCAACCCCTGGGGAAAGGATATTTTGCTAATCGGGCACAGTCCTCCTACCCCACCCATATTTAAGGCCACGTGGGTTGATATTGATTATGAATATACTGTATATATATATTAACAATTTTTTTTATTCTTTTCTATTTTATTTTTCACACACTGTGCACAGACACATGCACAACATTTAGAAAAAAAAATCATTGCACAACAATTAAGAAAAAAATAATTGCAGTTTACACTGCAAGGGTGCCACCCATTTACTTGTAGGTAATGTAGTGGAATTCCCACTAGAAGTGCAATCTGTGCTCAGGATTAAGGGAGTAACAGTGAAATGTATACATAATAGAACTTAGAACCCTCGAACATTAGAACTTTTCCCTGTTCATTTCAGTAAAGTAATGGATGGCACACCACATCATTTACCTCTATGATTCTGATAGTCATTACAGATGCTGATAGGGAAAGTGATCTGACGTACTGTACATGAAGCAATACAAATGTATCTACAATGCCACATATAAAAATAATGGACTATAACAAAAACAGATAAATGTAGAACCAATTTAAATCCATGTCCATTTCTTATCAAGCAGACAGGGTAACTTTGCAAATAAAGATTTAGTGGCAATATTCATAGCATGCAGAGAGTAAAGAAGCAAATCATCATAAAGTAATCACTATGAGGCGAGTACATTTTATTAAAAACAGACATTGCATCAGATAGAACACCATGTGCTGAGATGTGTTTTTGCTGATGTGGAAGAATACATAACAAGAAATGTAATCCTTACATCAAGCTTGAAAGCTCATTGGACTAACCAGAAAAGAAGTGTAAGTGCCGAACGCAAGGCATTTTTTTTACCTTTCAAATGTGGCTTGCATCTGTATAATAAAACAATCTCTTGCCCTGGCTTGCTGTGGTCTTGTGAAAACATAATACAGAATGTAGTGCTGGAATTGCCTGTTGGCATGGGTTCTATCATACTTTAGACTAGTGTTTTTGCATTGCTCTAACCCGTTTCTAATCTCACCATTTGTCTGCCTGCAGAGCTGAGCAGGGAAGCAGGCAGGGTTTGGTGCTCCTGGTTTGGGTACCAATGCTTGGTTCCACTAAAATTATTGGTAGTCAAATGAGGGATTAGGCACCAGGACCAGTGATGATCGGAATCTGCTAATTACAATTACACAAATGTTCATGTAAATTTTGCCAATTACAGCCACACATAATTAGGGATTCGAAATTCAATTGATTTAATCGTTAATAGCGAAGCCCCCCACACATGCTATTGTCACCAAAATTGCTATGTATGTTAAAGTGAACCAGAGGTTCAATAATTTTTTTAGATATCTAATGGTTTAATTTTCTATTTAAAAATTTACAAAATAGATTGAATGTTTTGTTGCCTCAGCTCAAAAACATTATAGACTATTAACTTCCCTGGCGGTGCATTTCTGTCTGGAATTATGTGACAAAAGCAGTACATTTTTTCAATAATTTTAGGCCTCAAATTCATAGTCATAACTCACCAATATATGTCAGAATAAAAGCCTAGTGGACATTCTGCATATACATAAAACACTAGAACACAAAATTGTTGAAATAATTTAATTCATGAATAAACTTAAAAAATGGTGAAACTGTGCAAATAAGGCAGGCAGAGAGTAGTCAAAATCCAGGCAGAGGTTGGTGCAGGCAGCAGGCAGAGAGTAGTCAAAATCCAGACAGACATCAGTGCAGGCGGCAGGCAGAGAGTAGTCAAAATCCAGGCAGACATCGGTGCAGGCGGCAGACAGAGAGTAGTAGTCAAAATCCAGGCAGACATCAGTGCAGGCGGCAGGTAAAGAGAAGTCAAAATCCAGGCAGACATCAGTGCAGGTAAAGAGTAGTCAAAATCCAGGCAGATGTCGGTGCAGGCAGCAGGCAGAGAGAAGTCAAAATTCAGGCACAAACTGGTACAGTAAGGCAGAAGCACTTAGCTCAGAAGCAGTTGGGGAACTAAATGGCTATATTGTTAACATCCTGTGCTTTCAAATGAGCTTATCTGCCATCTCTGCCATGGCAGTCTGGTGACACAGGGCGAAATCAAGTTATGACTTATAATTAGACAGGATAAACTCTCTCTATATATATATGTAGTGCTGCCCATACGTATTCATACCCCTGGAAAATTTTGACTTAAAATTACTTTTATTCAGCCAGCAAGTAATTTTGTGACGGGAAATGACATAGGTGTCTCCCAAAAGATAATAAGACGATGTACAGGAGGAATTATTGTGGAAAAAACATTTCTCAGCTTTTATTTACTTTTGAGCAAAACGTGACAATAGAATAATACAATACAATAGCATTTGTAAAGCGCTTTTCTCCAATAGGGCTCGACAGAAGCTGTCCCTTGCATGCCTGAAAATTAACTCTTTCTGCCATCAAAGTAAAATAAAAGAAATGGCCTGGTTATTAATATGCTTTGCATTGTACATATCTCATCATGTCACATGATTCCTCAGGTACACTTTAAGGGGAATGGTTGAAAAAAGTAGAAAAAAAAATTTCAATAAAGACCTTGTAGTTTTTGAGAAAATGTATGTAAAAATGCTAAGGATAAATGGTTTTTAAACTCTGTAAATTTATATTTTGCTGTGGTACACTTTAAATAAAACCCAAAAGTGACACTGTTACCAATTATTCATGCGCCCCCAGGTTCACTTCCCTTACTTTGGGATTTATTTTCCTTGTTTTCCATACTCCATACTATATCTATTTTGTGCTGGTTACAGTGAAGTGTACATTAGCGAAGTGACTAGCATTCTCACCTCGCTGTGCTAAAGTTCTTGGTTTGATCCTCAGTCAGGGCACTATCTGCATGGGGTTTTGTATGCTCACCTTGGCCCATATGCAATTCAATTTCCTTCCTGAGATTTTGCATAGGAGATTTTTTTTTCATCTTCTATGTAGAATACATTTTCAGCACTTCGCAATTGAAAAAATACCAAAAAATAGGGGGATAAGTACTATGAAAACTATTTCAAGTATTTTCTTGCTTGCTGGTGATTTAAAAGGCATTTTATTGACAAGTTTTAAAATATAATTTAGGAGAAAGCTCCGGAGGAAAAATGAATTGCATTTGGCCCCATGTGTTTATGTGGGTTTCTTTCAGGTAATCCCATTACCACCCACATCTCAAAAGCATACTGGCTGGTGAATTCATTTCCCCCAAAGTCCAACCAAATCTGCTATAGGATTATTAGACTACGGTAGGGACATAGAGTAGTCTGTTACCCATCCATATGTGCTACACAAGAGAACCAAGGAACACTTGTCATTTCTGGTATATTCATTCTGGCACATCTGGAATCCACTGCTCCGCTGCCTCATTTAGGATACTTGTCTTCACAATTTTCCTTTTGTCAAACTATCTTAATATATGCCTAGTTGCTTATAAAATGGTCAGCAATGATTTTGTCTCAGACCGTTGAGTCAATTGCATGAGAAACACAGGTGAACCTAATAAACTTGTCATATATACTGAATGCATTTAAAGTGTTTCACATGTTCCACCAGCTGTAATGACCCATGGAATACAGCCATGTGCAAATTGGTACAATGACTATTACATGTAGAGGATGTAGTCAGTCTTCATAAATGGCCTTAGAGGAATATTTCCTCAATGGTTAACCGGTTCAGCACCACAGTTTCGAAAACCTCATGCATCCGAGCCACTTTCACCTCTCATTCATTCGCCAATAACTTTATCACTACTTATCACAATTAATTGATCTATATCTCGTTTTTTCCGCCACTAATTATGCTTTCTTTGGGTGGTACATTTTGCTAAGAATTATTGGTACTTATCCGTTAGCCGGGCGCATCCGGCAGGTGGCGCTGTTGTAGCGAATTTGGATGCGCTGTTGTATCTAATTTGTATCTAATTCCATTCATAGTTACTGAACGTAGTACTGTGTGAATGGAAGCGCCGCAGGTGGCGCTAATTACATTGTTGATACGCACGATACAGTGTGTTAATGGCAAGGAATATACATTGTATTTGAAGTGGCCGGAATGAAAATGAAGGCGGCGGCAATGTAACACATGAAGCCGCCGCCGCCTTCGTCTGTTCTCCCCCTTTGCCCTCTCGCTTGTATACAATGCTGCCAGCCTGCGGGGACATGCGTGTCCCCCCAGAGTCGTTCGTCGCGGCAGGGAAGCCTGCTTGTTTCCTTGCGACGAACGACTGTGGGGGGACACGCGTGTCCCCCCCAGCTGGCAGTGTTGTATAGAAGCGAGAGGGCAAAGGGGGAGAACAGACGAAGGCGGCGGCGGCTTCATGTGTTACATTGCCGCCGCCTTCATTTTCATTCCGGCCACTTCAAATACAATGTATATTCCTTGCCATTAACACACTGTATCGTGCGTATCAACAATGTAATTAGCGCCACCTGCGGCGCTTCCATTCACACAGTACTACGTTCAGTAACTATGAATGGAATTAGATACAAATTAGATACAACAGCGCATCCAAATTCGCTACAACAGCGCCACCTGCCGGATGCGCCCGGCTAACGGATAAGTACCGAATTATTTTTTTCAAAATCCATTTTAACAGGAAGATTAAGAAATAAATGAAAAAAAAATATTTTTTCTCAGTTTTTGACCATTATAGCTTGAAATTAATATATGCTACCGTAATTAAAAGTAATGTATTTTATTTGCCCATTTGTCCCGCTTATTACGCTATTTAAATGATGTCCCTATCACAATTTATAGCGCCAATATTTTATTTAGAAATAAAGGTGCATTTTTTCAATTTGCGTCCATCACTATTTACAAGCTTATAATTTAAAATAATATAATAATATACTCTCTTGACATGCATAGTTAAAAAGTTCAGACCCTTAGGTAACTATTTCTTGTTTTGTTTTTTTTATTGTAATTTTTTTCTTAAATTTTTTATAAAAAAATGTATTTGGGTAATTTTGGGTGTGGGAGGGAAACAGCTAATTTTAGATGAAAAAAATGTAATTGTTTAATAAAAAATGTGTGTGAGTGCAATTTAACATTTGGCCACGAGATGGCCACAGTCAAAAAAGTTTTGGATGCGAACGATCTCGCATCCAGGAACTAGAAAGAAGACGGTGAAGTTTCGTGGGGGCAGAAATATTGCGCTCTCTGAATAGAAAGCGTCGTTTTTTCTGCGGGGAAGTTAGATCGGTAAATGGGAATTATATTCCCATTCACTGATCGGGGGCTAACGGCGGGCGGCAGGAGTGCGCGCGGGAGCGCGCCCGATCGCGCGCACCATGCAGCAAAAGCAACAGTGCCTATCTGGACGAGCATAGTCGTCCAGATAGGCTGAACTGGTTAAAATAAAAAAAATGTGCTAACTCAACATAAATATAAGTATCCTACAAATTAAATCATAAATGTCAAATTCAGTACAAAAGGTTTCACAGTCGTTAGTTCCACCGAAAAATCTTGTCAAACCTCGACTGATGGCCAATAACCACATCAGTCAATTTAACAAAGTATATAGCAGTATTAAACAACAATGTCTTAAGTTCCATCTCCATTTATTTAATTACAGTACTTGTACTTGTAATATAGCCAACTGCTAAATTTTAATATTCCTCTGTCTCTTCAGTCACCTATCCAGCTGTAGACCATTGAAAAAGAAACCTAGAGAAACAGCTTTTGCTGTGTTACAAGAGATCACACATTTCAGCCAAGTAGGGTATTGCCTAAAGTAGTGATGAGTAAAGATGGCCATTTTTGTTCCGTCATAATTTTCACAAAAATGTTATGTTTCTGTACAAATGAGACTATTTGCAAAAATATATGGGCATGAGAAAACTAATTTTCACCAAATGCATTGAAGTCTATGGGTATGACAAAACAAATTTTCACTCAAATCAGTATATGTGCAAAATCTTATGGGCATGCATGCAAAGACTTATTTTCACCAAACATACTGGAGTCAATGGACTTGCGCGCGCGAAGTAATGACAGACCTAGCACGTTTTTAAATGGGATAAGGTGACTAGTATATCATATATAACTATACATCAGATTGAAGCTCCACCAATCGTGAAACAGAGGGACATTTTAAATGTGGTAGACGGGCTGAATCCAGGCCACGCCAGGTCAGCCCAATTCAGCTATTGATAACAGTGTGATTAAATATTATTATTATTTTTATTTATAGAGCGCCAACATACTGTAGTGCTGTACAACATGCAAAATATACAACACTGGGGAGCATAGATACATGAGCAGTTCAAAATACTGTACAATCAGGACAACCAGTGACACAAGTACAGATACATACACTTCATGTGTAGTTTAAATAAAATCACCAATACTGAGTGTGATTTCAAAGTTATACTGGGGCTGCTGTTTGGAGGCTCTGATTTTAAGGTGGACTATATGCGAAAATGGGAAACTGAAGAAGGGGTGGAGGTTTCTGAACAGCAATGGAGTAGTGCCTTTGACCTTGTTAGGAGTTTGTCTCCTTCCCCTTGCTTTAGAGAAACAGCTGCTAAGCTTCTGCTTAGATGGTATAACATTCCAGTGAAATTGCGTAATTTTTGTTCCGGATTACTCCTCTAGATGTTTTAAGGGTTGAAGGGCCGAAGGCTCTTTCTCTCATATTTTTGGGGAATGTGCTATAGCTAAAACCTTTTGGTCCAAGATTTGGAACAAATTTAAATCAATCACTTCTATTGCTGTGGTATGCTCCCCAGTTCAGGCTTTATGATATGCAGCATCTCCCGAAGTTCCTAGAGCATTTACGTGTTTATAGTTTGCCTTTCTGTTAACAGCCCATTGGGTAATTGCATTTAATTGGAAGTCTAATTATCTCCCATTTCACCAATTTATAGCCCGTGTTGATATTATAAGGGATACTGATAGATTATCTCATGTTATTTCTTCCTATTTGGATAAGTTTCAGTCTGACTGGGATGGGTGGAATTAGTATAAATCTCAGGCACAGAGTGATGGTCTCTGATCTCCCGTATGCCCTTTTCCTGATCGGGGTGATCCTTCACCATCCTTCACCATCTTCGCACTCACTGCGACATGGCTCACCCCTTCTGACTCTGCCGCAGAGGCTGCCCTCTCCTACGGTGGGCTTCACCTCAGTCACACCCCCAGACCAGACAACAGGACTGGGGGAGGGGTGGGTCTGCTCCGCTCCCCATCCTGCACATTCCGTGTCCTCACTTCACCTCCCTCCCTACAATTCACATAATTTGAGGCCCACACTATCCATCTCTACAATCCCCTCCCAGCCATTGTTGCGGTCTTATACCGCCCTCTGGGATCCACACCACAATTTCTCGACAACCTTGCCTCCTGGTTCCCACACATCCTCTCCTCTGACCTCCCCACCATCATCCTCTGGGATTTCATTATTCCCATCGATGAACTCCACGACTCTGTCACGACCCGGCTACTCACCATAGCCAACTCACTTGGCCTAGTACAACACACCAACGCCCCCACTCACATTGCAGGTCACACTCTCAACCTTAAAGTCACTAAATCCACCACCATTTCCAACCTCAGACCATCACCTTCTCACCTTCAACCACCTCACGGAAGGCACCTCCAACCTACCCGTTCACCCACCTGGTCGATGGCAGCGTGACCTACGCAAGCTCAACCCTAACGTCCTTGCTGACCCTCTCTATACTCTATCCTCTACTTCTCCCCACCCTAACCTGTCCTAATCTTGCTGTAGCTCAGTATCGCCAAACTCTCTCATCAGCCCTAGAGAAAGCTGCTCCACCAATATTCCACTGCAACCGCCCCCTAACCTCCAGCCCTGGCGCACTACCCATACTCGCAACCTCCGGAGGGAAACACGTGCCACTGAACGGAAATGGAGGAAAACTCGACTTAACCAGGATTTCCTACAGTACAAGACTAACCTGCTGCAGTTCCACACTGCCCTTGCTAATGCGAAGAAGGAATACTTTACCAAGCTCATCGGAGCACAATCTTGCAATCCCCCGCGTCTTTTTGCCACTTTCAACTCCCTGCTTAAACCCCGACCCCCCCACCCTCCGTTTCCTCCCTCTCTGCCACAGATTTAGCCACCCACTTCACCAACAAAATAGTCTCCATCCGTCAGGAATTCCTTCCACCCCCTCCCAACCAACTCCTCCTCCACCCTATCCTCCCCTCACCTCCTTCACTCCTACTACCACTGAGGAAGTCAAGCACCTACTGCAGACTTTCCATACCACTACCTCCCCCCTTGACCCATCCCTTCTGATTTACTTCAGCCTCACTTCACAGATTTGACCCCAGTCCTCACTACCCTATTTAACCTCTCCCTATCCACAGACACCTTCCCCTCAGACTTCAAGCAGGCCACAGTATTGCCCCTGCTCAAGAAACCCTCCCTTGACCCCTCGCTACCCTCCAACTACCGCCCTATCTCCCTCCTCTCCTTTGCCTCAAAACTCCTTGAGCGTCTGGTTCACAAACACCTGACCTAGTACCTCAATGCCAACTCACTGCTAGACCCACTGCAATCTGGATTTCGGCCTGCCCACTCAACCGAAACTGCTCTCACTAAAGTGGTCAATGACCTTGCCTTAGCTAAAGCTGAAGGTAAATACTCCATTCTCCTCCTCCTTGACCTTTCAGCAGCTTTTGACACAGTAGATCATCCCCTACTCCTCCAGTCCCTCCAGTCTATGGGCATTCACGATCTCGCCCTGACCTGGTTTTCATCCTACCTCTCCAAGCGCGCCTTCACGACCATCTTCAATGAGTCCTCGTCCACCCCCAACCACCCCACGGTGGGAGTCCCCGAAGGCTCGGTCCTTGGCCCCCTACTGTTCTCCCTATACACATCCTCCATTGGCAAGGCTATCTCCTCCATGGGTTTTAACTATCATCTGTATGCAGATGACACCCAAATCTACCTCCACACCCCTGATATCTCAACCACTACCATGGACAAGGTGTCCTCCTGCTTATCAGCCATCTCCTCCTGGATGTCCGCTAGGTTCCTTAAATTAAATCTAGACAAAACGGAATTTATGATCTTCCCCCCCGGCTATCCCTGAACCTCCCAGATGTGCATGTCGCTGTTAACAACACTACCAATAGCCCTACCTCTCAAGCCCGCTGTCTGGGTGTCACCCTGGACTCTGAACTCTCCTTCACTCCCCACATACAAAACCTAACAAAGTCCTGCAACTTCCACCTTCGTAACATCTGCAAGATTTGCCCTTTCCTGACCTCTGCCAACACCAAACTCCTCATCCATGCCCTCATAATTTCCCGCCTCGACTACTGTAATGCCCTTCTGTCTGGTCTCCCTATGACCCGAATAGCCCCACTGCAGTCCATCATGAATGCGGCAGCCAGAATTATCCACTCCTCCCATCGCTCCACCAGGGCGGCTCCCCTCCGTGAATCCCTCCACTGGCTTCCTATCCAGTCCAGAATCAGATTCAAGATATTGTGTCTGACCTACAAATCTGTCCACAAAACCTGTCCAACCTACTTTTCTGATCTTACTCAGAGGTACACACCTAGCCGCTCACTCCGTTCCTCCAATGAACTTCGCCTGACCGCCCCCGCATCACACAGTCTCATGCACGACTCCAGGACTTCTCAAGAGCTGCTCCAACACTTTGCAGCTCTCTACCTCCACCCATTAGGGCAGCCCCCTCCTTCAACATCTTCAAGAAGGCCCTCAAAACTCACTTTTTCACTCTGGCCTACCACCCCTCACAATTGCTCTAAACCCACAATGGAACTCTGGTCCCTACCTTTCGTGTTTCTACCTCTCCTTCTAGACTGTAAGCCTTTGGGCAGGGTCCTCCTCCTTTTGTGTCCTACCTGATCATGCACCTCCATTACTGTGCACCCATGCTATGCACTTGAGTGAATCTAACTTGCCTAATCTCCATGCTCCATCCAGTGACTGACTGAGCATTACCTTATGCTCATACTGTGCTGTGTGATCTGGTTTTCTTGTATTCCTGTATTGTCATATTGCTGTATGTCACCCCTAAATATTGTCTGTAACCTAAATTAATGTTCAGTGCTGCGTAATATGTTGGCGCTTTATAAATACAATAAATAAGAATAATCCCCTAGTATTTGCTGTTAATTATGCTGTATTTACTGTCTCTTCTTGGGAGGGTAGGTGGGAGGGATGATACCTAGAGCTTTGTTGGGTTATGTTTATGTGGTTGTTGAATGCTGTGTTTGAGTATTTAGAGAGTTTATATTTTGGTCTACTGTATTACTTTTGACCAATCTCAATCTTATTGCAAAGTCTGTATGTCCTATCCTGATAGAACCTACTATTGACAGCACCTTCATTTTGTATATTTGAATTTGTGGTTCTGATGTCAAGAATTGTATAATTTGCACATTTATACTACTTTGCTATGGTGTTTGTAGTTTTTAATAAAAACCCTTTGAACACTAAAATCACCAATACTGAGAGATATTTATTTGATAAACTGCACTGAAACAGGAAACAAAAGGTGAAATTCCCTGCCCTTGCAAGCTTACAATCCAGAGGATATTTGTAGTCTCTCATTTGTGGAAGATGATCAGCTATCCATGCATACATTTTTCCAGGAGGTGAAGATTAATGTGGACTCTGTTATGGAAATAATCATTTATCTCCATTTACAGAAATACCAGATGGATACCTTGAATATTGAACTTTTTTCCAGGGTGATAGACAACAGAAATCAGAAGAGTTCCTGAACCTTTGCCAACAAGTTGACTTTTTATGAAGTTTCATCACTCCAGATAAAAGCTGGATAGACAACTTTGTTTGTTGTCCCTGCTGCTGCTGCTGCAGATGGGGGGGGGGGGGGGGGGGAGGGGAGGTGACCGTATGGTGCACAACAGAGCAGCTTGCAGTGGGAGAGGTAAGGACTAAGAGTAGGTTCACACTTATTTTAAAAATGTATCCGTGGCTCTGTTTTTTGGTCCGGATCAAAAACGGAGCCACGGATACAAATGTTAAAAATAGCAGCAGTCTTCATTCAGTTTCAAAACTGATCTGTGTGTGTTCCGGGGGATCCGTTTTGAACAACGAAATGCAGGGTCTGGACTTGTCGGGACTTCACAGACCGCACATGGATCTGGATACACGGAGGGGTAGTGGCAGGCAATGCAAAAACGGATCTTCCTCTACACAGACACGGAGGGAGATCCGGATTGCATACTGCCTGCTCCTCTCAGGTGTCCCCAGGTATAGACTAGAGGGGGAAGCAGCTAGGACGGGGGTGGCAGAGGTCGGAGGGGGGTCGTCCCCCTCCCTCACCTGGGTCCCCTATCCCCGCTCCCCCTCCAGATATTTGCGCAAAAAGTTTAAAAATGTAGCAGCGAGCGGGGAGGCTTACCTTCCTTTCTTACTTCCTCTGCTTGCCGCGTCACTTCCTGCAATGCTGCCCTCCGAAGTGTAGAGGGCAGCATTGCAGGAAGTCAAGCGGCAAGTGGTGGAACGCAATAGAGGAAGGGAAGCGTCCGCGCTCGCTGCTACATTTTAAAACATTTTTTGCAAATAGCTGGAGGGGGAGCGGAGGGATCCGCTGTTACCCCCGTCCTGGCTGCTTCCCCTCCAGTTCAGCCCCTCTCCCCCCACGACCAGGGCATAAATTTCCACAGACTGGAAATGTAAGCTGCAAATATATTTCAGAGTATAAAACAGAGAAAAAAATTACCAAATCGGATACGTTTGAAACGGATCCAATCCGCAACAAGTGTGGACATAGCCTAAGGAGGGGAACAATATACTTAGCTGAGACATTACGACATTTCTGTCAAAGCATCAGAGCTGCTGTACACATGCTAGATTCTCAGCTGTACACATGCTAGATGTCCCTGACCAACCACCTTGACCGAGAACACTCTAGGGTAAGTCTGTTTGATTTAACCTGCTGATACAAATCACAGAAATGCTGCATTTTCTTGATTAGGGATCTTTAAATGTCTAACTGGTGGTATAATTTTTTTCTAAGGATAAGCAGGTTCTAAAGGTTAGTGAAATTAATACAAACGTAAAATATTTCCTTCGGAATACAAACAAACCATCAGTTTTTAGAAATTCCATTTACTAAGTTTATGCATATAACTTTGCCTAGATAGTTAAACTAGGCATTTCGCCTAAATCAACCATAAGCAAAATATTTTTTTAAGAGAAGCAAGCACTTTATAACTTCTTATTAGTTTAAACAATTTGAACATTTGTTCAAACTCATGTGAGAGATGTTTGGCTGAAAACTGAAACTATAATGACTCACGATAATTTGTTTGTGTCTTCTCAGTTAGAGTGGAGGTAATATCATAGACAAAATAAATGAAAATAAATTAATAAACAGTTAAAATGGAACAGCTGTCAGTATGTTTTTATAATGCAATGTTTATGTATCCTGGCATAAAAACTATAAGCAAAGTAAGTTTTATTTAGAAGAACGTAAAATTAAATAAAAAATGTCTGCACTT
This sequence comes from Hyperolius riggenbachi, assembly GCF_040937935.1. Lineage (NCBI taxonomy): Eukaryota > Metazoa > Chordata > Amphibia > Anura > Hyperoliidae > Hyperolius > Hyperolius riggenbachi. The sequence continues at coordinate 245,602,561 of NC_090649.1, forward strand.
TTCGAATATCTTTAACTTTCATAAAAGACATTTTTCAAAACCATACTCGTAGGTAAACAGAGGCGCCAGCAGGATAAAAACAATCACTAAAACTTTTAAAATATGCTGGGAGGAAGTAGTGGACTTACCTCCAAAAGCAGACTAGACAACTGTCTGATATAAACAAATAAATACATTAATGGTACCCCAAATGGATGCAACGCATTTCGCTTCATCAGGCAATAACCGGGGGACAAACTGTAGACAAAGGCACAGAACACATTGCTGTAGTTAGCCACATAACTTGCAATAATCCGTACATTTTTTTTTTAAATCTAGTACATTATATAAAGTGCAGGTTGTTGCATAGGTGTTGCATGCAGTATATAAATCAAGTTTTATGTGAGTGGATTTTATGAGGTGGCAAAAAAACCCGGTAAATTATTTTTCAGTGGCATTGTGGATAAGTAGACGAGAAGAGGAGAGGGGGTCAGGGGCCTCCATAAAAGAGATACGGTGTAATGTATGGTAGGGTGCAACATATAGTATATAGTGCTAAAGTGACAGATAGCAATTTTCTTGACTAAAGTGCAGTAATACAAGGAATAGCATCCTATTGGATAAAAACATGATATATATATATATATATATATATATATATATATATATATATATATATATATATACAGTATATATGTGTGTGTGTACATATATATACACACATATATACATATATATATATATATATATATATACACACATATATACACACATATATACACACATATATACACCTATATATACAAATACTCCAAGTAAGGGAAATACAAATTGTAGATAAATGCTATTCCTTGTATTACTGCACTTTAGTCAAGAATATTGCTATCTGTCACTTTAGCACTATATACTATACGTTGCACCCTACCATACATTACACCGTATCTCTTTTATGGAGGCCCCTGGCCCCCCACCTCTTCTCGTCTACTTATCCAATGCTACTGAAAAATAGTTTACCCTTTTTTTGCCACTCCATAAAATCCACACACATAAAACTTGATTTATATACTGCATGCAACACCTATGCAACATTTTTGCAACAACCTGCACTTTATATAATGTACTAGAATTAAAAAAAAAAGAATGTACGGATTATTGCAAGTTATGTGGCTATCTACAGCAATGTATTCTGTGCCTTTGTCTACAGTTTGCCCCCTGGTTATTGCCTGAGGAAGCGGGCTTTGTCCTGCGAAACGCGTTGCATCCATTTGGGGTACCATTAAAGTATTTATTTGTTTATATCAGACAGTTGTCTAGTCTGCTTTTGGAGGTAAGTCCACCACTTCCTCCCAGCATATTTTAAAAGTTTTAGTGATTGTTTTTATCCTGCTGGCGCCTCTGTTTACCTACGAGTTTGCAGTGTCCACCCTTGGTGGAAAGGGGACCCACCCCTATCTTTCTTCCTATCTACAGAGAGCAACATCTTAATCCTTAATGAGGACAGGTCTAATCTCCTCACCTGCATTTACAGTGGTTGCCTTAGTGGTAACCCTTGTTTGTGAGTATAACTTTCTCACACTACATTGTACCTTATTACCTTCCGCATACTACACTATATTGGGCGCTCGGTGTCTCCTTCTTACCTCCCTTCAAAACCAAGTTGCTGTTTTTTACTCTCACTTCCTATTTGGATGTATACTAATTATTAATTGAATTTAATACAATGCTCTTTCTAAAATATTACGCTTGCTTGGTTATTCCAAGTAGAACTAGATAAAACAGGAAATTGTGCATGTCAAAGAAAATGTTGTTTCATATACAGATATGTGTGGTAATAAGTACTTAGAGAGCATTAATGTTGAACTACTTGCCAACCGCGTCACGCCGACGGGCATGGCCAAGGCAGAAGTCTCAGGACCGCCTAACGTTGATTGGTGTAAGGTCCAGCGGGCCTGCTTGCCAGAGATTGTGCACGCTGATGTGCGTGCATCTCCGTTCAGTAGACGGAGCTCCACCCCGCCTTCAGTCTCCCAGCCGCGGTCGCGGCTAGGAGACTGTTAGATGGCAAAACCGCCATCTAATTACCCTGTACAGCGATGCGATCTAAGGCAGGGCTGTACTGGGGACAGCCGTGTGACATGGCTGTCCCCTCCAGAGGCTCAGGAGTGATCGGGTGTCGTAGGCTGAAGCCTATGACAGCCGATCACAGTGATTGGCTGGTGGGGGGAGGAAGGGCGGGATAAAAAAACAAAACAAATAAATAGTAAAATTTATTAGAAAAATAATATGATAAATATTGATAAAAAAAGAATTAAGCATTGAGGGAGCAATCAGACTCCACCAACAGAAATCTCTGTTGGTGGGGAGAAAAGGGGAGGAGGAATCACTTGTGTGCTGTGTTGTGCGGCCTTGCAGCAAGGCCTTAAAGCTGCAGTGGCCTATTTCTTGAAAAATGGCCTAGTCTTTAAGGGGCGTTTAACACTTCGGTCCTCACTTGACTATCTCCAAGCCCACAGATTTGGGTCCAGGGTTCAATATCTCATACAGATACTATCTGATTGGAGGTATTATCATCTGTGTTTATGTGGCTTTTCTTCGAATCCCTACTACATCCCAAAAACATACTCATAAATTAACTGGTTCAAACTCAATTTTGCCTTACATTAGACTATGGCTATGGAATTTAATTGTGAGCTCCATTGAGGAACACATAATGATATGAAAAAATACTCAAAAAGCAGTTTAAAAGATGTCAATATTAAAAATACATATTAACGTGTAACTTGTAGGAAAGATGCAAAAGATATATACTCACCTCAGTAGAGGGAAACTTCCCCATTCTCTTTAATCCCGCTGATCCTGTTTTTGAACCTTTTGAACTTATTTGACAAGATTTTGCCAAAAATGTTTGCACAGCCACACTCCTGTCTGTGTACAAAAGCCTGCTCTTGCTCGATAGCACAGAGCCACTCGTGCACAGCTTTTTCCTCCATGCACAAGTGACTCCTTGCTACTATGCAGTTGCTTGCTGTCATTGCGTATGCACAGTGTAGCTGTGCTCATATATGGATGCCAGGAGCATGGCCACGAAGAAGAAGAAGGTAACAGCAGCAGGGAGTGGAGGAGTATTTATTACATGTAGAACAGAAATGATACATTTGCAGGCCTTCTACCACTTTGGCCACCTATGCAGGTTTAAGGACGGGTGCACCTGTGTAGTAGCATGAAGACGCATCTGCACTAAGTTCTATCTATACTGATAGAACAGCCGCTTCAGGATAGTGATGGGAAGTCCGGATCTTTTCAAGGATTCAGATGATTTGAATCGGATCATTGAAAAGATCTGGATCTTTGAACCGAATCATTTGAATCATTTTACTAGGTAAGCAGACTGGGGGTGAAATGACTAGCAGGACAGGACTTTCCCTGCACTGTACATTCTGTATGTTCCTGTTTCTTCCAGACAGACATCCACTGTGAACCAAATCGTTCATTGTGATGATCTGGATGATTCGACTCACAAAAAAGATCCGGATCAAATGAACGATTCATTCATGATCCGGACAACACTATGAGCCCAGGTTAGTCACCACAGTGCAGTGAATATTAATTAGCCATGTGGCTAGTCACTGAGCATGTGCAAGCAGTCTAACGCAGCTAAAGCCCAGTATAACACACAGCATGCTGTACTTTCCCAGAACATGCATTGTTACAATGCAACGCAACGTGGGCACTGTGAACAGCCCATTGATTTTTCATTACTGTGCATTGGGCTGCGTTACAGGCTGCTCTAACGTGTGCCTGTAACATCCCACTGTGAAAGCAGCCTTAGAGATGAAATAAAGATGACAGCCTCCACATCCTTGGCACTACAGGCTCCCTTTCATTGGTCACTTTTCACAATGGCATTTGCTTTTTAAGAAAGCAAACTTTTGTTTTCCATTTTCTTTTTGGACAAATTATTTTTTTATCTTTAATTGTGTGTAATACTCTATTTGGATAAAACCTGAAATAAGTAAATTATTTTGTGTTCTTTAATGATAATTATAAATAAAGTAAGGAAAAATACTGTATTTTTTTATGTTGAGCAGGTTGTGAACCTTTTTGCCCTTTTCACAGACCCTGATATCGCCTCTAGCTTTACGCTGCTAAATTTGACTGAAGTGCATTCCATGCTGCAGGGAAAACATAGAAAGTATATTGTAGGCTTCAAAAACACAGCAGGATATACCCCCAAGAAAGAGGTTCAAAGTGCAGGTGCTTTAATCCCCCACAGGTAAGAGCGTTTACCTAATATCTTTCTGGCAAGACAAATGTTCTCAGTCTTTGAGATCTGTATCAGAACACATGCTGATAAAAAGGAAGCCTTAATATTTCCCCAGTTCAAATAACTTAGTGACTTTCTTATTTTAATATTTTCTGCAGTGCAGCTGAGGTCAAGGCAATGTAAAGAAGTTCATACAGCATGCTTCACGTGTCTATAGAGTGCAGGTGAGGTCAAGGTACTGGTAAGGCTGTTTTCTTTGATGTAGAATTTGAGCCCTTGACCAAGGTTCGAATCCTGGCCCAAGCCAGTATGTAAAATAGTAAAGAGTCTTTGGGCAAGGGTCCCTAAAGATCCTGACCACCTGTGGAGCGCGCCGTAAGTGGCTGCAGTGCTGAAATGCTTTGGGTACATCAGGAGAAAAGCTCAATATAAATGTTCTGTGTCTATAGGGTCTTATGATAATGCTGAATTATGTTTAAATATTTACCGGAGTTCAAGAAGATTAAGTAAAGACTGCTATTTTGCGTGATTTATAATATGATTACACACAGGCATTATAAAGTTTCTAATTTGTCTTTTCAATCTGATACGGTTTTAAAGTGAACCCCTACCCTGTTATAGAATTCTACATATGACCTTAGCAGGTAGCAGCACTAGTATAATTCAGTCATTTTTCTTACCTCTTGGAAAAAAGTTAAAATCCTCTCACTGGACTCTTCATCATGTATTCAGGGCTATAAGATTGCACCTAGCAAGATCCATGCTAAGTGAGTGATGAAATAGGTCTTTCTGATTCTGTGACTACAGGCTTGGCCCATAACTTTTTCTCCTGAGTTTTCTCCTAGGTGATATTGTTTCATCTTCTATTTAGAATAAATTTTCAGCACTTTGAAAATGAAAAAAAAAAAAGAAGGTAGATGAAAAAGTACTGTCAAAACTATTTTATGTATTTTCTTGCTTGCTGGGGATTAAAAAGGCATTCTATAGACAGTTTTGAAAAGAACACTTAGGAGAAAACTCAGGAGAAAAAGTTAAGTACATTTGCATATGCAATTATTTTTTTCACCTGCTTTTCTCCTAGGTGATATTTTCAACATTGTCAATAAAATACCTTTTAAACTACCAGCAAGCAAGAAAATACTCAAAATAATTTTGATAATACATTTTCACCAACCATTTAGTACTTTTTCAGTTGCAAAGTGCTGAAAAGTTGTTTTAAATAAAAAATAAAAAATTATCTCGTAGGAGAAAACTCAGGTGAGAACGTGAATTGCATATGGGCCATGGGCCCTTGTGTTTTTCTACCTTGTGAAATGTATGATCTGCATTTACCATCAGTGCAAAGTGTAACGCCACTTTTAATATTGGAGTGCCCAATTTTCCCCAGTGCTCTTTTTACATGCATGCATACTTAGGAGAGCACATGAATGTTTCAAGGGATTTCAGATACCTTACTCACGTCAAAAGTCAAATTGAAGTGAGTAAGGGACTTTAGTGCCCAAAACATTTGTACTCTCTGGGTTCAGCAGTTTCTAGTTTCCTGCATGCCCAGTGCCAACTGTAAAGCTTGGTGGCATAAGAATAATGCTCTAGAGCTGTTTTTCATTGTTTGGGTTAGACTCCTTAATTACTGTAAGGTGAAAATGTACTGTACCTGCTAAATTATAGAATTGTACATAACAAATAATTGTGTATTTCTTTTGATATCTATGAAGTTTTGAATCAGGATGATACCATTTATTGGCTAACTTAGAGATGGATAAACAGTGAGCTTTCGACTTATAAAAAGCCTTCGTCAGACTGGTTCCTGACCAAAACTGAAAAACACAGCTTATATACACTGACATACAGAGGAGAAACATTCTTTAGCAAACATAAATGTAATTAGATGCCTTAACTGTTACTGAGGAGGCTTTCCCAGGCATCTTATCTAAATTGATTAGATCAATAGAATCCTCAACATGACATAAAGCAGACTCTGGTGATGGGGAGACATTGTAAATTCCAAATTCAAATGGTAACTGGCCTGGTTACATGCACCATTAATTCTAAGCTCAAGAGAATTGTGGCATTTAAAGCCAGCACCTGAAAGCAAATAAAATGAATAGTGACAGTGAATTCCATCTTACACAGCATATGGCACAAAAATGAATGAAAAGATAGAAAAATTAAAATTAAAAGAATTGTGGCATTTAAAACCCATCTATAAAACCCTCTTTTTGATCAGGAAAATTATATTGATCTTGTACACAAAGTGAGGTCCATAAGAAAGCATTAAATGAGTCTGCTGTGGAACAACCTGACTTACCTGCACATACCCACATTTGAATTGCGCCGAAACCTTTGAGATTAATTGTAATGCCTGCTTTGAGCTAGGCCCCATTTCCTAACATCAATGTTCAGGTTGGAGTTATAGATTGACAAGTCACACATTGCCTCAAGACTGTGTGATTGAGGGTGATGCAGTCTCTTTCTAAAGTTCTGGTAATGATCAAGCCATAGGCATATGTCATTGCATGGTAAATGTCAGGTTGTCAGGTGACATTGAAAAAAATGGGGGAAGGTTTCATTATTGTGGGATTGCTGGAACATGGGAGGAGAGGGTCGGGATTCTTTTTTTCTTGATGGGGAAATTATTTTTGTATTAGGATATGGGCAATTTTGAGTCGTTACACTAGAGTAGTGAGGGAAGGATAATAGTTTTAGGTTATGCCTGAGATATGCTTGCTTGGGCGGGGAAGTGGGGGGGGGGGGGTGTTAGGAGAGGAAATAGTATTTTACATTAATAGTTGTTTATGTTGTGACAGAGATTGCTAGGAAATGTAGGATAGGAATAGTATTTTATTTTCAGGGTGGAGGTATCACCACCAAACGTTATGCTCATGTCACGTCTTAATACCCCTTTTCTACTTCCTCTCTTACTCAAATCTGCTTAAAATCATAATGGGTATGGTTGGGAGGCAAGCACCCTGATTTGCACGCACCCTGATTTGCACTGTGCACTTTAAGCATGAGTATAGGTATTTCAGTGAAGGATTGGTGATCATACATGAGTGAAAATAAAAGGGTCTATCAATCCTCATGTGGAATGTTTCTCCATATGCCTTATCTGCACTAGCTATTGATTAAGCTTGGTCTCTGAAAGAAGAACAAGAACAGAGGCGCCAGAAGTGTAAAAGCAAACTTGAAAATTGTTAAAAATGCTTGGGAGGCAGCGGTGGACTTCCTATAAGCAGACACTAGAAACTGTCTATTAATGAAACAAAGTAATTTATTGGCATACTCCACAAAAGGTTGCAACGCGTTTCGCAGGTATTCTCCTGCATCCTCAGGCAATTGAAAGTGGGGGAGCATACAACAGCAGTAGGTCCCAACAATGCTAGGCGCCTCTATATCTTAGCTTAGCTTAGCGTTGTTGGGACCTATTGCTGTTGTATGCTCCCACACTTTCAATTTCCTGAGGAAGCAGGAAAATACTTGCGAAACGCGTTGCAACCTTTTGTGGAGTATGCCAATAAATTACTTTGTTTCATTAATTGACAGTTTCTAGTGTCTGCTTATAGGAGGTAAGTCCACCGCTGCCTCCCAAGCATTTTTAACAATTTTAAAGTTTGCTTTTACACTTCTGGCGCCTCTGTTCTTGTTCCTGTTTTTGTATCCACCCTTGGTGGAGGGGGATTCCCCCTTTTTCCTATCTACAGAGAGCGACTTCTTAATCCTGAGTGGGGTCAGGACAATCTCCCCACCTGCCTATACAATGGTTACCTTGGAGGTAACCCTGGTTTGTGAGTAGAGATGGGCCGAACGGTTCGCCGGCGAATGGTTCCAGGCGAACTTTGGTGGTTTGCGTTTGCCTCCACCAGGAGAACTTTGCGAGAGTTCGATTTGCCCCATAATGCTCTATTGAGCAAAACTTTGACCCTCTACATCACAGTCAGCAGGCACATTGTTGCCAAACACACTGCTCTTACTGCTGGAGGCCCTCCCTCCTCCAGGCAAGGTCCTTATGCCATTTGACTCACTTGTCTGCCAACACTAATTAATTAAGGGACAGCTGCTTCCCTACACCCTCCTCCCTCCACCCTCCACCCCTTCTACCTATTCCCTCCTCCCTCCTACTGGAGGGAGGAGGGTCTCATCTGCCAGGGAATTACATTATTTCAAAAGCCAGCTTACATACCGTGGCTCCACCCTCCTCCCTCCTACCCTTCTACCTATTTCCTCCTCCCTCCTACCGGAGGGAGGAGGGTCTCATCTGCCAGGGAATTACATTATTTCAAAAGCCAGCTTACATACCGTGGCTGGGAATTGAACCGAGGTCTCAGTGCATGGTAGGTAACTAACATATCCATTATACCACCAACACTACTAGCCAAAACTAGTCCTAACTGCTAACTCAATCCAAGAGAAAAATTAGACAAGACAAGACAAATAACATTTATATCACACTTTTCTCCTGGCAGACTCAAAGCACCAGAGCTGCAGCCACTAGGGCACACTCTATAGGCAGTAGCAGTGTTAGGAAGACTTGCCTAAGGTCTCCTACTGAATAGGTGCTGGCTTACTGAACAGAAAGAGCCGAGATTTGAACCCTGGTCTCCTGTGTCAGAGGCAGAGCCCTTAACCATTACACCATTCAGCCACTGCTTAAGGATATGTAGGCAGGCATGGCCTTGCCTTTCGTGTTCAACAGTTGTCAAGAGAAAAATTAGACAAGACAAGACAAATAAAATTTATATCATGCTTTTCTCCTGGCAGACTCAAAGCGCCAGAGCTGCAGCCACTAGGGCACGCTTTATAGGCAGTGTTAGGAAGACTTGCCTAAGGTCTCCTACTGAATAGGTGCTGGCTTACTGAGCAGACAGAGCTGAGATTCGAACCCTGGTCTCCTGTGTCAGAGGCAGAGCCCTTAACCATTAGGAGTGTGGTGGAGGGTGGAGGAGGGAGGGAGGAGGGAGGAGGGTGGAGGGAGGAGGGTGGAGGGTGGAGGGAGGAGGGAGGAGGAGGGAGGAGGAGGGAGGAGGGAGGGAGGAGGGAGGAGGAGGGAGGAGGAGGGAGGAGGAGGGTGGAGGGTGGAGGGAGGAAGGTGGAGGGTGGAAGGAGGAGGGAGCTCCAGGTATTAGAACCCTTGAAACATGTTTTCTATAATTTTTTTAGCCAGTAGAAATTTTTGTAAATTTTGAAGTTCGCATCCCCATTGAAGTCTATTGCGGTTCGCGAACTTTTTCTGCGGAGGGGTTCGCGAACCGAAAATCGGAGGTTCGCGACATCACTATTTGTGAGTATATTACTTTTGTACTCTTTATAGATTCCACATTCCAGTACTTACTACACTATATTGGGCTCTCGGTGTAATTTCTTTGTGCTCTCTGAAAGAGATGGTAAATTAAATCCTAATAACTGCAAGTTGATACAAATGTATGCAGCTTGAAAACGGACCAATAAATGTAGCAGCTGTTTTCCATTGGTTTCTTTTCATGCTGCATACATTAGCATACAATATACATCAACTCAGCATTTCATTAACCATTTCACCAATGTGTCTAGCAACTCCCTTCACCTTGTGTTTCCTCTCTTTATTTCTTTACATTGTACGCTTCTGTGGGCAGGGCCTGAATGCATCATGATACTGCTTCTATCTTGCCCTTTCTATTATATATCTCCTACTTGTATTTTGCATGATTGTGTATTGTTCGTATTACCCTTGTTTGTATCATGTAGCAAGCTGGCTCTATATACTATACCACCTTATGCAAAGCGTCACAGAATATAGCAATTTTGTAATGCCAATTGTTGGCTCTTGCTGACAATACATTGCACACTGCAGCACCCACTGTTCCAGCATGGAAACAAATAGTGCCTTCAGCTAGCAACTAATATTTACAATTGCGAAAATAATAAAATCTCTCGCTGCTGCTTATTCTGTTTAATCAGTTGCAAATAAGTAATACCAGTCATTTTCTATAGAGCACAGTTTGCCAATGTCAGACCAGCTAAAATCTTTAGCAAAGATTTGCGTGATCAACTTTCTGCCACACATATTTAAACAGACATGGTTTGTGCTGTAAATGTTCCTATTTCCCTTGCCTCTCATTAAAACAAAGCATTTCCACTCATAGTAAATATTTACAGCAGCATGTGAAGAAAAAATTACGTCACGTTATGGTAGCAACTAGATCCTTTTTTTCCCCTTAACTAAACACTAGGTTTGTTTTTTTGTCTGCCAGTGAAGCTTGACAAGACATCCTGTCTACAGGACCAGTAAATCAAATTATTTTTATATTACTTTGTCATTTCAAAAGTGCATAACCAAAAACCCCAAAGCATATTGAGTTGAAGAACGTTCTGCTGGCATTTACATATAAAATATTTATATACACGGACAGTGCACACAGAGGATAGAGTTGCACATTCAAGAAACGCATATATGTGTACGTGTCACAGAGGCGGCTTATGATATTTTGGTTTATGGTAGAGGTACATTAGTGCTTATACTATACAGGGCCTACTCACATCCAGGTTCCAGATGTGTTTTCCTTTCACTGACAGCTATGCATTCCATTTCAGAATGCTTTGTAGCTGAGTCATATGAAATGAGTCATTAACGCTGTTATATTCGGCAGGAGTGACATCGCTCTTTGCAAACAGACATTGTGCTTTCACAGAATTTTGTCTGGGGGTGGAACGCACAAGTGTTTGGGTTGAGTTCTTCACGCCCCTTCACATACAATTAAAAAAAAAACAGGCTAAAAAAATATACGCAGCTTTCAGTGGTAGTTTCAGTTTAGTCAAAGGCAACATTCTAATTATAGCCAAAGGAAAACATACCGTGTTTTCAATCTGGTGCAAATTACGTTGCTGAAGTGATAACGTTTAAGGTTTCTGTTTGGACACCTGAGGGGAAGGGCAGAGCCGGCGCTACCATAGAGGCTATGTAGGCAATTGTCCCAGGGCCTCTGAGCACTGCTGCTATCCCTCCCAGGTCTCCCCCTAACTTGTCCTCCCAGGGTTCCCTGCAAAGCTTGGTCAACAAAGCAACTCAACTGTCCTGGGACACGGCTCTGTCTGTGCTCCCCATCTTCATCCCTACTGGCTGCCTCTTCTCCATAACCCGTCACATGTCTTTATACAATAACATGTGCAAGGTATCTAAAGACTCGTACACACGCTGGATTTTTCCAAATGACCGGTCGTTTGGATGCTTGACGGATCCAGTCTTATCGGCTGAACGACCAATCGTACACACGCCCGATTTGACGTCCAAACGACCGGAAGTTTAAACGTCCAAACGACCTGTCATTTGGAAAAATCCAACGTGTGTATGTACCTTAAGAGATGCCTCACGATGATGAAGATGAGAGTAGTGTTGGGCGTAATGACTCATAATTTATGTGTAGTCTTAATTATGAGCCCCCGATTCCAAAATTACGACTACGAGTGTATTCATAATCACACTCGTTATTACACGTACGAGTTGTAATTAGTATTCTGAGTACATTATGAGAGTGCATTTTTTTTTTTTTAAATGTTGGACCAATTAGAATGTCCCTAGCAACCAATAGAGAACAGAGGCGCCAAAAGGATAAAAGGGGTTTTAAAGGAACTTAAAGGTCAAAACTTGGTAATTAGAGAAGGTAGTGGTGGACTTACCCCCTCCAAGCAGACACAACACGACTGTACATTCAGTCTATTTATTAACGAACTGCAGATAAAACAAAGCAACACGTTTCACGAGTCAGCGCCCGCTTCCTCAGGCAATAGAAAAAGGAGTTTCAGCAACTAGCAAAACAAACGACACTCAGCGGGCGCTGACCCATGAAACGCGTTGCTTTGTTTTATCTGGAGTTCATTAATAAATAGACTGAATGTACAGTGGTGTTGTGTCTGCTTGGAGGGGGTAAGTCCGACACTGCTTCCTCTAATTACCAAGTTTTGGCTTTTAAGCTCCTTTAAAACCCCTTTTATCCTTTTGGCGCCTCTGTTCTCTCTTATATAATATTGTATCCACCCTTTGTGGAGGGTTGCGACCCTTTCTACTATCTACAGAGAGCGACTTCTTATTCCTGAGTGGGGTCAGGATAATCTCCCCACCTGCCTTTACAGTGGTTGCCTATTGGTGACCCATGTTTGTGAGTATAACAACTATTACTCTTTGTCATTACCCCCTTTGTCAATACATACTACACTATTGGGGCTCTTGGTGTTCCTCTGTTTATCTCGCTAGCAACCAATAGGATTGAGCTGAGGTCTGGGCACACCTCTCTCTATATAAGGCAGATGCCATTTTGAATTAACTCCTTGCTGTTATTCAGTGCTGTGTGGAGAGGTTATGTTGGAGAGAGCAGTGCTGTGTATTTGCAATTTGTGATTGATTTGTGCAAATTTGAGACTAATTGTACCTGCAATTGTTAGCTTTGTGATTCAGTTAGAGAGTTAGCTTACTGCACTAGTGAAGTGATAGTGTGTAGTCAGTGGTAGTTTAGAGCGAATCAGGTTATCTGGCCGCATACCGTCAAATGGCGGTGCAGCTATAGCAATAATGCTATAGTCTGTAGCCCGCGCAATAGTAATTCGGGAGTCCGGTGATCGCCAGATCACGAATGACTTCTTCCTTCGAGGAAGAATAGTATTTAAGCACGCCTGGTGATTCAGTGGCAGCAGGGTGAGCCATCATACAGCTTGCCCTGTGCCCTGCTGACTGGTGGCCAAACTGTACGTACACGTTTAGAGACAGGGATTTCCTACATTTAGCAGTAGTAGTAGTAGTAGTTAGGGTCCAGTGATAAGGAAGTGACTGAGGGGTTGATTCATCAAAAGCTAGTAATACTGTAGTGCACACATAGTGCACAGTAATTTTACCTTCTCTTCTGCCTGCAAGTACCACAAGTTATGCGATAAGTATAATTTGCAGTACTCAAGTAGCTCGACCGTTCCTATGGTAACGCATGTTACTGTGAGTGTTATTGCTAGTAACATGTGTTACTGTGGCAATGGTCATGCTACCCGAGTTCCGCGATTTATGCTAATCGCATACCTCATGGTACTTGCAGGCAGAGGTAAAGGTAATATTGCCATGCACTATGTGTGCACCACAGAATTACTGACTTTTGTTGAATTCACCCCATGGTTTGTGATTGAGTTAGCTTACTTAATAGTCTATAAAATGTGCTATTGTTTTAGACAGTTAGTACTAATAGTAACAGTAGTAGTAGTCACTAGTCAGGATGTGTTACTCAGTATATTTTTTTCCGAGATATATGTTTGACTACTACAGTTGTATATGGATAAATTCATGGTTTCTCAGTTAGGTCGTTAGCTTAGTGTACTAGTGCAGTGCTTTGTGACTGTTAGTTCACTTTACAGAGTGTTTTCCTAGGTTAAGCTGCAGGGGTGAGGGACTTCCATTGAATCGAGCTATCAGCAACAAGTTAGTTGGTACCTCATAGAGTACTAGGCTTCCAGACTGGTCACTTGGATTGGAGGAAGATTTGCAAGTATGCCCTGGAAGTCCTTGCTTGCCCCCTTCTAGTCTGCTGGCTGAAGTATTTGCAAAGGTGTGGGTCAAATTACCAATAAAACCCACACAGGGGCTATTGCAGAATATTTTAAAAGTACAATACAATAACATTTGTATAGCGCTTTTCTCCAATATGACTCCAAGCACATAGATATGTCTCAGATCAATACAGGGTGGCAGACTGGACTGTGTTAAAGAGGATATAGTCGGGTGTTCATAAATGCTAATCTTAAACAGGTGGCTTTTCAGTTTGGACTTAAATGCTTCCAGGGATGGAGATGTCCTGTTTGGGTGTTGCAGGGAGTTCCAAAGTGTAGTGACAGCATGACAGAAGGATCTGTCTCCAAAGTTTTTAAGGTGGACTCTGGGGATGACCAATTTATTAGATCCTTTTGATCTAAGATTGTGGGAGGGTGATGCAGTTGCAACAAGTCATTCAGGTATCCAGGGCCCAGATTGTGCAAGGATTTGAATGTCGATAAGCCAATCTTAAACGGAAGTCTCCATTTTATTGGTAGCCAGTGGAGTGAGAGAAGGGTTGGTGCTATGTAGCAAGCAGGGGTTGGCTAGTTAACAGCCTTGCTATTGCATTCTGTACTAATTGCAGAATTGCAGGCGATGTATGTCTTTTTTTTTTTTGGAAGGCCTGTATAGAGAACATTACAGAGGTCCAGCCTTGATGTGATGAAGGCATGAACTAGAGTTGGAAGATCCACAGGAGGTATGAGGTTTTTAATCCTTGCAATGTTCCAACAGCTGAGATTTGATTCCTGATGTGATATGAGTGATTATGTAATCAAATCTTACATTGAGATGAGATATCCAAATGAAAAACATTCTCAAACGGAAGAACATATGTAACAGACATACTCAGCAGTTCCTTGATATACAATGACTTATGGTGCCCATACATGGTACAATTATTTTTCCATCCAATCTTACCATTTCAGTGTAGTATAAGGCTAAATTAAGTGAATATACTGAAAGGATAATTTAGGCTGTGGTAAGATTGGATGAAAAAAAATTGAACCATGTATGGGCACCATTAGACAAAGGAAATTGCAGTATATTAGAACATATGTAGGCCACTGTTCTCCAGCCCTGTGACCCAGGGAGCGCACGAGGAGCTTATGGAAGCTCCTCATGTTATCTGTAATTTTAGCTGTGATATGGATCACCAACATAAATTCTGAGAGTAAATTGAAGACATCTTCAACTGGAAGACAAGGGGTATGTCAGGGTCATCTGGTGGGCTTACCGCTTGCTGTGGGTTCAGGGGATAATGGGCAGACATAGTTGCTGGTTGCCAGGCGGCCGGAGTTCCGTGGTGCATGGCAGGTCCGTGCTTCAGAGTTGATCCTCTGACAGTTGTGCGTACGCGTGCTTCACTGGTGGTGGATTGACGTATGTCTCCGGGGTCGTATGCGGAAGTGGGTATCGTGGCACGGGAGACTGTATGCATGCCTGGTTTCTTGCGTATGCGAGTATGCATGTGCGGGCGCAATTCAAACGAGAGGCCAGCCCACCTTCAGTATTTAAGGTGTCTGCTCACAGCACTCTGCACTGATTGATCTGTCAGCTAGTGTGTGTAAGCCGCCTGAAGCTAGCTTAACTTAATTATCCTGACTCTTGTTACCAACCCGGCTTGCCTCTGACCTCCCTTGATCTGCTCTCTCCGGCTTGTTTCTGGACCTCCCTGCTCCGTGCCTGACCCAACCCGGATTGTCTTCGGTACTGTCTGATCTCTGCCTGCCCTGACCTCGGATTGTCTCACCGTTACTTAACCTTGCTGCCTGCCCTGACCTCGGATTGTCTCACTGTTACAGAACCTTACTACTTCAGCTACCTTAGTCTGGACTGCCGATCTCATCCTCCACATTGGGGTGTCACCTGTTCTCCTGACCACTGTTAGGGGACTCTGGAGTGCAACCTGGTGGGCACTAGGCTGCTACAAGTCCATCGTCCCTTGCGGGGCACTCTGATGAACACCTGTGGTCACTTAAATTCTGCACTCTAAGGGTTTCCCTCACCTCAGTGGGAAGGTCAATGGAGCACTACCATAACAGAAGGAATCAGCCAATATGGAAGCCTCTGGAGGAATATCTCCCCTCGGTCAACTGTGTCAACAGATTGCAAATTTAACTATTTCAGTTCAAAAGATCGAACAAGGTTATCAGACGCTACAGGTTCAGGTACAAGATAATGCAGCTGCTCCATCACCAGCTCCAGCTCCGGTCTCTGGTGCTACCATTACTACCTCTACTCCTGAACCCAGGCTACCTGTGCCGGATCGCTTCTCTGGGGAAAGAAGCAAGTTTCAACTTTTAAAAGTGCCTGCCAGTTGTATTTTGTTATGAGCCAAGATTCGCTTAGCAGATGAGGCAATCTATGAGCATGGTACTGCGGTTTTGGAGGTTTATCTCCCAGCAGAAATACGGTAAAGCTAAAGGGAAATGGGTGGAAGAGTATCTGTTGGGTTCTATTTCATTTACTACGCCAAAATACACATGCATTTGGAAAGGCCCACCACATCAGAATCAGAATCAGAATCACTTTATTTCGCCAAGTACAGCAGGAGCTGTAATCGAAATTAGTTGTGGTTCACATGGCATAGGCAGAGTATAAGACAGACAGCACGTACAATTTAGAATGCAGAATCAGTTCATATCGTCCAAAATTTCACTGCTGTGCAAATACAGTCCAGTAAATATAACAATGATAATAATAATAATAATAATAATGGTGGTAAAAGTGATAGGGGTGCAGGTAGTAGCCCCAAGTCTATCTGGACAGGCAGGCATCAGCGGGGACCGGTTTGGTCGACCCAGCTAGAGCGCGATGGTGTGCGGGCCCGTCAGGGGGAGGTTGGAGTTCAGTAACCGGACAGCTTGGGGGAAGAAGGTGTTCTTCCGCCTGGTGGTTTTAGATGGTATGGTCCTGTAGCGACGGCCCAACGGGAGGAGCTTGAAGTAGTGGCTGCCTGGGTGAGAGGGGTCACGGGAGATCATAGTGGCCCTCTTCCTCATCCTGGCAGAGTGGAGGAGATCGAGAGGTGGAAGAGGAGAACCGATGATCTTCTCCGCGTCCGTAATGACTCTCTGAAGTTTGTGTTTGTCGCAGGCCGTTGCGCCCGTGTACCAGACAATGACTGAGGAGCAGAGGATGGATTCAATTGTGGAAGTATAGAAGCTGGTCAGAAGCTCCCTGGGCATGCCGAATCTCTTCAGTTGACGCAGGAAGAACAGCCTCTGCTGAGATTTCTTCTGGATTTTGGTAGTATTTTGCTCCCACTTCAGCTTGTTAGTAAGAGTTGTGCCGAGGAACCGAACAGATGTCACTTTAGAGACTTCTGTACCCCCAATGAGGACAGGTGGGAGGGGGGTAGGGTTTCGCCTGAAATCTACCACTAGTTCAACAGTCTTTGCTGCGTTGAGGACTAGGTTGTTGTCATTGCACCAGTTGCATATTCTCTCGACTTCGCTGCGGTACTCCTGCTCCCCGTTTCTACCAATAAGGCCGATGATGGTGGTGTCATCTGCAAATTTGATGACTTTCACAGAGTCAGCGGATGAGATGCAGTTATTGGTATAGAGGGAGAACAGTAGAGGTGACAGAACGCAGCCTTGTGGAGCCCCCGTGTTGGTGGTTCGAACGCTGGAGAGGTGGTTGCCAAGCTTCACCTGTTGTGTTCTGTTAGTCAGGAAGTCATTGATCCATGCACGAAGAGTGGGGTCAACTCCGAGCTGTGACAGATTGGCGAGCAGGATGTCTGGGCAGATCGTGTTGAACGCTGAGCTAAAGTCCAGGAACAGGATCTGAGCGTAGGAGGCAGGGCTGTCTAGATGCTCAGTGATGTAAGCCACGCTGGCATTGATGGCGTCCTCCACGGATCTGTTAGCCCTATAAGCAAATTGGAGTGGGTCTAAAAGGGCGTCCGTGGACCTCTTTAGGTGGGCAAGAACCAACCGCTCGAGGAGTTTCATGATGTTCGAGGTGAGGGCCACTGGTCGGAAGTTATTGTGCTCGGTACTGCCTGGTTTTTTTGGGACTGGTACAATTATAGACTTCTTAAAGCAGGAGGGGACTATACCATCCGTTAAGGACTGCTTAAATAAGGAGGTGTTTTATATATAGTTGGGAGTGTGGTCTTTTTACAAAAAAAGGGAAAAAGAGAAAACCTTTGATCCTTTTTGGGTCATCCACTCAACCCTATCGAGGCTTCACATATGTAGAAAGAACCATGAAAATGTAAAAATTATCAAACAGGACCTTTTGAATACAAAAATATCAAAAAACTTTATTGACACATATATAGAAAAATAGTAAAAACTCTCTGTTAGAGATTCCTTGTAATATTTCCAATACAGAATTTATAGCGTAGACATGAGCTTAATTTATGGACTTAGTGCAATTTTGAATAGAGGCAACGACACGCTCGTTTCGGGCACAAAAGGCCCTTCATCAGGCCAAGTTGCGGAAAGCACTGTCTACAAAAGAACATACAAATAAATATGTATTAATAACATTAATATAATGTATAGAGTTCCAGCACCTCACAGAGAGATAACCCAAGAGTGGAAGTAATGACGCCATGTGGCCACCAGATCCCAATGGACCTCCACACTTGTCATAAAGAAAAAGGAAGGTGTCAAAGTTAAACAAAAGAGTACAAACAACAGTATAAAGAAGACCTGGCGTATTACAAGAACCTGCGAATTTGGTAAATATCAATCCGCCGTATCCGCCACGGTCTAAAGACATAAACAAAGATGTTCAGACAGCTGCAATGACCAGCCCAAGAGGTCTATAAATATCGACCTCATTGTCATTGTAATGAGTAGAAAAAGAGGAGAAAGAGCATAGAGAAAAGGGAAACACATCAAAACTGAATGAATATGTTTCAGCAAACCTGTTAATCCTGCGGACAATGCACAATGAGGACACCAAGGAAACCAAAAGGGCATCTGAACCAACCAGATGTAGATAACACCTTTGAACAGAGCAGTGTGGAAAATGACAACAATGAACACAACGCCAAAGTAGCCGTCTGGTCTACATACTCCCAAAGGGCCAAATATACCCCCAATTACCAGTCTATATAGCACATAAGGGGTCACACTAAGGCCATCAACATAGGAGGTCATAGTTCCAAACGGTCACAAATATCATACTGGACCTGTCGGTATAGCTGAAATATCGTCAGGGCATATAAATATCATATTGAGCACCAAGGCTCCAAAATACAGTTAAGGCAGCTAAACCTAATATTCAGTCCAAATATGCCAAGATTCATTACAAATATTAGGTGGCCTGTACACAACACAGTCCATAATCATAATGCCTATTAAAAAAGGATTAAAAACATATACTTACGATCCCAATGGCAAAGGAAGGGCTGATATGGCCTGCTGCTAGCATGGGAGTGCAAAATGTAATGGTGTCGGCTCATCTAAATAGCGTCCCCGGCGTCTAGAGAAGCGCTCTGCGCATGTCAGTGGGCGGGGGCCAGAAAAGGGCGCTCTGCGCATGTCAGTAGGCGGGGGCCCGAGGACGAACGATTGGCTGCGTCCAGCAACTGCATGTAACTATGCTGGAACGCAAGCCGGAAATAGCTTCAGTCGGGAGCCGGAGATGACGCAACCAGCGTAGCTCCGATATTGGGATGGAAGGCAGCCGCAGCGCAACACGTTCACAGGCTTGTGTGTCACGTTGGAGCGCAAACAAGGAAGCGCCCAGCGTGTCACATACAAGGCAGCCATATTGGGATGGAAGGCAGCCACAGTGCAGCACGTTCACAGGCTTGTGTGTCACGCTGGAGCGCAAACAAGGAAGCGCCCAGCGTGTCACATACAGGGCAGCCATAAGTACTTAATTAAATATGAACCAAAGCACATCAGAGTTCAAACAGATAGACAGTAATGGTAACCTTAGGGTAAATGCGCATGTGTATCATAAGAAAAGGTGTATTCTAGATATCAAAACAGCCCATATTAGTACGTGAAATATTTAGCTACAACTAATTTAGCAACATAATGTCCCATCCTGCACCATGTGCATTGTTGACAGATCACACTGCATCGTCAAGGCCACACTCAAAGCGGAAAGAATTAAACATAAGGCCAAAAGTACATGAGTGCCATACCTCACCTTGATGTCGCCACTCGTGCAAGAATGCCGCAGGATCACCAGGGAGCGCAACACGCGCTGATGCCCGAAACATGATGAAATCTAAAAGAAAGAAAGGGCAATAATAGTAACAGATCCATGATCTATGTCACAATCAAATCAAAATAAACTAATAGACAAAACATCATTGAGGCCTGTATTCCGCATTCATACCCCAAGGGATCATGTCTACGCTATAAATTCTGTATTGGAAATATTACAAGGAATCTCTAACAGAGAGTTTTTACTATTTTTCTATATATGTGTCAATAAAGTTTTTTGATATTTTTGTATTCAAAAGGTCCTGTTTGATAATTTTTACATTTTCATGGTTCTTTCTACATATGTGAAGCCTAAATAAGGAGGTGAGCACAGGGGCAAGCTGATCGGCGCAGGATCGCAGACAGGTAGACGACACTCCATCTGGGCCGGGGGATTTCCTGGGGTTCAACTTATGGAGGAGCCGAAATACCTCTGATTCCAGAGCAGTGACAGGGGCCAGGGCGGCGAGTTCACCCGAAGGGGGGGGGCACCCAACAGCGGAGTACCTCGGATTCCAAAACAGCAACAGGAGCCAGGGCGGCGAGTTCGCCCGATGCTGTTTGGCCCACGGGTTGGTTGGGATGAAGCTTAAATCTGCAGTAGAACTCGTTGAGCTCCTCCGCCAGTCGAAGGCTCGGGGTCGCCGTTTGGGGTACTGGTTTGAAGTTCGTGGCTGCTCTCAGACCCTTCCATACCTCCCGTGTGTTTGATGACTGGAGGCAGAGCCTCAGTTTATCGGTGTAGGCCCGCTTCGCAGATCGCAGTTCTTTTTTCAGGGCACACCTGGCCTCTCTGAAATCCTCTGAGGAGCCAGACCTGTGTGCTTCCTCTTTGCGTTTTCGTAGTCGGCGAAGCCTGTCGTTGAACCAGGGTTTGTTATTGGGGTAGACTCTGAAGGTCTTGGATGGGATGCACGTTTCTTCACAGAAGCCAATGTAGGAGGTGACGTTCTCGGCCCATTCATCAAGGGTGGGTGCCTCCAGGGTCGTCCAGTCGGTGGTTTCAAAGCACGCTTGGAGCTCCAGTTTAGCCTCTGCAGTCCATTTTTTAGTGGTTCTAACGATGGGCTTAGAGGTCTCCAGGAGCCTCCTGTAGGTGGGGATTAGGTGTATTGTGTTGTGGTCGGAGTTCCCCAGGGGGGCGCATTGGATGGCCTTATAGGAATTCTTATGGACCGTGTAGCAGTGGTCCAGGGTGTTACCGTTCCTGGTGGGGCAGGTGATGTGCTGCCTGTAGCGGGGCAACTCGTGCCGAAGGTTCGCCTTATTAAAATCGCCCAGGATGATGAACAGGGCCTCCGGGAGGGCAGTTTCCCACCGCGAGATGCAGTCTCTGAGTACATGCAGGGCAGTCTTGGAGCATGCGTCGGGAGGGATGTAGCCCCCAATAAGGACAAGAGAAGAGAATTCCCTCGGGGAGTACCTTGGCCTGCAGTTTATGGCAAGGAGCTCAACATCTGGGGTGCAGGCCTTGTGGAGAGTAGTGGTGTTGGAGCACCAGGAGGTGTTTATGTAAAAGCAGATTCCGCCACCCCTCGTTTTTCAAGAGAGGGCAGCGTCCCGGTCTGCTCTTAGGAGGATGTGGCCTGAAACATGCAGAGAGTTGTCTGGGATACTGTCGCACAGCCAGGTTTCAGTGAAACAGAGAACAGGGGTGTTCATGCTGATCTGGGGTTTGCTGTCGAGTAGGAGGAGCAGCTCGTCCAGTTTGTTGGGGAGTGAGCAGACGTTTGTAAGTAGGATGGCAGGGACAGGGGAGCGTAGGCCCTTCCTTTTGAGTCGGGCCTGGGCCCCCCCCTCCTTCCTCTGTGGCGGCGTTTGCTCGGTGCTCGTTTGGTGGCGAGATATTTAATGTGTGTGGTGACAGCATTCCACAGGGAAGAGCACGGAGAAGGCTTTGGGCTGACCGGGGTTCCCACTTGAGAAGGGCCTCTCTGGAAAGGGTGACAGTCCGTTCAGCGCCCATGGCACAAGCTAGATGGTATGGAGCGGGCAGCCCCGGCACCGATAGATGATGTGGGGCAGGAGGCACAGATGGGTGGTATGTAGCGGGCGGCACAGCACAGAACGTAACACAGATAGATGGAATGGAGCAGGCCGGGGTGGGATGCTGGTTGGTGGGATCATATCATATGAGCAGTGCAGCACAGTCCATCACATGAGCAACGCGGCACAGTCCATCACATGAGCAATACAGCACAGTCCATCCCATGATCAATGCAAACAGTCCATCACATGAGCAATGCAGCACAGTCCGTCCCAGGGGCAATGCAACACAGTCCATCACATAAGCAGTGCACCCAAAAAAACATCACATGAGCAGTGAGCAATGCAGCACAGTCCTTTACATGGGCAATGCAACGCAGTCCATCACCTGAGCAGTGCAACACATGAGCAGGGAAAAGATCATCACCTGGGCACTTCCATGAGGCTCACAGCAACAAGCGGCAACCCCTCAAGTTTGGAGCAAGGAGACATTGGGTAGAAAGCAGTAGTGCCTCACCTGGTGGAGCTGTAGTGGGGGCTCTGTGTGCTGGTGGTGAGGGCGCCAGACCGGCTGAGGGGGTTGCAGCACCCCTCAAGTATTGAAGCAGTGAGGCAGTGGGTGGAAAGCAGAAGTGCCTCACCTGATGGTGCTGGGGCTCTGTGCGCCGGTGGGGAGGGCGATATCCTGTGATGTCAGTGAAGGGCCCGGACCGCGGAGGGAGCACGTGGACAGCCTGCAGCAATGGCCCCTGGAGATCCTCCATCTGCCGGCTACAGCAGCGGCCTTGCCGGGCAGGTGGCTGTGTGGGCGGCCCTGTAGACTTGAGGCGGCAGCAGCAGAGAGAGTCCCAGCTTGACCGGAGGCAGGCCAGGCCGAGCAGAGGAGAACAGGTTTGGAGCAGAGTGGAGTCTACCTAACCTCCTCGCCGGGCGGGGTGTTGTCCTGGAGGTCAGGTTGGTGCCGTGCAGGCCGGGCCAGTGGGTGCAGGCCGGCCACGTGGGTGGTCGGTGCAGTGGAGGAGACGTATCTCCGGAGGATGGAAAAGGATCCGAGCAGCAGCAGCGGGGAGGCGGGGCCCAAGGCAGCGCCAGGAGGCAGGGATGCAGGATCAGCCAGTTGCTGGAGGCGCCTCAGTAGATGGAGCAGCGGCAGGCCTGTGGGAGCAGTCCGGGGAGCATCGGCAGTCAGGGCCTGACAGAACGCCCGAGGCTGGGGTTTACAGCGGCGGCCTAGGGTCCGCGGAGTAGCGGCTGGACAGCAGACTGTGGACGGGAGCCGCCGTGAAGGTGAGAGGGGGGCTGGTCAGAGCGGGGACCTGAGCCGCAGGTTGTGTGAGGGCGACAGGAGAGCGTCAGGCTGGAGTTGCAGCGGCAGCCGCCTGGATCCGGGCAGTCTGAGGACAGGACTCTCCGCCAAGTTGGGGTGCCGGGCAAGCTGTGGACAGGACGGCTCCTGTGTGTCCAAAGGTGGAGTGCAGGCAGGCGGGCTGGAGCGGAGACCAGAGCGGGAGGCAGGCGGGCAGGAGCAGAGCAGCAATCGGGCGGTGTAAGAGCTATGTCTAACCTAACAACACTACCAACTGTAAGAAGACCACACTAAAAAAAAAATAAATAAATAAATAAATAAGAAACTATACAAGAAAAACACTGAAAACACTAAAAAACTAAGAGAAAACTGCCTAGGTGTAGGAGCCATGTGACCGAGGTGACCTACGTGGGCGCCATCTTGTTACTGTGCCATAGGGTTACTGTTACTGCCTCCTCTAAAACACCTTGAAGATCTAGTAGGTTCAAGTCTATGAAGCTTGGTTGGGTTATAGCAAACCCATAGCAACAGCTTATTGGAGGTTTCTAGTGTCAAGTAAAACATGCTATTTTTTGATAATGTTTGGCAACATTATGCCCACCTCTTGTCTGACAATGATCTCCCTATGTCTCCCTCCCATTTTTGGATAAAGAGAGGCTTCTCTGAGTCAACATGGTCATTTATGTATTCCATCACCTGGTGATGTGTACGTACTATTAGCTGGGGGGAACCTGGGGGGGGGGCATCTCTTGCTCTAGGCAGTGCTGTAGAGGTAGCGACCGCACCTCGGCCCCTAGACTGGAGGGGCCCACTAGGGGCCTGCTTTCACCCATCTTATTAGTTTTTCATTGGTGCTATGCTTGTAATAAACACCTCTATATGTGCATTGCACAGTGGTAAGCCTTAACAAATGGTTTCCTTACTCTAAATACACCTCTCTGACACTGCTGCTGTCCTTGGTAGGTTTTGGGGCTCCATATCAATAAAGTGTGTAGGGCCCCATGTAAAGCTTGCACTGGGGCCCCAAGCTCCCTACTTACACCACTGGCTCTAGGCTCTGGGCATCCACATTTCCATGCCCTGTCCCACTATCTTTCAACAAAAATGTACTGTCTTGTCCAATATATAATTTCAATTGACTTTGTCCGGAAATGTATCAAAATTATGATCAGACAGCCATGTCGGGGCATCAATCTTTGGTTGATTTGGTTACAGTTATTAAATCTGCTGGGGAAAATTGAATACGGTATGGGTACCTTACAGATGAACTGCAACCAAGGATTAAAATTCATCCCAATCAGTAGCTGATACCCCCTTTCCCATGATAAATCTTTACCATTTCTTAAACAGATCATCAGGGGACTCTGTGTGGCAGATATTGTGGTGAAACCTCTCCCACAGTGTGATGTCAGCCTTGTTGCATTGTAGTAATAAAAGCTGTTTCCAGCTGCCAAAAAAAGCATCATCTCCTTCCACTGACATCACCTGCCAGAAGTAAAGATGTTGCCATGTGATACATTTCAGAATGTAAATCAGGTAGAGGAAAGAGATTACAATGGGCAAACACTGACTAAATCATTTATAAATAATTATTGTAAGAATTAACCACTATTTAAATTAAGAATCAAGCATTATTTTCACTGCAGTTCCTCTTTAAACTTTACAAAATCAGCCAGGATGCTTTAGCTGTGTACACCAATGATGAAAAAGAATTTTACTCACTTTTTGTTCCTCTCATGGGTGTTAGAGAGTCACAATGGACAAAGGATACAGGAAAATCTTCACAAAAAGGGGCAATAAAAAAACCTGTTGACAGGTGGGGATTGGGGAAATGGCAAAAAAAAAGAATTCTACAGAGTGGGGAAAGGTTTTAACTACTGACGGGTTTTCATTACTGATAGTGTTCATATAAGGAAAATTTCACTCACTTCATGTACTTCTTAAAAGTTCCACAACAAACTGTAAATAAGACTTATGCTCCCCAATGGGGATATAACACAGAATTGTGAGTGAAGTTGATTAGTATGCTATATATATATAGCCATATCTCTAGGGGGAGGTCCCTCAAAAATAAAGGAACCTTGGAGTAGTCAGTCACCTGAAGACAAAAAAAAAGTGCTGTCTGGGCCAGAAACCCTGGACAATCAGTGCTTTGCTGCTATCGGTGCACAAAGGGGAAAAAGTCTCACTCCCAATGTCCAAAAAGTTTACAAAGAAAAAAAATCATGAAAGTTTTTGCACACCTATAAACTCATCCCAATACATGGAAACAGGGTGAATTTAGGCTCCTCTGGCATTCCACAAATGTACCATGCTTTTCACAAAACAATGTATGAAGCCAAAACTAGTAAGCTCTTGTGCTCAACTCTAATTATAAGCAGTGGAATGTGGGTGGCAGGGCATCCTCTAGGAAAAATTGCACAGGAGACAAGAGTGGGAGCCCAATGGTGTGGTACATCAAAACAATTGGAAATAATAGAAAGTAAGATGCTACTCACAAAGGTGGGTTGCAGAGGGGCAACCAACCACAGGAAGCAGGAACTATATGTAGAGTGAACACCGCTACATCTCACCACACTCCACGACAGTGCACGACCTGGTCAGCAAGTCCAATAATCATGAGCAAAAAGAAATGGTCCGCACTTGTCAATGAAGGTTTCCTTTATTGTTGGACATATCCAAAACATCTGAGGCAAACATCAGATAGCTGACATGTTTCGGACTAACTGTCCTTAATCATAGCTGATAACCACAGGAAGCAGGTGGAGACAATAAACCTGACTCCACTCGGGGAGGTTGCTGGGGACCTGGATGCGGTCGCTATCCTTGGTGAAAGAAAGGAGACAGATGTTCACCGTGGTGGGGGCCACGTGTGTTCTGTCTCCACCCCTCAAACGGGTAAGGTATGGGGTTATAAATTGCACAATAAGGTTGTAAGAGGCGCCCTGGTATAGTATAAAAGCATCTAAAAACAGTTTAAAATGACAAAATACATTTCGAGGTAACTTACCTCAATGACGAAAAAATCTTTGTATTAACAAAGATTTTTATTAGTAGCATAGGCAACGCGCTTCGCAGGTCTGGGCCCGCTTCCTCAGGCCAATAACAGTGCCAAACTAAATGATAGATTCGGAAGAGGGAGCCTCTCACTGCTGAATCTATCATTTAGTTTGGCACTGTTATTGGCCTGAGGAAGTGGGCCAAGACCCGCGAAGTGCGTTGCCTGCGCTACTAATAAAAACCTTTGTTAATACAAAGATTTTTTCGTCATTGATGTAAGCTACCTCGAAATGTATTTTGTCATTTAAACTGTTTTTAGATGCTTTTATACTACACCAGGGCGCCTCTTACACCCTTATTGTCTAATTATAAGCAATTTCCACAGGGTTACCGTGCATTGGAAGAAAGGATGCTTTGCATAAACCGACTCTACTATATGTAAAGGCACATTGAATCGCCAGTGTAGTGTATAGTCAATAGATGTGTGTGCCTTCTGGGTCATTTCTTGTAAGCATGATGGAAAAAAAGATTTCAAAACTTTTCATAGTTCAGAAATTAAATCATACACAACTCTGTCCAGATAAATAGAAGAGTTGGCTGAAAAGCTAATGACAGCATGTGAACGACTTAACCAGAAATATTCCCATCCAGTTTCAGTTTAGAACCACAGTGGAATAATACATCTCATTGCTGATTGCTAAACTGATAAAAAGGAACTCTCAGCCTTTTGCCATCCAGTTTTTTTAATATGCATTATTAAATATTGGAAATTGATGAAAAAGAACTGTGTGCTCATGTGATCAGAAAAAAACTATTCGTGATGGAAAATATCAAACAAATGCCCTTTGTGAATCCTCAGAAGATTTCACATATAAATGTTTCTCATTTTGTTTGTTTTAACACAGAAAAGGATAAATCTTCCCCAGAGTTACTTGAAATACTAGTACATTAGAGCTGACAACTACAAATAGATCTTGTTAGCTAATGTACAAGATGCCAAATCTTAAAAGCTTGACTTACATATTAGTATTTTGCAACTTTTGAGGCAGTGTAGGCTCAAGACCAGCAAGAACAGATGTCTGTTCAGAGTCACCGTTAGCAGTGGGGTTATCGAATCACACAAAGTAATACACAGTCATCCATTTATTACAAAAGTATTACAAAAGTACAAGAAATGGAGCATTTACCATCATAGCCAGTCAAGTCCCAGCTGTTCTTCAGAAAAACTTCATGTTTTTAGTTTGGTTACTAGTTTGCTAATGAATATTGCAAGGATCGAAGGCAAACATTTTTAGTTTTCTCTTAAATGTTTTCTTACGTGCACAGAAATCACAAGCATTACATAGTTCTCCTAACAGAAACGTTCACCTCCCATAAACGTCAATGTTGTACTCTGACATTTTTTTTTTAAGTTTGCCATTTGCCTGGTGAACTGCTCCATGAGAAGTTTGCTCGCTATAAAGGAACTTGCTGAGCGTAACGTCTCTAATAGGATTGGGGCAAATATTTTGTTTTACATCAAACAAAGTGTTAGTAAATAAAACATAGCTCCCTACATATTTAGCATCATGCAGTATCTACTATAGCACCAGATAAAGTCAAAAAACAGCTACCAGAAGTTTTGAGCTGTAAATGTTGGTTGAATGATCTATGTTCTCTGTACATTAGATTCTAAAACATACCAAGAAGTTAGTCTGATATCAATGAATCAGAGGCACCAAAAATATAAATTTAACACGATACACTAATAAAAGAAATTTTGATCACGCTTACCGTGTTGAATCATCTATGGGGAAGTGAGAAACCCTTCCCCTTATTTTATTTATTTTTATTTCAAAAAGGCTTTTATTGGGTTTGTACACATAGTGATCCCATCTGATACAGTAAAGGCATAATTTAAAGCAAATTCTTAATTCAAGATCATAACAATAATTATACTTAACAAACATATTACAACATTGCACAGATTAAATGCTATATTCCTAGCTACATTTGCCACGTCTGTATCCTTCATTTAAATGTCAATCCATTTCCTTCCCCTTATTTTATATTTGAACAATGTTTATTTGAACATAGTTGTTTATTTGAACACAGTTATGTCAAGTCCACCTTTTGGTGGAGGGGTCTATCCCCTTTTTTCTGTTTACAGAGAGTGACATCTTAAAACTACCCCGCAGGGACAGATTAAGTAACAGTTCCCCTACCGCTTTGAGAGTGGCTGCTTGTCAGCAACCCACCTTTGTGAGTGTACCTGTTATTGTTTACGTTTCCCTATATTGGTCTAATACAGTATACTACAATATAGTGGGCTCTCGATCTACTTCTTATATCCATAAGTTAATCTGTTCCTCCAAAAACATGACTATGGTAGGGACATGCGATTATGATTATAAAGGGTAATAGATAGTGATCTCCTCTCTGGGACAGATAGTGACTTGACTATATACTATTTAAAGCACTGTGGTAAATGTCTGCACTATATAAATTTATAATATTAACACAATTCCAATGCTCTGCTAATGTGGGTAGGACAGAAAGCAAGGGGAACATTTTGTTGTGCACATGCAATATACAGCAAAAAGAATACAAATCTGAAGAAGGCTCTAGCCTTTCTTCAACCTATGCAAAATGTAAAAAAAAAAAATGGCCACATGAGATCTCTTGGAAGTAGTTTTTTTATGTACCATTTTTTACTCTCCACTTAGAACTTTGCCATGAATTCACTTGATGGCTAAACTTGGATGAAGTGTAACACTTTTATAAACTGCTCTCAGGAAAACATTTTGAATACTGGCAACTTAATACTAGTAATAATTTGCCAGCAAAGTTTCTGTGGAATGATCATCAATGTATACGTGTAGCTAAACCCTACAGACTGACTTAATTGCTACCATATGTGTGTATGCCAATGCCTTAAATGGAAGTATTGACATTTTCCTTTTAAAGTATAAACAGCTATCACTGTCATAATTGTTTTCATTGTTGCAATTAACATTTGCTTCTTCTGTGGGAATCTTTAGGTGGTTACAACGATTGAGAGTCAGCAATTTCCACTATGTACGTTTCCTTGCTAATTCTGTAAAAGTGGTTGCTGATGTAATTATGTGGAATTATGCAATATGATGATATTTAAGTGCAATGTCAGTTGGGAAATATCACAGGCTGCAATTTATGCAATTAACTAAAATGATGGCAAGAATTTATACTAGCACTAGCCAACTGCGAACTGTAATCTCTTTCATCTTTCCTCTCTGCCCAAGATATGTAATAAGTGATACTTAGAGCTTCAGAACTGAGCTGTATATAATTTGACTAATATATAAGTAGGAAGTTGAATGCACTTACACATGCTTATTGAAAACACATAACTAGAATGTTTGTGAAGGTTCTCATTTGTCCAGGACATGGCAAATCCAAATAGAACTAAGGTAATAAAGGCCGCAGCTGGACAACATTTAGTGACCTAGAATGGTGAGGTGCAGATTTTCAAGGAAACTGGATTATAAAAGACATAAAATCACATCAATGTCAAATTGGAAAAACCATCCTTAAGCAGAGAAGGGTGCATTTAACCCCATGTATCAACAACAAATCATTTTGACAGTTTAACCACTTGAGGACCGTGGGCTTTAACCCCCTTAAGGACCAGGCACTTTTTTTCCATTCAGACCACTGCAGCTTTCACGGTTTATTGCTCGCTCATACAACCTACCACCTAAATGAATTTTGGCTCCTTTTCTTGTCACTAATAAAGCTTTCTTTTGGTGCTATTTGATTGCTCCTGCGATTTTTACTTTTTATTATATTCATCAAAAAAGACATGAATTTTGGCAAAAAAATGTTTTTTTTAACTTTCTGTGCTGACATTTTTCAAATAAAGTAAAATTTCTGTATACATGCAGCGCGAAAAATGTGGACAAACATGTTTTTGATTAAAAAAAACCCATTCAGTGTATATTTATTGGTTTGGGTAAAAGTTATAGCGTTTACAAACTATGGTGCAAAAAGTGAATTTTCCCATTTTCAAGCATCTATGACTTTTCTGACCCCCTGTCATGTTTCATGAGGGCTAGAATTCCAGGATAGTATAAATACCCCCCAAATGACCCCATTTTGGAAAGAAGACATCCCAAAGTATTCACTGAGAGGCATAGTGAGTTCATAGAAGATATTATTTTTTGTCACAAGTAAGCGGAAAATGACACTTTGTGAGAAAAAAAAAAAAAGTTTTCATTTCTTCTAACTTGCGACAAAAAAAAATGAAATCTGCCACGGACTCACCATGCCTCTCTCTGAATACCTTGAAGTGTCTACTTTCCAAAATGGGGTCATTTGTGGGGTGTGTTTACTGTCCTCGCATTTTGGGGGTGCTAATTTGTAAGCACCCCTGTAAAGCCTAAAGGTGCTCATTGGACTTTGGGCCCCTTAGCGCAGTTAGGCTGCAAAAAAGTGCCACACATGTGGTATTGCCGTACTCAGGAGAAGTAGTATAATGTGTTTTGGGGTGTATTTTTACACATACCGATGCTGGGTGGGAGAAATATCTCTGTAAATGACAATTTTTTATTTTTTTTACACACAATTGTCCATTTACAGAGATCTTTCTCCCACTCAGCATGGGTATGTGTAAAAATACACCCCAAAACACATTATACTACTTCTCCTGAGTACGGCGATACCACATGTGTGGCACTTTTTTGCACCCGAACTGCGCTAAGGGGCCCAAAGTCCAATGAGTACCTTTAGGATTTCACAGGTCATTTTGAGAAATTTAGTTTCAAGACTACTCCTCTTGGTTTAGGGCCCCTAAAATGCCAGGACAGTATAGGAACCCCACAAATGACCCCATTTTAGAAAGAAGACACCCCAAGGTATTCCGTTAGTAGTACGGTGAGTTCATAGAAGATTTTATTTTTTGTCACAAGTTAGCGGAAAATGACACTTTGTGAAAAAAACCAATAAAAATCAATTTCCGCTAACTTGTGACAAAAAATAAAATCTTCTATGAACTCACCGTACTACTAACAGAATACCTTGGGGTGTCTTCTTTCTAAAATGGAGTCATTTGTGGGGTTCCTATACTGTCCTGGCATTTTAGGGGCCCTAAACCGTGAGGAGTAGTCTTGAAACAAAATTTCTCAAAATGACCTGTGAAATCCTAAAGGTACTCATTGGACTTTGGGCCCCTTAGCGCAGTTAGGCTGCAAAAAAAGTGCCACACATGTGGTATCGCCGTACTCGGGAGAAGTAGTACAATGTGTTTTGGGGTGTATTTTTACACATACCCATGCTAGGTGGGAGAAATAACTCTGTAAATGACAATTGTGTGTAAAAAAATCAAAAGATTGTCATTTACAGAGGTATTTCTCCCACCCAGCATAGGTACGTGTAAAAAACCACCCCAAAACACATTATACTACTTCTCCCGAGTATGGCGATACCACATGTGTGGCACTTTTTTGCACCCTAACTGCGCTAAGGGGCCCAAAGTCCAATGAGTACCTTTAGGATTTCACAGGTCATTTTTGTTTCAAGACTACTCCTCACGGTTTAGGGCCCCTAAAATGCCAGGGCAGTATAGGAACCCCACTAATGACCCCATTTTAGAAAGAAGACACCCCAAGGTATTCCATTAGGAGTATGGTGAGTTCATAGAAGTTTTTATTTTTTTGTCACAAGTTAGCGGAAATTGATTTTAATTGTTTTTTTTCACAAAGTGTCATTTTCTGCTAACTTGTGACAAAAAATAAAATCTTCTATGGACTCACCATACTCCTAACGGAATACCTTTGGGTGTCTTCTTTCTAGAATGGGGTCATTTGTGGGGTTCCTATACTGCCCTGGCATTTTAGGGGCCCTAAACCGTGAGGAGTAGTCTTGAAACCAAATGTCGCAAAATGACCTGTGAAATCCTAAAGGTACTCAATGGACTTTGGGCCCCTTAGCGTACTTAGGGTGTAAAAAAGTGCCACACATGTGGTACCGCCGTACTCAGGAGAAGTAGTATAATGTGTTTTGGGGTGTATTTTTACACATACCCATGCTGGGTGGGAGAAATATCTCTGTAAATGGACAATTGTTTTATTTTTTTTACACACAATTGTCCATTTACAGAGAGATTTCTCCCACCCAGCATGGGTATGTGTAAAAATACACCCCAAAACACATTATACTACTTCTCCTGAGTACGGCGGTACCACATGTGTGACACTTTTTTGCAGCCTAGGTGCGCTAAGGGGCCTAACGTCCTATTCACAGGTAATTTTGAGGCATTTGTTTTCTAGACTACTCCTCACGGTTTAGGGCCCCTAAAATGCCAGGGCAGTATAGGAACCCCACAAGTGACCCCATTTTAGAAAGAAGACACCCCAAGGTATTCCGTTAGGTGTATGGCGAGTTCATAGAAGATTTTATTTTTTGTCACAAGTTAGTGAAAAATGACACTTTGTGAAAAAAAAAACAATAAAAATCAATTTCCGCTAACTTTTGACAAAAAATAAAATCTTCTATGAACTCGTCATACACCTAACAGAATACATTAGGGTGTCTTTTTTCTAAAATGGGGTCACTTGTGGGGTTCCTATACCGCCCTGGCATTTTACGGGCCCAAAACCGTGAGTAATCTGGAAACCAAATGTCTCAAAATGACTGTTCAGGGGTATAAGCATCTGCAAATTTTGATGACAGGTGGTGTATGAGGTGGCGAATTTTGTGGAACCGGTCATAAGCAGGGTGGCCTTTTAGATGACAGGTTGTATTGGGCTTGATCTGATGGATAGGAGTGCTAGGGGGGTGACAGGAGGTGATTGATGGGTGTCTCAGGGGGTGGTTAGAGGGGAAAATAGATGCAATCAATGCACTGGGGAGGTGATCGGAAGGGGGTCTGAGGGGGATCTGAGGGTTTGGCCGAGTGATCAGGAGCCCACACGGGGCAAATTAGGGCCTGATCTGATGGGTAGGTGTGCTAGGGGGTGACAGGAGGTGATTGATGGGTGTCTCAAGGTGTGATTAGAGGGGGCAATAGATGCAAGCAATGCACTGGCGAGGTGATCAGGGCTGGGTTCTGAGGGTGTGCGCGGGTGATTTAGTGCCCTAGGGGCAGATAGGGGTCTAATCTGATGGATAGCAGTGACAGGGGGTGATTGATGGGTAATTAGTGGGTGTTTGGAGGAGAGAACAGATGTAAACAATGCACTTGGGAGGTGATCTGACGTCGGATCTGCGGGCGATCTATTGGTGTGGGTGGGTGATCAGATTGCCCACAAGGGCCAGGTTAGGGGCTGATTGATGGGTGGCAGTGGCAGGGGGTGATTGATGGGTGGCAGTGCCAGGGGGTGATTGATGGGTGGCAGTGACAGGGGGTCATTGATGAGTGATTGACAGGTGATTGACAGGTGATCAGTGGGTTATTACAGGGAAGAACAGATGTAACTAATGCACTGGCGAATTGATAAGGGGGGGTCTGTGGGCGATTAGGGGGCAGGGGGGGGGGTGGATCAGTGTGCTTGGGTGCAGACTAGGGTGGCTGCAGCCTGCCCTGGTGGTCCCTCGGACACTGGGACCACCAGGGCAGGAGGCAGCCTGTATAATACACTTTGTAAACATTACAAAGTGTATTATACACTTTGTATGCGGCGATCGTCGGGTTAACATCCCGCCGGCGCTTCCGTATGGCCGGCGGGATGTTGCGGCGGGTGAGCGGAGACAGGCGATGGCAGAGGATCGCGTCACAGATGACGCGATCTCTCCGCCCATGCCCCTACAAGGACCGCCGCCTTTGGGCATGAGCTGGTCCTTGCGGGCTCCACTTCCCGGCCGCCTCTGTGCGTTAGGCGGTCGGGAAGTGGTTAGAGGCAACACATACTTTCAGCAATCGTGAACAAATAAAGTATATATAATGCTGTTAAGTAGGCTAGTTTTGCATTTTTGCCATAGATAGCACCAGTCTATTTCAAGCATAAAAAGGCATAGCCACAGGAGTAAACAATCAATGTATGGTAAATAGTTAAATCTGGACACGTATAAAAAGCAATCAGAAACAATGGGGGTCTAGTGAGGTGGATGACACTGTGTTAGATC
This sequence comes from Hyperolius riggenbachi, assembly GCF_040937935.1. Classification (NCBI taxonomy): domain Eukaryota; kingdom Metazoa; phylum Chordata; class Amphibia; order Anura; family Hyperoliidae; genus Hyperolius; species Hyperolius riggenbachi. Next base: position 245,636,898 of record NC_090649.1, read on the forward strand.
ACAGTTCCTTTATATCGTGGTCTTTCACCTGGTGGGAAGAACATATCACATTCTGTGTATTGTTCATGGCCATACAAAGTCAAGGATCACAAATTGCAGTACATCAACTTTGTAAATAGGGCTCCCCAGGTTCTAGAGCAGTGCTTCTCAACATTATTATAGCAGGTGTTTGAGGTGCTGTCAGTGCAGCCTTCCATTTCTTAGGGGCATATGAGCCTACACACGGTGCCCCTGTTGAGATGCAAAGTATTTTGTGTGGGCCAACTCCTGCAGGGAATAGCAGTAAGTTAAAGACCCTGCGTATTCTGGCAAGCGGATGCAATATGCATTTGCTGTGCCCTTTTAATTTGTCAATAGACATTTTGGCAGGCAGTGTATGAGTCAGGTTACACCTGGTTTGAGCACACAACACACCTCTTTTTCTTTTGAATTCACTATTATAGCATGTACCCCATTGATAACTGTATTGGCCAAGTACCCCCTACTGCTGGTAATATCATCTCAGTTACCACTGGACTCATTCATAGTTGTGAGTTGTTCTAGATAATTGTGTATAAACCCTTTTCAAACATACTTTGATTCAAAATGATCAACTATAAAAAAAGATGTAATGGCTTGTTTATACATGATGTATCCTTTTTCACTTTCAAAACTTAGTGTAATGGAATCACTATGATAATTTCAAGTACCCACTGAGCCAAACTAGTACCCCTGGGGTACGCATATCATAGGTTGAAAACCTAACCTATATCCCCTCTAAAAGTGGGAGGTAATGTGTGTGCATCTTATGGAGCGAATATTGCTTGCACACTGCCTGGGGGTCATGACATACATGTGCTCCTTCTTTTAGTTTGGATTTCTGGGCATGAGCTTATACTGGGATGTGCTCCATTCTTTTCTTCAGGCCATTCAGTTTCAAAAACTAGATGTGTAGATGGTGGAGCACTTCCTCAATTATCTGTCTGGATGTGCCTCGGTAAAGCCAGCCACTCTGGCTCATATAATGTTTTTTATTTTTTGGGGGTTTTTTTGGGAGTGTAGGAGAACGTGGGCAAGTCCTCCTCAACATCCATCATGCTGATTAAATGAGGGTGCACTCGCCTAGTGCAGAATAGCAAATTCTGTGTGTAGATGGTGGAGCACTTCCTCAATTATCCGTCTGGATGTGCCTCGGTAAAGCCAGCCGCACTCTGGCTCATATACCTTTTACTACTGTTTCAAAAACTAGACAAATGTAAGCACACTTAGTTAGAGGTGGACATGAAAGAATGGAATCCGAATACATAACAACAAAAGTTGTTTAGGTGATACCTTTATTAATGACTAACAACATTTCTTTTCAAGCTTTCAAAACTTTAAGTTTCTTCTTCAGGCATGTTTCAGAACTGGATCAGAACCGGATCCAGTTCATGAAAGAATCATTGAAAGAATGGATCCCATGTCACCAGAATAATGGCTTCTCAGTCAGACAAACATGATAATATAGGAAGCCAAATGCATCGCTGTAGAGAAAGGCATTCAGTATTTTACTGGATCGCGATTGTGGTGCCACAGATTTATGAGGTGATGTGGCCTTGCTATACGCACCAAAACTAGAATTGCACAATAAAATGGTTAAATAATATAAATGTAATATTCTATATTAGTGCTTGACCAGTTTAAGCCCCTGTCCCTCCCAGTCCCAGTCATTGTACCTTCTAGTATTAAGAACCATGTGGGCTTATATTGTTCAAAGGAGAATTCCCATACATGCAGGCTCCACCTTCAAATTCAGTACCAATTCGCCTGGAGGATAAGGGGGTTCACTTGAGAAAGATTAGCGAAAATTGATTTCTGATGGATCTTGCAGCACCAATCAAGAGAGGCTCTGACTGCAGCACCCCATGTCCCTCTACATCCTCCCAATACTTCCTGCTTCTACTTCCAATATGTTTGCCTTCAGAAACTGCTTGTTTCTGTAGACTTTTGTAACATGGTAGCAGAAAAGTTTAATCCATTTAGGCCAAACTTTTAGAATCATATAGGTTGTGAAGTTTAACAATGATCTCTAGTCCAAGATGGGTGTGTTCTCCCACACAGTTACATATGAGGAAATGACTGTAAGATATTGTCTTTTTATTCCTATAACACTGTAGGCTGGCCCTAACCTGAAGGCTGACCTATTCTGCTACGTCCCGGGAACATTGCGTGGGAAATGGAAATTGTATGGTGGGAGCCACCCATGGAGACCTCACACAATATCACACAGCCAGAATACTGTGATGGATTCTGCAGCACCAATCAAGAGAAGTGCTTTAGTATTTTGAATAGCAGTAGGCTTCCTCTCCCACATAGTGACTAGCGTACAACCATACACAGTCCACAATGCTGATAAGTAAAGTATGTTCTAATGAATACTAAGAGTCTTTTCTGTTTGCTAGCCCTCTCAAACATCTGTTGAGGAAAAGTCAAGCACTAAAACTGCAAATCAATCTTTATTCAATTCAGGGCTGGAAATTCTAACTTGCTTCCACTGGAGCTGGCAAAAGCTGCTAACGAAGAGAGCCTTTTGCTATTCCCAGACATTTTTTATGGCCAGAACTCAAAAGGGAAGGCAGCCAGCTCTTGAAGCTATTTGTGCATTCTATCTCCAGATCTAGATTTCTTTCCACTCTCTTTTGTTCTGGACACTTTTCAGACACTGCAACAGCCACATTATAAGCTATGAAGAGGAGAATATGTCAACTTCCAGGAGAAAAACTGTCATTAAAAGGCGAAGACTTTCAGCTCACTCTACAGTTACTTAACTAGCACGCATGCAGGATAAACAGCTTTCATTTCCTCTATGTGGGCTGCCCTTCCAGGGTAATGAATATGTTGTTGCAACATGTGCACTGGCACTGACAGGCTTTGGCAAACTGGGTCTGGCTGCATTCTGAAAGGAAAATTAATTCATACTGGAATCATAATTTTATAATGTCATATTTATGAGTGTGTGTTTTTTAGTTCTTTTTAGAAATATACATTCTCATGCATAAGACATTCACAATGATGTATACTTTTCCGCACATACAGAGTATTTTTTGTAATGTTTGCAGAAATAGAAGCACTTCTATTAGTGCTTATGCATATACTGAATAAGTGTCAATACAGCAGAATAAAAAAGGACCCCCCATCAGGTGGGGACTCACCGGATGCAGCAGCCTTCAGGGCCCGTTCACGCCTCTGGGGTATAGGCCACCCCACAGCCTCACTGGCAATTTATCTCCGGTATATCCACAGCACGCAAAAGTCCCAATGTAAGCAAGCTCCCAGACCATCTAGCGCTAGCTACATGATAGCCGCTGTGCAGCGGCATCCCCCCTCCCCTTCCGATCGCCTCCGGCGATCAGAGCAAACAGGAAATCCTGTTCAGAACGGGATTTCCTGTTTGGCTTCCCCCTGTCGCCATGGTGATTATCGGGATGACGTCATCGATGTCATCCATGTCATGGCGTCGGAGGGAGTCCTGATCCACTCCTTAGCGCTGCCTGGCGGTGATTGGCCAGGCTGCGCAAGGGGTCTGGGGGGGGGGGGGCGCATAGCGGCGAATCCGCACGGAGCAGCGGCGATCGGTTTGTACACACAGCTAGCAAAGTGCTAGCTGCATGTAACAAAAAAAATTATGCAAAACGGCCTACCAGGGCCTGAGAAATCCTCCGCGGCGGCTTAGCCCGAGCTCAGCTCGGGCTTACCGCCAGGGAGGTTAAAGTAATGATGTCTGAAGGTGTTCTTGCCATTCAAAGGCACTTATTCAATTTACTTTTTCTCATAATATTTCTCCTAGGTGATATGTTCACACCTTATGAATAGAATGCCTTTTAACCTCTTGCCGACCGCATCACGCTGATGGGCGTGGATGTGGCGGCAGCCCCAGGACCGCCGAACTCTGATTGGTATAAGGTCCTTGGGGCCTGTTTTGCAGGAGTGTGATACGGCTGTCCCCCTGGGTGACAGGATAGTGATCGGTTGTCATAGGCTGAAGCCTATGACAGACGATCACGCTGATTGGCTGGCTCTGGGACGGAGGGATGGGTAAAAATTTAATTAAAAAAACACGTTTTATTTAAAAATAAACCAAATATTGATGCAAATATTGATGCTGTGCTGTGCTGTGCGGCCCTGCAGCAAGGCCTTAAAGCTTCAGTGGCCCTTTTTAAGAAAAAAGGCCTGGGCCAATATGCAATTCACTTTTTCACCTGAGTTTTCTCCTAGGTGAAAATTTTAAGCTTGTCAATAAAACGCATTTTAAGCCACCAGCAAGCAAGAAAATACTCAAAATAATTTTATTAGTACTTTCTCGCCTACTTTTTGGTACTTTTTTAGTTGAAAAGTTCTGGAAAGATATTTTAAATTGAAGATGAAACATTATCTCCTAGGAGAAAACTCAGGTGAAAAAGTTAATTGCATATGGCCCCTGGTCTTTAGGAGGGTTTAACACTTCTGTCCTCAAGTGGTTAATTCACCAGCAAGCAAGAAAATACTTTTCACCTACGTTTTGGTGTTTTTTTAATTGCAGAGTGCTGAAAAGTTGCTTTAAAAAGAAAATGAAAACAATTAACGCTTAAGAAAAAACTTAGGAGAAAAAGTGGATTGAATAAGGGCTACAGTCTTTTTAATTTAAAAATAGCCATCTCAATTGTTATAGGATTTCAGAAAAGGTAATATGGACTTTATCTATGTGAATGATGGGATTTAATTTTCTTTTCTTCTTGTAAATATCCTAGATTAGGTTATGTTTTTTTGTTTTTTTGTTTTTTTTACCATTATGCATGTTTGTTAAATAGTCCCTGGTGAGGATCCCATTGCTTGAAGCATCCTTGACACATATACATTCACTAATTATAAACACTAATTGTGTTTCAATGCTTTACAACCCCTAATGTTCTTAAATGACTAATAATAGCATTTATAATGGTGACAACATGTGGGATAATACGGTAGCCAGATTAATCATATTTTTGGACTGAAATTATATCTGCAAAAAAATGAGTTCAAAGGACAAAAAATAAATGATTGCTCCATAAAACTGATTCTGTTGAGGAATTTACAGGTGGGTAAATACTGTCAGCTAGAGTCTAATAGAAGATTGTATCCTGCAAGAATTGTTCACATTTCCTTGTAAATAATCAATTTGCAACGGTTTTAAAGAAAATTGTTCATTTAATAAAACATTTCAGATCCTCCTGTAAGTAGAGCCTTCCAGATTTTCCTGTACATAGATCCTTCCAGATCTTTCTGTAAGTGACCAGCATAATGCTAGGTACACACCATACAATTTTCTGTTAGATTTTCTGTTAGATTTACCTGCCAGATAGATAATTTCCAACATGTTGGAAATTATCGATCTAACCATCTATCTGCCTAGCAATTAGGCATTGTTCTACTCAGTAGGAGATAACCAGAAGACAATGCCCCAGAGATAATGACCAGTCTCTACCAGTAATTTACAGAAAATAATCTAACAGAAAATCTAACAGAAAAATCTAACAGAAAATTGTATGGCATGTACTATGCATAAGACTCAAAAGATTGTATGATGATCTAATTTCAACATAAAAGGGGCTCTCTAGGCCACATCTACAGTACCTCCAGGCAATACATGTACTGCAGTCTGAAAGCTTAAGTTCTAGATGTCAGGCTCAACTTCTATCTACCAAACTGAGCTGTTAAAAAAATGTACTCTGGTTCTGATGATAATGAGGAAGGGAGAAAGCAGCCTACAAAGCTCTCCCTTAAAGTGGACTCAAACTCTTGTACAGCACACAATGAAAAGTCTTTATTCCACTTATAGTTGCTGAATAAATTCACTTATCTGTGTTTGCTTAGCCACATCAGAGTGGCTAATTAATTCTTATCAGCAGCTTTGAATAGACTGCAGTAGCTCTGCTGAGGCAGTTCTCCCACCACAACCAACTTGGAGGCTAAACCCTTTCAGAGCTCCCTGAAAAAGTGAAACCAAGTTAAAATGTGTTGGTTGTTTTAAGATTTGCATAGATTCTAATGAAGTTTTTTTTTTCTATAAAGTTTATCATACTTTGGCTAAACTTTTAGAACAGAGAGGAAGTTCTGAGTTTAGTTCCACTTTAAAACACACATCCAGAGGGTAGAGTTCCTTCTTACTTTGGCATATTTTACTAAAATGTATATAGAAATGTAACAAGATCCTATACAAAAGGATCCTTCCAAGTACATCAGCTAGATTGTAAGAATGACAAACGGTGTGGAGTTAAGGGTCATACAAATGCTCAACTACTTTTGTATACAAAAATAAAGTTACTAAAAGAGCAGTGAAAAATATCTTCTTATTGCGGATACTACAGGGAGATGAAAGGTACGTGGGGCTTTTAGTAAGTTGCAGTGTTGGCCACATACAGTTTCTCTCTCTTAGCAGTGGGACAAGGTGGGCTGGTGATCTGCTCTGTTCAGTGAAAGGATGAAGGAGGTGGTTTTGGCGCATGGTGCTCAGTGCAGAGAACCAAAACCAGGTGCACCATAACAGCAATGTAATGCTGCATGGGGCGCATAAGGGTAATTCTTTTGTAGGCCTCTGGCAGGGCCCTCCCCCCTAGTGTTTGCAGCTTGATTATGCAATCTCACTGTCTGTTACCCCTATTGTGGACTAGAACAGTCTCTATTTTGACCAGTGACACTGAACTACTGTTATCAAAGACATTTTTCAATTTTTCATGTTCTTGGTTTGTTGTGAGCTACTTGTATGTCCTACCTTGTATGTTTAACCTTTTATCTATTGTGTAGTGCTGCATAATATGTTGGCGCTTTATAAATACAATAAATAATAATAATTCTGGGCTCCGGCGGTTGCCAGACCCCAAATTACATCTCCCTACAAGTTGTGACAACTCGGAGGGGGAATAGTATTTAACGACACTGGGGAGTTTTGTGGCAGCAGGGACAGCCATCATTCGGCTCGCCCTGCGCCCAACTCACCGGCAATGTATACATACGTACGCGTGAAAGAATACTCCCCTGTATTTCAGCAGTCAGTCCAGGCCTTCCTATTGTTGGCTGTATCTGAAATGTCAGCTTGTTAGATGTAATAATCCTGTATAATAATAGGCAACTGTCCCTGCGTACAGCAGGGACAATTGTCTCTGTGTAGCTGGGTCCGTGCTTTTTGCTACTGCGCAAGTGCGCAGCACGGACCCAGCCTCACACAAGCAGGAGGACAGGGACGGGGCCAGGGAGGCAGGCAGGCGTGTGAGCAGGCGGCCGGGTGTGCGGCGGGTGAGCGCGTGTCGGGTCAGCGCGAGGAGACAGACCTAGCCTGTTTTTAAATGGGCTAAGGTCACTAGTAATGTAATATAATAATACAAATTAGAACAGTATTTTCAATAACTGTATATATTTTACTAGGAGCATTTCACTCCAAATCAATAAGGGCTTGCACCACCGCATCAAGTTTTGACTTAAAATAGGAGGACAGATTTCACCACACTGGTTTGAAGTTGTGTTTGTTCAGAATGAGTACACATTTTCTAATTATTGCAGATGGTAAATTAGATTTCCATACATTTGGAAGGGATCATTAGTATTCAGACCTAAATATGTTGTCCTAGTTTAGTTTAGCCTAGTTTTTATTAATTTACAATATGATCAGGCGTTCTCTCAAAGACAATGAATTTCTGCAACGAATGTAAATTTGCCAAGTACTCAGTACTTATCCAGCTTTTCCTTGTAAGTGGTGGAAAAATATATTCCCTTACCACAAAACAAAATATGGAAAACAGATTGATTAGAACAGCATCCAGGTTTTGACTGATTTATAACTCCACATAATTCAGCTTGTCTCATGCTATAACTACAGGAAAAGGCCTCAGAGACCATACACAACTCCATTGCTTTAGGCTTTTGCTTTCTTTTTAATGCCTCAAGCCTCAACTAATCAAGAACCACTACATGAACATAATCACACTTTTTGTGCTGGACGCTAATCTTATTATTAGTTGGCAGACACCTCCAATGTTTTATGAAAAATACTTCAGCTAAATCTTTTCACCGTATCTCCACCTTGGCAAGAAAAATAATTTTCTTTGGTGCACTTTTGTGGGGTACTTCCCTGAAGAATCTTAATCTGTTCTAGCACGCCCTTAAAGAAATGCATTAAATTGCACTGGGAGTAGGAAAATAATTTTTTTTAGTCTGCCTGTTCTCAAACTATGATCTAAGGATAACATGGGTGTGTGTCAGACAGGTAACCTTCAAGCCATGAGGTGGTATAATTATGTCTTTAGTCTTCACTATTTAAAAAATAATCCAGTATATATTATTCAATGCTAATTGCAATTGTTAGTTACAATAGGAAACTGAGGCTAAAAAAAAAGCCTTTCAGTTGAAAACATCAAGCTCATTTCTTCAGTAAGTCTTGCAATAGTTTCTGGTCCTCCTCTTCAATGGATAATTCCTACTAAATATGCAAATCATGAATCATATGCAGTCATCACGCCAAATCACTAAAAACATTGTGGGACACCTGTACACACTCAAGACTCTTGGCTGAACCCTTGCAGAATGATTGTCTCAGTGAAACTTTTCCTAGTGTGTGTAGTATTGATGACATGGGTTTCAAAACTTTCTTCACGGGTTTTCTTGCCTTATCAGTTTTTCACCTATCTATATAAAACCTTGTAAGTTCCCAGCAAGCAAAGAAATACTAAAAATTATGCAAGTTCAACAAATTATAAAGGACTATTGTGCTGGTATCTTACATCAGATAAGCTGTCCAAAATGGGTAACTAACTAGAGTACAGATAAATGCTTAAGGCAATGTGGACAGAGATGCTATTTCATTCACATTTGCTGGCAATGCCCCAAAGTAAATGATTCTGCATAAGAGTCTATAAGATGTTGTACACAGTCATTCGTTATACCTTTCCTCAGGAACCAGCCTGAACCACTTCTAGGCCTTAGACCTCAAGGAATTCCCAATATAAATTAGGAATACACATTCTTATGGCAGCCAAGCAAACTGTTGCAGCCTCATGGAAGAAAAATGCTGTAAGCTTAGACCACTTTAAAGCTGGATTTAGCAATTGCCTGTTTTTCTCTGTTTTGTTTTTTGTTGTTTTTTTTGATGAGCGCTATCTCAGAAGACGATTTGCCTAACTTTACAAAAACCTGGGAACCATACTATCAGAATTACCTAAGCATTGATGTGGCCACTCTTTTTGGTACAACATATTAGGCAAGATTAGACATAACATGAACCATGCAAGAGTTTCTCTTGCCTTAACTCCAAAAATCCTGTGATTTTTACTGAAGCTATTTTAAGAACCTCTATCACCTTACTCTCGTGCCCATACTACCTGTGTTCTTCTTACTCATTCCATCTGACCTACTTTTCTCCTTATTAAATAGAACAACACTCCCTTCCTGATGATTTCCCCCCTGTATATCCTCTTAGACCTCAATCTGTTTGGTCCTAAGGTCTTGACTGGAGGGAGGACAGGTGCACCATGTGATATAAACTCACTCAATATTTGAAAACATTCATACTTGTTAAATATGTTATGTTAATGATCATGTTTACTTTGAAATAAGAATGTTTTAATGTACGCATCAGACGTCCTAATAGAGGTGGGACCCTGTATAGGTAACTTCAATTTACTGAAGGGTTAATGTTATAGGAGATAGGTAAATTATACTTAGGGCCCTTTTCCACTAGCGGCGTTTGCGATGCTGAATCGCAAAAACGCAAACCGCTAGCGATTTTACAATCGCTACGGTTTGCTTTTTAACATGGGAATCGCGGTAGGTCATTTCCACTACCGCGATTCGTTTTTGCGGGGAACGCGAACGCGCGGCGGAGCGATAATTGCCGCGATTTTGCTATGCAGTGCATAGCATAGCAAAATCGCGGCCGCAAACGTCGGGGGAATCGCCGGTTTTGCGATTCAGCAATCGCTAGCGTTCAGCGTGAACGCTAGCGATTGCAGGTGGAAAAGGGCCCTAAAAGAGACTCTGAAGCGAGAATAAATCTCACTTCAGTGCTCATAGTTATCAGGGGCATGTGTGCCCCTGCTAAACCGCCACTATCGCGCCGCTAAACGGGGGTCCCTTCACCCCCAAACCCACCCCCGCAATAGTTGGTCATAGACTTGGTCGTGATTTATTGCTTCCTGGAGGCAGGGCTAACGGCTGCAGCCCTGCCTGCAGTCGTGTCTATCAGTGGCGCATCGCCACCTCTCCCCCGCTCCTCTCAGTGAAGGAAGACTGAGAGGGGCGGGGGAGAGGCGGAGATACGCGCTGACAGACGCGCGTGGGGCAGGGCTGCGGCGGTTAGCCCTGCCCCAACCAGGAAGCGCTCCCCCGCTGCACCGAGGGGATTTGGGGGTGAAGGGACCCCCGTTAAGCCGGAGGATAGCGGCGTTTTAGCAGGGCCACACGTGCCCCTGCTATCTATGAGGTCTGAAGCGAGATTTATTCTCGCTTCAGACTCTCTTTAACAAAGTTAAAATGTTTTTTTTATTTACTTGAAACGATATATATGTATCACAAGAAATCCGTATGCATCTGCAAGATTGTTTATTCCTATTCTTGGAAAATAAAAACATATAGAAAGTAAAAAAATTGTGCAAGTAAAGTGATAACAAAGTTCAGTTAATCAGGAACAAATTATTTTGAATTATTTATTTATGTTTTGCTTGGAAATTTGCTAAAAAGTTATTTTATACAGAAGGTAGAAAATAAGTATGGTAATCTATATCGCCGAGTGAGAGTGAGGGTTGTTGGCTGGTTGTGTACAGGACATGCTCCTCATAGTCAGCAGAAAGATGAGCCATAAAGAAAGAAATGGGTTAACCGACCTGTATTCCAAAGCCTGTTTTCCAGTTGCAAACTTACCAAAAACTCAAAGCCAAGGGAAATTTGGGGTGGTTTTGCAGTTTTGATAGATGCATGCTCACAGCTAAGTGGTGTAAGTAATAAGTAAAGAAAGACAATTCACAAGATAGGATTTGGGAATTATTGCCAATGTCAAGTTTATCTATTTGTTTAAACAATACTTCTGAAGCTTTTGAGTCTATGAAGGGCAGAGAAGGACTGAAGTTTATTCTCAAACAAAACATTTAAAAATACACAGCAGGCTGAATGCAGTAAAGTCCTCTTTACTTTGCTGAAAGCCTGGCACAAAAAAAAGACGAGCTAACCAAGAAATACAGCCACTTCCTGTTTGCAGTATTTGCATGCTCTTGTAAAATGATGAAATGTTATCACTCTTCTGCAAACATTATTAAGGGAAAACGTATACATTATATGAGATTTGGCACTGCTTATCTGGAGTTTGCATTGTCTGATCGCTTAGGGCTGTTTCACATTGTGGGGTGACTGCACTGCCATTGCCCATTGTCGGTTATCAGCAAATCACTAGTGCAGTGTCTTTTTTGGGAACATTTATACTGCAGCGTTGTGATCACATTGGGATCATAAAAGCACTGCATGTAGCATTTCAGTCATAATTATTAAAAATTGCTAAAAATTTGCAATTCCTTGCATTTAGCGAATGTGATTCTAGGTGATTTTCGGTGAAAAACAGCCCTTAGTACAATTCTCCTTCCTAAACAGAGAACCTTAATGTCTCTCCTTAATGATATCCCTTTTCCTGATGCCTAACTCCATCCTTCCCTCTTAACTACTTGAAGACGGCTCCACGGCAATTGGAGTGGACGCAGCTGCAGCCCCAGGACCACCTAACGCTGATCGGCGTGCAGTCCAGGGGGCGGAGTCTGCAGGTGATCGCACGCGCCGATGCAAGCGCATACCCACTTGAATGATGAAGCTCTGCTCCGCCTTCAGTCTCCCAGCGGCGATTGCCACTCGAAGACTGTTAGACGGCGAATCCGTCATCTTTTACGACTGTACAGCGCTGCGATCTAAGGCAGCGCTGTACTGGGGACAGCCGTGTGATACGGCTGTCCCCCTGGGACACAGGAGAGTGATCGGCTGTCATAGGCTGAAGCCTATGACAGCCGATTGCCATCATTGGCTGGCTGGGGGAAGAGAAGGAGTTCAGGAAAAAACATAAATAAATAGGTAAAAGTATTTAAAAAATATTAACATAAATATTTATAAAAAAGAGTTCTGTTGGTGGGGAGAAAAGGGGGGATCATTTGTGTGCTGAATTGTGCTGCCCTGCAGCGAGGCCTTAAAGCTACAGTGGCCAATTTAGGGAAAAATGGCCTGGTCTTTAGGGGGGTTTAACACTGCAGTCCTTAAGTGGTTATATCTACTGTAAATTCCCAGTGCTTAGTCCACCACCAATCCATTGACAAATTAAAATGCCTGCTGTACTGCTGCTGTGTAGAAGTCAACCAGGGGTTCTGAATTCACTGCACTAAATTTACCTATGACTAGCAAATACTTAAGATAACAAGGTGGAATCACTGCAATGTATCAAAGAGAGAGTATCATGCCAAGCATTGCTGTATAATGCTACCATCACAAACTAGATAGCGGCACCCATGTAGGGCACATGATCAGGATACTATGCTGAAAAGGTATTTTGTAATTATAAGATCAGAAAACAATTGCAAGAAAATGCAACAGAAAATTTTACTCATTGTGGTAAGGATGTGTGTAAGCTACATTCACAGTAACGCGTTGCATTGTGTCAGATAATACTATATAATTGTTACGTTAGCAGTGCGGTGCAACCAAATACATTGGTATAACATGATTCATGCAGTGTACTGCAAGCTTCATTGTATGTGTCACACCGCATGCAAAACATGCAATGTAACTTTTCCCCTTCATTGCGATCCTGTTTTAACAGGCTATGCACTGCAACATGTCCCTGATGTATGCTATAAGGACAAATTTACTTTAAAGCCCTGCAACCGGCGTATTTCAAAGCTGAAAGATATATTAAAGCAATCACTTTTAAAGCAATCTTTTAGATTTACTTAAGAGTATCTATTCAATGAATTTAATCCATCACAGATCCCAACCATCCAAGAAGCATTCCATCTGTTTTGTATTAAAATCATTAATATTTAAAACTGCAATCAACACAACACTTGAAACCTTTAATGTGTGTGCTCATGAGTGCAAGTCAGTTTGGAGTTGAAAGACAATTGTAACATATGTGATGACAACATGGCTGAGTATCTTTAATTCTTAGTATTAAGATTTGTTTTATTTGTATTAAAATGAATTCATTAGTAACGCAGGGAAATTCGATACGTCTTGCTGAAAGCCACTCTAGCATGTTAATGTCCCTTTTCCAGTAAAGTCATGTCATATTTTAGTTTCCAAACATTTTTATTTGGTCTTTTATCTGTTTCCAGTGGTTTCATCAAAATTCCTCGCTTACAGCACAAAAATGTGACTCACGCTCTCGAGGGCTGTGTGATTTTTTAATACTAGATATGTGTTTTTCCCACATAAAAGTCTACATGGATAAATGCACTTCCATAATTTAGTTTATTGTTATAACAGGATGATTATTCCTCACATAGGGCCTGATGCTCACCAGCATTACTGCTAGCAATTCGCTAATGCTCATGAATAAGTGGAATTTGTGTGAATCAATTAAAGAGAACCTGAGGTGAACCTCTAGTCAAAAATCAAATATCCTCCTGCACATTGCAATCACACGCCTCTTCATGCACAAGTGCAGCCAGGCTGCACCATCGAAAACTACAACAATGACTAACCTTTATCTCTTCATGTGCTTAATACAAAAATGACTTTATTAGCGGCATACATCGAAAGTACGCCGGTGCCTGCGCAGTAGCACATTGGCACATGTGCAGTATCAGGGAGTAGTTTCTGGGGGGAGGGTCAGTGCTTGGCAACAATGGAGGACAGCATAGGAAGCTTCTGGAAGATCCAGAGGCTTCTCTCTTCTTAGGTATTTGACTTTTGGCCCAAGCTTTGCCTTGAGTACACTTTAAGAAAAGCCTGCTTGATGACAATGTGCTTTCCACCTTCATTCAGCTCAACGCGTAACTCATCTCCTTGCCCTTAACCTTTTGCCGACCGCAGCAGCCCCAGGACCGCCTAACGCCAATTGGCATAAAGTCCTGGGGCCAGCTAATGCAGGAGATCGCGCGCAGGATGTGCGCGCATCTCCTGCTTGGGGGGCGGAGCTCCGCCCTGCCTTCAGTCTCCGAGCTTAGACGTCGAGATCGCTGTCTATTTCTGTGTACAGCGCTGCGATCGGCTGCAGCGTTGTACTGGGGACAAGAGAGCGATCGGCTCTCATAGGCAGAAGCCTATGACAGCCGATCGCCGTAATTGGCTGGCTGTGGGGAGGGAGGGAGGTAACTTATTTAAACAAACAGTGATTTTTAAATAAAAATCACGAACAATAATATTTATATAAAAAAAAAATAAACATGGCTGGGGCGATCAGACCCCACCAACAGAGAGCTCTGTTGGTGGGGAGAAAAGGGGGGGGGGAATCACTTGTGTGCTGTGTTGTGCGGCCCTGCAGCTTGGCCTTAAAGCTGCAGTGGCCATTTCAGCAAAAAAAAGGCCTGGTCGTTTGGGGGGTTTAACACTGCAGTCTTCAAGAGGTTAACCAGCTCCATGTCCCACTCTTGTTCCTTCCCCCACCCATGTTCAAGTCTTGCTTTGCTCCCCTCTCAAACAAAACTTAGCAGTCTTGCTCTGCTCTTCTCTTTGACTTGCTATGTGACTTGCTATATGTCCTGCTCTACTCCCTGTAGTCATTACAATGACTCCTTGGATACAGATAAATAAACATGTATATGCATGCACAGATGTAGAACACTGCTTGCAACAGGCTGAATGCAGTGCAACAATGTCCAGCTAACCTTTATTCAATAGGATAACAGAACACATTGGAATGTTGTAGGTAGACTGTACCTCACTACAACCGCTATTAAGATCTATGCTGTGCCTGCAAGATCTCAAAAAAAGAGTTTCAGGGCTCTCTCCTGATTGTTTCTTATTTTACAGTCATTAATTAACAATGGAAATATTGCCTTTTCAGTACAGTCAAAGCATCTATGTGAAACCATAGACCTGTAGACTTAAAGTCAGTTGTTTGTAAACTAAAGCTATCCCAAGCGGCACTATACAAAATAATATAGTACATTAAAACAATATCTAATATTCATCAGCATTGGTTTACTAAAAAGTCAACTGAAGTCTTGTCTGACCAACATTCTCATTTTATTAAAGAGAATCTGTACTCTGAAATTCTTACAATAAAAAGCATACCATTCTATTCATTATGTGCTCCTGGTCCCCTCTGTGCTGTTTCTGCCATTCTCTGCTGCAAACCTGGCTTGTAATTGCCAGTTTTAGGCAGTGTTTACAAACAAACTAACCAGCTTCTAATAGGCTCAGCTAAGCAGAGTGTGTTAGTCACACAGAGCCTGCAGGGGGTGTGTACAGCTTCTAGCTAATCACAAGCAGCCCTGCACATTCCAGTCTGACTGCCTCAGCCTGACTGTGCCGACTATAGAGAGAAGATTAGATCATATAACAGAGATAACACAGCTACTGTGCAATTAGGAAAAGCTGCAGTAAGCCAGACCACATTAGAAAAGGCATAGGAACTTATAGCATAGAAGAAATAAAGATAAACAATTTGTTACAGAGTCTCTTTAAGTGGTGATGAATGAAAATATAGATCTTGGGAAAGCAATAGACACAGTTTACTTTGACTTTGCCACTGTTCCTTACAATAGCCCAGCGCAGAAGCTGTGGAAGAGGCACAAATGTGTGTATATGGATAGCGAACTGGTTAATGGACAGAAGGCAAAGAAAGATGGGTGGTAAATGGGTCATTATCAAAATCAGATGTTGCTAGCAGTGGAGCTCCGTAAGGTATTAGGTCCAATCTTTGTTGATTCATTAGTAATGACCAAGTCTTAGTGGATGGAATACAAAGTAATGTTGCTATATTTACAGATGACAAAAAAATATTCAGAATTATTAACACTAAGCAGGATGGAGACCTATTGCCACAGGATCTTAACAACAAGGCTATGTTGGCAGGCCTATGGCAGATACAATTTAATGTTGATATATCTAAGACGTGTCAATGGAAGAGCATCATATAAAATAAATGGCATTGAGCTGGGAACATCAGGCTTGAAGAAGGATTTGGGAATTAATACTACTTTATAACAAGTTAAAGTGTACCAGAGACGAAGCAACCTGCTTTAACTAATACTATTTTCTAGTAGGGACATGAGAACAGACACTTACCCTGCTGTCTGTTTCATTCTGGTCTGCCCTGTGAGCTTGTAATCCACCTGTAAAAACCACTGACTGAGCTCTCATTTGGCTGCTTTATTGGGAAGCTCTATAGCAGTGGGACCAGTCTGCTCAAGCCCGCCCCCCTCTCTGCCTGTGTTCTCCCTATCTGTGCACATAACTGCATCTTAGAAAGCAGTGCCTGTGATAGGAGAAAAGGAGAAAAAGCTCAGGAAGCATAGGTTTATTTATCTATGCAGCTAATTATTGTCCCGGCTTGAGTTACTCACTTTTCTCTCCCCATCTGAGCCAGGAACATACAGGGACACTGCTCTACTGCTCTATAATGATGATGATTGCACACAGATCAAATGCAGCAGTGGCTGTGCTTGTCTTTGGTTTTACAGGAATAAGTAAAAGTAATTGTGCCTGTGTGTATATGTCTGCAGGTTTTTTTTCCTTTTATATATATATATATATATATATGTATATATATATATATATATATATATATATGTCCCTGTATACATTATGTAATGGAGAACTTTACACACAGTGACACTGA
Organism: Hyperolius riggenbachi; assembly: GCF_040937935.1. Classification (NCBI taxonomy): domain Eukaryota; kingdom Metazoa; phylum Chordata; class Amphibia; order Anura; family Hyperoliidae; genus Hyperolius; species Hyperolius riggenbachi. The sequence continues at coordinate 245,653,672 of NC_090649.1, forward strand.
CCCGGAAGCAGATGGCGGCCATCTTGGATTTTAGACAGGATACAAATAAAAAAATAGGAATGAATTGAGCACAGGAGAGCAACAAAAATTACAGGAATAGCCTGTACTTGGCATATATTTTCAGGGGGGTATGTTTATTTTAAAGGTACCTGTTCATCTCAGGTTTCTTTTAAGGAACTATATTCAAAGTCAAACAGCTGCAGATAAAGCAAATACGATTCTAGGATGCTTAGAATGGTAAATAAAATAACTAGATTCAAGCATACTATTCCCTTGTGAGAAAATAAACTATTTCCTTGTGTGAATCTCTTGTGAGGCCCCATCTGGAGTATGGAATATAGTTTTCGGGTACCACACTATAGGAAGGACATTGAAGTTTTAGAGTAAATAAAGAAAGATGGAAAGTCTTACAAAGAAAGGTTGGACAAGCTGAGCTTATTCAGCTTGGGAATAAAAGATGACTGAGAGGTGACCTAATTAGCATGTATAAATAGATCCAGTGGCAATATCAAAGCTTGGAAAATTAGTTTTTTATTCCTAGGTCTAGAGAAAAAAAGAAAAGGAAACGGTCTACACATGGAGGAAAGGAGATTTTATCACCTGTGAATAAAAGGGATCTTCACAGTAACAGTGGTTAAAGTGTGGAATATTTTTCCACATTAATTAGTTCTGGCTTATTCTATATTGGAATGTAAAAAGTGGTTGGGTGTTTTTTTTAGCTTTGGAGGGCCTCCACAGATATGACTGCTAGATGTAGTGAGATGATATCTTGATCAAGCCAGGGAGATTATTTATGAGGCTGAACTTGATGGACGCATGTCTTTTTTCAACCTAGAAAACTATGTAACTATGTGGTTTAGTCACTACACTGGAGTAGTCAGAATAAAACATATAAAGTCTTACTAGACAATAAGTAGGGCGTAATGAGTTGCATTCTGCTCTACTCATCGTGAGGTTTACACACATTATTATGCATACCAAAGTCTAATGAATATACTCCTTTACATTATTATTATTATTTAGTATTTATATAGCGCCGACATATTACGCAGCGCTGTACAGTGTATATATATATATCTTGTCACTAACTGTCCCTCAAAGGAGCTCACAATCTAATCCCTACCATTGCCATATGTCTATATTATGTAGTGTAAGTACTGTAGTGTAAGTCTAGGGCCAATTTTTAGAGGGAGCCAATTAACTTATCTGTATGTTTTTGGAATGTGGGAGGAAACCGGAGTGCCCGGAGGAAACCCACGCAGACACGGAGAGAACATACAAACTCTTTGCAGATAGTGCCCTGGCTGGGATTCGAACCGGGGACCCAGCGCTGCAAGGCGAGAGAGCTAACCACTACGCCACCGTGCTGCCCACATCTGACCATTTCTTCTAGTACTTACAGCATATAAATTAAGAGCTGTCGCAACTACTGGCTTCCCGTCATGCTCAATTCCCATTAATAGGGCTAATTGATTGAGTATTTTCCAACAAGTCATTCAGGTGCACCCACATATCACTTATAACACCTCTATAACTGCCAGTGGCACAGACCTTCCCCAGGCTCATCATGCTGAAGGTATACCAATCCACCAGCAGGTAGAAGCAGGTCACAGTACTAGCACTTGAATTGCTCAAGGTACTGATCTACTGGATGTTTGGAGAAGCTTCTTTCAACATCCAAACCAACAGCAACAATCCCAACCACACGTCATTAACAACAGCCACCAACAGTACGTAGTGCATGTCTACACGTGTCATTTATTTATTCAATAATAGGAGAAGACCCAATGGATTACTGGGGAAATGCACTTGATCTGTGACCTGGTCTAGAACTGTATGCTCTGAGGCTTTCGTTATACCTGATCCCCCAATGTCTTTAAGCCTGTGTGAAAGGCTGTAACAGATATTAGAAGCCTTTTTCCTGAAAAAGTTACAACTAATTTTCACAAGATCTAAAATGTCCCTTTGAAAAATAAATTCAGACACGCTTCCACAATTTTCTCTGACCATATCTAGCAAATTTGGTGATAGCATGTTTGTGGGATTCGCAATTACAAAATAAAAAAACTTAAATAGGATACTGCTCTCATTCAAAAATCCAGTCTGATCTTTAACATCAATTTTATCAAAAACGTTTTGAACCTTTTTACATATTTTTACAATTGGCCCTTACATACTCAGCAAATTTGGTGTTAATTAATAGCATGTGTTAGGGCTTTGCAATTTACTGCAAAAGTTAGCGCCATAGACTTCCATGTAAATGTAGAGTGAAACATTTAAATAAGCAATTTTTGACTTTCTTATTTTGTATTAGGTTGAAAGATCATTACTAGCTCCTATTTTACTAAGTATTTTGTTTAATCTGAGAAAGAATTTGGAATGACCCAGCCTTTTAATTTATGGTTGTCATAGTTGATTGGGTCCAAAAAGAGCAGCAATAAATTAGATTCACGGGTAAAAGAGCCAAAGGGTTTATTTATATCTTTACCATCAGAAGGCTTACTTGGCCAGTTTGAGGCCAGATTATTCACAGCTTTAAAAAATTATTTTACTTTTATAAAAGAAACCAAAAGAAATAATTTTGTACAGGATGCCATCAAATATTAGGTGAGTAGAGAGAAGGGCACAAAGGGGAAGGGGAAAAGTAACCAAGAGCCTACATAACGTAGTATCTTGATGAATTGGGCAACTGTTGTGCTAAGAATTATACCCACAAAGGTGGGTCACAGGCGTGACAATGTAGTAGGCAGGTTGGGTTAAAAATCACACTCTGCCAAAAAGCATTTACCAAAAATAGCAATGTGTTTATCAGGATGTCTCCCATTTTTTCATCCAAATAAAAGAGAGTAAAACGTAAAGAAGTAAATTACCCTTCCATAGAATTATATAGATATACAAAATTACAATCATGCAGCTCCATAAAAGAGCATAATAAATATACATGTAATAACACTATAGTGCATATACTGTAGTACACATAAATGACCCTACAGGCGTACAGGACTGCAAATACACAGAAATATAGAAGAAGATAGATGTGAGAAACGAGGCAGCTGCGGCAAACAGCACCGCCGCCGCAGCTGCCTCCATGCGGCCATCCGTACCCTCGGCGTCCAGGACGCCGAGGATGGAATGCTCTTCCGGGCAGGAGGTCGCCGTAGCGCGCGGGCACGCGCACAGACGGGACCTTTATGCGGCGAGGAAGCCCGTCAGCTGACCTGTCGGTCGGCTGACGTCAGAGGAGTCCCACGGCGCCCAGGAATGGCTGATTCGGAGGGGCGTGCCAGTGGGGTCTCCTCTGCTTCATAAGCCTCCGGGCTTCATTTTAGGATTGTCTGTCGTAGTGAATACTCACGTGTTAGCGCTCAGACCTTAGGCTAGTTCCCTGGTGTTGATGCTAAGGATTTCACACCTAGTCTAGGATATAGCTGTCTTGCTATTTGTTTATTGTAGACTAGTTCCTGGGTGTTGATGCCAAGGAGTTCACACCCAGACTAGGATATTGTTTACTGTTTTGATCTCCTGTGTATGACTCTTAGCTATTACCTCTGACTCTGATCCTGCCTTCTGATCCTGTACTTTCGCCTATCTGCCTACCTGTTGCTGAACCTCTGCCTGATTACCGTTAACTCTCTTGTCTCACGATTCTGTACTGATACGTACCTTCCTGTTGCTGAACCTCTGCCTGATTACTGTTTACTCTCTTGTCTCACGATTCTGTACCTATACGTACCTCTCTGTTGCCGACCTTGCCTGCATGACCATTCTACTCGCCAGTGGGCCCTCGCCACTGGTGAGGTGTTTACTGCACCAGCTCCGCTGGTTAAGCAACTTTGCTAGGCTATAGTTCAGCCTTTATTACCTGCTCACTAGGTATCTGTCATTTTAGCATTACTGTATCTCTTAGGCTGCAGTATAGTTTGACTCACCCGCCCCTCGGGTGTTCATTTGCCTGCAGTATATTCTGAATCTCCCGCTCCTCGGGAGATTCAGCCTCTTCAGTATTGTTTCTCCAGCTTTCTGGAGCTTGTACGCTAGTGCACGTTTCGTGTACTGATAGTACCTCACCAGCCCCTCTGGTGAGGTTTCTTCAAACTATTAAAGTTACGGTTGCACCCAAACACTTACACTTTATTAGGTGTCCAGAGGTTAGCCATACTTGTATTATTAGTGATTCTGCAGATCACTAATAATCAGGTATACATCTGTATTGTTGGTGATACTGCAGATCATCAATAATCAGATACTCTCTGTGTGCCGACACCAACCGTTACAGAACAACAGACCAGTAAAGTATTATGGAGGCACTCTGTCAACGGGTCGACGTGTTAACGGCCACCGTTAATGAACTCATTAAAACGGTGAACACTCAACAGACTCAGATTGACCAACTAGCTGAGTCAGTTAACCGTTTATTGGACCCTAATACCCGAGTGTCTCCCCCTTCTGTGATCGAGCCCAGAGTACCCCCACCTGAAAAATTTTCGGGGCATCGCTCGGATTTTAGTAATTTTAAGCATAGATGCTTGTCTTATTTTGAATTACGACCCGTTTCTTCAGGTACTGAAGCTCAACGGGTCACATTCATTAAGACTTTATTGTCTGGAGACTCCCAGTCTTGGGCCTACAGTCTCCCTACAGGGCATGAGGCCTTGGTCTCAGTAGAGGAGTTCTTTAAAGCCATGGCCGTAATTTATGACGACCCAGATTTGGCAGTGTTGTCTGAGAGGAAGTTAAAAACCCTCAGACAGGGTCAGAGTTCCGTTGAGGTTTATGCTGCCGAGTTCAGGAGATGGGCAGTATCAGCCAGGTGGGGGCAGTACGCACTCTTGGACTGTTTCTTGTCCGGACTGTCTGACGCTGTGTCTGATCTTATGTTGGGTCATCTAGAACCCAAAACTCTGGATGAGGCCATTTCTTTGGCCATCAAGATTGATAGACGAGTTCGTTGTCAAAAACAGACTCGGGCTAAGCCCCCAAGAAAGTTTTCCTCCTGCACTTTCTCAGCTCCTACGCGTTCCTCTCCACCAGCTGACGAGCCAGTGCAAATTGGGCAGGTCAAGCTCTCAGAGGTAGAGAAAAATCGATAAATGGTTTCTGCTTGTCCTAAGATGGCGGAAAACTCTATCGCCTAGGAGTAGCTGGAGGTACTACCCTAGGCGATCTTGATATACCTCTAAGTAATAAACGTGTATTGCTTCCTTGTACAATCACCTGGGAGGGTCAGATTCACACAACTGAAGCTTTTTTAGATTCTGGATCTGCTGTTAATGTTATGTCGGCAAGCTTCGCCAATCAATTTGGTTTTTCGTTACTTCCACTGGGGGAGCAGATTAAAATTACTGCGGTGGACGATTCTCCACTGGCCTGTCACCATCACTCAGACACCTGAATTGGTATGCCAGATTGGAGCCCTACATAGAGAACTAATGCAGTTTCTGGTATTGGAGATGTCCACATCACTGGTCATCTTAGGCATGCCATGGTTAAAAAAGCATTCCCCAGATATTGACTGGCGTAACCAGACAGTTGATAAGCTGGTCCCCCTTCTGTCATGACCACTGTTTGAAGCAGGTTCCCATTGCGGTGAATGAGGCCCAAGTACTTGGAACCAGTGAACAGGATCCAGAACCCTCTGGGGCGCAGGTTGATTTGGATTGGGCCTCAGAGCTGGGTCCTTTTCAACAAGAAGTTCTTGAGGGTAAACCAGAGGGGGTTCTTTTTGTTCCCCTCCACTTGAGATTCAAGGTTTTGTAGGCATTCCATGCCCATAAAAATGCTGGTCACCCGGGGGTGGCTCGCACCCTAGAATTATTAAATCGGAGTGTCTGGTGGCCCTCCGTCACTTCTGATTGCAAGGAGTTAGTGGGAAGCTGTGCTGTTTGTGCCAGGAGCAAGGCTTCTAGGTGAGCGCCTGCCGGCACCTTACAGCCGCTTCCCGTGCCCGAGGAACCTTGGACCCATGTGTCCATGGACTTTGTGGGCGAACTGCCTCTCTCTGAGGGTAAAACGGTCATTTGGGTGGTAGTCGACAGGTTCAGTAAGATGGCACACTTCATCCCCTTGAACGGACTCCCCTCTGCACAAGAACTGGCAGAGCTGTTTAGTCTCCACATTTTCAGACTGCACGGGATTCCCCAGGATGTGGTATCAGATAGGGGAGTCCAGTTCACTTCTCGATTCTGGAAAGCTTTCTGTCAGCAATTGGGGATGAAGTTATCGTTCTCCTCCGGCTACCACCCACAGACCAACGGCCAAACTGAGAGGGTAAATCAGGCTCTCGAGCAATTCCTCAGGTGTTATGTGGCCGATGCCCAGACTGATTGGGTCAAGTTCTTGCCGTATGCCGAGTTCGCCCACAACAACTTAAAGTCTGCTTCATCAGGGTTCTCCCCGTTCCAGGTTGTTACGGGGAGATCACCCAAGTTTTCACCCCTGCCTGTGGTGGCTTCACCTTTTCCAGCCTTGGAACATTGGTCTGAGACTAGAGAGGCATCTGGAATAAGGTGAAGCAAAATTTGAAAAAGGCCTTTTTTACTCAAAAAAGGCAGGCCGACAAAAGACGTTCGGTGGAATGGAAGTTCGCACCGGGAGATTTGGTGTGGATTTCCACTCGACACTTGTCCCTAAGGCAGCCCTCTGTGAAATTGGGTCCCAAATTCATAGGGCCCTATTCCATTTCAAGGAAAGTGAATAATGTTACCTATGTGGTATCACTGCCCCCCAGTTTCAGGGGTGGTAGGACATTCCACGTTTCGCTTTTGAAGCCTGCCGTTTATGTAAATGCTACTCCTCCTCCCCCTGTGGTGATTAACGGAGAACCAGAGTATGAACTATAAAAGATTTTGGATTCTCGCGGGCGCGCGCACAGACGGGACCTTTATGCGGCGAGGAAGCCCGTCAGCTGACCTGTCGGTCGGCTGACGTCAGAGGAGTCCCACGGCGCCCAAGATTGGCTGATTCGGAGGGGCGTGCCAGTGGGGTCTCCTCTGCTCCATAAGCCTCTGGGCTTCATTTTAGGATTGTCTGTCGTCGTGAATACTCGCGTGTTAGCGCTCAGACCTTAGGCTAGTTCCCTGGTGTTGATGCTAAGGATTTCACACCTAGTCTAGGATATAGCTGTCTTGCTATTTGTTTATTGTAGACTAGTTCCCGGGTGTTGATGCCTAGGAGTTCACACCCAGACTAGGATATTGTTTACTGTTTTGACCTCTCTGTTGCCGACCTTGCCTGCCTAACCATTCTACTCGCCAGTGGGCCCTCGCCACTGATGAGGTGTTTACTGCACCAGCTCCGCTGGTTAAGCAACTTTGCTAGGCTATAGTTCAGCCTTAATTATCTGCTCACTAGGTATCGGTCATTTTAGCATTACTGTATCTCTTAGGCTGGAGTATAGTTTGACTCACCCGCCCCTCGGGTGTTCATTTGCCTGCACCTCCTCGGGAGATTCAGCCTCTTCAGTATTGTTTCTCCAGCTTGCTTGAGCTTGTACGCTAGTGCACTCTTCATGTACTAATAGTACCTCACCAGCCCCTCTGGTGAGGTTACTTCAAACTGTTAAAGTTACGGTTGCACTCAAACACTTACACTTTATTAGGTGTCCAGAGGTTAGCCATACTTGTATTATTGGTGATTCTGCAGATCACTAATAATCAGGTATACATCTGTATTGTTGGTGATACTGCAGATCATCAATAATCAGATACTCTCTGTGTGCCGACACCAACCGTTACAATAGAAGAAAATATAAGAAGAAGACATATACAAGAATATAGAAGAAGGAGAACATATCCTATGTAAATAAGACAAGACACAGAACAGTTACAGTTACATCACACTTTTCTCCTAGCAGACTGCAAGGGCCAGAGCTGCAGCCACAAGGGCGCATTCTGTAGGCAATAGCAGTTTTAGGCAGTCTTTCCCAAGGTATCCTTATTGAATAGGTGCTGGCTTGCTGAATAGGAAGATTACTGTACCAGAGATGACATGTGACATGATGAGATAGACATGTATTTAGAGATGGCCCAAACGGTTCGCCGGCGAATGGTCCCCGGCCAACTTCCGTGGTTCGCGTTCGCAGAGAACCGCAAACTTTTCCGGAAGTTCGATTCGCTCCCATAGTGCATAATTAGGGTCAACTTTGACCCTCTACATCACAGTCAGCAGGCACATTGTAGCCAATCAGGCTACACTCCCACCTGGAGCACCCCCCACGCCCATAATAATTTTTCTGGTGCGTGTACATGCCTGCCTAATTCTTCTGGCTGCACTGCAGCTGCAACAACAACACAAAAGGCATGTACATGTGTCAATTCCCCTTCGTGATCATTACCTTGCCGCAGTGAAGGGGCTTGTGTATCACAATGAAGCAATGACTGCCGGCTTTATGGGTGTCTCGGGGGGGGGGGGGGGGGGGCACACCCAAGATAATAAGGTCGTTGCTTCATTGTGGACAGACCAAATTTGATCAGCTGGACAGTCACTGTTCTATCATTGAGCTACCACAGCCCGGCGACCATATGGGCTTGAAAACTGCCATGGCCTGTACTCTCGCCATGGTGCACACCAGTCCAGCACGGCCGTCACAACACAAACAGCTGTTTGCAGTGCGTTACACAGTGAGTTTGGTGTGTCAGTGTGACGCAGTACTCTAGTTACACTCCCTGATTGATGTATACACATGCAAGATGTTTTAAAGCACTTTAGGCCTGCAATTTAGCATTCAATGTGATTTCTGCCCTTAAAACAATGCTTTGCGTCAAATCCAGATTTTTTCCCCAGGACTTTTGGCGTCTATCCCACTCATCCATGCAAAAACTTAGATGTTAGACCCATTGAAACATCTTTTACATCACTTTTGTGGCCAGCATAAATGTTTCTAGTTTTCATAGTTCGCCTCCCCATTGAAGTCTATTGCGGTTCGCGAAAGTTTGCACGAATCGAACTTTCGCGGAAGTTCGCGTTCGCGTTTCGTGAACCAAAAATGGAAGGTTCGGGCCATCTCTACATGTTTATACAGTGGCAAGCATATAGACATTTATGCTGTGCTTCTTTTCTTTTTTCCCTGCCTGAAAGAGTTTATAATTAGCTATGGAACTGACAGTTTTTCTCCAGTCAGGACCCAGTCGGCAAACTGATAACAAATTACAGCTATAAAACACTTTCCTAAGCATATACCTGGATTTTTTACTGTGCGGGGAAAAGATAAAAAGGTCATTAGTTCATGTATATTCACTCTGGGATGCTTGACACACTGCAATTGAGCGGAGACTATAAAACATTAAATCTGTTTTGTAAATGTTTATACATTAACCACTTGAGGACCCACCCTTTACCCCCCCTTAAGGACCAGCGCTGTTTTAGGTGATCTGTGCTGGGTGGGCTCTGCAGCCCCCAGCACAGATCAAAGGGCACTCAGAGCGATCAGATCGCCCCCTTTTTTTCCCCACTAGGGGGATGATGTGCAGGGGGGGTCTGATCGCTCCTCCTGGCTGGCATTTTGCGGGGGGGGGGGGCACCTCAAATCCTCCCCCTCCCTCTCCTACCTGCCACCCCCGGGAGATCTGGGCTGCACAGGACGCTATCCGTCCTGTGCAGCCAGTGACAGGACGTCCCCTGTCACATGGCGGCGATCCCCGGCCGGGGATCGCCGATCTGCGCAGCAGCGCCAGACAAATGTAAACAAAGCGGATTATTTCCGCTTGTGTTTACATTTAGCCTGCGAGCCGCCATCGGCGGCCCGCAGGCTATTCACGGAGCCCCCCGCCATGAATTGACAGGAAGCAGCCGCTCGTACGAGCGGCTGCTTCCTGATTAATTAGGCTGCAGCTGGCGACGCAATACTGCGTCGCTGGTCCTGCAGCTGCCACTTTGCCGACGCACGGTATAAGCGTGCGGTTGGCAAGTGGTTAAATAAAACCTTGAGATATCTCAAAGAGTCATTTTTAGGAGTAGTAGGACTCATCCAATTGTTTATCTCATTAGTTTATTATCATCTCTGGTTCACTTTAAGCAGTTCACAGCCACACAAACAAACTCCCTCAAGTTACGACACCTTCATCAGGCCACACACAAGGCAATCTTCCCTCACTGCTGAAAGTCATTCAGGCTGCTCGATTGAGAAGGGGATGCATTTGTTTATGTGGAAATATTGTGCAGTGCATTGGTACTTTGCTTTTTCAGCCCACATAGGATTCAATGGATCCTGAGCAAATTGACATGTGTGAACGGATCTTAATAATTAAATGTCTATTTGCCGATCCATAAAACAGAGAAGTTCCAGTGTGTACCAGACCTTACACAAAAAGTTCAGCACCAGAGAGAGCAGCTGTATCTAATAATTATAAGCATTGCATCAGATAAGGAGCAGTGCTCCTCTGCTATTACTTGTACATTATACAGAGGCCCACATGCAATTCGCTTTTTCTCCTGACTTTTCTCCTAAGAGATCATTTTTCATCTTCAATTTAGATTAACTTTATAGCACTTTGCAATGAAAAAGTACCAAAAAGTAAGTGAAAAAGTACAGTCAAAATTAAAAACGTAAAAAGGCATTTTATTTACAAGTTCTGAAAATATTATCGAGGAGAAAACTCAGGTGAAAAACTGAATTGCATATGGCCCATAGTGAGAAAACTTTCACTTGAAAAAAATCAATTACACTGCTAAGTAGCTGTACCAGGTTTAAAGCTAACTATATACTATGCCATTTTTTCACCCAATTAAACAGTAGACTCAACATAACGTGTGATTGGTCAGAAATTGTTAGTGCTCATTTGACCGCTGCGATCGCCAAATATGTTATTATGGTCGACAATTAGGGGTATAATCGATCAAAACTGAGAAGAAGATAGGCTTTTTTTTTGGGGGGGGGGTTGTATAAATAATCAGTAATCATAGCGATGTTGGGCATTGGACAAATCACTTTTCAACCAAGTTTCCAATCACATATAAAATTCCTAATGTTCATTTGTTGAGGATCGCTAGCACCACCACAAGGCTTGGTCCCCTGCCACTGGCTGGCAAGTCTCACCCTTTCCTCCACCCATTGTACACCACGTGAGGCAGCCAGTCCATTGATTGGCCTCCTTTTTTGTTTTGTGGGCAGAACTAATTATAATCCAGATAGTCAAGCAAGAATTTTCATAAGTCCTCAGGGTTGTTCTCTCTGAGCTCCATATTTAGACCCATATCTGAAAGCCAAGCTTGATTTAACAGCCGGGACTTTGCCCACAATCATTTCTTCTGCTGCTTCTGCTTGGCATTGTCCTGGTCCTCCATAATCCACATCATTAGCAGTTCTGCCAGCCGGAGCTTTCTCTCTTTCTCACTGTAAAAAGGCATATCCGGTGTGCTGTGAAATCCATTGAACAGCACAAGAAGTAGATCGGTTTTCCTTTCAAAACTTGTGCACAGATGGTATCTCAACAGAATGCCAACTAGATTGTATTTTCTGGACGACACAGTAAATACATTGAATTTATGATGTGAATTTAAAGCTGCACACACTCTCATGGCGTGAACAATAATGAAACCACACCTACAACTAGGCTTGGATTTTAACAAATACTTGATCAAACATGCTTCTGGAAGACTTACTTTTATGTCGATCAATATACTGATCCCATGCATGTTGACTTGTATTTTTTTCAGGTGCGATTTTCAAATATCTATAAACACCTTTGTGTCGGTTGAGCATAATATCGAGCGAACATTGTTATAGTGTATGGGTTTTATCTACATACTTTGAAGATCGTCAAAATGATAACAGTATTGATCTAAAGGTAGCCATACACTGGTCGATTTGCCATCAGATTCGACCAACAGACAGATCCCTATCTGATCGAATCTGATCAGAGAGGGATCGTATGGCTACCTTTACTGCAAACAGATTGTGAACCGATTTCAGCCTGAAACCGTTCACAATCTGTGGTGGTGGTGGTGCTGCCACCGCTTCCCCCCATCCCGCATACATTACCTGCTCCGCCGGCGCGACTCCCGGGTCTCCGCTCTTCTTCTCCGCTCTGGTCTGGTCTACGGCATGCTTCCCTTCTTCCTGTCTGGGGGAAGTTTAAACAGTAGAGCGCCCTCTACTGTTTAAACTTCCTGCCGGGACAGTAAGAAGGGAAGCATGCCGGAGACCAGACCAGACCAGAGCGGAGAAAAAGAGCGGAGACCCGGGAGTTGCGCCGGCGGAGCAGGTAATGTATTGCGGCTCTATTGCGTCGGTCGTCGGGCACTCGAATGCCGCTAGCGATGCGCTCTTTACCCGCTGGCGATCGACGGTTATTTTCCGCACGTCGCGATCGACGGGATCGGACGGAATGGATCGAAATTCGGCGTGTAGCGCGAACAATTGGCAGCAGATTCGTTCCCAGTGATCGAATCTGCTGTCGAAACGGCGGCAAATCGGGCCAGTGTATGGCCAGCTTAAGTATTGGTTATAGGTTTGTCTGTAAAGAACCTAAACCAGAGTTGCATAGTGTATGGCTAGGTTAACTCTCCAGGTATCACATTCCTTACAAATGTAAATTTTCAGGGAAAGGAAGAGGCTGTTGGAGGGGCTAGCAGCTTTATCCAGGAGAGATGTATTTCACAGCATCTTGTCAGGTTTGCTTAACTGTTCAAAATGCTACCTTAATTATACTAAATATGTTTGCTTATTGCTATCTTATCAACCATTTTCTGTATCTTTTTAGGTTCTCAAGCCCAACTGAAATATGTCTGGTTGCCTGCCAAGGAAAACTCAACATTTGCTGTAACACTTGGGACAAGCTTTTTGGTAATATGCTGTTTTAAATGATTCACTGCAAATTCCTCAGTTAGTCTATTAGGACCAGAAAGATAAACAGCAAATGTTTTGTTCCCAGTCTTTGACATATTTTTATATCTCTTTGTTTTAAAGAAGTTTTTTTCCAAAACTGCATTGATAATTGTATGACAATGGCTTCAATTCACTAAAGGATACCAGATGTCAAATAAGTAACAGAAACAGGGGGAGCAGGCATATACCAGGGGCGTTGCTAGGATCTTAAAAGATCCGAGGCACTTTTGGGCACTCCAGCCAGAAAATGGGTGTGACCATGCACCAAAATGTTGGTGTGGTCATGGGTTGGGTCAAATTTACATGAACGTAACAACGGTCTAAGTAGGCCTCCTAGCAAGATGTTGGTTGAAGCCCCCTCTCCATTAATACAGAAACATACCACATAAATAAGCAGTGTCACTTAAAGAGTAACTGTCGGGCATAAAATCAAAAATCGATTCTTTATTTTTATCTGGCAAACAAGTAATAGGGATGCTAACCAGACAATCCAAAAGTTAAAATCACTATTACTTTTCTTGTTGATAAATGATCATTCCCCAGTTTACCTGACTCTTATTTGGTACACACAAAATTTGGTACAAAGAAAGGAAGTTGCAAGGCACGCTGGGTTGTCCTTTTTTGCTTCTATACTTCCCCTCAGACATAACTAGTGCAGCCTGATTGGCTAAAGCCTCTTTCCCTCCTGTTTTTCCCTCCCCACACCTCTGTTCCACTCTGATTGGCCAATATTTCTCATGCTGAGACAATGCACTTTCTATAGTGAAGGGCAGGCAAATCAGACAGAGGATAGTAAGGGAGGAAATTACACCAGGATTGGCTTCAAAATAGCCACAGTTAAGATGGGAAATGCTAAGAAGGATTTTCTCTTTTTTCACTGTACAAAAGTCACTAAAATCAAAATGTGTACAGTGCAATACATATGTTGTATAAGTAGAGCAAGTATTCATCTACTTATATATTTGTTTTTTTTTCTGAGATAGTATGGTTGACAGCTCCTCTTTAAACATATGGGGCATGCTGGGTGCTGTGGTATGTCTATGGGGCATGCTGGGTGTTGTGCTGATATGCTGGAAGTTTTTGTGCCTGGAGCCTCCATAGGGAGCATGCATCATTATGTGTGTCCTCACTGTTCCTCCCCCTGACCCCCCAGCAGAGTAGCACAGCAGGAGGAAATACTCATCTCCTCCATCCACTCTCCAAGTCTGGAGAGATCCTCTGTAGCTTGCGATTCTCCCCCTAGTGTCCGAGAATCAGATGCTAGGAGCTCTACTGACTGATTCATTCTCAGACACTAGGGGAGAAGCCCAGAAGAGCTGTTGCAGAATCAGGAGACCAAGGAGCCGTAGGTGAGTACTGCCACCTGCTGCCTGACTCTGCCTGGATGACATCCGGGCACCCCAGAAAAGACCCGGGGCATGTGGCACTGATCTTTGGGGCTAGCAACGCCCCTGGCATATACTCTTACCTGGCCTGATGCCTGTCGCTCCCCCGTTCTCCTCTCTGCCCCCCGCATTATGCCTAAAAGTCCCCCGGGACCCTCTTCCAAGTCACGAAAGTCGGGCTTAACTGCACAGGTTCTGCCGAGGCTCACGGCATCTAACAGCGCACATCCGTGCCTGGGAGAACTCTGCGCATGCATATTACGTCACTACGCCTGATGTAGTGACGTCATACGCATGTGCAGAGCGCTTACGGTCACGGATGTGCGCTGTTGGATGCGGTGAGCCCGGGCAGCACCTGTGAAGTAAAACCCGACTCCCACAACCCGGAAGAAGGTCTTGAGGGGGGGCATTATGTGGATGGCCGAGAGGACAGGCATTAGGCCAGGTAAGAGTATATGCCTGTTCCCCCCCCCCCCCCCCCCCCCCGTTTCTGTTAGTTAGTTCATTTACTTTAAGCATAACCACATGCAGTAAAGCTGAGAACAACTGATTTTACCAAACATTTTATGAAATGGCAATTCATGTAGGTTGTTACTGCATGCAAAACTAAAATTACTGACTTGTATTGCATTCTGTCCCATTTATCCTGCGGTAAGACTTTACACATGTCAGGGCTGGCATCAGAAATGTCTGGACACCATAATGGGAAAACCTACTGGGCCCCCATATTTAAGGTGAAGATCTTATATTTAACCACTTGATGACCCACCCTTTACCCCCCCTTAAGGACCAGCGCTGTTTTTAGTGATCTGTGCTGGGTGGGCTCTACAGCCCCCAGCACAGATCAGGGTGCAGGCAGAGCGACCAGATCGCCCCCCTTTTCCCCCCTATGGGGATGATGTGCAGGGGGGGTCTGATCGCTCCTGCCTGCCTGAGGTTTGCGGGGGGGGCACCTCAAAGCCCCCCTCCGCAGCGATATTCCCCCCCCCTCCCTCTCCTACCTTTCCCCCCTGGTGATCCGGGCTGCACAGGACGTTATCCGTCCTGTGTAGCCAGTGACAGGCTTTCCCCTGTCACGTGGCGGCGATCCCTGGCCGCTGATTGGCTGGGGATCGCCGATCTGCCTTACGGCGCTGCTGTGTAGCAGCGCCATACAATGTAAACAAAGGAGACATATGTCTCCTACGTTTACATTTAGTCTGCGAGCTGCAATTAGCGGCTCGTAGGCTATTCACGGAGACCCGCTCTGTGATCTAACAGGAAACGGCCACTCACGCGAGCGGCCTTTCCTGATTAATTAGGGAGGCACCTGGCGATGCAGATCTGCATCGCTGGTCCTCCAGCTACCACTTTGCCGCCGCATGGTATGAGTGTGCGGTCGGCAAGTGGTTAAGGTGATTGCCGGCAATCAGCAAAGTGATGGGACACATGTAATCCTATGGATTGCGATGCACTGCATGCAGTATTTTCTCAGAGATTGTGATTCTCTTTCACTGAAATGAGCATGACGAAATGACACTTCAAAACTGGCCGGTCGAGGCAAACACAGCCACACTCACAGTCTGTACATTTTGTGACAGGCTTGCATTTGGGACCCATGTTTGTGGCATTGTTCGCCAGGCCCCTAACTCACTTAGGCCCCAAACTGCCGTCTCACCTGTGATGCCCTGAACGCGGCCCTGACACACGTTATTCTGCTTAAAGGAGTTGTCAGGCAGAAAAATGAGTTTCACTTACCTGGGGCTTCTACCAGCCCCAGGGGCGTTTCTAGGGTCCTTGGAGATTGGGGGCACCTGTGGGCACCAGATGGGGAAGCATATGCGGCAGCGCGCCGCGGCAAAAAAAACGGGCGTGACCATGAGGTGATTGGGTGGGGCCATGGGTGGGGCCAAATGTACATGAACTTAGCAGCGGTGTAAGCTACAGATAACGGGCCTGCCTATCGACATATTGGATGGAGCCCCCTGTCCTTTATTTAGATAATTTACAATCAGTATAGGCATAGATCAAAGATGTATACGCACATACAATTTTGATTGGTCAATCACTGACCACCAATTTTACCACCCCCGTGCAGTAAGTGGGCCAACAAACAATGAATTTTATGAACAGAGCTAAAATTGGCTAATCAAAATTGTATGTGTGTACCAGGCTTTACAGCTAATACTGTACATACTGAAAGTAGCAAGGATCAGCATACAATACAGCTGGTTTACAATCAGTAAAGGCACAGAGTAACACTTACACTGTACACACTGGAGGTAGATCAGCACACAGTGCAGGCACTAGAGAACAGCATATACTGTACATACTGTAGGCAGCAGAATTCAGCACACTGCAGCTAGCGTGCCAAAAATATGAGGATCACGTTGTGCGGCACACTTATCGCGCCGCACCGAAAAATGGGTGGGCCATGAACCAGAATGTAGGTGTGGTAACGGGTGGAGACAAATTTACATGAACCTAGCAATGGTGGGACATTAGATTAGGACAGTGGTGGCGAACCTTTTGGAGGCCGAGTGCCCAAACTGCAACCCAAAAGTCACGTATCTATCGCAAAGTGGCAACAGCAACAGCAATTTAAACTAAATACTGTACAAACGTTTTAACTCATACATGAACATTATGGAAAATCCAAGTTGAAAATAAACTGTGAAGATAAACAATTTCATCCATCCTACTCCTGAAAAATGTATTCAATTTTTTAGAACCTCCTAGTTTTATTTTCTGTTTTAAAAAGCTAAAAAAGTAGGTTTTCAGAGCCGGGACAAGGTCCTCCAGCACCCAAGGCTGAAACACCAAAGTGCGCCCCTCCATCCCTGCCACCTCAGCTGTCACACACGGATTGCTATTAGACTAAGAGGGCCACAGGGCCCACAACCTCCCCAACACCTTAATATCTAGTTATCTGGCTTGCAGTCACTGCCATGTATCCCCTTTTCTTATTTATTTCTGCTTCAAACACAATTAGGAATGACAGCTGAATGAATTCTGCGCCCCCTCCTACACTGCGCCCTGAGGCTGGAGCCTCTCCA
This sequence comes from Hyperolius riggenbachi, assembly GCF_040937935.1. Classification (NCBI taxonomy): domain Eukaryota; kingdom Metazoa; phylum Chordata; class Amphibia; order Anura; family Hyperoliidae; genus Hyperolius; species Hyperolius riggenbachi. Next base: position 245,670,915 of record NC_090649.1, read on the forward strand.
GCCTATGCCTCGGCCCGGCCCTGGGTTTAATGCTATTGTCTCATATGATAAGGATTCAGCTTTTCCCATAGTCTCGCAGTTAGCAATCATGTGACCCCCAACAAGACAAATTCAGCAATCATGAGGCCCCCGACAAGACAAATTCAGCAATCGTGAGGCCCCCGACATGACAAATTCAGCAATCGTGAGGCCCCCGACATGACAAATTCAGCAATCGTGAGGCCCCCGACATGACAAATTCAGCAATCGTGAGGCCCCCAACATGACAAATTCAGCAATCATGAGGCCCCCAACATGACAAATTCAGCAATCATGAGGCCCCCAACAAATCATGAGGCCCCCCACAAGACAAATTCAGCAATCTTGAGGCCCCCAACAAATCATAAGGCTCCCAACAAGACAAATTCAGCAGTCATGAGGCACATAAATAGACAGCATTTCACATAAATAGGCAGAATGCCCCCTTAATATGGTAGCCCCCCCCCCCCCCCCAAGTTAGGTAGTGAGTGACAGGGACCCCCAAGTTAGCTAGTGAGTGACAGGCGCCTCCAGTTAGGTAGTGAGTGACAGGCGCCTCCAGTTAGGTAGTGAGTGACAGGGACCCCAGTTAGTGAGTGACAGGGACCCCCGATAGTGAGTGACAGGGACCCCCGTTAGATAGTGAGTGACAGGGACCCCCGTTAGATAGTGACAGTGACCCCCGTTAGATAGTGACAGGGACACCCGTTAGATAGTGACAGGGACCCCAGTTAGAGAGTGACAGGGACCCCAGTTAGAGAGTGACAGGGACCCCAGTTAGAGAGTGACAGGGACCCCAGTTAGTGAGTGACAGGGACCCCCGTTAGATAGTGAGTGACAGGGACCCCCGTTAGATAGTGAGTGACAGGGACCCCAGTTAGTGAGTTACAGGGACCCCCGTTAGCTAGTGAGTGACAGGGACCCCCGATAGATAGTGACAGGGACCCCCGATAGATAGTGACAGGGACCCCTGATAGATAGTGACAGGGACCCCAGTTAGTGAGTGACAGGGACCCCAGTTAGTGAGTGACAGGGACCCCCGTTAGCTAGTGAGTGACAGGGACCCCCTATAGATAGTGACAGGGACCCCCGATAGATAGTGACAGGGACCCCAGTTAGTGAGTGACAGGGACCCCAGTTAGTGAGTGACAGGGACCCCAGTTAGTGACTGACAGGGACCCCCGTTAGCTAGTGAGTGACAGGGACCCCCGATAGTGAGTGACAGGGACCCCAGTTAGTGAGTGACAGGGACCCCAGTTAGTGAGTGACAGGGACCCCCGTTAGCTAGTAAGTGACAGCGACCCCCGATAGTGAGTGGCAGGGACCCCCGATAGTGACAGGGACCCCCGACAGTGACAGGGACCCCCGATAGATAGTGACAGGGACCCCAGTTATTGAGTGACAGGGACCCCAGTTAGATAGTGACAGGGACCCCAGTTAGATAGTGAGTGACAGGGACCCCCGATAGTAAGTGACAGGGACCCCCGATAAAGTAAGTGTTTTGAGTTAGTATAAAGTTGATGGTAATTTTATGGACATTTGACCTGCACTTTTCTTGTTATTATAATAAAACAATAGCCACAGCATCTGTACCACATCTTTTATCCATTTCCCTGCAATGCAATAATCAATCAAATAGCAAATGAAATACTGCATGATCCCTTAAAATACCGCATTAAATACCGTATGAGATAAACATCTTAGTGAACTGTCATGCAGTGTGTAAATTACCAAACTATTACCGCCTTTTGCGAGAATCATAGAGAATGTGGGGGAAAAAACTCTATAATACCAAAAGTGGTATTTTACCATCCGTTTATTTTTTACTGAATGTACTTTAGTGAATTTAAGGCATTGTGGAAGAGGGGTTGAACCTCACCTTTCAGGATTTCATTGCAGATTCTGTTCCCATCTGGGATACATTTTCTCTTTTTCTTTTGGCATAGGAAACAAGAACAGAGACGACATGCTTTTGTATTGTTTTTGTTTTTAAACTGGGGAAAAGTTGGAGTCCCCATGAAAGTTGTATTGCTGTCTCATCTTCTATTCCTGTGCAAGGCCGGATTTGTACTCTTTACCGCCCAAGAACACTGTCAGCAGCTGCTCCCCTTAAGTAAAGATAGCCGGATGACCCTCCCCCCAGTCAGGGACCAAGTTGCGCCTGGGGCAAGGTCAGGTTTTGGTGCCTAAAGGTCAGGTTTTGGCACCTAAACAGCCATTCATTTTGCCGCCTTTTTAAGAATTCAACAAACTGCGCCCGGGGCAAGATACCCGCTTGCCCCCCACTAGATCCGTCCCTGCCCCCAGTATAGGTAGGCAGACGACCCTTCCTCTTCCCTCCAATATAGATAGCCTGTTGACCCTTCCCCCACCCACCTCCAGTATAGATAGCCAGAAGACCCTTCCTCTACTCTCTAGTATAGGTAGCCAGATGACCCTTCCCCACCCACCTCCAGTATAAGTAGCCAGATGACCCCCCCCCCCCCCATATAGATAGTCAGATAACTCTCCCCCTCCTCTAGTTTACAGTGCCTGATGATGCTCCCTTCCCTCTAGTATAAGAATCCAGATGACCCACCCCCCTTTCCATATATATAGCTTGATGACCCCCCTTCTCCCTGTATAGCCTGCTGCCCAACCGCCCTTGATCCTGTGGTGCCCTAGGCCATGGTCTATGTGGCCTTGGCTTAAATCCGGCCCTGTTCCTGGGACCACTAGGTTTCATATTTATTTAAGCCACAAATGTATATGGAGGTCATAGAGACAGGAAATAAGGAACATTCTGCATAATGGTAGCAGATACAACTATTACAACACAAAAAGGCTTTTTAACTACATCACATTTATTGCATTACCATCTCAACTAGGAAATGAGAAGATGGAACACTGGCTAACTCTCAGTGCAACTTTTTTTTAAATTAAGTTATATGGGCAATTTAGTTAGTTTAGTAAGGGCAATTAATGCTATATGACTATAGTTTCTGCTGGTCAAAATAAAAAAGCATGAGCATGATATAATTGAGAATTGGGGGGTTAAATGCATACTGTAATAAGTTCTGGTAAATGTATGTTACGGTGAAATGACTTCATTGTTGTCTAGGTAACCACCTAGCAGCAGAAACTGACAGATGAGCAAAACACAACAAAGTAATAGAACTACACCAAGATTTAATGTCGATATAGGAAAGTATGTGTCAGTGCAGTGCTATAGAATTTACAGAGGTTCCCACATGGACAAAATCAGTTTATATGCATTGAAAATGCATATAAACAAACATATTTAGTTCAGTAGAAGGAAAGACACAGTTCTTGTTCATTAACAGAGTATTAGCTAATTGAAGCTGATGGTTATCTAGCAATCTGACAGCTTATCCTCATTAGACTTGGCAGTTTTGCCTTTCATCACCAAGATGCTTCCTACTGCACACTGCCAAGATAATCTTTCTTATGCGTAGCGAGTATGCCATGCTTATCCTGCTCTGCTAAGCAATGTTACTTGGAAGGACACTTGTATTAGGATCTGCCATTCAACGTGCATTAGTACAACACAGATGCCTGCTGCTGTTTGTAAACACACATTTTATGAGGCCATATACTGAAAATACCCTAATTCAAGTAAAACAGTTCAGTCATGTATGTGTTACTATTTAACACCAAAAAAAAAATATAGAAAATTAGTTTTAATAAAGTTGCTCTGTACACATACGCGCACGCGCACACACACACGCACGCACGCACACACACACACAAACTTTGCTTTACTGCAGTCATTTTATATTTTTATATTAATAACATTTATATTATTCATAAGCTTGATTTTGTGATCGATTGAGACATACCCATCCTCATTATTATATCTTTTTTTTTTTTTTGCAGTCATTTCATATAAGCTACCCTGTCATGGCAAACATGCCTGTTTATTTTATATATTTAAAAAAATTAAAATGAACATTTTTTTAATGCAGTATAATAGTCAATGCAATGCCTTTAGCCTCAGAGATTTAAAGAGAAACTTTACGGAATATGACTCAATGAATAAAATTGCTTTTTTTTGCAGTATTATTTAATTACTTAGTCAATTTTTGCATGTTGTAAAATCTTTCCTCACCCTGATTTACATTCTTAAATTTCTCACAGGTGGACACATCTATCCTGCTGGCAAGGTACATCATTGGGGAAGGTTTGTTTGTTATTAAATGAGAAGAAGCAATACCTGGCCTCCTCTGGGGCACAGTGCTATGACATCATAGCCTAGGCTAAAGCATCACTGAGAGGGCGGGGCTACATATATATATATATATATATATATATATATATATATATATATATAGCAAACAGCGGTGATCCTTCATCTCTCCCCTCCACACCAGATCGATAAAAAAAATGCCCCTGCAAGCATAATATCTCACCTTACCTGGTTCCTGCGATCATCCTTAAAGGAGTTCTTTCGCGAAAAAAAGTAGGCAGTTAAAAAATGTGACAGATGACAGGTTTTGGGCCAGTCCATCTTTTTAAGGGGGATTCTCAGGGCTTTCTTTGTTTTCAACAGCATTTCCTGAACAACAGTTGCAAAATTTAACTGACATAATAGTGTGCAAGTGATTAGGGAGGCCGGCTGGTATCTTGCTATTTTGGCAGTTAAACTGCTGTTCAGGAAATGCTGTTGAAAACAAAGAAAGCCATGAGAATCCCCCTTAAAAAGATGGACTGGCCCAAAACCTGTCATCTGTCACATTTTCTAACTGCCTACTTTTTTCGCGAAAGATCCCCTTTAAACCCTAGCTTCCATTCACCGCGCTGCACTCAGCCCTGTGATACCGAACACCCGGGTCCCGGCTTGATGACGTCATCAAACCGGGACCCGGATATTCGGCATTACAGGGCTGAGTGCAGTGCGGTGAATGGAAGCTAGGGCTTAAGGATGATCGCAGGAACCAGGTAAGGTGAGATATTATCCTTGGAATGGCATTCTTTTTCTATCGATCTGGTGCGGAGGGGAAGAGATGAAGGATCATCGCTGATTGCTACAGTGGTGATCGTTCATCCGCGGGGGGGGAGGGGGAAGGGGGGGGGGGGTTGGGGGAGTTTGAGGCACTAATTGGCTACAAGGGACATGTTCCCTTTCACCAATTAGTAATGCAGCTGACAGTGCCGGGGGGTGCGCTCTGCAGTGCACCCGATCGTGCACAGCAGAGCTGCAAGCAAGTCAGTATATCTACGTCATGGTGGCTTGGAGGGTGCCACAGATGACGTAGATATACTGTAGCAGTGGACAAAGTGGTTAAACACTGCACCTTCTCAATGGCCAATAACAAAAATCTGGATTGGTTAGGGCATGGCCTTGTGGATGTGGGTACTGCCTCATTTCACCTACATAAGACAAGACACAAGACAAGACAAGAGACAAGACAAGATAAGACAAGACAAATAACATTTATATTGCGCTTTTCTCCTGGCGGACTCAAAGCGCCAGAGCTGCAGCCACTAGGGCCCGCTCTATGGGCAGTAGCAGTGTTAGGGAGACTTGCGTAACTAACATACGTAACTATATGTCAGTCTCTACCAGAAAGAGGAACTGTAATGATAAATAGTAGAATGTAGTAAATTGTTCAGTAAACCCACTTTTACATTAAAAATCCTGGTTTCAGGATCAGAAACACTTCCTATAGCTATATATTGCTGTATATTTGTATGTAGACCCACCCTCACAATGAGGGTAGTCCTAGGTTGTTTGTCATGCAGAATTTTCCCATCTAGAGCATTCTGGGAGACCAGCTATGCTTTTGTACTGGCTCCAGAATGCTCATTAAACCAAAAATACTACAGAGATCACTTGCCAGTACTAAAGATGTTGCCATGTGATACATTTCAGAAAGTAAACCGGGGAGGAAAGATTTTACAATGAGCAAACACTGACAAAATAACTTATAAATGAATATTGTAAAAATAAAAAAATAATAATAATTTTATTCATTATGTTATTTTGCTTACAGTTCCTTTCTAACTCAGTGCTGGTGTATGGTGATGTGGGCAACTTGAGCCCTAAGTGGTGCTTCTCTGTGTCCTGTGGGTGCTATGTGCCATTTGGGTGCCAAGCAGTTCGGGTTCCATGTGAGAGATAGGTATTGCCTCTGCATGCAATGTGGGTGCTAGAAAGTGCTGCCATGTGAGTGCTAATGGTGCTACTGGGTGCCAAATGGGTGCTGTGTAGCGCCATGTGGTTGCTAGGTAGAGTTGCTTGGTGCCATGTGCACACTAAGCAGTTCTGCTGAGTGCCAAGTGGGTGCTAAGAGGAGATAATGAGTGCTACGTGCATGCTAAGTGGTGCAGCTTAGTGCCATGAAGGTGCTAAGTAGTGCCACAGTGGGACCTAAGGGTGTCAGGCTCATTGCAAGGCAGTGCAACGGTAATTCTGAAAGTCCCCCAAGTTTTCACAATCATAAATGGTTAAAATATTTTTGTGCTTCATGTCTTACCTTAAAATGAACCTAAACTGAGAAGGATATGGCTTTTTCCTTTTAAATAATGCCAGTTGCCTGACTCCCCTGCTGATCCTGTGTGTCTAATACTTTTAGCCACAGCACTTGAACAAGCATGCAGAGCAGGTGCTCTGACTGAAGTCAGACTGGAATAACTGCATGCTTGTTTCAGGTGTGTGATTCAGCCACTTATGCAGCCAAAGATATCAGCAGGACTGCCAGGCAACTGGTATTCTTTAACCTCCCTGGCGGTCAATTAAATCCACCAGGGAGGCGGCGCAGCACTATTTAAATTTTTTTTTTTAAATCATGTAGCTAGCGCTAGGCAACGGCATCCCCCCACCCCCTCCGATCACCATCGGCGATCAAGCCTGTCCGGAAATCCCGTTCTGAACAGGATTTCCATGAGGGCTTCCCCCGTCGTCATGGCGACGGGCGCGATGATGTCATCGGGAGTCCCGATCCACCCCTCAGCGCTGCCTGGCCCTGATTGGCCAGGCAGCACACGGGTCTCGGGGGGGGGGCACCCTCTGATGCGGCAGGTAGCGGCAAATCGGCACGGAGCGGCGATCGTAAGTAACACGCAGCTAGCAAAGTGCATAAAAAAAAATTATTCAAATCGGCCCAGCGGGGCCTGAGAAATCCTCCTGCGCAGCTTACCCCATGTCTAGCACGGGGTTACCGCTAAGGAGGTTAAAAGGAAACATCCATATCCCTTTCAGTTTAGGTGCACTTTAAGCTCTTCTTCAGCAGATTATTTGTTTACAATTTATTTATGAGAAACGTTTATTAAAGCCTGAAGCATAGACCAGTTAAGGTAAAATTTTCAAGGACAAGTGAATAAAAGAAGCACAACACATCATGAAATTCTAATGAAACAGCCAATACTGCTTTTAAATATACAAAAGACATAACTGATGTTTACTTTGATGAACCTATAAACAAAACCACATGATCCCATGGCCAGCAAATGTTTAAAATCTGGGCAAGTTTTACCAGAATAATCACAAGCTATAAAAGTATCTGATTTGTGTTGTTTCTATAGAAATCCCAAGTTCAGGCAGAGGTCTGTCCTTTGTTTTTCTTTGCTCTACGTTTGCTTATTTTTTTAAATACTCATTCAGCCGATCATAGTGGTGATGTGTTCCAAATTGTATTTCACCCAGTCTAGCAAATACTCATCTACCCAATTCCAGTAGTGAGGTTAGTGAGCTCTGAGGAGTTGGACATTAATCAATATTGTTGGACTGAGTGGAATACAATTTGCAACACCTTACTACTGTGATTGGATAGATGAGCATCAATCCAACCAGGGATGTAACTAGAAATCACTGGCCCCCTGCGAAGACAGCAGTGAAGCACTGCACACATTTTCTCTATCAATTACATTAGCCTCTGTGAAAAAATGCATGTTTTTACACATACAGACACACATGATGTGCAGAAAATGCATGCAGAAAACCAACAGAAGAGTATGCTCCCATCCTCAGCTTATTACACTCACTCCGTCCACCTGTGATGGAGCAGAACTGGCTTTGCAGATTCCTCCAGCATCACTACAGTACACAGCAATTGGGGAGGGTGTGGAGAGGCTGGGGCGGGCTCTGTACACAAGACCCTGCTGCAAACTGAATAGGGACTGTCTACAAATCTTTGTCTTCAAAACTTTATATGATTCCTTATCAGTGGCTGAGCAGATACAGTCATTAGAACAATTGTGCAGAAAGTTTTTTCTCTCCATGCCCTCAGGACAGGGAAAATAAACTTTTCCCCCCATGAGGCCCCCTGCTCTTTTTGGGTCCCCCTGCAGCTGCATTCCTTGCAGGGTCTATTGTTACACCCCTGAATCCAACAATACTGATTAATGTCCAATTCATCAAAGCTCACCAACCTCACTATTGCAATTGGCTAGAAACATTTGCTGGACTGGGTGGAATAGAGTTTGCATTACCTCACCACTGCAATTAGGCAGTGGACAGGCTATACCAGTCAGCTACACTCAAGCCAGCCCATTGGCATTAATTATCCTTAAAGCTCTTTCAGTGGAACGGCTAAATGGCATGTTAAATGCATCATTTAGCCACTCATTTGCCTTTCAGTTGCAAAATAATGGAATGGAATGGGAGCGTTTGTTACTGCCCAGTAAAAAAAAAAACCTTGCATGTTTTGTTTATTTGCATGATAGTGTTACCAGCAATTGTTTAGGAAGGACCATGAGGACGCAACTTGGGGGAACATTTGGAATCTTCCTCTCTCTCTCTCTCTCTCTCTCTCTCTTTCTATATATATATATATATAGATATATATATATATATATATATATAGATATATATAGATATATATATATATAGATATATATAGATATATATATATTATATAACTGGCCTGTCATATATAGAAAGACATGGCTGGATTTGAGGCAAGACCACAAAGGCCATGGCCTAGGGCACCAAGGAAGGAAGGGAAGCGGCTGGCACACTCAGGCGGTTAAACTGCTAAACATGTAAACTGCAGCAGTCAGAGACCCAGTCCGCGGCTGGCCTGACAATGACATCTCCCCCCCCCCCCCCTCATGTTGCAAGCAATCTCTGTCATGTGCTCCCCTAGCCAAGCATGCAGAATATTTGGTGCAGTGCTAGCCATGTTTCTCTCACCTCCTCTGAATATTCTAGCAATGTCAATCCTCTCACCGTTCACTTCTCGCTCTAGTTCCTGGCATCTCCAGCTCCTCACGTTATGTGTAATCTTGCTCCAGGCAATAGAGCAATAGAGCAGAGCAAAGGTCCGGGAGAGCACAGGATGGGGGAGCAAAGGACAGGGGAGCACAGAATGGGGGAGGGGACAGGTTGGTGACAGCAGGCATTGGGCGGTAAAATGTACAAATTCGGCTCTATACAGAAGCATTGAGAGCTGCATAATGTTATTTTAGATGGTTTTATGGGTTAGAGGATTTATTGTATATAATTAATACATTTTGAATTATGTTGAAGAAGTATAGTTTTTTAAAGTAAATATTTGAGGCCACTATAACCTTTAGTTTGTCCTTGTATCATATGCGGTCCCACAGCCACTTAATACCTGTGATAGAAATCCAACTAGCTGATTTTTTGATTAGCCTCGGGGAAGTTTGTGCAGTACATTTATACTATAATTGCTCAATGCTATCTTCAAATATTTAGCTAACAGGTTTGAAAAGCAGTAAAACGTGATAACCTAACCTGACTCATGGAGCTCGGACCACTGGCTGGAAGTGAGATGAATGTGTTGGTTTGGCGCAGTATGTTTTCTTTCTAGATAAGTAAGCCAACAAGTAGAGGCAGTCACGCTGGAAATAAATATGGGGAAAAAGGATTCATTGTTACCATTGGGCTACGGAAAGAAATTGCACTGTTTGTGTGTGGATGCATTGCTAGCCTGAATCTCAGAGGGGAATCTCTGTGGTAGTTTAATTTGTGAACTGAAATAACACCTTAGATACAAATATACAAGGCCATCTAATGTATATTATGACTTGCTCACTGGTCAGACGGTTCACACAGAAGAAGCAGGAGAGCATTCCTTCTGCTGAACAAATATGAAGGAGATACAAATATGAGAGGATCTATTCAGTCAGTTCTAGCGCTGTATAATGAGTGCAATGCAGTTTTCACACCGTTACAAAGCCTCCAGGCTCATGTCCCTTTTCACCCCCAACTGCAAACCGCACTCGTAAACCAGCGGTCCTAAAATAGAGTTCATTTAAACAGCAAAGTACATGCTGAAGAAGAAACTTTTTTTGCAGACGAGACAATGTTAACTCTAGCAGGCCTATAAGCAAAATGTTCCCCTTACTCAGAATGTGCACAAATGTAGTTCTTAAATCTGCCAATATGTGCTCTGCTTTCTGTTTAACTAGGTTTTATGCGTAAAACAGATGTAATATACAGGTGAAACTCGAAAGATTAGAATATCATGCAAAAGTTCATTTATTTCAATAATTTATCTTAAAAGGTGAAACTAATATATGAAATAGACTCATTACATGCAAAGCGAGTTATTTCAACCGTTTATTTGTTATAATGTTGATGATGATGGCTTACAGCTTATGAGAACTCTAAAATCTCAGACTATTAGAATATTGCGCAAATGTTCAATATTAGAGGCTCAAAGTAGCAGTGTCAGGTACTCTAATCAGATTATTAATCCAAAACACCTGCAAAGGGTTCCAATTTCATAGATTAGTTTCACCTTTTAAGCTGAATTACTGAAAAAAATTGACTTTTGCACCATATTCTAATTTTTTGAGGTTCACCTGTAAAGTGCAAGAGATGAAACTCATAAATGATAATTATACTTTTATATTAAATCAAGCTCCTAATCAATGAGACAGTCATACAGCAATATAAGGGGTGCCGCTAAGGTTTTTGTGGCCCCAAGCGGCACATAATTAGTGGATCTTTCAATACCCCCTTCCAAAAAGCCAGAGGCCCCTTCTGCCGTAGTTTCCAGTGTTGCTCAGATACAATCCGTGATCACGGCATAGCCATTAATCACAAGCCTTTTCTCACTATCCGACATTGTGATCTGAATCCGTAAACGGGAATCGATCACGGAAGTCAATCACAAATTCAGCCGTTATTCCAAGTATCTGCCCGTGATCACTGCCGTGATCACTTGAAAAATATCTGTGATTATCACCTGAAAACCCACCAACTTTAGCGGTTAATAAAGCCCCTTTACATGGTAGAAACACCAAATTTGCCAGATATGTTAAGAACAGTGGGAACAACTTTTTTTTCAAAAAGACCTTATTGTTTTTGAGAAAATCAGTTTTAAACTTTCAAAGGAAAATAGTATACATTTAAATGTGGTAATAGCGGTAAATGTATTTACCGCATTTACAGGTATACTTTTTCCCTGTCCTTTGAAACTGTAAAATCAATTTTCTCGAAAACTATGTCTTTTTGAATTTTTTTCCCTCTTGTTCCCACTAAAGTCGGCGGGTTTTGGCGGTTTTTAATCACAAATACTTTTTTAATTTGAAACTTTAAAATCGATTTTCTCAAAAACTATTAGGTCTTTTCAAAAATAGTTTTTTTAAGTTGTAGCCACTGATCACCTTTATAATCCATGCAATTTGGTGATTGTAGCATATATGGGGGCTTTGCTATTAACTTTAAAGTCAAATCCGTGATCACGGCCATGAAGGAAGAGGACATAGGTCCTTTCACACAGCACCACACATTTGTAGTAATAAAAAAATTCACGATTTATTAACAATCATCAATAAACACTATACAAAAATTTATAAAATCAATAAAAATGATCATACCACCAGCAACCGTAACAATATATATATGGGTATAATATTTCAGCGCCCATATAAGAACAATGTATATCCAGTATTATAAGTCAGTTCAGTGCAGAGCACCTATAGGGATTGAACCCGGGTTCAGTATACTCCCTCCAAAAATTAGTGAAAAATGGCCAAAGTGACATGAGTCATATAACACGTGCATAACCACATAGTGTCACCAATATGATGTAAAAAAACAAAAGGGTCAAAGATGCAATTTGAGCAATAAGAAACTCAAAAAAAAAAAAAAAAAAAAGTGATGCTGTGACATTCAAGTCTGAGAACATGTGACTATGGTACTGAGTACTGCAAAGTGGTGTGACACAAAATATACAGAGGGCAATATACTTATCTGGATAGGCGCTGTTGCTGGCAATAGAGAAGAAAAGAAGGTCCCGGGCGGATTCCACATGTGATCACGGCTAAAATCCGAGTCTATTTCCGGAGCTCCGATTCAAATCCGCATCACAATCCTGGCATATCCGGATTTCGATTCTGCCGTGGCCAGATTTACTCAAATTCGTGATTGGTGGTATCCGAGCATCACTAGTAGTAACAATTAGGGTGTGTTCATGCTATGTGTGTTGTGGTGCATTGTAATATAAGTTATAGCACAGTAGTGCATTACAATTGTCCAACAATGGGAACATTCACGTCTGTACGTTGACTTTGCAGTGTGTTAGGTTCTATTGTAATAATGCAGGTAAGCTGTGAGCTACTGGACAATATGCAGGTTATTTTTGCATTGCAAAATTAGTGTGCTTGAGGTGCTGTACGTTGCTGCATGTGTGTAGTTGTTTCTTTCTTAATCTGTTGTGATGTGCCACACTGATTCATTGTGAGCTTACAGCCTGGCTATACAGGAATGAGTGCTGATTGTATGGGGCCCTGTAGCCCTCTGTGGCAAGGCTGGATTCCAATCTAGTGGGTTTCTGGCTGTTTATGTGCAATGCGGGAATGCATTTCTTCCCTTCAAGGGTGCTAAGTAGGCTTATGGGCTCCACAAGATGTTTGTAAGTGTTCCTATGGTTTAAACATGTATTTGCGAACGTGTATTAATATTTGTGATTTTCTAATTTTATATGATGATTAGAAACAGAAATTTTTGCATCAAGCTAAGGGTTAGCTGGAGTTTCTGTTTGCCTAGTTTATTCCTGTGCCTGTTCTGGCTGTCGCTGCCAGTGCTGATTGTGGGCATGCACAGAAATTTGCGTTGTTTGCGGTTTGTGTCTTGGATGCTGGAGCTGGCTGTGTCAGGGCTACTTTCCATCCTTGAAATGTTCTGGCAGCCCTGCAAGATTCTGGCATGCTTATTTGCAATGCAGGTTTTTCCTCTAGGAATTTTTGAGTAGAAGTAACACACTTGGCTTAAATGTGCGTTTGGAAACTCACGAAGTGAAGGTGATCTGAAGTTGGTGTTTGTGTGTGTCAGGATTTTTACTGTCACAAGACTTGCCTGATACAAAAAGGGTAAGAATCACAGTTATTATAAACCATTATATGGTAAAGATGTGCCTAGAGTTGTGCTTTAAAACCCCTTTCCGACTACCTAACGCTGATAGGCGTCGGGAAGGTGGCACCCCCAGGACCGCCTAACGCCGATCGGTGTCAAGTCCTGGGGGCGGAGATTGCAGGGGATCGCACGTGCATCTCCGCTCAGTTACGAATTGGAGCTCCGTAAACAACCTGCTAGCTGCGATCGTACAGAGCAGTGATCTACTGCAGCGCTGTACAAGGACAGCTCTGTCACTGAGCTGTCCCCAGGGGAGGCACACAAAGTGATGATGTGAGGGATCACACTGATTAGATCCTCAGGGGGTTGGAGGGAGAGATAAATATATTTAAATAAAATAGCAAATTTTATTAAAACACATATAAATGAATAATAATAAAAAACATGTCACAGCAGCAATCAGATGCCACCAACAGAAAGCTCTGTTGTTGGCAAGAAAAGGGGCCAAGATTCATTTGTGTGCTTAGTTGTACGGCCGTGCAGCAAGTGATTAAAGCTGCAGTGGCCTGAATTGTAAAAAAAAAAAAAAAAAAGGCCTAGTCTCTAGGGGGTTGTAAGCATGTGGTCCTCAAGTGGTTAAAGTACTTAACATTCAGTATAGCTGCCTCAGTAGAGGGAAGCTTCCCCAATCCTTGTTGACTCCTCCTCTTCTTCTTCACTGCCACAGTCCCGTTTGTGTATGAGCGTAGCAGCACTGTGCTTGCCCCAGTAGGGTTCACGCCTGCGCAGTAGCATAAAGCTGCTCATGCATGGAGGCCACGTGCAACATATTTGACAATATTGTTGAATATGTTTAAAGGGTCTGAGCACAGGAACGGAGGGGTGTAAGAAGATTGGGGAAGCCTCTGGACTATTCAGAGGCTTCACTCTACTAAGAAAAGTATCTAGATTTCCCCCTCAGTTCAGGAACTCCTTAAAGGGAAGGTTCAGGGACAGTTAAAAAAAATAAAAATCCAAATCCACTTACCTGGGGCTTCCTCCAGCCCGTGGCAGGCAGGAGGTGCCCTCGGCGCCACTCCGCAGGCTCCCGGTGGTCTCCGGTGGCCGACCCAACCTGGCCAGGCCGGCGGCCAGGTCGGGCTTCTTTTGCGCTCCATTGTGCGTTCCACACCGGCGCGCTGACGTCATCGGACGTCCTCCGGGCTGTACTGCGCAGGCTCAGAACTACTGAGCCTGCGCAGTACAGCCCGTAGGACGTCCGATGACGTCAGCGCGCCGGCGTGGAACGCACAATGGAGCACAGAAGAGGCCCGACCTGGCCGCCGGCCTGGCCAAGTTGGGTCGGCCACCGGAGACCAATGGGAGCCTGCGGAGCGGCGCCGAGGGCACCTCCTGCCTGCCACGGGCTGGAGGAAGCCCCAGGTAAGTGGATTTGGATTTTTATTTTTTTTAACTGTCCCTGAACCTTCCCTTTAAGAAAATATAATATGTCATAAACTGATGCAACACAAAACTTTGTCTGCTTACCTTTATTTGGAGTGCTTGTCTTCACCTCGGTGTTTTATCCCAATACAAAACACTAACTAAAGGGGCGTAGACACGCTATACTAAAGTATAGTGGTCAGGGCCATTCTTGCATAGAATCTAACATGTACAATTGCCCCAGTTGACTCAGTTGTCAGATCTTTAAAGATTACCTCAAGTCAAAACTAAGTTAAATGGTAATACATATATGTAGTCAATGCACTATGTACAGTTAGATGAACATACAAAGTTTACATCTTGTACAATGTAGTGTCTAGAACAGACATACATTTATCACATTTCTATCTGTAGTAGCACCTCCATTTTTCTCTTCATGCTGATGTCTTGCAAGTACACCCTCAGCATTGTGTCCTCCCCCCCAGCCTTGTGCCCTCCGTGTCATGCAAATATGCCTGTGAAATCACACACATAGGGCTTGATTCACAAAGCAGTGCTAACCTACTTAGCACGTCTAAAGTTTTTAGACGTGTTAACCAGGGTGCTAAGTAGGTTAGCACTGGATTTCTCAATCAGATCGCGCGCAAAGTCCTATGCGCGCGCTAAGTCCCATAGGCTTTAATGGGCACTTCGCGCGGAGCGTCCTGCGCTCTGTGCAGTGCGCGCGTAAAGTTTTACGCGTGTAAAGTTTTGCGTGCGGAAAGCTGGTTTAGACATGCTAAGGGGGTTTTCACAGGCGTGCTAACAGTTAGCACCGCTTTGTGAATCAAGCCCAAGGTCTGTACAGAATATGGGCTGGACTGATGACATTATAAGAGCCAGACTTATTTTGTTACAGCACTTGGGGAAGAAGTGAGAAAAAAAGCAGAGGCAGAGCAGTTCTCCTCCTTACCCTGCCCAGCAGAAGCTGCTCCGTTGTGCATTGAGTAGCCACCCCCTCTCCCCTCTCCATTGAAATAATACATACCACTTGAGTGTCTGTACAGTGCTCATCCCCCTGAGTGTTGCCAGCAGAATCAACCTTATTTCTGATGGGTAACACTAATAGTATGTGTATTTACCTTTAGAATAAGATGGACATCTGTAAAATGCTACAGAAGATATGAGTGCTATATAAATACACAATTAAATAAATGGGCACTAAATTGAATAATATATGGTGAGTGCAGACTACTTTGGTCATTAAAAATGGAGGTTCTGAGAATTCTGGCTTCTCTTTCATTTAAACTAACCACACTAAATTTCACTTTATCAAAACTCAAAATGTAACCTGCAATATTGTTTTCTTTTTTTATTCAAATGCAAAATGAAATTGTTCATATGTAAGTTTCTACAATGACTACAGACAAAAGTTTCATGCATCAGTTGTGTGTAAATAAAATTATTCTGCTGTGTTTTCAAACTTTCCTGTAGGGAAAAAGTATTTGTTTTATGGACCTATAGTAGCAGTGATTAAGCCAAAAGAGTACTGTTCAATGTCAACAGATTTGCCAGGGAGCCTAAACTGAGAAGGATATGGATTTTTCCTTTTAAAATAATACCAGTTGCCTGACTCTCCTGCTGATCCTGTGTCTCTAATACTTTTAGCAACAGCCCCTCAACAAGCATGCAGATCAGGTGCTTTGGCTATGTAAATCTGCCAAATATGGTCTGGGTCATGCCGGATTTACTGTAAGGCACTGTAGGCATGTGCCTAAAAGCGCCTGATGATGGAAATGTGGCTCACTCCCCTCCCTGATCACCTCCCTCCCTCCTTCCCTATGCAGAGTCCGGATGAGAGTGTAAATGAGAGGTAACTCACCCTGCTCTCGGCATTCCACTGACAAGATCTCCCTTCAGTCAGGGGCACCTTTAGCTACTTAATACTGAGGGCGCTTCTGGGAAGTAAGGGAGAAGTGACAGCTGGGACAGTCAGGACACTTGCAGCGCGGTTCAGCTGTGGTTTGAAGGTTCATGGAGGGCGGAGTCTAAGGTGCCAGGACATCTGTGCCTATAGGCTCCTGTGAGGTAAATCCAGCCTTGTCTTAGTTGACCACCTCTGACCCCACGCACCCCTGTGACATGGCTCACATTTTCTACAGCTCTGTAGATTGTGGTAGTCTCATTCACTACAGGCTGCAGGGAAAGCAACATTTTCAGAATTTCACAAAATAATTTTATGATTGGTAGTTAATAAGGTTCCTACACATACCTTACTATTTATCACTCAGGTCATAGGCTTAAAGGATTAGGTCACCCTCTAACGTCTGAATTTTCTAAGTTAGGCAACCACTAGATAAATGCTTTTGGAAATCTCTGCTCATTTCATTTACATCACATTTTCCAAAAGCTTTTTTTTTCTTCAAAGAATGTGAGTTACATGTTAAGGAAAACAGTACTATTAGTTACAGTTACTAGTTATTAGTTACCAAGGCTGCATTAAGCAATTATAAGGAGTGCAATAAAAATTGTAACAAAGAAATTAGGCTGGCAAAGATTGAAGCTGAAAATCAAATCGCTAGGGATGTCAAATCTAACCCAAAGAAGTTTTACAAGTACATCAACTCTAAAAAAAGAAAGGTTGACTGTTTTGGA